>NC_143263.1:14840374-15465374 GCF_984573655.1 Nuphar pumila
CATGGTTTTATATATATATATATATATATATATATATATATATATATATATATATATATATATAAAAGGAGAGAGAGAAAAGAGAATTCATCCAATGCAAGGAAGATACAAACCATCCAAACCCCTTTCATATATCAAATACATGCGTTTTTTTGTAAATCTGACCTTATGGATGTAATATTCCTGGTTGAAAACTTAGTAATGGTTCAAAATTGTTTTATGCATAAATAAAATTTTACAATATACTAAAAACCAACGGTATAAACTTTTCTAGATTAAATAATAGTCCACCTTAAATGCCATGTGGATGGCAGTTAGCATTTAGCATTTAGCAGCTACATGATGTGTCACTTTGCCTTGCGTATCGTGCATGCCAAGCAGCCTAAGACCAATGCATGTTTTGTTAGCAAAGAAAAAAAAAGTGCTATGACATCTGAATCGCGTGTTATCGTAGCCCTATCAAGAACTCCCTCCCCAGTCCACACAACCATCTACATCACGCGGAAAATCCCCGTGAAGAAAATATAAAAATTGGTGAAAATGAAAATTTATGATATAAATTGTTTATATAATAAAACCATGGTTAAATTTTATTACTTTTAATAGGTTAATTAAGCATGTGTGAATACTTTTTATGATTCAGATTCATCCTTAAAAATCCTTGTAATTCAAAAGCACACCTAGTTTTATCTTTAGCTATTCAAATTCATACTCATAGTAATTATCCCACTTTAACCATAGTTAATGAATTCTTAAATATACTAATTTTACCCTCATTAAAATTTTCTCTTATTACCCACCTGACCATCTCTTACCAGGGACCACCCACACCAATCATCTTCTTGGTCAGCCACCACCATCACTTCCACCACCACCAGCACCACCACCATAGGATTCAAGGAGAGTTGTGGCTCGGGGATGAACTGGCGGGAACCCCAACTTGTTTGAGTTCAACAGGCAGGGGAGATGATGGGTTGCGTTTAGTTTAAAACTGTTTGGTTTGGTGCATGGGGATGGGTTCGGTATTAAAGATGGAGATGGTTGGGAAGGTTGGAGTTTCTTTGGCAGAATATGTTGATGTTGTCCTGCTGAGAAGACAGGTGTTGTGGTGGCATTATTAGCTGGTTTCTAGTTGGTGGAAGTGCTGTTTATGCTTGGAAGCTCAAAGGTTTTGACATCGGTTGAAATTCTAGAGAAGATGAGAGTTGGGCTCGTAATGGTGATGGTGATTGGGATTTAGTTAAAACATGCTTTAGATTGATTGTTTGCATTGTATAAGCATTATTTTTTAAGAGCTGCAAAAAACAATGGTTGATCGTGCACAGAATTTTTACCACTGCCCACATGGCCAGCGCCGTAGTTGTGAGGGTGCTGAGATGAAGGCATCAGATCAAATCACTCTGGGACATAGGTGTGTCTGTAGCTTTCATAGGTGGGTCACCTAAGGCAGGGTGGTGCCTCTTTGGGGTTTTTCTTGCTTCGGTGAGGTTCCGCATTATAAAAAATAAACAATACACAGAAATTTAATATTTGAAAGAAAGTTTACGTCAAACAGTTGGATCAAAAGTGTGATTTTAATAAATGAACTATGCTAAAAACATTTATTGGATCAGATTGATCAAGTTTAACTTACACCAAAAGTGTGATTACTCAGGGTAAGACTCAATGTGACTCGAGTCAAGGCAGGTTTTCTAGCACTAAGTATGCTTTTGTGTATCACAAATAGGGATGACAGTGGACCAGGGGAAAATGGGGCTCTGCTCTGCCTCATCCTGTTTGGACAGGTGATGGAGGACATGAGACGGGGATGAAGGCGAGGATGGAGGTTAAAATTAAAACCCGTGCAAGACAGAGGCGGGGATAGACTTACGTTTTCCTCCACCTCGCTCCGACCTGTCCCCGATCTCTATTAGTAAACCTTTCTCTTATTCTTTAGGGATGACAGAGGATCGAGAGAAACCGGGGCCCCATACCACCTTGCCCCATTTGAATTGAAGATGGAGGACATGAAACATGGATGGAGGTTAAAATCAAAACTGGTGCAGAGATGGGGGGGGGGGGGGGAGGGGGGTGGTGGTGGTCAGAATTTTGATATGGAGGCAGGGATGAAAGTTAAAATCAAAACCTGTGTGGTGATAGAGGGCAAAATTTTGAGACGGGGGGTGAAGACCTTGTCCCCTGCCTCGGCCCTGGTCCAGTACAATCCCTAACCACGGAATGAGGGGTCTGCATAAAGCTAATTAGATTCCCCCACCTTCACATCAATGGGTAATGTTTCTACCAGGGAGGTGGTATCCCATGTGGTAAACAGGGTCCTATGTCCCAAGATTGAATCTTTTTGCTACATGGGGGGGCTGTTGTTCTGGTAGGAGTCTGCCTAACCCCAGCTTGCCTTTCATAAAAAAAAAAAATGGGTAATGATTCCGCTGAGGGGAGGGGGTCTCCATTGGTTTTGGGAATCCCTTCCTGCAAGGAAAGAGAGCCCCCCATTTGTGTTGCCATTGTCAAGATCAGTTTCACTCAACCCCATGTCATCCCTATCTGAGATTTTATGAATGCAAGTTATTTTGATTAAATCGGACTCCATAGATATTCTCTACCTCTTTTATTTAGTCAGACATTTAAATCACTAAAATCCTGCTTATGTGCAGGAATTTTTGGCTATTAAAAAAATGGTTGATAAAAAACAACATTTTGTTATTTTCAAGGAGCGATTCTTATTAAATCCATCGTGCTTGTCTTTCTGCGCCTCAGCTTTTCATGAAAGGAAAAAAGTCGTAAAAGTAGAAAACCAAAAATCTACTTTATCATGTCATGTCAGTGATTTCTAGAAGAGAATAAAATGACAAGGGTCTACTGTATTTCTTTGGATGTTTACATCGAAAAACCTCCCACGGGATTAGGACCATGCTGCGCTGGCTCTGCCTGCTTGCTCTGTATTACATTCATTTAATGTATATACAGTGCCTCTATTGTAATGTTAGAAAAGCTGGCAAAGATAGTGCCACCGTTGCCAAGGGACCGTTTAGTAGTGAAATAATTAAAGTATTGTTGCTTTGCATGTGTTTTATTATAGGAGAAAAATAAAATCGTTGCTTGGTATTTCTATGCTTGTTTGGTAAGATATGGAACATCAAAAAATACTACATTTAAGCTTTGAAATATTCAGTTGCTACATGTTTGGCATCATATGAGATGATGAACTTCCTCAAGGCATTAGTCATCTCCAAGGCGCTGGCCTTTACACTAACAAATGGTGCAAAAAGCTCATATCCAAAAATCAATTCCATTTCATTAGGGGTTGGAAGTTTCATGAGGGTTTTATCATTGCTCATGAAGTTGTACATACAATTCACTCATCTCGAGAGAAGGCGTTTTTGCTCAAATTGGGCGTCACCAAGGCTTTTGATATGGTGAGATGGCATTTTTTTTATATATAGCTTGCATGGAGAAAATGAATTTTGGGAGAAGCTGGTTGAAATAACTCCTTTGTATCTCATCCAAGATCACCTTCAACGATATGTGAGGTACGTTCTTTAACCTTCATAGAGGGCTTCAACAAGGTGACTCACTCACATCTGCTTTTCATTATCGTCATGGAAGCTCTTGCATGATTCAATCAACTATAGGCATGTTCCATGGAGTGGACTTACCGGAATTCCAAATTTTTTCTCACATCCTATTTGTTGATGACATCCTTATTTTTTGTTGTGCTATCGAAGATAACATCGCCAATCTGCGGGTGTTGCCGCGTATTTTTTCGGAGCTCTCTGGTTAAAACATCAATGGCCTCAAATCCAACCACATGTGATTCAATGATGTCGAGCATACGACAACCTTGGCCTCCACCCTATTTGGATGCATTATTGAAAGCTTGCCCCTAAAATATCTTGGTCTTCCACTACACAATGGGGCCACAAGAGATCGGTTTTGAAAGGAAGTTGAGGAAAAAGTGCTAGCAAAAATGAACAAATGGGTTGGTTTCACACCTTAGTAAAGTACGTGCTTGTAAGCTTCATTTTGGACTTTTTACAAATCTTTCAAATCAGGAGCAAGATGATAAAGTGGATCAATAGAACATTCCAAACTTTCATTTGGTCTGGCAAGAACCAAAAGGTAAGGATGGACTTTGTTTTGTGGAAAACCATTACTAGCACTAAGTGGGTGAGCATCCTTGAGGTGAGGAGGTGAAACAAATCCTTGCTTATAAAATGGCTTTGAATGGTCACCACCACACTTGATAAGCCGTGGGTATTGATTTGCAAGCAAAAATATGGTCTACATGGGTGGCCTTGGGGGTTGCTTGTGTACTTTTCCAAAGCAAGGATGGGAGTTTGTGTTTGTGAAAGATTGTTTCTGACATGTATATAGTACGCAAAAGACCGCAAATGTGGACGATTTCCTTGCTTCACACATTCATCATTAGGGATAGACATGTTTTTTGCTTTGTGTTTCTCTGTCATTATAATATGGCGCCAAATCTGGCTCTAACAGAATGACATATTCATAAGGAGACATAAGGACCCAGCCACCATTGCTAAAGCTGATCAACGTGAATTGTTTACCAGAATACAATTTATGTGGCCAGGCGTAGCTTCTCCCCTTGTGTAATATTATTGGCTTGGTATTATCCATGTAACGAGTGACTGTCGTTTCATGGCGAGCATAGCAGGAAAGGGTACCTAAGTCTTTGCAACCGCACCAGATTCTGATGCTAAGTGATGCAACCCACACAGGGATACGTGCTCCACGAGCTCATTACTATATTTATTTATTTATAAACACACTTTATTTATTTATTATGTGGGAGTAGGTACTCCGGGAGCACCCTATCATTACTATATTTATTTATTTATAAACACACTTGTGCTTGCACTTGCAAACACACATATGTGCCCACACTAATTTGGAATTCTGACTCTGCATCTGCTAACATATCTGCAGCCCTCTCATGTCTGGCTAACATATATGGTTTTTTAAGATTTATATCATGTAGAAACCGCACCCGACACAAAGACCTAGTTGCACTGGCTCAGCCTGCCATACCCATGGCCATCATGCCAGCGGTGTAAAACTCTCATGGTAGAACCCCCACCCATGGGGGCCTATGCTGGGGGTGTTCTGTGCAACATATATAGATTTAAACTTGAAGCAATCTAGGTAAAAACAGATTTTTGCCCATTCAAAGGTTTGCAAATAATCTTCATTCACCATCTTCCGTCTTCCACCCTGCTTGTTAAATTTGATGCCAACAGTCATGACTTCAGCTGATGAATAATAATTTGTCCAAACTCGATCTATTCTTGCAAAATCAGTTCCACCCATCTCCTATGTCATCCCTATCTTCATACTCTTCTTGGGATTTCATTGATCCAAGTTGTTTCGATCAAATCAAACTTCACAGATGTGATCTATATCATTAATTTGTTTAGTGAAGATTGACATTTAAATAGCCAAAATTTGACTTGTGTGCAGGATTTTTTGGTGATTCAGAACACAAACTGTTTGGCAATTTCATTTTCACGAGTCACCCTCAAAGATATGACTGATTTCATCGTTACTGGAATCTGGAAGTATTCAAGACGTTGCCATCTTTGCCTCTCTAAAGCAAAACTGTACATGTCCTTCATGTCATAATTGAACGAGCTTTATACTGTCTACAACTTGACACGAGATCTTTGAAACATCCCGGAAAATCATCAAGATCTCGCATCACTTTTTCAGATGTCAAGGGGAAACCCCGGTTCAGGTGGTAGAGCCTGAAGGAGATTGACACTGCTGTATGGCCCACCCCCAAGCGGTTAAATACAATGTTGTCAGTATCGGAATCGGACCTGTATTGTTTGGCCAATGATTCAGGTGTGTCGGCGATACTAAGTGTATCGTTCTGAATCAGCCAAAAAATAATTAAAAAATATTATGTGTCAATCAAAATGTGACGTGTTAAAACCATTAAAATAATATTAAAAATTAATTTTAAGCTATTTTTATATTTATTAAAAAATAGCCGATTCAGGTCAGTATCGTGCCACACCTCAACTATTGTGCCACAAAGAATAATTTTCCGAACCTTGACCCGCTTTTCACTCTCCTCTTCGTCTCCCTCTCAGTCGAGCAACAATGCAAAACTTGCATCAAAGCTGAGCACAGTCGAAAGCTCCTCCCTCTATGTAGGAGGCTGATAGGATGCTAGAGGTCGACCCCTACACCCCCTGGTCTTCCCTTTCCTTCTCTTTGTAACCCGATCTCTCTCCCTTAATTACACACCTCTCTCTCTCAACCTGATATTTTTGCTGCCCTAGCCACGCAGCCACAAAGCCTCATCATTTCCCCCTTGTTCCCTATTTTGTGTGCCCCTCTCTAATACCCTCAATTTTTTAATAATTATTAAATCAATAAAATTATTTTTTATGTCTAAATTCTGAATTGGAGTTGATTGAAATTTTTAATTTAGTATACATGTCAATCATGAGTGAAATTAGTTTTAATTAAAATTTAATTCAATGAAAATTTAGAATTTCAAATAATTAAAATTAAAATTTACATGAATTTAAAATTAGATTTAAAGGGTAAATAGATTTGAATTTGGATCTAATTAAGTATCAATTGGGATCCAACAAGCAAGTATGGATCCAAAATGGATCTAGAAGGTATGTGGATTTGGATTTAGAAATATAGATTTGACCCAAATCAGAATTTGATTAATTATTTAATTAATTAATAAAAAACTAATTTTAATTAAGTGAAAAATCAATAGGGTGGGACGTCCCCCCTAGGTGGGTTCATCCTACTTGAAAAATCTCCTATTTTATTTGGAATCTCCATAAAATTTTTTGAAGTAGTTAATAGTTATAATTATTATCTAGTTAAAGAATTTTAATTAATTATGAATTTATGGAATTAAAGTAGGACTCTCCATAGTGTGGGATGTCCCCAAGGTGCCCCTCCCCAACTTTCAAGATGATCTACATGTGTCAGATTATTTATTCTCCTAAATTATCTAGGTTACTTAATTAGGTTACACTACAAGAAAATTGGTCATTGCCCTATATTTATTGTCATCAATATATGATTTATGGTAGCCAATAACATAAACAATGATAAATATCATTGCCTACGTCGTTGGCTTTTTACGATTGTTTATATTACTATTTTTTATGATATTTATATATCGATGTGTATCTAAAAATAAATTCAATGATATGATATAGTCAATATAAAATAGTTAGCTCTAGATTAATGTCATCGATAATAGTAATTAAAGGCAACGATATTTATCGTCCGCTATACTAATTAAAACATATGATAAATATCATCGCATGTACTAAATAAAGTCAACAATATTTATCATCGGTTCTCTCTTAAAGGTAACGATAATTATTGTTGTATTTATATTAAAAACATATATGTCAAAAATATTCGATGATAAATATCAGTGCCTGTATTATTTTCAGTCGATGATAAATATCATCGAGTATAGATTAAATTCGACAATAATTATTGTCATATATATATATATATTAAAAAGTCATATGTGTTCAAATAACCGACGATAAATGCCATCAAATATATTAAGAAAACTGACGATAAATGTCATCGTTATTAACTTTGATATAGCTGACAATAAATACTCTCTTTAAAAAAAAAATTATATTTTTACTGGCATAGTTTTTGCATGGAATCTTAGAAATTTGCATAGAACTTCCGCATAGTTTGATGAAAAATTGCTCAATTAAAAGAAAATCGCATGAAAAATCTTTTATACTACTACTTTTTATGATATTTACATATCATCGTGTATCTAAAAATAAATTCAATGATATGATATAGTCATTATAAAATAGTCAGCTTTAGAAAGTCATTGATAATAGTAATTAAAGGCAAAAATATTTATCATCGGCTATACTAATTAAAACCGACAATAAATATCATTGCCTATACTAATTAAAGTCAATGATAATTATCATCATAGAGATATTTAAAAATCATATATGTTCAAATAGATGATGATAAATATCATCGATTATAGTAATTAAATTTGATGATAAATACCGTTGAGTATATTTAATAACACTGAAGATATTATTACCAGTTATAGTAATTAAATTTGATGATAAATATCATCGAGTATATTTAATAACACAAATGATATTTATCATCAGTTCTCTCTTAAATGCAATGATAATTGTTGTCGTATTTATATTAAAAAACATATATGTGAAAAATATCCAATGATAAATATCATTGCTCTGTATTATTATTGCTTGTATTATTTTAAGCCAACAATAAATATCGTCGTGTATAGATTAAACTCAATAATAATTATTATCGTATATATATATATATATATATATATATATATATATATATATATATATATTGAAAAGTCATATATGTTTAAATAGCCAAGGATAAATGTCATCGGTTATATTAAGAAAACTGATGATAAATGCCATCGCTATTAACTTTGATATATTTGATAATAAATAGTCTCTTTTTAAAAAAAAGTATATTTTTATTGGCACAATTTTTTTTTTTGCATGGAATCATGCAAATTTTCATAGAACTTTCGCATAGTTTGATGAAAATTCACTCAATTAGATGGAAAATCGTATTGAATAATGTGAATTTGCATAGAACTTCTACATAGTTTGATGAAAAATTGTTTAATTAGAAGAAAACACACATAGAATAGTACAAATTTATAAAGAACTTTTGCATTATTTGATAAAAATTTGCATAATTAGAATGAAAATTGCATGGAATAGTGCAAATTTGCATAAAACTTCTACATAATTTCATAAAAACTTACAGAATTAAAAAAAAATCGTATGGAATCATGAGAATTTGCATAGAACTTCTGCATAGTTTGATAGAAATTCACTCAATTAGAAGAAAGTGTGCATGAAATCATGTGAATTTTCATAAAAAAACTGCATAGTTATATGAAAAGTTGCTCAATTCTTGAGAAATTGGCATGGAATCATGTGAATTTTTCTGTTCTTACAGAATCTGCTCTTCAAAACACTTCAATTATTATAGAAAAATATAACACTCCAAACTCTTCTATTACAGAACAATTCAAACTTCAATTCAAATTTCAGGTTTTACTTTTATTATAGAGGTTGCTCTTTAATTCAAATATGTAGACATATACAATTGAAAACAGTCCAAAATTCAAATTATTACAACAATTTTAATAATGCACAATAAAAAGTTCCATCGATAATCAATAAAATGTAAGAATGTGCATTATATCCTTCGACACAAACATCTTATATTTGCTCAACATGACATTTTATGTTTGCTTAACCTAAATAGTAGAAACAAAAAATACACTTAAATTGTTACAAACCCCAAATCATCAATCAAATACTAAAATACATTATGAACTTTTTCCTTCACTTTCTTTTCATTAAAAAAAAATAAGAAAGCAAAATCATCCAAATTCAGGCAAATGATCTTCATGTATCACTTAAAAAGAAAACCTAATTAAAGTTAATTAAGTCACTTATGCATAAACGACCTCCTATTCTGTAATAGTAAGTGCATGCATATTTATCTGTTCATGCATAATAATTCGACTATCTATGATTGAAAATCTTATGATGCATTGTATTGTTGTATATGCTTGAATTGATGATTGTCTGCATGCTTGTGTGAGTTATCAAAATATGATCATACATACTAGTTTTGGTTTACCTGTATCAGTATTCTCTACCAGGCTTTCACGAGTCTGACTTCTTTTATGAGATTTTAGGCAAAGTGTTATGTATAATTGTGGAGCAGATGCAGAATGCTTGGGCGGCATTAAGAAACAATATTTTTCTTTTTGAAGATAGTTTTAAAAAAATAATTATCGTTATTTTGGATTGAAAATACTCTGATATAAATTTTAAATTATTGAAATTGAATTAAATTTTCATAATGAATGTTATTTACATTTTAATTCAATTAAGATGTTTGATCGTATTGTAACCCTCTTAGAATGTTTAACCCAAAGAAAAATATTGTTTTCGCTGTTTGAAAAAAAAATGTCTGAAATTTTTGGGTTGAAATTTTAGGGCATTACAAAAGTGGCATCAGAGCGAAATAAAAATATTGGCTCATGACTCGTCCAACAGTCCAGCATCGCTCAATGAGTAAGTTCTAATTTTTAACTTGACTTATATTATTATTCTTTGATAGAAAATTTATATGCATTATGTATGTTTATGAGCTTTCAAGAATACATGTATGAAAAACGTATATATGACTTGAACCCTGTGTGCATAACTTGAAATATATAGGAGTTATATATGTTGAGGTATAATTGCTTTCTATTAGGGAATGTACACATTTATGTACACATACATGAAATTACAAGTCTTATTTATGCATGTTTTAAGGTATAATTTATGAAATGCAATATCTTTTGTAGCTATGTTATGATGCTTACGAGGATATGCTTCTTTTTTATATTTAAACACCACATGATATAAAATTATGAATGCATGCGATAAATGTTTAAGTTAATTTTGAACTATGGTTCTTAAAATTCTGTTAGCGATATCATGCATGTAATGATATGACTAAAATGTTATGATATATGATGTGGCATGTGATTATAACCTATGATGTGATGCATGAAATGAAAAATGTGATAGATCCTTTTGAGATCAATTGAATGTTCAAGCCCGGATAGTGTCCCTAACCTTGGGTTCGGTCATTTGAATTGATATGTGTTGGTGCCCCAAAGTGGTAACTTAAAATCATGTGATTTGCTAAATAATTGTATACATACTTGTGCCCGTATTGGTGACTATCGACCATGGGAGTGATCAATTGTATTGATACATGTATGACAATAGATCCATTAAGAAATTATTCCAAAAAAAATATTTGTGAGGGTGTGCATGTCCAAGATCGAGTGATCTGGTTAGGATAATAAATCGTTGTGAGGAGGTGCATTATCCAAGACCAGGTAACCCGCTGAAGCTGTAAATCGCTATGAAGAAGTGCATTATCTAAGATCAAGTAATCCAACTAGGGTAGAGACTCCCTGTGAGGTTATATATTCTCAAGACCAGGTGAACTAGAGTGAAAATTGCTTTTCAAGATATGATGAATTTCTAAGGATAAACATTAAAAGTAAACTCTGATATACCAGATTAATGATGTATGTTTGTGATTACTCATGTTGATTATGATAGAAGATTTAATATAATATACTGCATAATAGAAGCATGATAATTTATATTTTTAATTTCCCGGGTTCAATAATTTGATATTGAATTTTGAGAATGAATTTATTTTTTGAAAAAAAAATAATGTAATACTTGTAAATTTTCTATAGTTATTAAGCAAATAAATGATAAAAATAAAATACCCAAAATTTTGTAGATAAATAACCCTAGTTAAATTTCCTGGATGGACAGAATTTCTTTAAGGAGGAAAGGATGTAAACCCTATAATTTTTTGATATATTTATGAGGAAAAAAGGTGAATTTAATGTTAAAATATTATTCAAACTTAAGGTGAGATTTGATTATAATTCGACCTTTAATTGGATTTGGAATGAATCACGAACTAGGAATTTATTTTAAATTGTTTTAAGTTTTTATTAAAATTAATCAGGAGTTAAGTTGGACTTAATTGAAATTTAATTTGAGTTTTAATCTAATCGAGATTTGAATTAAGGAGGAATTTAAATTTGGAGTCTCATTGAATTTCAATTTCAATTTCAATTTCAATTTCTAAAATTTAAATTCAAATTTAATAAATAAATCTCAGATATTATAATTGGATTTAGATTTGATTTAAATTTTTATCTAAACTATAATTAAATTGAATGTCAATTTGAAATTTGAATTATATAGTAATTTGAATGCTTGTAAAATTGGATTTGAGATTTAAATTAAATTTAGATGTAATACTTGTAAAATTTTAAAGCATTTTTTACTGAATAAAATAATAGTAATAAGAATTTTTATGAGAAAGAAATGTAATAATACAAATTTGTCTAAGTTGAATATTAAAAGATATTTTATAAAGAATTAAAGTTGATTTCAGTGAAATTCACATTCAAAATTGAATTTATGAAAAATCAGAATTTTAATGGAATATTTGGCAAATTTCATCAAAATAAAGTAAAAAAAGATTTTAGTTGAATTTAGGTTTAATTTGATGTGTGTGAGTGATGTAATTTCATCAAATTAGAATTGAGTTTATATAGATTTGAAATCCATAATCTAAAATAATACAAATTATTAAATATAGATTTTATGGAATCGAAAACTTAAATTAATTAAGTTTAATAAAATGATAGAGGTCCATAGGGTGGTCCATCCGCCTATGTGGGCCCATCCTATCTCGCACTTCATGCTGAAATTTAATTTTAAAGTGTAAGTTAAAAACCTTAGTTAAAATATCTTTCTAAAAGTTTGGGCTTGAACTTGAGGAATCAGGAAGGTTTTAGAAATGAGGAGAAGAGTTATAAAAAGCCAAGGAGAAGAGTTATAAAAAGCCAAGGAGGGGCTCATGTCCCCCCTTATTGGTCTCCTTTAGAAAATTTCTAGCTTTTTTTCTCTCTCACTCATTCTCTCTCCTTTTCCCTTTTTCCCCCTTGCTTCTCTTCCGTCTCCATTGGGTGTAGGACGTCTGAACCTCCATTGAAGGTAGTCTTATCAAAGAGTTGCAGCCACACATAGAAGGAGTAACGCAGATCGAGCCATTGAACCAATCGTTTCGACGTTCGCACCTATCAATTTTGATGAAACATGGTAGGGGGTTCTATCCTTTACCTGTAGATCGAAACTCGTATGCACGAGTATATTTTGAGGCTGAATAAGTAAAACCATGCATCAACCATTTCATATGAGGATTTGTTGTTGGTTCTATCATACTTAACATATAAACGATTTTCACAATTGAAAACTGCTTCTATGACTCGATTCAAACCCCAATCGGTCTCGGTAATAATATAAAATTTTTGCTACATATTTATGTTGCATTTAGATACCTAATTTGATATATATATATGCATGAATATATTAGGCTTTAGGACAAGGGCTATAAAATAGAAAAAAATAGATTTTGATGTATTATAGCCTTATTCGACAAAATCAAGCATAGCCGATTGGCCCGAAACTCGATGCATGAAAGATTTTGAGCAAAAACCCTTTATGGATCAGTTTTTTCAATAAAGGAAGGGGTTGATCAGATCCCATAGGTTGGGTTGGTTCAGTCTCTAGCGAAGAAAAAAAATCGTATGGGTGTAAGCATGATTGAAAAAAAAAGGAGAAATCGATAAAAGGGTTAGACAAATCTTTGCGAAATTGAGTATGGGATGATGTGCCAAACTGATCCATGTATGGATCAATTCTAATCAACCTCATAAACCATCCAGATCAGTGGATGGACTAGAACTGTCCAATTCTGAGAAAAATTAAGATTATAGGTTTATACTTACAGATCAGTCCCTGGATGGACTAGAACTGTCATTAAAATCGGTTCGAGAGCCCAAAAGGGGGCTGATCTGATTATAGATCAGACTCTAGGTTGATATCCATCAATCCTAAATCAGTCCAAGTTTTTATCCTTAACCAGTTTTACAACTAGACTGATCCGGGGTTGAGGATATTCATGCTGGTGCACCGATCAAAACATGTGTTCGATCAAAAATTTCAGACTCAGTACAGGCTGTTTACTTAATTACCATGAATGAACTGATAAGGCTGTTTACTTAATTACCATGAATGAACTGATATTTATGTTGCTATCTCTCTCAATTATGAACTACAATGTCAATAAAAGAAAGTTAAAAATAGAAAATAATTATTGTTTAAAATAAATGTATATGGTGTATGATAAATACTAAAAACTTTTATGAGGAAAATATTTTTGGGATGACAAACCATTTTTCCATTTTAATGGATGTGAATTTGTGGTCAATTTGCAAAAAGTTTTGTATTGTTTATGTATGAATTATATTTAATCATATATGATATGCTGTTAGGGTGAAAATTTTAATTCAGTTTGCATATTTATGGTCACCCGAATGTACTTTATCCATTATTATGCTTAACTGGTCTGACACATGTCCGGTAAATCATTAGTATCTCTCTCGCCGAGAAGTTTTTTTATGAATGATTTTCTACGTTGAAAAGCTAACAAAATTTTACATAATCTATGAAATTTTAATATATGTTCTCAGGTTGGATAGAAAACAATGATAGTTAGAACAAAAGAGTATAGACGGGCACTAAACTGGTTGTATCTCCCTTGTATGGAAGAATTTTTATGAGCAATTTCTGGCATGGAAAAGCTGATAGAATTTTCTACATTTTATGAAAAACTAGGCTCTGTTCTTAGGCTATCTACAATACTAGAACAGTTGGAACAATATGTTAGTTTGGGGTCCCAAGGAGTGCCTAACTGGCTAAGGATAAGAACACTAGTTTATACAATGCATAGAAGGTATTCAAAATTCATTTCTAAGAATTTATTGAGACTGTAAATACAATTTCAACATTGATATTATGTGTGTATTTAATGCCCATATGGGGGCATGAACTGAATAAAGTGTTTGTTGCACGTACATTTCTTATTGTAAATTGTGAACAAAATGAATGAAACATGTATTAAATGAGAATGTGTATGGATGCATCTAATTGTATATGAACAATGTCTATTAATGAATGTATGTTTAAAATTTAAAATGTTAAAAATATGCAATTGTGTATGACTAATTGATTGGCATTGCAACTGTGCATTCATAAGCTCAGAAGGGGGCATAAATCTTTAATTAGATTTGTATTATGCATAGATTAACTGCATGGACTTAACAAATTTAAAAGGTTAACCATATGACATGAAACTATTGGTGCTTATAAGGA
This sequence comes from Nuphar pumila, assembly GCF_984573655.1. Lineage (NCBI taxonomy): Eukaryota > Viridiplantae > Streptophyta > Magnoliopsida > Nymphaeales > Nymphaeaceae > Nuphar > Nuphar pumila. Next base: position 14,855,251 of record NC_143263.1, read on the forward strand.
GACGGTAAGCAGTACTTATTGGCTTTGTTGATATTATTTTTGAGCAATAAAGATTGCTCCTTCCCAGCCTCGAAGATCAGTGAAGCTTCCACAGTAGCCGCATGGTAGATGGTTAGAAACTCATGATTGAAAGTCTGATGCATTAAGGTGACGGTGTTGGAAACTCGCTTTTGATAACGGTCATCCCACACCCAAGACTGATGAAAAGTGTCCAGCCAAAAATGAAGTCACAAATTATAAGAATTCACTCTTGTGCCATATTCATTATCCAAGTTATTGCCTATGTAGTACCCACGAGGATAAGAAGTGAAAACCTAAAATTGTTTATACACTTAGATAGATATAACGTGCATTATTTAAAAAGAAAACTTAATTAAAGTTAATTAAGTCAATCATGCATTAATGACTTCCTGTTATGCAATGTAAGTGCACACATATTTATTTGTTCATGCATAATAATGTAACTGCTTATAATTAAAAATCTTGTGATGCATTGTAATGTTGTGTATGCTTGAATTGATGACTGTCAACATGCTTGTGTGAGTTATTGAAATATGACCATGCAACATTTAGCACCTAACATGTGAGCAACTACCAATCATTATATATATAGCGTAGGTGCTTGCGATACGTGCTTAATGGTTTTTTTGCTATTCCAGTTTTTTTTTTTGCAGTTTCAACCCCCAAAAGGTGTTGGGCATGATTGATTTACTAGGAATCCACACTTGGATCATGTGTTTTTTTATGAAAAATGATATATGAAGCCTAAAAAATTTATAAAGATTTTAGACCGCTGATTTTTTTAACCTTATAAAAACTTACCATGGGTTGAAATCGAACACTTCAAGAGTTAATCCCTATAAAATCAAGTGTATAAATCACATTGGTATAGTAAAAAATATAAATAAAATGAAAGACTGAAAACCCCACTTAGCGTACTCATTTAGCACCTAATGAGTGAGCAACTGCCAATCACTATATATATATAGTGTAGGTGCTTGAACATTATGCGCTTGCGATATGTGATTGATGGCTTTTTCTGCTCTTTTGGCATTGTTTTTCTCAGTATCGACCCTATAAATGTGTTGGGCGTGGTCAATTTACGAAGAATCCACACCTGAATCATGTGTTTTTGATGAAAAAATGATATTTAAAGCCTAAAACATTTCTAAAGATTTTGGACCATTGATTTTTTGAACCTTATAAAACCCACCCATTGAGCCTGCCCTGTCCATCCAGTTATACCATTGGGTTTTAGAACCTGCAATGTCCCACCACAAGGTGACGTGCACTAATTGCTCCTTTCTTTCTTTCTTTTGAAAGGCAAGCTGAAGTTAGGCAGACCCACCAGTTAGACAACATACCATTGGGTTTTGAACTTGCAACGTCCCAACACATGGTGACGTGCATTAACCGCTCCAACCAAACAAGCTAGGCCGGACACTAATGGCCCAGGCTTGGGTTGTGATTTTTGAGCCCAACCTGGCCCAGATTTTTTATGAGCTGGAGACAAGCTGGGCCATGGGCTGATACCGGCTGTCCAGTTTATGTCCACAAAACTGGTGGTGGGCCCTGCCCTATTTACTCCCTTGAGAAAGAGTAGCCAATTAGCATTTCTGAGTTTCAGCAGAATCAACACGTCAAGTTAGCTCATTTGTCACCAACGGCGGCTCCGCGTGGTTGGTGGGAGCTGTCAGTGTACGTCGTCTTGTGGTGGGACGTTCCAGGTTCAAACAAAGTTGGCCCCTTTGTCCCTAACCAAGCTGATGAATAGAATAAGGCCCCACAGGTGGAAGAAGACAAAGCGCACATGGTCTCTCTCTCTCTCTCTCTCGTTGGCTGATCATGACATGTTCTCTATAGTTTTTGCTAATTAAATTGTCTCATTAACTTTTTGGTAGAAAAGATGTTAATTACTACATTAACCTTGTAAGATGTAGTTTGAGCATGCAGTGATATATGTATACATACCACTACTTTTTGCAAAGAAGTTCAAAGAAACATGCAAAACAATGTTTTTATCATTCTATTTAACAATTTCGACAACTTTATAAAAACTGTTAGACATTTAATTTATATAATGTCTTTAAGTAATCATTTTCATAATATTTCATTTATCATCTTGTTAACGGTTTCTGTAATATAATATTTTTTATAAATCACCACTTTATCTCCATATATTGATTATACATCATCATTTTTTGGTAATTTAATAATTAAAGAAAATTAAATATTTTAAAATTAGTGCATGGAAATGCATTTACTTGTTTCAATTGGAAAAAATAATAATGTATGGCGACTTTAGCTACTTTAATATCATAAACAAAATAAAACTTGGTTCATGTTGAGTCTTATTGTGATCAAAACCCAAACTTCGTAAAATCCAACTAAGTTATACAAATTGAAATTGAATACCACTATCTAAACCTAAAAGATTCAAACAAGGCCTACTCAATCTCATGTCCGGACCAACTTGATTAAATACAAATTATTAAGTCAATAGATCAAGATTTATTATGAGCTTAATACCACCTAAGACTAGATCCGAAACCAAATCAGTAGAACTTCAACTTATGTCTAAAACTAAAAACCAAAAAGGAAAAAGAAAAAAAAACCTATTTAGGCAATTCGAAAGGTAAGAATATAAAGATCATTAAAAAAAGTGAAGGTTTATAACTTGTAAGAATTCTAATATTTCCTACAACTTCTAATCAAGGAAAACAACTTAGAAAATAATTAAGTTTGATAACTTAGTCTATGAAAATGTTAGCAAGAACTTAGAAAATGGATAAAAACTAAATTCTATATAGTGACGAGTTCCATCATTGTCTATGAGGTTTCTACCGATAGGACGTCATGAGCTTGAAACTCATGGGTGCACGTCCTTGAGGTTTTGGTAGTTTTTGTTTGGTTATAAAAAAAAGGCTTTAGTCTTACTTTTATTAATAAAAATATATTTAAGCTTTGCTTTAAACACTGCAATATGGAGTGGTATGTTTCATTTTATTTTCATGTATTCTTCATATCAGTTAACTTTTTAAATGTATTGCCATATATGGGTAAATATTGGTTACTAACGAAGGTACAAAACTAATGAGTAGAAATCACTTTTTTCTTAAAAAAAATCCAGACTTTTTGTGGATAAAACCAATGTGATCTACATGGAAACATGTTTCTTGGAAATTTCTTGGAAAAAGGAGATGATTGGAAAATCATTTTTCATATTTGGAAAATATTTTTTAAAGAAAAAAAAACTTAGAAAATCATGAACTGAACTTAGAAAAGATTTAAAAATTTCTTGAAAACTAAGGGTTTTGAAAAAATTGATTTTGAGGAAAACCCAGGTAACTTTGAGAAAATCAATTTTTCTGAGATAGAATTGAAAAAGGGATGGACGTGTGGCCCTGTGAACTCTTTCCATGATGTAATCTAAACCTAGATGATGTATGGATGTAATTTGTGAAAATATTTTCTGAAGAATTTGAGAGAAAATCATTTATAAGAGTTTATGTGCCTTATAGAATTTAAATGAAATTGTGTTGACCTGACCTTTAGATGGGTTTGACTTCCTATATGTGTTGTTATCTTTGCTGTTGTAGCCTTCTTGATGGATTCGACATAGGTTTCAACCTGAGCCATGCTGATGAGGCTTAGTAGAGGTTGAGAGAAGTTGTCCATCAAGATGACCAGTGCATGAGAGTCTGAGATCGGCTGCTTCATCCTACTAACCATAGAGAACCATCTATTTATGAACTCTTGGGCGCCTTCCTCTTTCTTTTGTTTCAGATTGTACAACTGGCTGATGGTAGGAAGGGCCTCTACATTAAAGTGGAACCGTTCCATGAACAAGCTGATGACCTCTTTGAATTCCCTAACATTTTGGATATTCAGGGTGACAAACCATTTTAATGCCTCCCCTTTCAAACTCCTAAAGAACAAATTAATTAACCTTCTATCGTTGTTTTGATTTTTTGCCATACTTTTCATTAATAGAGACAAGTGAGTCCTTGGGTCCCTCTTTCCATTGAACTTTAAGAATTTTAGAGGGGTATCATCATCGTATCCCTTCAGTAGAAATTCATCCATGGAGTATTTGCTTTGATCTATGTTCATGTATCTTATTCTTGAGGTTAGGCTCTGGACCATGTCTTCCAGTGATTTGATTTTTCGGTCTGACTTGGTTGACATGGTTTGGACTGGATGGGTCGGCTTAGACCTATGGACTCTCCTATCCACATCATACACTTGGGACTCTCTCCACTCACTGTACTCTCTATCCACTTATGACTCTAGAGTCTGTTTGGTCCTTCTTCTGGTGTCTGTATTGAACTGTGCCATTTCATATTCTGATTCGTGGGCTCTTCTGGCTCTTCTTTCAGCTTGTGCTTGTTCTTGTCCTAACCTTTCTTGAATCTCTCTTACTCAATCTTTTCCATATTCTTTGGAGCGAGCTTTGAAATGCGAGGTCCTGGGGGTTTATTTCTTGGTGAACTCACTTGTGCTAGAGTTGTCCATCTCGTAACCCACATAAGGAACTTTATGAGATTGGTGAGGGTGCCGTTCTTCAGACCAAACTTTAAAATATAATATCAGGGGGATTTATCTTTTGATAGACTCATCCGTGCTATAACTACCTGTCTCGTAACCCGCATGAGGGGACTTTATGAGACTGATGAAGGTATTGACGTGTTCTAGACTCAGAAAACATCAGGGCCTTTCTCCTTTTTTGGTCATCCATGGACTCATCAGAGATGCGAGTATGGGTCTATTTTTTTGGATCCTCATCAAATATATTGTTTTGCATCATATGGGGTGGCATCCCATACGTGAGATTCTCCAGAAGTGGTTTCTCTAGGATAGATTGGATTTTGAGCTTCTGAATTTTAGATCGGGTATTCATTTTACCCCAAGCAATTGGTTCACACAGGCCCAAACAAGTAACAAGTGATTTTCTAAATTGATGGATACCCTAATTCTCCTCAAAAGATGTATCCATGAATTATATATCAAACATCGCGACTTCACTATTCAAAATATGTCAAACATGGTGACTTCACTATTCAAAATATGTCAAACATGGCCACTTGATTTTTTCTTAATAGTTTTACACTTTTGTCACCTAAAAAATAGATGTCGTGGTCAAGTACTTGTCTAAGTTGTTGTTTAAAAAAAAACAGGTGCTATGTAAGTGTTATATTAAAAAAAAAACAAATGCCATGTAAGTTGTCGTTTGAAAAACTCAAGCGAGTAAATAGTAAATTGGGCATGTTATACTTTCTAACTTGCAGTCAATAATGGTATTTCCAATAAAATCAAGTACTATCTGCATTATTGCCTAAGAAAAAAAAAACTGAACCCAAAGTTTTAATCTCAATCCTAACTAAGTTTTACTTTATATTAGGGTTTTATCTTTTAGTGGTAAGAGTTTGTCTTTTAGTGTTAAGAGAAGGGCTTTTGTTAAGATTAAAATATAGTTTCAGCAAAACTTCTTATTTTGATGAAACTTGAAAGTTAATCTCTAGGATCATTGTGAGAAGGCTAACAAAAAGAGACTTAAGGTTTGCTATTAGTGAGATTATTTTGGATTTTGCCTATGCATTAGGGCCTAATATGGGAAAAGTATGTGTTAAAGGAGTAGGCATTTTATTGATTAAAACCTTTTAAGAGTGAAAAATTAGAAGCCTTTTGGTAGCATTCTTCACAAACATTATTCACTACAAGTGACAAAATCAGTGCTTGGTGTGTCTTAGATTTAAATACTCACAAAAGGATTTATAAAGGACAATTCCATGGAAAAATTTGAATGGCATGTATTAGTTTAGTGATTTGTATGCCATTACAAAGAGTGTGCATTAAGAATACGTTAGAATCTTGTACTTGTCTTAGATACTCAAATATCCTTGGTCCACTCTTGGCTATGGTTAATACTGAAAAAAACAAAGGAAAAACTCTTTATATATGTCAAGTATAAATCATCACCATCTCTCTATGTGAAAATCATCACCATACGACATTTTCAGTTGTTTTATACATCTTCTAATGCAATTTAGATAATATATTTTTATACATTTTTTGCATGTTTCTAATAAATGTTTTTTAATAAAAAATTGATATATTTGTAATATAAGGTATTGAATGAAATTTCAAAATTTAATGTAATTATATTATTTTTTATTTTATTTAAGCCTATATTGCATTTTAAATACTTTATTTAAGATATTGGCAGCATTAGGAGAGCGCTCTGAAACCAGATAGGAAGAGCATCAATGAACTCCCACCCCCCCTCCACATAAGCATTCCAACCCTCTTTTGTTTAGTAGATTCTATCCTCCTCAAAAGTAGCTGAATGCGCCCGATAGCCTCTCTAAAAAGAAGGAATTGGCTGGAGTTTTCTGCATTAAGAAGAAAAATCAAGTCAGAATCCTTTGACACTGTCTCAGATATTTTGAGGCCTGGTGTAATATATAGATTAGGGTATCTATGTTCAGTGAGGCAACTTTTAAGGTTGTATTGCCCTTTCCAAGGATCAAACCAAAAATCCATACTGCTCTCATCCCCCCACTTCCCATTGAGAACCCATCTCAAGAACTCGCATACTCCTGATTAAGCTCTTCCAACCTCAAGAACCAAGGTTTGGATGCTCAACAAACCATGGGGAAGATTTAAGGAGGTATTTACTATGCAACACCAATGTCCATAAACTTGATGAGGTAATCATATTCTTGTACTTGTCTCAGATACTCAAATATCCTTGGTCTACTCTCGACTATGGTTAATGTTGAAAAAAACAAAGATAAAACTCTTTATATATGTCAAGTATAAGTCATCACCATACGGCATTTTCAGTTGTTTCATACATCTCCTAATGCAATATAGATAATATATTTTTATACATTTTTTGCATGTTTCTAATAAATGTTTTTTAATGAAAATTTGATATATTTGTTAATGTAAGGTATTTAATGAAATTGAGAAAATTCAAAATTTAATGTAGTTACATTATTTTTTATTTTATTTAAGGCTATGTTGTATTTTAAATACTTTATTTAAGATATTTAACATTTTATTAACTATATGCTAATTATGTATTCATTTATATAAAATATAACCAACTTTATAATAGTTTGATAGTTGTAATTAATGTAATAACATATTTTATCAAAAATAATTTTATTAATTCTTCCCATTTATCATAATATTAGTAAAAAAGTATAGTTCATGTAACTTATAATATTCTTCATGCATATTATCGATATTTTCACTTTGACAAATTCCTATTTTGGTTGACAATAGAAAAATATATCAAACATAGTGAATTCACTATTCAAAATATGTCAAACATGGCCACTTGATTTTTTCTTGATACTTTTACACTTTTGTCACCTTAAAAAATAGATGCCTTGGTCAAGCACTTGTCTAAGTTGTTGCTTGAAAAAAACAAGGTGCCGTGTAATTGTCACCTCAAAAAAAAATCAAATGCCATGTAAGTTGTCTCCTAAAAAACTCAAGTGAGTGAACAGTAAATAGGCCATGTTTGTTATACTTTCTAGCTTGCAATTAGTAATGGTATTTCCAATAAAATCAAGGACTATTTGCATTATTGCCTGAGGAAAAAAAAACCTTAACCCAAAGTTTTAATCTCCATCCTAACTAAGTTTTACTTTATATTAAGATTTTATCTTTTAGTGTTAGGAGAAGGGCTTTTGTTAAGGTTAAACATATAGTTTCAGCAAAAATTCTTATTTTAAAGAAACTTGGAAGTTAGTCTCTGGGATCATTGTGAGAAGGCTTACAAAAAGAGACTTAAGGTTTGCGATTAGTGAGATTATTTTGGATTTTGCCTATGTATTAGGGCCTAATATGGGAAAAGTATGTGTTAAAGGAGTAGGCATTTTATTGATTAAAACCTTTTAAGAGTGAAAAACTAGAAGCCTTTTGGTAGCATTCTTCACAAACATTATTCACTACAAGTGACAAAATCAGTGCTTGGTGTGTCTTAGATTTAAATACTCACAAAAGGATTTATAAAGGACAATTCCATGGAAAAATTTGAATGGCATGTATTAGTTTAGTGGTTTGTATGCCATTACAAAGAGTGTGCATTAAGAATACGTTAGAATCTTGTACTTGTCTTAGATACTCAAATATCCTTGGTCCACTCTCGGCTATGGTTAATATTGAAAAAAACAAAGGAAAAACTCTTTATATATGTCAAATAGAAAGACCAAATAAAATTTACATAAAAACAATATATATATATATATATATATATATATATATATATATATATATATATATATATATATATATATAGGGAAATAAAAACCTTCTCAAAGAAAAATCCTCACAAACATCCTCAATGAACGTTTTATTGGATTTCTAGTGTTTTTTTTGTAAAAATGTGATCTATATGTTTTTTTATGGGAATCAGTTCTTGGAGCATTTGATTTTGATGCATGAATATGCTTTTATAAGTTTCAAAATCATCATCATACATTTTTCATAATTTTTTGAGTCTCCAAATACCATTTTTCTATCAAAATTCATGATCCAAGTATCAATTTATAGTAAATCAACTATGTTGAACACATCTATACAGTCAGAATTTTCAAAAAAATACCAAAAAATTTCCGTTTGAGAGGGTTTTCATTAGAAAGGATTTTATTCTGCTATATATATATATATATATATAAAGCATGTGATACGACATCTTCTAATGCAATTATGAAACAACTAAAAACCATGACCCTCTCTCTCTCAATTGTTTCACAATTGCATTAGAAGATGTTGGATCACATGCCTAACACCATCTTATTGCATTACAAAATTGTTATCATGATCATATCGACTGAGAAACATGTTTCACATCACATGATAAACTCGTTTCACTTATTTGGATAGCATGTTTTTTATATCTTTTTTGCATGTTTCTAATAAATAAATTTTTTAATAAAAATTTGATATATGTGTAAATGTATGGTATTGGATGAAATTTCAAAATTTCAAAATTTAATGTAACTACATTATTTTTTGCTTTTTATTTTATGTAAACCTATGTTGCATTTAAATACTATATTTATGATATTTAACATTTTATTAACTATAAGCTAATTATGCATGCATTTATATAAAATATAACCAACTTTGTAATAGTTTTATAGTTGTAATCAATGTAATAACATATTTTATAAGAAATGATTTTATTAATTCTTACTAGTTATCATAATACTAGTAAAGAAGTATAGTTCATGTAAACTTACAATGTTCTTCTTGCATATTGCCAATATTTGAACTTTGACACTATTTCTTATTTTGGCTGACACGAGAGAAATGTGTCAAACATGGCAAATTCACTACTCAAAATATGTCAAACATGGCCACTTGAGTTTTTCTTGATAGTTTTATGCTTTTGTCACCTAAACAATAGATGCCTTGGTTAAGTACTTGTTTAAGTTGTTGCTTGAAAAAAACCAAGTGTCATGTAAGTGTCACCTGAAAAAAATCAAACACAATATAAGTTGTCTCTTGAAAAACTCAAGCGACATGTAAATACCACCTAAAAAAAACAGCTGCTTGAATTTTACCGTGGAAAAAAGGCAAAAGTGTCAAGTAAACAATAAATTGGCTATGTTATACTTTCTCGTTTTCAGTCAATAATGGTATTTTCAATAAAATCAAGGGTCATATATGTCATTTCCCAAGAAAAAAAAATTAAGGAAAAACTTAACCAAAGTTTTAACCTCAATTCTAGCTAAGTTTTACTTTATATTTGGGCTTTATCTCTTAGTGAAACGTATAATTTCACCAAAACTTCTTATTTTGATGGAACTTAAAAGTTAAACTCGAGGAAAGAGAGTCTTAAAGTTTGCGATTAGTGAGAGATTATTTTGAATTTTGCCCATAAATTAGGGTTTAATATGAGAAAAGTGGGTTTTAATGGAGGAGACCTTTTATTGATTAAAACCTTTTGAGAGTGAAAAATTAGAAGCCTTTTGTAGCATGTTTAACAAACATTGTTCACCACCGATTACTAAAAGCAGTGTTTGGTGTGTCCTATATTTAAACACTCGGTTTATAAAGGAAAATATCTTGGAAAATTAGGAATGGCATGTATCAGTTTAGTGGTTTTCATGCAATTAAGAAGAGTAAGTGCTTTAGCATGTTAGAGTCTTGCACTTGTCCTAGGTACTCTAATGCTCTTGATCGACTCTTGATTGTGGTTAATGTTGAAACAAAGTAAAGGGAAAACACTTTATATATGTAAAATAGAAAGACCAATAAAAATTTACATGAACAACAATATATCTGTTGGACATGTGATATAACATCTTCAAATGCAATTATGAAACAACTGAAGATCATCGCTCTCAGTTCTTTCATAATTTCATTAGAAGTTGTTTTATCACATGCCTAACATCTTCAAATTTTATTATAAAATCATCATCACGATCCTGTTGAGTGAGAAACTTTTTTCACATCTCATGGAAAGCCTACTTTATTTGGGAAACTTGTTTCCCTTATTTGAATAACATGTTTTTTATACATTTTTTGGGTGTTTTTTAATAAATAAATTTTTAATGAAAATTTGATATATTTGTTAATGTAAGGTATTGAATGAAATTGACAATTTTCAAAATTTAATGTAACTACATTGTTTTTTTATTCTATTTTCTATTTGAACCTACATTGCATTTAAATACTTCATTTATGATATTTAATATTTTATTAACTATATGCTAATTATTCATTCATTTATATAAAATATAACCAACTTTATAATAATTTTATAGTTGTAATCAATGTAATAACATATTTTATAAAAAATAATTTTATTAATTCTTACTATTTATCATAATATTAGTAAATAAGTATAGTTCATGGATGTAAACTTACAATATTCTTCATGCATATTGCCGATATTTGCACTTTGACAACATTTTCTGTTTTAGGTGACACTAGAGAAATATGTCAAACATGGTGAATTCACTACTCAAAGTATGTCAAACATGACAAATTATTTTTTTCTTGGTAGTTTTATGCGTTTGTCAACTAAAACAATAGATGCTTTGGTCAAGCACTTATCTAAGTTTTCGCTTGAAAAAAACCAGGTGTCATGTAAGTGTCACTTGAAAAAATCAAACGCCATGTAAGTTTTCTGCTGGAAAACTCAAGTTATATGCAAATTGTCACCTAAAAAATCAGCAAATGGGCAAAAGTGTCAAGTAAAGAGTAAATTGGCTATGTTTGTTTTACTTGTTAGCTTGTAGTCACTAATGGTATGCCCAATAAAAATTGAGGGCCATTTATGTCGTTACCTACGAACAGATAGAACCAAAGTTTTAATCTCAATCTTAATTAGCTAAGTTTTAATCTTAATCTTAATTAGCTAAGTTTTTACTTTATAATATAGTTTTATCTGTTAGTGTTAAGAAAAGGGCTTTTTGTTAAGTTTAAACATATAATTTCACCAAAACTTATTATTTTGATGAAACTTCAAAGTTAATTGAATGATCATTGTGAAAAGGCTAACAAACATAAAGACATTAAGTTTTGTGATTAGTAAGAAATTGTTTTAGATTTTGCCTATGCATTAGGGCCTAGTATGGGAAAGAAGTAGGCCTTTTATTGATTAAAATCTTTTGAGAGTGGACAATACAAACAAAAATGGAGGTTGTCCTTGAGAGTGTTGCAGGCTCAAATGTCCGGATTCCGACCCGAATTGGATTAATCTCCCAAGATTTGCTGCGTGTGTCATTTTAATTTTCGATTATACTGCTTCTTGGGGTGACATCTCGTCCCCTAAATATATCTGGTAACATTCTGATTATATGCCAATGATTTGATTGTTTTCTTTCAAAAAAGAAAAAAAAAATGGATGGATAGGTTGGGATTTATGATCAGAAAATCCATTAAGGACTCAGATCAGATCGGATCGGATCCCAGACAGCCAAAATTTGCAAAAGCCACATCCTGAATCCGACCCGTTTGCATCGGCTGGACTTGGCACGTTTAGGCTCATTTTATATCACATTTACGAATGCTATATGTTAATAAAATATATATTAGCCCAATTGGTTCGATGGTCATGTTAGTAGGTAAGAGATCAGGGGTTTAATTCTCACTATGGACCCTCTTAACAAAAGAAAATTATTTTTTTATCTAACGAACTGAGCCCAAATTGTGGTTTGCTTTATACCAGCAAACAACCATGTTCAGTCTCGTTAATTTACCAGCTCTAATCTTAGGTATCAGTTTGAGAACAAGGTTCGTCTACTCTGCTTGTGCGCTGACATGGGTTCCATATGCTCACTTGGTATCAGTTTAACTCGGTTGGGTTTGATGACTTCATTAATTTAGATAAATGTTGGATAGAAATGCTAAATGGCTTAAAAGCAAAACATAACTAGAACAAACTTGTTTGGGATTGAAGTCCATACGATGTGAAACATAACCAACTTTTTTTTTTTTTTTTTTGAGAAAAAAGAAGAAATTATTTATCCTTGTTCCTTTTTTTTTTTTTAAGTCAAGTTAGGGTTAGGCAGATCCCACCAGTTATTGTTCAACTTACCATTGGGGTTTTGAACCTACAACGTCCCGCCACAGGGAGACGTACACTGTCAGCTCCTACCAACCACGCAGACCCCGTTATTATTTATCTTTGTTCTTAGGCATGAAACTTGATCGCGTTTTTGGGGATTTGACAATCTATGTAATGAACGTTTATTTTAACTGCTCACTTGGGAAATATTGGAATATCTACTTGTTGATTTTTTTTTTCTGAAATATGTGAAATATAATTAGTTGACTTCTTTAATCAAGTTATTGTATTTTTAAAATTACCTTTCAGTTAGGGAGAAAGACTGAATTTGATTGTCTACGTAATCTAATCTAACGAAATTCCATTTTAATCTCTCGATTGATCATGAATGTCTAAACAAAACAAAAATGGTTAATTTATTTTTGGTCATATAACTAATATTTAATGTCATGTACTTTTAAGATTTAAAACAACCCGGTGTGCGTACATCTAGGGGTGGGGCAACAGGCCCGGTGGCTTGATGGGCCAAAACGACCTGGCCTGCCATAGGCCAGGTTTGGGTTAAGGTTTTAGGCTCGGGCCCGTTAGCTACCAGGCCGAAACCCGCCCTGTTATATACATGGGGCGGGTCTGGGTCAGCCCGATGGGCTTGAACTATTTATTAATTTTTTAATAATATAAATATTTAAAAAAATCAATTAATTGCATAGTAACTTGGTAACTATATGTAATTAGTTGCATTAATTTTATAAAAAGTAGAAAGATAATTAGTTCAGTACATGGAAACTTGTTAATTTATTAATTTTATTTAAAATAATTTATTAACTTTTAAAAAAATTGGTATTCTAAAATTAATTTATTAATTTTATTAAAAAATAACCTACAATTTAATGAATTTGGGCTGGGTCATGAGCAGATTTTCAAACCCGAACCCGTTAAGAACCGGGCCGGTTTGGCCCCATGCCCACCCCTACGTACATCACATTTTCATGGTATGTGCCAGATTTTGCTTGTTAGAAATATGGTTTTAGTTAGTTATTTATGGTATTATATAAGGCCCGGTTTTGAATGACAAGGGCAAAACTTGATTTTTGGCAAAGCAGGTTTTCCCCAAAAAACATGTATTTACAAAACCTGGTTTGTCGAAAAACAGCCTTAAAATGCTGTTTGAGTGACAAAAACCTGGGTTTTAGGCTCTTGGTCACAAAAAAAAATATACAATCTAGGGGAAAAAATTAATAAAGAAAAGAATGGCTGGCTGGCCGTTTCTCCGCCAGTGGCTGGCTGAGAAATGGCCGGTCGTGCCTTGATATTAAAAACAGCATTTTTTTGGTCATTTCCCATCTAATGACTGAGCGAAAATGGCCGGACTATGTTAGAACGAGTAGATCACGATAAACTCTATCGTGATCTGGGATATGTGATAAGGATTGGGATATCGTTATCCCAGCTAATTTCATGGATATGTTTGTATAAATACATGTCTCTTGTACATCGGTATTCAATATTTTGAGAATAGAATTCTATTTTAACCTACGCAAGATGTGTTTCTTATCATAACCATATTCTTAATATGGTATCAGAGCCTATTGAATGAATGATCGTGTTTGTGCAGATCAACACCACAGGCTCAGTTCTATCATGATTCATCGGTTCTTCATTCAGTGCTCGTTCTACAGGGTCTTCTGCAGGATTTGTTCTATTAGTCGGTTGGTTTGTCTTCTGTAGGTTCTTCTACAAGATCTATTATGCTATAAGACGCCCAACTAATACAGTCTCAGCCCATCATCAAGAGCAGGCGCCAGCTACTGCTGTTGTCCCATCCCATTTTTTTCCTTGATTCCAACTTGAATAGTCCTCTATTGTTCACGCCCTCTGTTGTTCTGCAGGATTCATCGTCTTCTGCAATATCTGACATCCTGTTCTACCGATGCTCAATGCCTGATATCTTGTCGACGCTCTATGTTGCTCACGACCTCTACACAATAACCAGTTGTACTCACCAGCAGTACTGGTTATTTCCAACAGGTTCTGTGGAACCTTCTATGTACCTAACGGCCCACTGCTCGGGTTTTTGCGCAACATTCAGCATCCCACTACTCTAGTTTTTTTCACCTCGGCCTTCACAGATTCTGACAGGGGTTTATATGAGGGTTTTTTTGGTTTCACGGGTGAAATAACCACACGGTTCATCAGATACTCTTGATCAAACCAATGTCTTGTCTAGAAAGCATATGCCCTTACTCTCATGACACAAGATAAATCGGAACCCCAAGCCAATTTAGCAGGTAAAACCCTAGCTTTTCTATTTTATTCTTCCTGTTGGATAATAGACACTGGGGTATTGACCACATAGCTTCTAGTCTAGATTTATTACAATCTTCATAAACCATCGTTTGTCCACAGATAGGATTACCCACCGGACTATCTGCTCCTGTTACTCACATTGACAATGCAAACATAAATCCACAAATATCTCTCGTTGATGTCTTATGTGTCCCTAATTTTAAGTAAAATTTGATATATGTTAGTAAGTTGACCAAAGATTTACAGTGTGATGTCATTTTCACTAATGAATCTTGTACTTTTCAAGGTCACTCGAAGCATACGATTGAACTGGGTAAGATGCAAAATGGATTTTATATAATTGAAATCTAGAGTGGAATCACTCTTTCTAATTTCAGTCTTGCTCATCTTTGGCATTATCGACTTAGACATATTTCAAGTTCTCGGTTTCAATATCTTGTTAATTATAATAAATTGAATACTTGCAATTTTGATGAAATATGTTCAATTTGTCCTTTGGCTAAACAATCCTGCCTTCCTTTTCTAAACAATTCTATTACTTCAACATCAACATTTGAACTCATCCATATTGATTTATGCGGAGGATATCAAACTCCATCTCTATTTGGTGTACATTATTTTCTAACCATCGTAGATGATTACTCTCGCTTTACTTGGGTATACCTAATGCGTTATAAATCTTAAACCTTTCTCTTATCCAAGATTTTTTTTCATGATCAAAACCTAATTTAAAACTCAAATCCAAAAGGTTAGAAGTGATAATGGGAGTGATTTTTTTTAACCAATATGCAAACATTTTTTTCAAAACCAGGGTATACTTCATCAACACAATTGTATATATACCCCTCAACAAAATAAAGTGGTGGAATGCAAGCACCGAGATCTTCTTAACATAGCTCGCGCCTTGCGTTTTCAAGCCAATCTCCCTATAAAATTATGGGGGGAATGTATTATGACTGCCGCATATCTCATAAATCATGTTCCCAACGCAATCCTTCATGAGAAAACCCCACACAACATTTTATTCCATAAAAGTCCTACTTACCAACACCTCAAAGTTTTTGGATGCTTGTGTTATACTTATAACATTCATCATTCCCACAAATTCTATAGTAGAGCAAGAAAATGCATCTTCTTTGGATATCCATATGGTCAAGTTGTTTACCGTTTAAATGATCTTGATTCCCATGCTATTTTCACCAGCGGAGATGTGATCTTTCATGAACATGTTTTTTCTTTCCAATCTGCTTCATGTGCACCATCTAATTCTGGGGATGTTGTTTTACCCATTTTCTCTTCTGATTTTTCTTTAGATGTCTCCCATCCACTCCCAACGATTGATACTTAGGTCAATTTACCGGTTTCCCAAAATTGTCCAAGTCCATCACCTCCTATGACTTTACCTTCAGACACTTCGAGTCTTTCTTTGACAATTCTTGGATCCACTATCCCTGTTCGTCGTTCCTCCAGAGCACGAGCTCCAGCTGCTAATCTTCATAATTATAAATGTTACGTTGCATTTTGCTTGCTCCAGTCAGACGCTCTGAGTGCTCACTGAAAAGTTACAAGGTATCCGCTTTCTCATTACTTTACTTATGATATTTTTCTCTATCTCACCATGCCTTTCTAGTAGCCCTTATAAAAAACCTTGAACCCCAGACCTTTGCCCAATCCATAGGGTGTGATCATTGGAAGGAAGCCATGGCGACTAAAATTCATGCCCTTCAAGACAACCATACGAGGATTGTTACATATCTTTCCCCAAATAAATGACCCATCAATTGCAAATGGGTCTACAAAGTGAAGTACAAATCAGATGGATCTGTTGAGTGCTACAAAGCACGCCTTGTTGCGAAAGGTTATTGGTGCAAGTTTTATGAAATAGATTTTAAAATAATATTTTTAATAAAAAACAGTGTGAAAGCCAGACACCAAATACTAAAAACTGACTTGCACGAGTGGTGGAGTCTGGGTCAATCTCAAGGAACGGGAGGAAGTACTTTGTATTCCATAAAAGCTAAACTAATCTTTATTTCCAAAACAACATGATTTAATTAAATAACTAAACTAAGAGTACTGCCCTCTGCGGAGGGCTTACAAAAAAATAAATAAACGGTTTTATTACCGACCCAATGAATTAAATAAATAGAATAAAATAAATCCTAATCTAAAAA
Organism: Nuphar pumila; assembly: GCF_984573655.1. Lineage (NCBI taxonomy): Eukaryota > Viridiplantae > Streptophyta > Magnoliopsida > Nymphaeales > Nymphaeaceae > Nuphar > Nuphar pumila. The sequence goes on from NC_143263.1 coordinate 14,872,270, forward strand.
TAAAAAGACAAAACTTTATCGTATTCTAGGATATGTGATAAGGATAGGGATAACAATAATCTTATCCTTATCCCAGCTAATTTCATGGATATGTCTGTATAAATACATGCCTCTTATATATCGGTATTCAATATTCTGAGAACAAAATTCTATTTTAACCTGTGCAAGATGTGTTTTTTATCATAGCCATATTCTTAATAGACTAGAGTAAGGTGGGGTGGATTTGAGGGGTGGAAAAGCCCTTCCATGATAAACCAAGTTTTTAACTTGGGGGGAGGGCGTTTTTCACTTAATTGGGTTTTGACATAAACCCAGTTAGGTGAACTAGGTTTTGGTAACCAAAACCTGGTTTTTTTTTTATCAAAACTTAGTTTAAAACTGAGGCACACTATATACAGTGTCGATGTATGGTGAACGTGCAATAGCCTGCCTGACAACCATCTATCTTGGCATTTCTAGAGATGGGTACGATGTCCATTTAGAGAAATGTTTAGATAGATGGTCAACAGTAGAGAAGCTGCATAAAAAATAACCTCGTTAGATAATCTATATCTATATCAACCTCTATACAAAGGGGTTGTGAGTCTTGAGGTTAAGGTCCATCCGACTTCATAATGGTTGTATATTCATTGGTTACCAGAGGTCTAACATTCAAATTCCTTTGATGTGCTTCACCTAAATTTCACAGGCTAGCTACTAGGTCCAACACCTAGTATATGCTAATTGTCCTTGCCTTTTGTTTCTGCATGAAACCTTGTTAGTGAGAATATCCAGACCCACGGTCCAGGTCCCATATTCAGTTGTAGGACTAGTCCACTCTAAGGAAAGAAGGAAACTTACCATGCTAAGAACTTCTATATGGAAACTCATCATAAGTTGGAAACTTTCCATTACAAGAAAACCCACAATGAAAAGGAAACCCAAGGTGAAAAGGAAATTGGGTTTTCTTCCATCTTAAAAGTCACATAAGGTAGGATTTTATAATCCACACATGAAACAGATCCATGAAGAGAAGGAACAAGGGGCGACGACAAAACCTAGAGGAGATCCAATGGATCTCACTAAGTTTTCTATTTATGCGAACCTTAAGTTTAGGACATAATTAAGAAAATTCCTTGTAAATCTCCTTTTAACTCTCTCTTGTAAACATTTAATATAGTGGAAGGTTGCACCACCAGAATTCATTGAAGGGAGTTGACCCATCATGGACATAGGTGCTAGACACACCAAACCACATTAATTTTGGTTTTTGTGTGCCTAATTTATCTTTATAGTATAAAAGTTACACTTCTTCTGGGTGAGAGAGATTCATATTGTACCATGACATCATCATCCAATGAGTGTTGTCAAGTTTTTCTACCTGTTTAACCTAAACATAGCAAATTTTGTTATGATCAAGCTGAACAACTCCAATTTCTTTCTATGGAGGACTCAACTTCTTGGTTTTATTGAGAGCCAAGATATCAGTGGGTTTATCGATCAATTTTTTTTTTGTCACCACTGACAATTAAAGGTTCTGATGGTAATCAACCTAACCCCAGAGTTTGTGACTTAGCAAAAATCAGACCACTTGTTACGAGGATGGATCACATGCACCTTGTCTAAAGAGGTGCTCAAACCGGTCATGGGTCTCCAGATGTCGGATTTTGCTCATGTGTCTGTAGAACATGAGTTCCTGCTAATGCAAAAGCTTCAGACCTATCGAAAAGGGAATCAATCTGTTGATGACTCCAAGAGAAATCATGAATGGCATAAGTCGCAAGGAAGGTGTTGAGGTTAATTATAAATGATCGTGGATATGACCGGAATTAACCAAATATGCGATATATGGTTCATTTGAAGAGTCCTTCAGGATGCTTTTCGTCCATTATAATCATTTAATGATGGCTAACCGCAGATCTCAAGGTGTTATCAAGACTGATCGAAAAGATCGATTTTAGTACCTTTTCTTATCCTTTCGTTCATGTATCGATGGAGTTTTGAAAGGTTGCTCTCCAGTTCTTATGGTAGACAACACAATCTTAAAAGAAAAATACATGGATAGATTATTGTCAACCCATAGTATTAATCCTAGAGGTGATATGTTTCATGTAGTATTTGCATTTATAGATAAGGAGTCAAAGGAGTGATGAACATGATTTTTGAGGCATTTAAAAATAAAAAATTTACTATTCGACAATGATAAATACAAAGATAAAGTAGAATTGACAGTTGCCTCAAATAGACACTTAGAGCTTCAGTATGTTGTTTCACACACATGACTTAGATGTCATGTTGGATTTTGCATGAAGCATCTAATATCAAACTTTTCTGAGAAATTTAGTTCACCACTTAATGCACTTTGGTAGAGCGTAGGCCGAGCAATCATGAGACAACAATGCAATTATTTTATAAAAAAGTTTCAAGAGCAAGATAAAGTCACATACATGTTTGTGACTAAGGAAGTGATCGAGAAACATTAAGCTAACAATCACTTTTCAGCAATAAGGTATGAGTGTTTAACCTCTAATATAACAGAGAGCTTCAATTCATGGATTATTTTCATATATGATAAGCCCCTAGTGCCTCTTATTGAGAGGCTTCATCTCATGCTGATGAAACTTTATGAGAAAAAAAACACATTAGTAGATAGAAAATGTCAGGTGTTTTGCCTGAGATAAAAGATAAGCGAAATGAACTTAAGAGAAAAACATAACTACTATGTGTGCAAGTAGCGCATTGCATCTAATGTCGGTATAAAGTCTGTTGTTGATCTAACGGCTATAATGTTGATCTTGAGAAGCAAACATGCTCTTGTCAAGAGTGGCAAGTTAGCAGGATTCTATGATCATATGCAATCTCATACATTTTTTACAAGGGCAAGCTATCAGAAGATTACTGTGACAAGTTCTTCACAACCGAATCGTATTGAGATGCATATAGTACATATCCATTTTTCCTAATGATGGATAATGTCTCACATGTCATTCCTCTGACCCTTATCCTTGTATATCTACCAAAAATGAGATATAAATCAGGGCGACCCAAGGTTAAGAGACAGAGAATAAAACATAAGGATGTAGTGTCATACAAGTGCAATGTCTGTAGTAAATTTGATCATAATAGGCGAAAACACTCATAAAAGTGTATATAAGTATTCTATGCTTTGAGAAAATATTTAGCTAGTGGTTTTTAATGAATTGCTTCATTGTAATTTATATAGTATTTTTCAATGAATTGCTCCAATATCTTATATTTATTATGTATATTTTAGGTATCTCATGAAAGACACTATATATAAATGTGACACAAAAAAGTCCTGCAATCTTAGGTCATCAGCCCAACACCACCCCCATCCCCGCCCCTAAGTTGAGGTATAATTGTTAATGGCTCAAGTTATGTGCGTATACAACCAATGGTACTTATATGTACGTGATGAAATTCTGTTTTCAATTAGCGATGAAAACAAAGTGATGAGAATAAAGAAGGCATGCAACAACCAAAATGTAGTAAAGTGCTTTTATTCAGAGAAGAAACGTAGTTGGTCAGTGAAGTGAGTATATCATATGTTGTTTGATTGTTTGTATGTGGACTTATTTAAATCTAACATGAATGTATCACTTATTTTGATGATGCATCACCTAGAAAGATTCATAAAGAGACTTCAAAAATACCACATGGAGAAAATGCAAGCATGATGCTGACTGCCAAAGACCATTTATTGTACCCAATATATTCTATTTTGACAATAAAAAATATGGATATAATTTTGATAGAATGAACAAAAACATAGATGTCATTTGGATGTGGATTAATTTTAATTGTAAATTTCAAAAACTCTATTTGTATGTATTGTTAAATTGTTAAACAAGCCGACATGTTATGTAACAATGATTTAAATCACAAATGTTGCATATTTAATAAAATTTTACATGTAAGTAAAAAATACATATAATTTAAAGGAAATTCATATATATATATATGTGTGTGTGTGTGTGTGTGTGTGTGTGTGTGTGTGTGTGTGTGTGTGTGTGTGTGTGTGTGAATTTGTGTGTGAATTTGCATAGGAAATATACATGTATACGTGCGAATTTGTATATATATATGTGTGTGTGTGTGTGTGTGTGTGTGTGTGTGTGTGTGTGTGTGTGTGTGTGTGAATTTATATGAGAAATTCACATATTTAGTTAGAAATTCACAAATTTAAGAGAAATTTGCATATTTTGTATATGTTTGATCTATTTTGTACACATACAAATTTCTCATACTTTTGTGAAATTTTGCACATATAGAGAAAATTCACTTAAGTACGAAATTGCATAGAAAATTTGCATATTTAGTTGAAAATTCACATTTTTAAAGGAATTCACATGTTTTTATACATGTGATCTATTCTGTATACATGTGAATTTCTTGTCCCTTTGCAAAATTTCTCACATACGGAGAAAATTTGATTATTTTGAAGAAAACTCATATGTATACGTGCAAACTTTTTATCTTTTTATGAAAATAAAGTTGCTCATGCATTGCATTTATTTTATTTTTTTACAAAATGAAACTACTCATACATTGTGTTCATTTCATTCTTTCATAAAATGAAGTCGCTCATACATTGCATTCATTTCATTCTTTCACAAAATGAAGTCGCTTATGCATTGCATTCATGTCATTCTTTTATAAAATGAATTAATGGTAATACATTGCTTTCATTTCATTTTTTTACAAAATAAAGTTGCTTGTACATTGCATTCATTTTATTCTTTCGCAAGAATAATGCTTCATATTGCCTCTTTGATAAGGAGAAAACATAGTATGTGTAGAGGTACCTCTATCTCTTGGGCCTCAATTAGAATGTTGTATATTGTTGTATTTTTTATGGAGAGAAAATACAGTATACCATCATTTATTCTATACTATGTATTCTCCTAATTTTTTCTATCCCACTCATACCATGTGATCGAACACTGACTGTGAGATACATTGACTCTATGTTGATAAGCAAAAAATATAGTATATCACCAATTTCATATAATCATCGTCCAACACATCTATCAGGCTATCACAGTTCATTAAAGCCAAAGACTCCCTTCAGTTCTACATCATCATCATTTACGTTCTCTATGATGAGAATGAGTTTTCAGATGATCATCAGCAACATTCATGAACAACTTGCAAACTTTTGTTTCCTATCCCATGCATACCATAAGATGTGCTTACCGAAAAAATTCACCATTGATTTTTTTGTTGATGAAGTGAAGTCGATCTTCTCACCGTTGATGCTTGGCCTTGAGAATAGACCATAATTTCTCACTGGTTGGAGACCACAAAAAACCTAGTTTTTGTGAAACCCTAACCTGGCTTTTATACTATGTTTATACGAAAATAAAAAAATATGGAGAAAATTCACATTATATTCATCACTATTATTTGTGATATATAGGGAAAACCACAAATTCCTCAAGAAAACCACATATAAAAAGCATATTTGCTTTTCAAAAATATTAAATGTGACCATACCCACCTACTAGCATTAACACTTTAATATTTACAAAATGACACTTTGGTACTTACAAAATGACAGTTAGCATACATTTTATATGAACTTTGTGAGGTCTTTATCACAAAATGATGGTTCTTAGATCCAAGGGAAACTTAGATCTAAGATTTGTGCTTTTATGAGACAAAAGGGAAGGAGTAGCTTGATCTAAGAGATTCAAACACAATGTAAAATATCCATTTCATAGATTGTTGATGTAAACCCATCACCAAATTTACATAGGAAAATATAAAATGACTTATCTATGAATTTTTAATATTATCTAAGAAAACTGGAAATAACTAGAAAATGCAAAAAATAACTAAAGTAAAATGATAAATAATTGATATCAAATATCCATTGAACTGATCAAGTACAAACATCTCTCATCTATAAACAAATAAGACTTTTCTTAATTCTAAATCAAACAAACTACCTACTCTGATAACCTTCTAAAAAAATAAAACTTATCTTAAAAATGTAGAACAAATATGATGATCCTTATACAAGAAATACCAAAATAACAAAAAAAATACAAAATGCAAATGAATCCAAATGGATCTTTGTGGACCTGGTTTTTCTTCTATGCTCCTGCATGAAAATTACAAAAAGAAGAGGCAAATGACAACTTGTTATCAAGAAAAAAAAATTCAAGCCCCAAAACACTTGACAATTCTACTAATCACCTTTAAATTTGATCACTATGAAAGTGGTTGGATTGGTCCACCACCACCTAACCAAGATAATAAAATATAATAATAACAATAATAATAATAATAATAATAATAATGATGATGATAATAAAATAGAGTATTAAAGGGTTTTCAACCCCAAACATTGGTGACAAATATCAGTGTTTAAAAAGAAGCAAAAAGCATGATATTTTACCAGCTAAACAAAAACATTCAACATTGTCAGGAAGTATTTTTCTTAATTTTTATTTATTCTATTACAATTTATTTTACTATTTTTAAAATTATTTTTTTGGCAACATTTACTGATAAAAATAAAAAATTAATATCTCACAAGAAAAAGGTTGGTGTTATTTTTCTGTTTTAAACTTTTCTTACTATACCCCAAACCCCAAGCATTGCTTCTTGCCACTCTGAGTCATGATATAATGATATCCATGTGCTTATTTGAGTTATCATGGAAAGTTATGTGTTAGAACCCAGCCTTAAGGAGGGGCAGATTCGATAATAAGGCTTTGGGGGTGGCTAAACTTACCCTTTTGAGGGATTGTTTTTTAGCAGCTGAGCTACGAGTTGTCTGAAATTAAAGAGGGCAAGGAAAAATAAAGGGGCAACTGACCTAATATGATTCCCAAGAGGGGACGTCTGGGGCCATTTTAGGGCAGGAGCAACATAATCAATCTCACTGGCCTGCGTGAGACAGAAGGACGTGTGGAGGGAAATGATCAACCCCTTAGACAAAACGTAGACTATAGAGTGAAGAATAAAATTTCTCTTAATAAACTTCACTTAATCTTATTCAAAGAGTAAACCTATCTATAGAACCTAACAAAGAGTCTTAAACACATTAATAAACCAAATGCAAAAGAGTCCATTGCTAAACCAATTCAAGAGAGAAGAAGCTCAAGTGAGAAAGGATTCCAACAACGAGGGCATCCTCTAAAGTCCTGCTCATGTGGGAATCTAGGAAAGCCTCTCATGGTAAGGACTCTGAGAGGTGTCCCTCTCTAGATAGATTCTGGATCTGGATTGCAGGTCATGGGGGTATGGTTCTCAGATACAGACCAGGGTGACGGTGAGTAATAGTGTGTGTACGTGGAAAACTGCACTTTTTTAAACTTTTTTATAACTTTTTTGTAGATCTTACTTTACAAATGTGATTTGTATGTTTGTTTAGTAGAAAATATGTTTTGAAACATATATTTGCTATATAAGTAGGTTTTTCAAATGCTTAAAAAATCAACAACTCACAATATACTAATTTTTTATGAAGCAAAAAAAACTCATTTTTACATAAAAAAAATGATCTAAAAGGTATGTTTCTGATGGATCTCAAATGTAAAATCATCATTATACACATCTTATTTTTTGAGACTTTTGGTTATTATCATTTCAGAAAATACATTTAAATTTGTGGTTCCATTTTTTTTAATTTTGGAATCACCCTTATATTTTTTCTATTTTTATTTTATTTTATTTTTTAGGTGCCAAATTCTACAGATCTGGATAGTTTTGGTGCCCATTAAGATTTATTTTGGGCAGTAGAGGGTGTATGGGGGGTAGTTTTGGTTTTAGATCTAAAGCAATCCGTTGAAGAGATGAAAGGTGAAAGGTGAGTTATGAGGGTTCCTAAAAAAATAGTGTAAGCTTATTTATGTTTTTGACTGTTAGTAAAAGAGAGTTAATGCTAAGTTTAAAAAGAAGATTCAAATGTTGTGCTACCATTGGCCACGTTGGAGGTGGCATTGGAATCAAGCATCAACCTTTACTCAGCCTTTGCTGAGTTTTATAAGCCCCTTTGAGATAATCATACAAGGGACTGCTATATTTGAAAAAAAAATCAAGTGTGAATATGGTGGAATCAACCTAATCGCCCCTACCTCTAGATGCCCTTCTTATGGTGGAAGACCTGCTGGTTCTGCAACCTTGGTTGTTGCTACCTCTATGGTGAGATGTCGGTTACCATGTGAAGTTGTTTCCCTTTGACGTGTGGATCATTTTGTTGTTGCTGCTGTTAGAAGATTGTTGTTACGTTGAAGAAACCATGAACGCCCTACTGCCAATGAAGCTATTTAAAAAAAAAAAAATCCTGACTGGTGAATATTTGAGTTGCTGATTTTCAGTGATGCTAAAGAAGCTCACTGGTGAACCTCATAGCTGTGAGTTGTTACTGCTGTGAACCACCATTGGCCCAAACGTTCGATCATCCCTTAGTTGTTGTGGTCCTTCCTTAGTTGTGTTGATAAGAAAATTGTATCACTGTTGAATACGATTTGTCTGTGTCATCGTGAACCTTCGAATATTGCTGAAGTCATTTCCATGTTGTCTACAAACTCAGTTTGACTTAAACTTGCTTAAGTAGAATCAAGGTTGCTGCATTTGTTTGGGAAAAAACATTTTCTAAAAGTGATTTTGTTAGAGATTACTTGTTTAGACAGATTTGCTTTATGATATTTCTTTGCTTAGTCTAACCGAAGTCAGGGTAAGGTAGACGAAAAACCTTATTGTAGAAGCTACCATTTGAAGTGTTTTATGTGTGGATCAAACTTTAAAAACTAAAACTGATCTAATCTAATCTTTTGGTGTTTGAAAGATTGTATGAATGTTTTAGTAATTTTCGAAACTCTGACAAAGAGAACTAGTCATTGTTTTGAACTGCCTCATTCTCTGTGTGGCTTAGCTTGTTGTAAAGCTTCCAAGCATGCCTACAAATATTGTGTTTTTCTATTTTCCTGTTCTGGAATTTACTCTATCAAAAATGCTCTGAAATAGAGTGAAGAGTCACTCAGGTGACTGTCAGGGACTATACCAGTCTGACCCAGTGACTGAGTCGTATATGATTCATCTTAACTTCGATATACCTGATTTTTGTTTTGTTGAAACCACATTATAATTACCTAGAACTTTTTTGTATGAATCTTCGGCAGATTCCTTAAGGATACCCATCATTTTGATATGTCTTAACTGTGTTGTTCCAAGGGTAACTATTTTTCAACCAATCAATCACCTGTCCCTTTGTCCCAGTGATAACCCCTTGTTTAAAAACTACAAACTTAGGTTTGTTGGAAAGGCGAAAGTGTGATCTTCAGTTTTTCTGTTACCACAATTTGCAGATTAGGTGTGTAGTAAAGACTAAATGCATCTGGATTGAACCCTATCAAAACCCACACTATCCATTATAGAGCTTCTGCGCGTATGAATCCATTTGGATCTTGGATCGTAGACTGAACCACAGTTAGTACCACATCAATTTCCCTGTAAGCGAAACATTTCAAACATATATGTAAAGCCAAAGCCAGTGGATACAACTTGCACCTATGATTTTCTAAATATATTATACATATTGTACCATAGTTACCAAAAGCTTTCTTGCTACATAAGGAAGCTTGCTTTGGAAGTAGAAAACTCCTCGCTTGTGCGAAAGGAGAGGAAGTTTTGGTAAACCCACTTTAGAAATATAGGAAACTTGATTCCCTTTAGTGGGATGCTCGCTTCTTTTTCGTTTCCCAAATCGTTTCCCTTTCATTTCTGTAATGCACCCTCTCGCTTCTCACTCACTTCCCATTCATTTTTTATGTTTTTCATATTAAAACTTTATAATTTTTTATAACAAGCTCGCTTGTTGGTTTTATATCATTTTATATCTGTAATGCACCCTCTAGCTTCTCACTCACTTCCCATTCATTTTTTATGTTTTTCATATTAAAACTTTATAATTTTTTATAACAAGCTCGCATGTTGGTTTTATATCATTTTATATTTGTAATCACGTCATTTCTTAATTCCTATTGAGCGTGTTCCAACACGCATCGGGCTGTTGTTATGCCTGTTACAACATCGGTACAGCCAACACACCCCCATAGTTTCATAACAGAAAGTTTATTTTCTGCTTGGTACCGAAACAACCCACACATATGCAGTTGTATGACAAGAATATCATTTACTGTTCAATACTAAAACAACCCACACATATGCAGTTCTATGACAAGAATATCATTTTCTGTTCAATACTGAAACAACCCACACATATGCAGTTTCCAGCATGCAACCTTGTATTGGTAATAGCCAGCAATAGAGTCTGGAGGCTTTTTTTTTTGTTCTCAACCTGGCCAACAGACTGGGTCAGAAGTAGTTTCTCCAACTAAGGTTGGGCCCTTCGAAAGGTCAAGACATTCTTTGCCCCAATCAGCTAGGGAGCAGGCGACTTATTTAGGACTAATTCAGTTTCAGGTAAGTTTGACTGGATATTGTTTAGAAGCAATGTGGTATACCAGGCTCTTAGACCCACTCTGATATATCAGATCGTTAGACCCATCGGACCCATGATGCTCCTTGTTTGTGGTTTAAAGGCAACCTTTCTAGTATTAGGAAATATGACTCTGATATATAAGATCGTTAGACCCATCAGATCCATGATGCTCCTTGTTTGTGGTTTAAAGGCAACCTTTCTATGGTAGTATTAGGAAATATGACTGAATAACTTTATAAACCATGTGTCTCTGTGCATGTGAGAGTATGTTGTGACACATTCTGAAATTGATAGTTGCCTCACCACGAATAGGGAAAAGAGAAATAAGAAAGAAGGAACAAATAAAAAAAATAATGAACTTCATAAGTCCGTATGGAAACAAAACAATCCCAAACACTACCATCAAGTCTCACAAATATGGACATGATCAAGAACATAGAGATTGTAAGTTCTGTTCAAGCTAAAATCTACCTGCAGAAAACTATCAATTAAGAGAAAACTATCAATTAAGATAACAATATAATCCAGTGTGCACATGTATATCAAAACAAGAAATCTTCCAATGTATCATCAGACGATTAGAGAATTCTTTTTCTCTTTTTCTTTTATAGAGATGTAACCCAGCCGGGCCTGACATACTACCAAACCCACCCAGCCAATACCAGCAATCAGCACAAAAGGTTTAAGCGAGTGCCTCGAATCAACACTCCACATACCCACAAGAGCATAACAGCATTATTGCTATGCCGTCACACAGAGGCAACAGTCAAATACTCACAACCAATTTAACAGGATACAAGAAGTCAAGGACCACAAGGAATCAGGTCCAGCATCGTTACTCTGTCAGAATTTTCATAGATCAACCCTAGCACATGTGGACCATCTGGTTGAGCCTAGTGTGTGCCTACATCAAACCTAGCTTAGGTATTCAAATCTCCCCATCTCTTACCACCTACCTTGGAACCTTCACATGCTTACTGTTCTTTCCCACGCTCATCAACTATAGGAGGGCTACCTGTAGCCCGAGGCAAGATTCGAGTAAATTTAGAAACTGATAATAGATTTTTCTTAATGCTAGAAACATATAACACATCCACAAGATCAAATCATTTTCTGTTAGCAGGTAAATAAACATTACCTATGCTCATTATTGGCAAATTTAAACCATTGCCAACTATGACTCCTGGGCCAGGATACTCTATTTTGTTTATGAATCATTTGTAGACATGTGATGTGTAGCACCTATATCTAGTAGGGGTGGCAATGGGGTCGGGTTGGCGGGTCAGCATACCTCAACACGAACCCGACCTGTTTAATAAACGGGTCAGCTGTGGCAAACATGAACCCGACCCATTTATTAAACGGGTAACCCAACATGACACGGTTAACCCGTTTAATAAACGGGTTTGGTAGGGTAAACGGGATGGCGGGTCGGGTTCGTGTTGGCGGGCTGGCGGGTTGGTTGGTTTTTTCTGCATATCTGTAGGTGCTTGAGGCTGATGTAGCATTGATCCTATTATGAAAAAAAAGGTGATGGAAGGAAAACATGTTGTCGGTGATTGTAATGTGTTTAAATAGTGAAAAAGGAATCATCATGCAGACCTTTTGTAATTTCTGCTCTTTTCTTCTTCCTTTTCTCAGTGCAACTTTATTTTGGATATTTGGACCAACTGGCATCTTGGGTTCCGTCTGCTTACTGATTAAACATGAAAAAGTAGTTCCTTTCCTTTTAATCTGTATTGGTGCTGAAACTTAAAGAATCTAAATCCCTTGGCCAAACCATCAACATCGCAACAATCTTCTTCTTTCTTCTTTCTTTCTTTCTTTCCACAGTGGTTGAATTGATTTCTGATTCCATTTAGTAAGCATCATTATGAATATACATCTTAGAATTCACTTGATTTTTTTTTTTGAGAGAGAGGACCATGTCAACAGTGGTCCATGTCTGAAATCAGCCTGCTTTTAGTTCTGTATCTTTGCCATCCACGAATCACTTTTCATTTGTGATCCTTCAATATCCATGTGTTGAAGCAACTGTGTTCATATGTTCCTTGAATTGAAGCACTGCGTATCCTTAATAATTACCAGCATGTACTCCTATATGTGTCATGAGTAGGGGTGTCAACGGGTTGGGTTTGGTTCAGACCCAACCCGTTGACCCAGGTGAAACCAGACCTGGTCCTGATTTTTGGGTTAGTATCAGGTCCAGACCCAGGTATAATCAGACCCACCATAAGAGAAATCATATCCGAACCCAATACGAACTACATGAACCAAACCCGGGCCATACTCGGTAAAATAATATTTTTTATCATTTTTACATTGAAAAATTGCTGGTCTTAATCAGAACTCGGGCTATGATGTAAAATTTCAAAAACTATACCTGGATCTATGTATTAATCAGACCTTTGAGTCCAGACCTGATTAGTTTTAATAAGGTCTTTCTTATTTATCATCATACCCGGACCCTATAGGGTTTGGTATGGGTTGGGTTTGGGTAAACCCAACACATTAACACCCCTAGTCATGAGCAGCAATTTGTACTTGAAATTTGGAACCCGTAAGGGATGGCCGTTTTTCTAGTAATAATAAACAAAGGTGAAACATTTGTGACTCTTTTAAGAATTGTGATCCGAAGAGAGGCTTGGATTTCTATGAAACCCATGAGCTGAATGCATTAGCACTTGTGCTTGAAACTGAACAAAGATTCCATTGATTGTATGTTACAGTATAAATGTGAAATCAAATCATGCATGTTAAGAGAAGATGATAGAGAAGAAAGTGCTTGAGAGAGAAGTCACCATTGTAGCAAATGTCACAGATATGAAAACAAGGGATGCACTGCTCAAATTTATGTCCAGTGCAGTTCCAAGGGCAGTTGGTACAACTATAAACAACAACTACGCCTTTATCCCAAAACAATTGGGGTCAGCAATACGAACCAAAAAAGAAAATCATTATGGGTCTTCCACATGAATCCTTCTCCTCCAATCATTTCTATCCAATGCCAGGTCCTCGGTGAGGTTTGGTACAATTATAAAGAAGATGAAAAATTTGGTTAAGTAAGATTTGCTTAGCCAAAATGGAATGTGATAAAAGGAGAGCATCAGCCACATAATGGCATAATGACAATGAGGACCATATACATATAGAAGGTGGTAGCGAATAACATGGCTTTCTAACGGTTTTTCCATGTTTTTCTTAAATCTGACCATATAAATGCATTCTACATGCTTGATTTTATAAGAATCGACTGTTGGATACACGTAGGTTTTATAAGGTTTAAAAAATTGACAGTCTAAGATTTTCTTAAATATTCAAAGCTTAAAAAATCATGTTTTTCATCAAAAAAACATGATCCAAGTATAGTTTCCTAATAAAATTGACTGTACCAAACACATCTGTACGGTCAGATTTAAGTAAGGAAAACCTTTGAAAGCCTGGTTAGCATAGTGGTTATCCCATGCCTCTCTCTCTCTCTCTCGATGAAAAACATGATTTTTTAAGCTTTGAATATTTAAGAAAATCTTAGACTGTCAATTTTTTAAACCTTATAAAACCTACGTGTATCCAACAGTAGATTCTTATAAAATCAAGCATGTAGAATGCATTTGTATGATCAGATTTAAGAAAAACATGGAAAAACCGTTAGAAAGCCCTGTTATTGGCTACCACCTTCTATATGTATATGGTCCTCATTGTCATTATGCCATTATGTGGCTGATGCTCTCCTTTTATCACATTCCATTTTGGCTAAGCAAATCTTACTTGACCAAATTTTTCATCTTCTTTATAGTTGTACCAAACCTCACCGAGGACCTGGCAATGGATAGAAATGATCGGAGGAGAAGGATTCATGTGGAAGACCCATAATGATTTTCTTTTTTGGTTCATATCGCCGACCCCAATTGTTTTGGGATAAAGGCGTAGTTGTTGTTGTTTATAGTTGTACCAACTGCCCTTGGAACTGCACTGGACATAAATTTGAGCAGTGCATCCCTTTGTTTTCATATCTGTGACATTTGCTACAATGGTGACTTCTCTCTCAAGCACTTTCTTCTCTATCATCTTCTCTTAACATGCATGATTTGATTTCACATTTATACTGTAACATACAATCAATGGAATCTTTGTTCAGTTTCAAGCACAAGCTCTCTCTCTCTCTCTCTCTCTCTATATATATATATATATATATATATATATATATATATATATATATATATATATATATATATATATGAAATAGTAGCTCCCAGACACAATATAGTTTTTATGTGTTTTTGGTTAATCTAAATCTGTAGACGTGTTCATCACTGTTTACTCAATAAAAAATCATGCTTCAAATAAAATAGATTTAATCGGAGATCTTGATTTTTATTTCATCAAGTCTTCCAAGGCATCTATGGACGTGATGTCACATCAATCGCTTGGTTGTTGGACCCATGCCGCTGCCTTTATTTTTGAATCTACCCTTATCTCACCAAACACATCTGTAAAAATGCAAACTTCCAGGGTTCTAAGGACACGTTTGTTGGATCACATGAGAATAACACTTTCATCCTCTTCTCTTCTCACAAGGCCCCGGATGACGTGAAACTGAATTAAATATGATTAGTCTTTTTTTTCAACTTTTAGATTTGAAATCTTACATTTATATTAAATATGTGATTTCAAATCAAATCACACTTTTTTTGAGATTTAATTTCTTAAGTTAAGCAAACAATTCTAAATCACATGATTTTGAATTCCATGAGTGATTTATTTTCACTTTTGAAAAACGCAGTCCCCAGCCAACTTCAATCCCCAGCCATGTTTACAACTTCGTGGGCGTCTCTGTATGGAAAGCAACACCCATGAGGAGATCAGTGAAAGTCTGAAACGCACCTCCAACGCGTTGTACTAACTGCCTAGCAAAGGGTGTGGGTCCCATTAATACAGTTACATGGGTTTAGTCCACGCCAATTAGTCAGACAGCCTGGCCGCCCTTCATCGCTGTACTGCCCCCACACCCTTATCATCTCTCTCTCTCTCTCTCTCTCTCTCTCTCTCTTTAATTCAAAGGGGTCTGCTGTCTTTGGGTACTTCAATTTCTGGAGTGAACCTTTTGATGGAGTGGTAGGCAGGAAAAATCGTAACACCTTCTTTGGCCACAAGACCTTTATTACGGGAGATGCAAAAGCCAGCTAAAGGTAAACAACAATCAGTGATGATGATGATAAGGAGAAAGAAATTATTGATCATGAATAGCGGGGAGGATCGCCGAAGCCCTACCCTCTTCCTCGCCTTCGCCTTCGCCTGCGTAGCCTTGCTTGCCGCCCATCCCTGTTTGGCACAAACTGCCCAGCGTTTGCATCCTGATGAAGGTAAGCACCCACGCAACCGTAACTCCTCGTTCTTCCTTTCCTTTTGCCCTCCTTCTTCCCGTAGTTAATAACAGCGGGCTCTTTTTTTTTTTTTTTTTACTATAGACTTGGTCACGCTGGCTCTGCCAGACGTACTTACAGTCGTTGTTGTGGCAGAAGGGCTTTCCCTCCCTCACCCCAGGGATATCTTTCTTTGCTGGGTGTTTTAAGTTTTGCCTTTGCATTTGGGGGTGTTTGATTCACGGACAGGGGAGGATAAGGATACCATGTCCTGTCTTTGTTTGCCGACAGCCCTGGATAAGGATGCCCAATAGGCAATAGCAAATTTTTGTTCTTTTTTTTTTTTTTTTTCAAAGTTGCCAAGGATGCTGTATCCAGTCCTGTTCTAAGGGGATACCGTGTCAGAACTCCCCCCCCTCACAACTGGATGCATGGGACGGGGTGTCCCGCTTGTTGACACGCCTTGTGTTTGCCTGGGCACACACACGGCCCCTGCAAATTGCACGAAAGGTGGATATGGTGGTCCGTGCAATCAAACGTTCTGTAAGGGTATGTTTGATGTCTCGTAAAAGCTTGGATGGAAGGAACATTACTAAGTTCAACGTTTGATTCGACTGTACAAAAAGTTATGTTCGTCCAATATTTGTTTTACTCTATACAGGCAGCATGATGAGTCATATAACTTCATTTTAGATTGCACGATTGGATCGGTCCATCCAACCATATGCCTGTTTTAATATGTTTATCATAGATTTTAGACTTGGATATGGATGTCAAATTAGATTCAAATTTGAGTAATTTGAGAAAAAATAAGAATTGATATTTTTTATATACAATATCATATTACATCTAATTATGAAAGTTTATCGAAAAAATATCAAACCCTAAAATCAAATTAATCATAAAATCATATTAAATCATAAAACTTTAAAATTTAAGAAAATAAATCATTAATAAACCAAAAAATCCGAAATTATAAGAAAAATAAACCATAAAATTAAATGAAAACTCTAATTCAAACCCTAATAGAAGAAAATAGAAAAACAACCCTAATTAATACAAGAAAATCCTTAGTCAAATTAATTATAAAAAGTCTTAATTAAAAAAAATTGATTCAAAACCCTAATCATAGAAAATCCAAACAAAAACTCTAATCAAATCAAAGAAAACCCTAATCAAATTAACTATAAAAGCCTTAATTTAAAAAATTTGATTCAAAGCCCCAATCAAAGAAAACCAAATAAAATACCTTAATCAAATTAACTAAAAAAAACTCTAATTTAAGAAATTTGATTCAAAGCCCTAATCAATGAAAATAAAAATTTTTATAATCAATAAAAATAAAAATAAAAACTTAATGAAAATAAAAGAAAAAAAATCTAATTGATAAAAAAACTAATCAAATCCCTAAAAGAAAAAAAAATGAAGTACAAAGAAAAAGAAAGAAAAAGAATGAAAGAAAATAAGAACGAAGAACAAGAAAGAAAAATGAAAGAAGGAATAAGAGGAGAGACAAAGAGGGGAAAGAAAAAAAAAAAAAAGAGAGAGTGAGATAGAGGAGATGGAATGAAAGCATTGGAAAACTTTTTTTTTTAAGAGCACCCCAGTTCTGTTCTCACCGTAGTAAGGAGTCGGAACAGTAAAACACCATTTCATGGAAGTGCGCACCAAATCACGGCCCGCCCAGTATGTGGGTCACACTCTCACAGTTTCCCATGTGGGTTGTGAGGTGGGGATTGAATAGAGCAGATGATCGGTTGTATGCAATGGGTGGTCTGATCAGCCCTCAAGGTGCTGACCGGATGGCCTTCTTGTCAGCTGTTTGGTATAGGCTTGGCCTAGCCTGGTGTGGACGAGGCTTGACTTAGTCTGAATCAAACTTGAGTCAGAACACAAATACGCAAACCAATTTACATTGAAAAACTTATGGATCTTAACATGAATTCAGGTCAAACCCAGATCCAGATTAGAAATTTGAAAATTAATCTTTTTTTTTATGACTAAGGAACCCTCACCTAGAACCCGGCCACTTAATGGGCCCACCTTCCTGCAAGGTTAAACTCTGGGTTTAAGACATGATCACCCAGCGTTACGTGCCCCCAACCGTGTTAAAGCAACAGCAGCAGCCATGGGCCAATGAGATTTGATCCTGGGTCTTCAGCCTGATACAGGACCCCGCTGAACACGGGTAACTACCATGGTGGTACAAATTTGAAAATCAAACCCGTCGTATTACTCATTCACATCTCATAAGTCTGAACCGATCCGATTAGATATGGGGACATATTTCATGGCTGCAAACCAATCGGTTATGGTCAGACACATGTTACTTCCAAATGTGCATGCACATTTGAATCAGATCCGGATATGTTAAATTGGATTACTTTTTTATCTGGACAGATCTGTGCTCCAAGTTCAATCTGTTTCATAGGTGGATCAAAATCCAATCCTATCGTGTTTTTTACATGTAAATAGCTTGGTTTTATTCTTTTTTCTTCTAAACCCAGTATTACTACATGTATTTTGGATTTCCATTCAACCTTACCTCATCATATCTAGATTTGGCTTCAGATATATTGTTTGCATTTCTGATCCAGATTTGCAAAGAAATCACTGTAATCTAATCTGGTCCACATGCTCCCCTAGTCAATTTATTAGTTTTCATGTTCTTGTTTTTGGAGCACATCCAATTATTTAGATTCAAGTAGGGTAATGTCCTTAACATAGATCGGACCCATTGACAACCCTGACCAAGTCACAGTCATGAGAGGACCGAGGGACGCTGGCACATTCAAACTGCAGATGTGCTGTTCTCCACAGGACGGTAGTGGTGGGGGGTTTAAAAAAAGAAAGTGTGTGTATATATATATATATATATATATATATATATATATATATATATATATATATATATATATATATATATATATATGAGTCACTATAATATGAGAACTAATGTGAGCCACGATTTTTTATGAATTTTTGTTTTTTTCTCTTGAATCTAACAGTATGGATGTAATCTAAAAGCTTGGTTTCATAAGAACGTGCCCTTGAATCATCAGATTTTGTTGCATAAATGAGATTTTTTGAGGCTTTAAAATCAATGGCTTTTATTCTTCATAAACATTCAAGGATTCAACAATCATATTTTTTCATGGAAAATGCATGATCCAATGGTTGATTCCTAGCAAATTCATCATGCCGAGCACATCCACTTAGTTGAATTTGCCCAAAAAGGGATGGAAATGCCCCTATTTTTAGTTCTCATATTTCGGCTCTCATATTCTAGTGGTTCTATATATATAGTCACTAGAATATGAGAACGAGAAATAAGAGAACTAATGTGTGAACCACAATTTTTATGAATTTTTTGTTCTTTTCTCTTGAATCTAATCATATAGACATGATTTACATGCTTGGTTTCATAAGAACACACTCTTGAATCATCCCATTTGATGCATAAATGAGATTTTTTAAGGCTTTAAAATTAATGGCTCATATTCTTCATAAATATTCAAGCATTCAAAAATCATATTTTTTCATAAAAAATACATGATCTAATGGTTGATTCTTAGCAAATTCATCATGCCAAGCACATCCACAATGTTTGGATTTGCAAAAAAAGTGTTGAAAATGCCCATATTTTCAGTTCTCATATTCTAGTGATTCTATATAAATAACCTAGTAAAATATGTAAATGAACAAAGATTTTCATATGGGTTTTTATAAATCTAAACCAGCAGTTGTTAGTTTGCTTGAAAATGACTATTGGATCATCATAATCAGACCAGGAAAAGTGATTTTTTATGCTTGTATATTTACAAAAATTCTGAGTCATTGATTTTCAAGCCTTCAAAGATCTTTTTGTACGTCGTAATCGGATGATCTAAGAGTCTGTTTTTATAAAACCATGCATCTAGATTGCATCCATAGGGTGAAATTTTAGAAAGAAAAATAAAAAGACCTATGAAAATATCAGTGCATAGCATTTTACATATTTGACAGGTTTATACATTTTAGTTACCCTATATATATATATATATATATATATATATATATATATATATATATATATATATATATATATATATATATACACATTTGGGGGTGTAGTAACAGTGTGTCTTAGACAAGGACACTATCCTGTCGGTGGTGGACAGTGTATTTTGTCCAAGCTTGGACAAGCAGTCAAACACATCCTCAGGTACCAGCCCAACCTACATGAATTTCTTTTTAAGTGGAGAGACACGGTTAGGCTCTCAGCTGTGTTTGGATGTGGTTATGGCCGTTACGTATAGAGAATAAACACAGATGCCTTTGTTTGAAGAGCATGTATAAACATTTTTCGTGTGCTACAGAAGGTTACCTAATAAAATTTGGGAGAGGAAATTCTTAACGCAGCTTAGATAGAAATAAGTCTAGGTATGAATTGCTTCTGCTCATATAGAATTATGTTTAGGTACTCATAACACCCACCCGGGTGGCCCGAGTGGCAGTGGGACCTGGAAGAAGGTTCTGACCCCTTCGTCCTAGGTTCAACTCCTACCGAGTGTGCGAGTGCCATAAGGCCTTGGGTGTCACGAGGTTTGCCTCTCAGTGGGGCGGACCCATTAAGTGACCCTCGTTCTCAACGAGGCCACCTTGTCATAAAAAAAAAAAAGTGTAAATACCCATGAAAATCTTACCAATTTTTTTCGTCATATTTCAAAAGATCAAAATACCGAGAGCAACATGATATTTATAATTTTATATTGTGTCTATATTGAAATATCTCAATTTTATAACGATATTAATGTGATTTTAAAAATAATAATAATATATTACAAGAATTTCCCTTGCTGAGAAAACCCCAAATTAAAACCGAAATTGGTGGCATCGGCTTAAACCTTGATGGATTTTAATTTGTTGGGATAACTGTTACATAAATGAAGATGAATGGCAATGGGTGCAGTGAGTGCTCTGAAGCAAATAGCAAAGGCCCTGGGCAAGACCGATTGGAACTTCAACGTTGACCCTTGCAGTGGAGACGCCGGGTGGGCTAACCCTGACGCCCCCAAGGGATCTGAGAATGCTATTACGTGTAATTGCACTGGAAATGTGACGCAAAATGGGACCAGTTACTGTCATGTTACCAGCATGTAATCTCTCTCTCTCTCTCTCTCTCTCTATATATATATATATATATATATATATATGGGTATATATTTGGTAATAATGAATGTATGAAACTGTCAATATAAAACACTTTGTTATATATTTTGAGTCTTTTATGGATTGGAGGCAACAAATGTGATTTACAAGGTTTTAGTAGGAAATAGGTTTCTATTCACGAAAATGATTTTGATCCTTAATGAGCAAACTAATGCTGAGCACATCTATGTGGTTGGATTGAATCGATACAACTTAAGATTTCTAGCTAGTCTAATAGTTTTGTACCTTCATTGACCGATGCCAAGTAAATGGGATAAGGTGTGATGATGATGAGTTTCATATATGAATCTTTACCTTATATATATATATATATATATGGTGCTATTGAAGGACCAGAACTATTGAGCAGAAAATCATTGGTTGAAGCTTTATCGACTCAATCTGACCACATGCATCTAGCATAGTTTTTTTTGTTAAGGATCAAACCTTGGATTATGTTATTTTGATTTAAAAATATAAGTTTTGAGTCATAAAATTTTAATGCATTGTGTGTTGTTAATTTTTTTAAGCCCTTAAGAAAACCTCTAAATGTCACAATCACATAATTCAAAACTCATTTTCTACTAAACAAACTTTATAGATCACATTCATAATTAGGTCCAATATCTATAATAGAAATCTAAAAATGTTAAAGAAAGTTATGATTGTTTACACTCAATAGTTTCATGCCTTCAATATTACCAAATAATATATATATACACACAAACTACTGCTGCTGATACTTTTATATAGTAGTATGTGACTCAGATACTTTTGGGTGACTGCAGAGTGCTCAAGAGTCAAGGCCTCCCAGGAACACTCCCAAAGGAACTAACCAAGCTGACATTCCTTGGTCAATTGTAACACATTTCTCTCATCTTTGATGATTGATGAGTACCATCTTTTTCTTCCCTGAATATATCGTGCATGTCATGTAGCATAATTCTTTTATATATTTTATATTCATTTCTTTTATTTTGTTTACTCTTGCTGCTAGTGACGTCACTCGCAATTACCTGTATGGAACAATACCTAAGGAATGGAGCACCCTCCGTGTTGTCAATTTGTAAGTCACTTTATTGCTCTCTTTTACTTATTGCTCTTCTTTGTTACTTGTTTTTGTTGATCCTCCTTTCCCAAGACAGTGACTCGAAGTTAAAAATAAATAAAAATAAAAAAACATTTAGGCTATGTTTGGGAGCCTTGGATCGGCAGTTCTGTTGTGTTTTGCTGTTTGAAAGTAGTGGCATTGCTGAAACAATGCATTGAGACCTTTCATGAGAATTTTTTTTTGACAACTTCATCTCTCAACATCACACATTAGCAAAACGATATTTTGGCAACACATTCAAACCATGTTTCAATCCCATTGGAAGGCTCTCAAGCGTAGCCTCAAGATTCTACAACAGAAAGGCTGGGGGCGATCGATATTAAAAGGGTGGTTAATTGGTGGATATATATATATATATATATATATATATATATATATATATATATATATATATATATATATATATATATATATATATATAGGATTCTGTTTAACGTGGCTTACTCAAACATGTCTCGTAAATGGTTTTGAAATTGATAAAGGTGTAAAGTATTACAATAGCTTAAAATCTAGAAAAATGGTGTAATTTTTGTCTTTTAATGTTACATATCAGCACCAACGGGGTCTCCTCTTGTCTGGTAGGAGAAGTTAAGTGTACATCACCTTTCCGTTGCTATCCAAAAGAAAAAAAAATTCCTTTCTAAAGTAAGACAATTTAAGTGGTAGATTTCAACAACTCTTGTTTTCATACACTAAAAATTTTTGCTTTGAAGAGAGAGAGAGAGAGTATGCTATTCATATAATATCAAGTCATACCATGTTTTGAGAGGTAAATATGTGTGGTGAAATTAAGGGAAATGAGAGTTTAAGGCTCTATAGGCTTACTATTGAGACATGACACTTTGGATCTGGATCCAGACTGACGTGCCTTATGTCTTTTATGTTTCATAGTTATGTATCTTTTGTTTTATGTTTTCGCCTCTCCTATATAAGAGATCTTGCACACTAGCTTAGGAGCATTATTGTACATGTCACATGTATTATTGTTGCAGCCTTCTTCTCCTGATTATGGCAATGCATGACGGAGGCTAGAGTCTGCGTAGTCAGATCTGCTCTTTCCAAACTCGTCACCCTGATTTCACGTTTGGGTGTTTCTTTCTTGTGTTAACCCTGAACGAAACTCCGTTTTTGGGTGTTTTTTTCTCATTAGTTTAAGATCTGAATCTAAATCTTAATATGAACCTTTTTCTCTCTATTTTCAGATATGATCCCTTTTTCAAACTCGTCAACCTGTTTTGGCATCTTTCTATTCTTATTTTCTCTTAAAAATTACATTCTTGCTTAGAGACTGTAAATATCAATTTGCTGCTACTGAAAATTATTTTTATTTCTTAACTGAGTCTGTCATGAAAAAAAAGAAGACCTACCAGTGTATTGTTTGCGACTAAACCTTTCAGTCTATCTGGTTTTATTTGACAACAGCAATATTTGTGTCGTTCTTTAGTTTGTTATTCCTTTGCTATGGATTCCTGTCCTTCTTCGGTCATGTCAGCTAGATTTCTTAGCCCGTTAGTTTTAGAAAAATTGACTATTTCTAATTTTCTTGCCTAGAAGAGAGAAATAAATTTTTTTATTTGAAACCAAGATCTTTCCAGACACATTTTCTTACCTAGCATTTTCTTTATTGTCTTATCTAAATTAGCAGACGTCATCTTTCATATTATTTTGTGATAATCAAAATGTGATAAAAGATCTCACTTAATCCAATTTAGCATGGAAGGACTAAACATATTAAAATAGATCAACACTTTATCAAAAATAAGATCAAAAGTTGAGAAATTAGAACTCAGTTTGTTGGGACTCAAGATATATTTGATATTTATGTATCTTTTATTTCTTGTTTTGCCCCTCTTGTGTAAGGATCCCCTACACTAGCTTAGGGGCATTATTGTACATGTAACATATATTAAAAGGGTATGAGTGAAGAATTGCTGCAGCCTCCTCCTATCTCTCTTCCTTCTTTCTTCAACTTCTGGCGATGCGTGACTGATTTACACTTACGGGCCCAAAATAGGGAAAAGATACGAGCTCAAACGCTCAATGACCCCATAACCTGCAAAACACTAAATTTTCAACCACTCCATGGAAACCCACAATTTTATAACCGTGGCAGGATGACATGATAACTATGACTTTTAAAACTAAACTATGCATTGCTAAAAAAAATAGACGCGAGCAACCTTTTTCAAGCAACGGATAAAATGTAAAAAGTTATTTTTTTGTCAGAAAATTATGTAGAGAAATCTTCCATCAAAACTTTGTTTGTCAATCATCAACCTGAAAGAGGAAAAGCATTTAGCGAACATGCATTGTGGGGCCCAAGGTTGAGATTTTACATGTTAGATTATCCACTTTATATTCTCCTGGTATGTAAAATTTTCTTGTGCTTTGTTTCAGTTGCAAACTAGTACAGTGATGTACACCAACTCACCAATGTATAGTTCTTGCAGCCTTTGTTCATAAAAATACACTGGTTCTGAATTCTCATGATTTTTTGGAGACCATTTACTCTGTGATGATTTTTGTTTATTGTGGACAGTAAAATCCATATAAACTAATTTTGTTTTGCTACCCTGTTTTGTTTTCTGTTGTCATAATTACCATTTTAATTTTTAAATTTTTTCCAGGACTCTCATGGGGAACCGCTTATCTGGTCCCATTCCAGGGGAACTGGGAGACGTCATCACCCTTAAGAATATGTAAGTTTGAAGTTCTTCTTGATTATGCAATATACTCATCTCCACTTGGCTTGATATATGCTAAGCAATTGAAACCGCAGATCACTTGAAGCGAACCAGTTTTCTGGAGAAATTCCCCCACATATTGGAAACTTGACCAATTTGGAGAAACTGTAAGATTACTGCTAACATATTCCATTTCATAATTTCCTTTGGCCTTATACTTCACCATCATTTCTAGTGGTTAAATTTGAATGCAGAGCTCTCTCTTCAAATAAATTTACAGGACAACTGCCACAAGCTTTGGCAAATTTGACAAAAATGACTGATTTGTAAGCTATATTCCCTTCTAGCATTGTTCATTGATTAATTTTGAGAAAAGATATGATCCCACTGCCATTGGTTTCTCTTTTATATTTTCCTTCTGAATGAACTGAAAGATCACAAAGTTTACACAGCCTACATTAGGTAAGCAGCAAGCTAGGTAGTCAGAAAGGCAATGAATGAGAACTCCGAATTGCATCTAGGGTGCGATTGAGCACGAGTATTCTCACAATGGGCTTACCATTTGCTTGTTTGGGTGAAGTGGGAAAGGAAAATGTGATGAGATCAACTTCTCTACTTTTCCCTAACCAAAGGCAAACATAACCTTTTCTAAGAGAATACTCATTCCCTATGTAACCGGGACAAGGCACTTAGGGTGTCGTACTCGTGTTGACACTGGTACCTGGACATGGCATTTGTCGTGTCCTATATTATATTTATATTATATTACGTATCGACCTGGACACGGCATTTGTTGTGTCTTATATTATATTATATATTTTTAGTATATATTTTAGATATATAGGGTATATTTTAGATATATAAGATATGTTTTAGATATATACAACAACAACAACTACGCCTTCATCCCAAAACAATTGGGGTCGGCGATATGAACCAAAAAAGAAAATCATTCTGAGTCTTCCACATGAATCCTTCTCTTCTAATCATTTCTATCAAATGGCATGTCTTCGGTGAAGTTCAAAGCATTCATATCCTTTCCTATCATCTCCATCCAAGTCTTCTTAGGCCTACCCCGACCTCTTTTAACTAATATATTTTCCCATTTCTCCATCCTTCTAACTTGAGCATCATTAGGCCTTCGCCGAATATGTCCAAACCATCGTAAATGATTCTCTCTCATCTTATTTTCAATGGATGCAACGCCTACCTTGTTACGTATCTCCTCATTCTGAATCTTATCTTTTATTGTATTTCCACACATCCATCTAAGCATATGCATCTCAACTACACTCATTTTTTTAATATGATGTCTCTTGGCAGCCCAACATTTTGTATCATATAGTAAAGCGGGCCTAATTGTCGTCCTATAAAACTTTTCCTTCAACCGCAATGACATTCTACGATCGCACAACACTCTAGTTGCACTTTTCCATTTCATCCACCCAACCTTTATCCTATGATTTACATCTCTATCAATTTCTCCATACTTTTGAATGATAGATCCCAAATATTTGAAACAATCATCCATCAATATTTCTTGCTCACCAAGCTTCACTACACTCCCATCACTACTTCGTTGCTTACTAAACTGACATTCCATATATTCTGTCTTACTCTTACTCAACTTAAAACCTCTTGCTTCCAATGTTTGTCTCTATAATTCTAACTTAGCATTAACCCCAACTTTAGACTCATCAATCAAAACAATATCATCAGCAAACAACATACACCACGACACATTTTCTTGAATTGATCTCGTAAGCTCATCCATCACTATAGCAAATAGAAAAGGGCTTAATGCAGATCCTTGATGTAACCCAACCATTATAGGAAAATTGGTTGTCACCCCTCCACAAGTGCGGACATTGGTTACTGCTCCTTCGTATATATCTTTAATTATACTAATGTACTTGAGAGAAACACCTTTCTTCATCATTGTCCACCAGAGAACATCCCTAGGTACTCTATCGTATGCCTTCTCCAAATCAATAAAAACTATATACAAATCTTTGTTCCTCTCTCTATATCTCTCAATAAGTTGTCTAAGAAGATGTATAGCTTCCATAGTTGATCTTCCAAGCATAAAACCAAATTGATTCTCTGATATCATGATAACCTTCCTCAACCTATACTCAATCACCCTCTCCCAAAGCTTCATAGTATGACTCATGAGTTTTATACCATGATAGTTTGTGCAATCTTATATATCACCTTTATTCTTATATAGAGGCACCAAAGTACCCTTCCTCCACTCATTAGGCATCTTATTTGTCCGACAAATCTTATTCTAAACCTTTCTCACCCAAGCATTTCCAAGCCTCGATAAGTATACCATCTGGGTCAACTGCCTTTCTTGATTTCATTTTCTTCAAAGCCTCTGCAATTTCTTTCTTTTGAATTTTGCGCATGAAGTCACGATTCATCTCATGAAAAGGAATGGAGAAGTCTCCAAGATCTTGAGCATGACTTCCATTAAATAGCTTATCAAAATAATCTTTCCATCTCTCCTCATCTTTGACTAAAACCCTTTGCATTTCATCTTTGATACATCTAATTATACCCAGATCCCCCAATTTCCTATCTCTCATCTTTGCAAGCTTATAAATATCCTTCTCGCCCTCTTTGGTATCCAAATTGTCATAAACCTCCTTATATACCTTATCCATCGCGTTTCAAACTACTTTTTTAGCTTCCTTCTTTGCTATCATATACTTCCACAAATTCTCATTATCACGACTCTTACTTAGATTTCTATAACACTCTCTTTTAACCTTAATAGCTAATTTGACATCCTCGTTCCACCATCATGTATCCTTACCTAGCGGTGCACCGCCTTTAGACTCACCCAAAACCTCCTTAGCCACCTTTCTCATGCCACCCGCTATCTTATTCCACATTTATTTTGAATCCTCCTCGAGACACCAATCAACTTCCTTAACTACCTGCTGTACAAGCATTCCTTGTTTAGCTCCTTTCAGTGCCCACCACTTAATTCTAGGATCTATCCTATGTCTATCTCTTTTGCGGCATTTTCTAATTCTAAGATCTAAAATTAAGACTCTATGTTGTGTAGCTACACTTTCTCCCCGTATAACCTTACAATCGATGTTTTAAATATATAATATATATTTTTTAGTATATATTTAGTTGTGTCCCCATACCCATATTTTTTGAAATTGTCGTGTTGTACCCTCCATACCTGTACCCGTACGCATACACGTACTAGTACTCAGGTGACATAGCTCATTGGCACCTTCCTAACCGGTAATGAAATTTCTAAAAAATCTAATGAAACATGAGACCTGTTAATCATATGGGTTCACATGTTTTCAATTTTCTAAGAATATTTTCTAGAGTGGATTCCTATTATAATGCCCCAAGATTTTAAACCTGAAAAATGCGTAAAATTCTAAAAATTTTCATTTTGTATCGAAACCTCGGGTAGGTTATAGAATGATTAATTACAATAATACTGAATTTAAGACAATTACCATTTTTCA
The DNA here is from genome assembly GCF_984573655.1 of Nuphar pumila. Taxonomy (NCBI): domain Eukaryota; kingdom Viridiplantae; phylum Streptophyta; class Magnoliopsida; order Nymphaeales; family Nymphaeaceae; genus Nuphar; species Nuphar pumila. Next base: position 14,900,577 of record NC_143263.1, read on the forward strand.
AAGTGATTTTATTCCATAAACAAAGTAATTTACAAAATCTGAAATAACAGTAATGTTTTCTAAAACAACCAGTGAAGTTTATCCAAACACTCAGTTTTCGAGAAAGGAAAATTACTGGCTCTTTGACATCGTCTTAGTTTCCCGCAACCGTTATGTTGCAGCTACTCAGTACATGAAATTGTTTTAGTAGGGAGTTAGAACAACCCCCAACGGAAAAACAATAACAAAACATACATGCATAGAAACAAACATATATATGAAATAATAGTCTTTTCATTTAAATAAGCAATTATCAGTGCAGATAAATAACAATTCAATATTATATGCAATAATCTTACTCATGCATGATCATTCAATTCATGCATGACCTACCAATGCAAGTGAAGCAATCATCATAGGCATGAATCACTTATAATTCATTTCATTTACATTTTCTTTCTTAGATGATGCATGTCATGCTTAATTATATACATAAAACACTTGTTTCTCTTTCTTTATATTCTACTGGTACGATGCAGACGACACTCAAATTAGAGGCTCGACTTAGGGGTATATTCAATCAATATGTATCTTATTATCTTGGTTTTGCTTCTCTTTTTCTATTCTTTGGTGAGGGGCGATTCGACGAGAGAGAAACCCCAACACCTGCATCATAATATATCAAACTTGATTTTCAGCTGAAACAATATCACCGCCACTCCACGACACTGATGGCAGCTATTCCCTTCTATCCGTAGTTGGGGAAGCAACCCTCCGTGCTTTAATAAAATCCTACTGAGCACAGTATACCTGCTTACTCTCACATTATAAGTTATAAGAGAATTAACATATACATTCTTTATCATTTGATTAATTCTCTTGACATACATGTTTTAAACTATAATTAATCTTTTATAGGTTCAATAACCTCTAAAGGGCACAAGCACACATGATTTCATTTAACCCAAGGTTATCGGCCACCCATTTAAGGCACTAATATATCAGTCTAGTTAACTGTACACAAGGTCAAGAGCTACTCATTCAGGCTCGAGCCATCATAAACTAACAATTACATAACATGGTTTTCATCATAAACATTCTACAATACATGCATACATCATTCAATATGCATTCCATTGTTCATTATGTCATAAGCATAAACATCGTGCAAATATGCATCGTAAATTCATATTGTACTCATGCATCAAAATCTATTTTTTATTCATACACACGTAAAATTACATAAAGCATTTTTAAGCATGCATATTTAAAAAGCCTGAGTCACATACATACAATTATTCAAAAACTTCAAAAATGCATTCACATATACATGTTGGCAAAATCCGAATTGCATGAATTTGCTTGTAAACTTGAATATATATGTATTTTCATTTGAAACATATTTGAAACATTCACGTATGGATAATTTGAATTTTTTTTGCACACATTGGTAGTTTTGTTCATAAAATTCAATGGTTTCATAAATATATATTTTTCTCTTAAAACATGCAGAACAAACAATTTCTGAAACTATATATATATATATATATATATGAAAATTCATGCATTTTAAATAATCTAAAAGTATGCATGTATGTAAGTTGTCGTAAACCTACCATGTAACACGTGTGGTCTTACAAGGAATGGAGAAATCTTAAAAATACCTTTGAAGATTATTCTCGATAAGCATGACATAGATTGTATTTTACTAACGATTCAGATTCGAACGAGGATGCATGCGATTACCTCGAGTTTCATGTCGCAAGTATGGAAAAGTGGATCCGATGATGGTGGTGGTGGTGCAGTTCTCGAAACCACTGCTACAGTGGCAGTGATGCGGTGGTTGCGACAGTGGGGCCCTCTCAACCCGCCACCTTTTTTTTTTCTTTTCTCGACAAAGGAGCCGAGAGAGAAGTGATAGTCGACCCCTCCCGAGAGCAAGGGAGCAGAGAGAGGGGAAGAGTTGGGCGACTCTTCCTGTCCTGCCGGGAAAAAAGAGAGGCAGAGGGTGGGTGGGTGGCCCTCTGCTTGCCGAAAATGTAAGATGGGGCAGGTGGCCACTCCTTTCCGTCAGAGAAGAAAACAAAGGAGGGGGAAAGGCCGTTGGGCCTGCTTCCTCCGGCCAAAACAGGAACGAAGAGCGGGAGGAGGGAGGTGTCCAGTGAAGGGAAGAAGCAGTGGGGAAGAAGGTGGTTTGGTTGGCTGGGGCTGGCGCAAGGTGGATGGTGGTGGCGATGGTGCACGGTGGAGGCCTGCACCCTCTTACCGGGAACACATAACAAGGAGAGGAAGAAGAAGCCGGCCAGGCATTGGTGCTGGCCGAAAAACAGAGGCGAAGGCAGAGAGGGAGCCGGGTCCTGTGGTAGGCGGGCGACCTGCCGACGATGGTGGCTCCGGGTGGTGACAGTGGAGAGAAGGAGCAAGAAGGAAATGCTCTGGTGGTGTCGTCATTGGCTTGAGGGTTCTGCTCATCAAAAGAGAGAAGGGGGGGGGGTGTTCGGCCCTCTCGTCGAACTCAGAGAGCGAGAGTGAAAGAGAGAGAGAATAGTTCTAATGAAAAAACATAGGAGTAGGGGTTTAAATAGTGAGGGAGAGCGTGGTCGAGGGGTACCCTTTTGATACCTGATGTGAGGCAGGGTATGTGAGGCGAAGTGACTGAGGTGACTTTTGAGGTTGGGTGGATCCAACTCCAACCCCCCCCATATGGTTGGATGGGGTTTTGGGTCCTAGGTTAGATCCTATTGGATCCAACTCACATGGGTTGATAACAGTGGAGTTGTGGGTTGGATTCACTTGGATCCAACCCCAACTCATTTGGGTTTGGATTTGGTGAAACCCACTTGGGTCTCATTAAACCTAAATCCAATTCACTTTAGTATATATATATATATATATATAGTGAGATCCATTTGGGTCCCAAATGGACTCAAATCCTATTCACATAAGAGTTATCCAAGTGGGTATTATTGGATTCAAACAAATTTATTTTATTTTAATAAGATTCATTTGGGTTTTAAATGGATCCAAAAGCCTTAGCAGGATTCAATTGGGTATCCAAGTGGATTCGATGTTCCTATTTTACTTAGTGGAATCCATTCGGATCTCTAAATGGATCCAAAATATCTTTTCCTTAGTGGGATCTATTTGGGTCTCTAAATGGATCTCAAACTCATTTTATTTAATGAGATCCAATTTGGTCTTTAAATGGATACAAAATGCTTTCTACTTTTGAAAGAGATCCATTTGGGTCTCAAATTGATCGAAATCTCTTTTATGTCTGGTTTAGACCCTAGTTTAAACCCCGGTATGGGTCTAAACCCTATCCAAATTCATTCAGGTTGACCTGTATCATTCAAAGATCCAATTCTGAATAATTTAAGATCCAATCGATCTTATGTGTTCATTCAGATAGTTCGAACTTATGTTGGTGTTGGTTGATCCTCATGGATCTTCATTGAGGTCCAGATCCAAATACCTCATATAAAACCTCATAAGTCCCCAATTAAACATTAAATAACTTAAATAAATGCCAAAATACTAACAATAATCAATTGCTAAATAATCGACCAGCATTAGCTAATTAATTTGCCATAAAATGATATTTAATCAAAGCTAAATACTAGAAAAAATCAGAAAAAATCTTCTTTTATCTATTTAGAAATTCTGAGAAATTTTTGGACTTTACACCTATATACCACTTAGTCTTTCCTAGAGTTGTTAGTTTAAGAAGTGGGGGCGAGAAGCGATTCAAAAAGCGGAAGCGAAAAGCAGGGCACTTCTAAAATATTAGAAAGCGGAAAGCGTGGGACGACTTAGAAGCGAACCGAGAATCATCACGAAAGCGAGAAGGGAAGCGAACTGGAAGCGACCTAGGATTTGAGTGAGAAGCTAATAGGAACCAAATTTTCCTAATATTTGTCAAAAAAAAATTTGTTAAAGGCTCCAAACCCAAAAAAAAAAGAAAAAATGTGCATCCTAATATTGGGAAGGGAGTGGGAAGCGATTGGGAAGTGATTGGGAAGCAATTGTGAAGTGGCTTCAAAGTGATTGGAGAAGCCAAATGGGAAGTGTGCTTCCCAATCAAAATGGGTGCTTCCCCACGTGTTTCGGAAGTGTCAGGTTTCGTGCTTCCGAAGCACGTTTCGGGGAAGCACGCTTCCCCAAGCCCATAGGTGCTTCCGGTAACCCTGATCTTTCCGATCAACCACTAGTATGAAACTGTGAGGTGAGATATGATCAGATGCATTTTGACTAGAAATACTGAGAACGGTATGCTCCACATACATACTTATATCCAGCCTAGTACAACATAAAATAAATCTGATATCCTACCTACTATTAAGGATGTACTATGATTCATAGCCCTGAAAATGGATGTGGCTTGAACCCCATAAATGAGCAAAACCAAGTCAACTGGGACTGTTACTGGAACTGGCATCAGTGAACCCAGCTAGTAGTAATAGATGATGCCTACCATAAATGAGATGGACATGCGCAACCTATTGTTCTGCACTGTAATAGCAGTGCAATATAATTTTGATAAAACAAATGTTTTCAATTAATACAGGACTTCTTTTTCTGTTTTGAAAAGTATGACAAACTTTGGTGCTATCATTACAGATCAAACTGTGTAAAATTTAAGGTTACAATATGACAAATCAATTATTATAAGAACATGATTAATGAGAAAACAAATGATTTGCTGAAAGATTACTTGCACTGCAGTAGGATAAGTGACAATGGATTTTCTGGAAAACTGCCTGAATTTATTGGGAAGTGGAAGTGGCTGGACAAATTGTAAGTTCTATCAATTACATTAGGAATGATTGGCAGAAACTTCTTCTATATGCTCCACTGATTCTTCATTATGAGTTTGTATCAGAGCAATCGAGGGCACTAATCTTATGGGGCCTATTCCATCTGGCATCAGCAATTTGGAAAGTCTATCACAGTTGTATGTTTCCTTATCAAGTTAGTAATATTTTATTGTTCTGTCTAGTTCTGTCACAACATTGATGATCTTGGCACTGTGATTTGCAGGATGATTAATGGCATAAATGGAACAAGTTCAAGATTCCCGGATCTGAGCAGAATGAAGAAGTTAAAACGACTGTGAGTTGAATGGCCACATTGATTTTGCGTCATGAATTTATACTAGTCTATGCCACTCTATGGACTAAACTAACATTCTGATTCTATGATTTAGGATACTGAGGAACTGTATGCTATCTGATCAAATCCCTCAATATATTGATCAATTTACAAGCTTGAAGATACTGTAAGTAATTAATTATTATGTAAAGGTAGTAGACTGAACACAAAATGCTAGGTGGGATACCCATGACAATGGCTGGTGTTCATTACATAATTCATTGTTCTTTTTTTTTTACCTTTCAGGGACCTAAGCTTTAATAATTTGACTGGTGAGGTGCCAGGGTCTTTAGAAGGCATCAAAAAGTTAGACTTCGTGTAAGTGTATTTGTTTTAAATGGTAGCACTTATTTTTTCCAACAAATAGTTGGCATGTTAACATGGCCATAAGAAAATACTTTGTAGGTTTCTGAACAACAACAGCCTAACTGGCACCATACCTGATTCAATATTGAGGACGAATAAGGAAGTGTATGTTTCTCCTTTGACAAATCTACATTATTCTTTAAGGGATAGAAAAGAATTCTATTGGTAATGATGTATTATTTCTTCTAGAATGTCTTATTTTATTTTATAATATATGACAGTAGTTAACCCTTTGTTTGTTTTATTTATTGTTCACTTGTTTGTCTGTGTTAATTGCTCGCTAATTTTTCATGACCTCACTTCATGTTCACAATTCATCAGATAGAAAGTAATGAAAACATGTGTGCCAGTATATAGTCATCATGAATAGGACTACAAACATCATAAGGTGTAACCTCAAAAAGTGTACAACTATCATCACCACAAACGAAATCTGTTCCAGAACTTCCTTTCCCTCTTGTAATTATCTTAAAGGACTATACTACGGACCCAACTGCACAGAAATACAAAATTTACTTTCTGATTCGTTTACATGTGTAACACCCCGATCTGGGACCTCAGGAGTCCGAGTTCGGTTGGTATTACTTCCCAGAGGGAAGAGTGCAAAGCTTACACAGTGAAAACGTGGCAAAAAAAAAAAACTTTTTATTTCATTCTCATAAATCAAACTTTTTCTTACAATTGTTCATCATTCATAATAACTAAAACAAATACATCTTATTCAATGACAAGGAAAGTAGAAATATACCATTGCTCTGCTGAAGACTGAAAAAGAACTGCTCACAAACGACTGATTTAATACCTGGAACCTACAGTTGTAATTAAACACAAATGGGGGTGAGTCTACAACCCAGTAAGAGATAATCATAAGTAAATAAACAACACTTTACAACTGTAGTGGGCTCTAAGCCCCTAGTCTTATTTTAATTCTCGATACACCACACATGTTTGTCTATTTTAATTTCTCCCATTATCATTCTCAATTACTCTCTTTCACACAACTATCACTAGGCTGGCTATACCGGTAATAGCCATCTATGGGCGTAGCAACCCTGTAGAACACCCCAATTCTACATGTTGGCCAGACAATGAACCATACACTCTCAGTGGTCCCCAGACCACCAGGCACTGCAGTGAACCACCACGGGGACCCCACCGGTAGCTAGCCGGGGGATCAAGCTCTCAATCTCGGTATGGTTCATGCTACATCCTAAACATGATGGTTATTAACCATCCATGGTCCTCTAGAGTCTCAAACCAGTGTGAGTGAAATCCTAAGTCATAGCCAAGTTCACACATTGAACAATATTCTCAAATTCAAAGTTCACTCGTTCCCTCACGAGTGATGTCATGACTAATCACAACAATCTCATTCTCAATCTCATGATGACGTTAGGACTCACACCGCTCTCACTTAGCACGCAATGATGTAGTGTCTCTACATCATTAAATCACCGGCGGCCCACTCTCCATGGTGGCTGCACTCTGGCCGCGAACCAGGTAACCCTTGCCACAGGTCGCCACTTTCGGGATTTAAGGGGTACTGCATGCTGAACTCTAAATATCCATTCACACCACATGAATGAATTAAATGAGACTCTAATCTAACTCAATCTCATCACAATGCATGATATAAATGCTCAATTAACATGCAATCATAAACCCAATCTCTTTCCATCATGCATGACATATTAACACTAACATGCATCTCAAAATAAACATGTATTTAAAGTAACTCATAATTGTCAAGCATGGAATTTATGCATGTCAAGGTCTAACACAAAGCTATCATGCTAATCACATGATCCCTATAGCACTACGATAACAAGCAACGTGTAAAGGGTTTATTCACATCTAAAATTACTTATAACATCCCTTACCTCAAGTGCAAACATTGTACTTCCACCGAAGGTGAGTCTCAAGATGCTCTAACAATAGGATCTGGTCATTAAAGCAATATATTTGAATTAATTCACAAACCTCTTACTAAAATTACCAAAATACCCCTCCCGAATCTTATTAAAGAAACCACGGTTTCTGTATTACTATTTTGACTGAAGTTCATAGACCAATGGATTCCTCTTTTTAATACGAATCCAACGCACCAAACCTTGCTCGATTCCGAGTTCGGAGTGCGAAGATATGTCCATTTCACAGAAATGGATCTCACGGATCCAAATGGATCTCTTGGCGCATTTCGGATTTCGGGCTAATCCGAGACTATTTTAAGATCCAATCCTGATCTGGATCCAAACCCTGTCTGTTTGGATTCAGATCCTTCTCATGACTGGATCCAACACTGCTGACTGGATCCAGAAAGTCTCACCGGGTCTGAACTGGATCTGTTCTTTTCTGACTGGATCCAGAATAGCCTGACTGGATCCAGGATAGCTAGGTTGGATCTGGGCCTGCAGGACTGGATCCTGGCCAGTCTGATTGGATCCAGACCTGCCTGACTGGGTCCAGATCCGAGACTGATCCAGTCAGATCTGGACCTGGTTGATCTGGATCTGAGAGAGGTCCAGATTGAACTGGGTCCGAACAGAAAAACCCAGATCCAGATCCGAAAGTTTTGGTTTGGACCTTGGTTCAACCGGATTGGTACAGATCTGATCCGATCTGAACCGGTTCTGCCTGAACCCACAAATAACCCGATCGGTTTTGCTTGAACCGGTTCGGCCTGAACCGGTTTGGCTTGAACCGATTTGGTCTAAACCGGTTCGGCCTGAACCGGTTCAACTGGAACCGAATCGGTTTGAACCAGTTTGGCTGGAACCGGTTCGATCCGAGCCGGTTCATCCAACTCTCACAACCCGGTTTGGTCTGGGTGCGACCCGGACCGACCCGGTTCGGTCTAGGTCGCACCCAGGCCGAACCAAATTTTTTTTTTTTTTTTTTAAGTACACAGTCTGGGCGCGACATGGGTCGCACCCAGACCGACCCGGTTCGGTCTGGGTCACCCCAGACCGACCCGGTCTGCATAAAAAGGACCGAAAGGGGCAAGGCCCCTTTCGTTTACAGGGAGGGGGCGGCCCCCTGCCGACCCTCTCCACTGTGTCCAGGAGGGCATCGGCCGGTGGCCGGTGCAGGCCGCCCCCCCAACGCAGGGAGATCGGCCACCGGCGTCGGCCGGCTTGCCGATCCCCTCTCTCCTCTCTCTCCCCCCCTCTCTGTTTCTGATTTTTTTTTTTTTTAACAGTAACTCGCCGGCAGCCATGGCTGCCGGCCCCCCCTTGCTTTGACGGAAAAGAAAACGAAGAAGAAGATGAGGGAAGGGGCTTACCTCGCCGCCGTCACCGGTAAGTTCTCTCTCTCTCTCTCGTTCCCCCTTCACTCTCTGCCGCTTGTTTGGGTGCGGTGGAGGGAGGCTGCGTGAGGGTTTTTATAACCTTCACGCAGGGTGAGGATAACCCTCACCCTCCCGCGGATTTCGGGGGGTGAGGCTTATCCTCCCCTCTCCGTTACGCGGTTTCCCCAAAGGGGAAACCGCAGTTTCCAATTTTTTTTTTTTTTTTTTTTTTAAGCTTATCCCCTCCGGCGACTTTGCCGGAGGGGGTTTTACAACATGTTAATAGCTTGCTAACTAATGCATGAGTTTACTTCATGTTTAAAATTTTACAGATAAAGAGCAGTGGAACATGATAAAACATCAACAGGTTATCATAGATAGGGCTACAAATGTCAGGTGTAATCTCAAAAGATGTACAACTCTTGTGACCACTGAGCACAAACCAAATTGCCTCCAAAAACATCATTTCCTCTTATAACTATCCTACAGAACTTTATTACAGGTGCAGCCATGTGACGGTAGAAGATTTTATGAACATTTTATCCTACATGATAGGGATTTTCTAATTAATGGCTGTAAGAGAGTCATAATGTGCCATCTTAAATTCACAAAATCTCTTTTATGACAACTCGGTGTTTTTTCCTTTTCAATATGTTTCTAATTTATTCTCTTTCATCTCATATGAATGTAAACAGTAATTCTTTAGTTAACTGTAAAAGTAGAAAAAAAAATTGCCATTTAATCTTATAATCCCAGTCATTTTTGTGGCACACTAAATCGTAACTTACCAAGATTCCCACTTTAGTAAGGTCTCCAAATAAATTTAACTTAGCCATACACATGCACCCACACACAAGGGGACTATATGACTTTATCAGAAGCCGCCCTGCTGCTGATGATGATCATTTTAATGAACCATGACAATGCCAAAACATGGATGGTCATATCGCCTTATTTTTCATTCATGCTGATCAATCACAAAAGGGCCAGCAGTGAAAATAAGAAGGCTGAACACTCTGCGCATCAAATCCTATTGAATTTGTTACTACCGTTCCACGTTGTTTTGCGACATTGCAATTGCATTGAGACCACCACTATCTGGCCAAGTTGAACAACTGGCATCTGGTTTGTTCATTACAAGTCAACTGAATATTTATGGTAAATCTCGGATTTACTTCATTTTTAGAACCATAATTGATTAGTGGTGATTCTTGTTCTTAAAATTTGCTTCGTCTATCTTATAAAATGAAGAAAATGTCCATCTACTACTTGATGATCATGCGATTAATTTTGTCTACCTATGAAATGTTAATGATCTACTCGAGGTGATGATGTCATCTAACCATTAAATCTTACCTTTATTTTTGACTTTGATATCAAGCCCTGTTTCAAGTTCTTCCACTTTGCAACTTCCAAGTATAAAAGGCATTAGATGATTTCTCATAACATGTTTCCCTTGCATTTTTCTCTGGTGTTTCTTTCAATTGATATTGGCATTATTTTATAGGGATTTGTCATACAATAACTTCACAATTGTGACTTCTGAAGCATCATCTAATTGCATGCAACAAAAAGCGTAAGAGTCCTTCTTCCTGTACTTTATGATTTTCAGATTTCCTAGAATCCATCTTGTTTCTCACTGGCATTTCTATCATCCATCTTCAGCAATTTAGTTAAAAGCTCGACGACATTGGAAAACCAGTAAGCTTCTCTTTACAATTTGGCAGTATGTTAATTTCTCTTGCTTCCGAATGCTCAATGAATATGCTTACCAAACATAAATAATGCAAGTAGTTAAGATACTATTTGTTATTGACATTTTCCACATTTAATACAGGAATATTATACATCCTTGCATGAGGACAAATTTTCCCTGTGATGCCAAAAAACCAAAATGTGAGTCTGCTCCTTTTTGCGTTTTTCTTTTTGAACCCAAAGCCAGAGGTATTGATTTCTTCTAAACCTGGCTTTTTAACCCACATAAATTGTGTTTGTAACACATTTGGCAGACTCTTCTTTTCATATAAAATGTGGGGGCAATAAAACTAGTGATGGCAACACAACATTTGATGGAGATGATGGAACAACTAATGCTGCAACTTTCTTCATAAGTTCTGATGGAAACTGGGCATTGAGCAATACAGGGACTTTTCTGGACAATGATGATGACAACGATGAGTACACTGTGGCCAACAGCTCAACACTCTCTATGCCCAATCCAAAACTGTACACAACAGCGCGTATTTCTCCACTCTCTCTCAAATACTATGGACTATGTCTCTGGAATGGACCTTATACAGTGAAGCTCCACTTTGCTGAAATAGTAATAACTGATGATAAAAACTTTAGCAGCCTGGGAAATCGAATATTTGATGTGTATATTCAGGTAAGCAATCAAGTCATAGGAAAGCTCTGACAAAATTTTTTAGGACTTACATTATACTATCTAAATGCAGGGGAAGCTAGAATTGAAGGATTTTAACATCAAAACTGATGCAAACGGATCTGGCAAGGCCACTGTGAAGACATTTCATGTGAATGTGACAAGTAACATACTGGAGATTCACTTCTTTTGGGCTGGAAAAGGCACTACGGGAATTCCAAAAAGAGGAGTATATGGTCCTCTTGTATCAGCTATTTCAGTCGAGGCTGGTAAGTCTCACTCATTTATTCAGTATAATTTATTTTATTATTATTTTTTTTATGTCTGTCCATGTATCATCAAATTTCATGCTGTGCTTATTCCTCCATTTTAGAAAGGAGATATTAAGCACCAAATCAACTTGGACGTATTTTAGATGGAGCCTACCTCTGGTGGTACACTCCATCCCACTAGGATGAGTGGGTGGTGTTAACAATTTGCAGGTTTTCCATAGGTAAATTTAACCAAAACATTGAATTCTGAATTGATCGTCAAGCTGAAACAAACATATCACATAATATTGCTATTGTCTAGGGAAACTTACATAAAGGGGCAATGATTTAATTACTGCATATTTAGGTGCCTGCACATTCAATATCAACAAAAACTATCTCGGTTTCACATATTGATAAGAAATTGAGAAATACAAAAACTGAGACAAGGCAGTGTCTGAGCTAAGCGCCTTGGATTCGACATTGGTTGAACTTTCTGATTAACATAGTAACCAGACCAATGTATGACTGTGCCAATAGACCAGTCTAAGATACACTTTGTAGCTGACCCTAGTACCCACAATTAGATGACTAGGCAACTAATGCTCCAACTTAGGAAAACATATCTTCCTGGTTTGTAAGGTCTCACATCCGTTCATAATACCTGCACCCTGGAATGAACGGCATGGACTTAGTTGTCTTGGTACTATCTGTAGTCCAGTCTCCATGTCCTAGCTGTTGGAGTTAGCTGTCTTGGTACTATCCCTAGTCCACTGTTCAAGTCCTAGCTATTTGTAACGTGTGTCCATGTGTATGCATGTGTGGGGCATGTGAAGAGAGGGAGTCTATTTTCTAAATTATCGTTATTGTTCTCTTTCAGAACCTGATACAAATTTTTGCTTTCTATCTGCAAGATTTTGAGCCTCCTAAGGCAGATAATGGCAGGAAGACTATCATCAGCATTGTGATTGGTGTGGTATCTTTTTTGTTGTTGATATTCTTGATTATCGCTATCCTTTGGAAGAAGGGATTTCTCTGCCACAAACCAGACGAAATAGGTAAGAATAAGTGATGCAATAAAACACATTAAGACGTGATATTCTATTTTGGATTTTTATTTTTTAAGTCAAATGCATAATTAACTAGTATTAGCTTCTGTTTATTTGTATTTATGCTTATTTTCAACATCTAATTTTTATGTTTGTGCTATGTAAATAGTTTGCATTAGCATTATAAAATCAACAAACCTTGGTTCAGCAAAAGGCCCAAGAATAGCAACTAATGTTGGTTGATCCAACTAGTTATGTTCATTTCCAAAATGCTACGATCCATGGGTTAAAACAGATTCGACTGATGGATCCAATATGGGTGTGCTAAGTTTTTGATGAAGTAGGATCCAACAAAGACACACATAAGTTTGAATGGGCTATTTGAGCCCAAATTAGCGCAAACATGAATAAACCTAGTCTCGACTTGGATCTTCATGGCTAGGACCCATATTAGATTGTGGTGTCAATTTTGGGGTTTAACTATTTCCAAGTTATATCCAACATAGATGCAATCCATATACACCCAAAAACATTTTTGTCATCCAAGAAATACTTTTATTTGTCGTTCATAATTATTGGTAAATATTGTTTCTATTTGTATGTAAAAACAGTAAGTAAATAGATCCATAGCACTTAAAGAACATAATTATGGAACAATTCTTCATTGATAGTTGCTCATAGCTTACTAAGAATTACATTTGAAAAAGATTGCGCATTGTAAAACTTATGTTAGTCCATTCATGAATTTAATCTACTTCCATCTTATTAATTTATGTATCTTCAATATTTTGTGAAAACTAAACAATTATTATATCATTTGGGTGAACCTACTCCAGTCGTAGCTCACCATTTCATAGCCAGTAAATGCGTTTGTCATTGGAGTTCTTTTGGAATAAGCTCTTCCCATAAAATGCCAGATTAAAAACTCATGTACTTTTTTGCAACCTGTGTAATTATTTCATTGTAGCCTTACCATTTATTTTCTAACCATGCTGCTTTACCAGAACTTCGGCGACTTGACCTCCAAACTGGTTCCTTCACTTTGAGGCAAATTAAAGCTGCTACAAACAACTTTGATGCTGCTAACAAGATTGGGGAAGGAGGCTTTGGATCAGTTTACAAGGTATAGTTATTACCATGGTTGCCAGTCAAGGAAGCGGGAGCGGGAAGCCATACGGGGAAGCGGGAGCGGGAAGCGAGGCACTTTAAAAAATTTAGGAAGCGGGATTTGTGGGGTGACTTAGAAGCCAATCACGAACCGTCTCGAAAGTGACCTAGGAATCGAGGTTGAAGAAAAAAAAAAGAAAAAAGAAAAATAAAAGAAAAAAAGAAGAAGAAAAAAAAGGGGGAAGCGTGGGGGAAATGCGAGAAAGCGAGGGGAAGCACGCTTTCCAGCGTGTTTCAGAAGCACGACATTTCGCGCTTCGGGGAAGCACTTCCCCGATTAACTAGGTGCTTCCGGTAACTCTGGTTATTACCAATCTACCGAGGTGACTATATTACATGCCTTCATGTAAAGAAGGCCATAGTTTCTGGATTGCCATCAGTAACACTGACCTTTAAGTTCTTAAACTCCCACTGTTCAGATACTGTGTAGCCAAGACTCTGTCAACAGCCTCAAGGCAAAATTTCGCTCTACGATTTTGACTGAAGTACATAGTTTTTTCAAGTAGTCAATTTAGCTCTTATTTGTTACAAGAACAACTTCTTCTTTTTTTTCTTTTAACCATTGCGTGAAAGTGAAAAAGGTTCAAACTATTGTCAGTCATTTGATACTGATTCTCAGAAAATTTGGGGGGGGGGGGGGGGGGGGGGGAATCATCAATATGACGTTGCTGCTGTTTATGTCAGTTAACTGTTGAATGCTAATTGGGAGAGAAAACTGCCCATGTGTCGATTCAGGGACATCTATCAGATGGAATCATTGTTGCAGTTAAGCAGCTTTCTTCCAAATCAAAGCAGGGAAGCCATGAATTTATCACTGAGATTGGCATGATTTCTGCCTTGCAACACCCAAACCTTGTAAGGCTGTACGGTTGTTGTATTGAAGGGAAACAATTACTGCTTGTATATGAATACATGGAAAACAATTCTCTTGCCCATGTTCTATTTGGTAATCTTGCTGATGATCATTTTTAAATGCTCCTCTAAGTTTGCCTTTCTCCAAATCCATGTGTTTGTGATTTGTGTAACTCTATTAATACCTATATGGTTGGATTTTTATAGGTCCAAATGAAAATCAACTGAAACTGAACTGGCCTACCCGCTGTAAGATTTGCATCGGAATAGCCAGGGGTCTGGTTTATCTTCATGAAGAATCTACTCTGAAGATTGTTCACAGAGACATAAAATGTACAAACATTCTGCTCGACAAAGATCTGAATGCCAAAATATCTGACTTTGGACTTGCCAAACTTGATGACGATGATAACACCCACATCAGCACTCGTATAGCTGGAACTTTGTAAGTTCAACTCTCTGTTTTATTATTGCCTTATTGCTTTGAGTTCCTATTCTTTTGTTTCCTAGTGCAATCGCAGTCATAATCATCTAGGTGCTTTCTTTTCTTAATTTGACATCTTTATTAGGTAGAGAAAATCATTAATTTTCTGTAACTATGTAAGATGAAATTTGTTTTGCTGTCTTCCATAATTGTTTCAACGGTTGTGAACAATCAAGAAAAGTTTGTTATGCTTGTTCATAAAAAAATAGTGATATACCTCAGGATATTTCTGGAGTTACAGGAGCAATTTGCTAATACTATTGATAAATTTGACAGGAACCACATAGGCCCTGTCTTGTTGCGTGTTAGTCTTGTGACTAAACTGCATGATTGTCATGGATCATGGGCCTGCGCTCTCTACGTGTTGTCAAAATTTAATGAATATATAAGTTTATAAGTCCATTTTCAGGACAAATATCTTGTGAAGGTCATAAGCTGATAAATCTAGTCATTCAAGCCTTATAAGAGGATTTTTTTCCTCCAACAAACATAAGTATAAAAGGAAGCATGCAGAAAATATTACAGTGAATCTGCAATACAAAGAGTTGAAGAAAAATCATATTGTGATCCTATCTTATGATGCCTCCTTGTTTATAGTTTGATTCGACCTCTAAAAATCTTTCAGTGGTGTCAAAGATGTTGAAGGGTACATTGTCAATGCTTCATTGATACGTGGTGATACTGGCTTCGTTTGTGATGGAGTTATTTCAGACATTTTATCAAGTAGATTGCATGCACCTTGTTTTTGCCGCGTTACTAGCCATCATGGATTTGATTAGGTATTCATCTACCAGTTAGGCATCATCCAAAAACAAGTTTTCAACTTGATTTTGGGGGTCATCCAATGTGCAAACCTCCCCTTATAGGTTATCTTACTAAATCTAAGCCTAAGCTTTATCGCTTTTAAAAAGTTTTTAGGTTAGAGATGCTGATTTTTTTAATAGTAGTGTATTAAACCCAATTTTGAGAACTGATTACTCTATCCAGTTGTACCATGTTGCATTTTGTCAATTTAGAGACTCATTGTGAACCATTTGAACTCACATAATATATACTAGGACAAAACGAACCTGATAATCTACTTAAATGATTATTATTTATTTATTGCTAAGAAATTTTGTTTGTTCATCGTTATAGATGACTTAAGAGAATGCCATATAGGATGAGCTAACATGCAAAGACATCGAATGTAAGTTTTGAACTAAATTAATTGCCAAAAGTTCTCAGGAAGATGAAATTAATTATATGGATGAACATTCTCTAGTAGCTAAGTTAATATCCGTTTGGATTTTTCTTATATAGTAGCACACTTAGGTTAAGAGTTACATCAAATGGATGTTAAAATCATCATCAAGCCTTCTCCCAACTACATGGATCATCTTTATCTGTTTTGTTTCTCCATTCCTTCCTATCTAAGAACAGCATTTGTTACTCTAGAATGTTTTATATTAGCTATTATTGCCTCACTCCTAGCCTTAGGCATTTTTTCTTCTTTTCTATATCATTTTCTCCGTGACAACCTGTCACCTGGGTGCGGGTGCGGTTATGGGTACTTGTATGGAGGGTACGACACCACCATTCCAAAAAATGTGGGTATGGAGACATTACTATATATATATATATATATATATATATATATATATATATATATATATATATTAAATATCACATAAATACAAAATAAATTCAAAATAAACTAAATATAATCTAAATATATATGTTATATCTAAAATATATAATACATACTGAAAATATAATTATAAATTATTTGAATACAAACTTGTATGTGTGGATGGTAAAATTGTGTGTCCAAGTGTTGACGCATGTCGACACGGGTACGAAGGGCAAAATGGAGTGTCCAGGTACCATAGGTGACAACCTTTCTTATTATTACTATGGTAAGTTTTTGCACAACATGCCCAAATTGTCTTGAATGGCATTCTTTGCTTTTTACTTTATTTGTTAATATTCCAAAGGATTTTATGATTTTCAATCTTATTTTTCTTTGTAATTCCATACACTCATCTTAACATATGCATCTCAAATATTAAATACTATACAAAACTGGCCAATCTTATTGCAGTTTCAAGGAAGTG
Organism: Nuphar pumila; assembly: GCF_984573655.1. Classification (NCBI taxonomy): domain Eukaryota; kingdom Viridiplantae; phylum Streptophyta; class Magnoliopsida; order Nymphaeales; family Nymphaeaceae; genus Nuphar; species Nuphar pumila. Next base: position 14,917,644 of record NC_143263.1, read on the forward strand.
TTATTTTTCTGGAGGCACACATTTATTTAATAACACTTCATTAACCTATTGCTATTTTATTTAGCTAACACAAATTATACTAGTGGTATATTCATCAAATCCATCATTTTGTTGTATTATAAATCTTATGCATCAAAACTTTTGACGTGTTGAATTGCAAGGTTAACATATATTAGTTGTGACATTTTCTCTCATTCTCACTAAAAGATGCACTGGATCTTCTTTATTTTGGTAATTATCTAAACTATTTTTCTCTAATATGATCCTTTAATGATCTAGTTTATTTTGTACATCATCTATATTTTGGCTAATAAGTACTGTAGCATCTTCAAGCAACATACTTCAAGAGATCTCATCTTGGACAAAAGATGTTACTTCATCAATGACTACAAATAAGCATAGGCTTAAAGCAAATCATTAGTATATCTCAATCTTAACCAGAAACATATTTTTACTTGTAGAAGTAGTCCTAATGTTCATTGAAGCTCCATGATACATATCTTGAATGATTTTGATATGTCTATGTCAGATTCCTTCCATATTGATCAAAGTAGTTGTTTTGAAACTCTATCATACTCTTTCTCTAAATCAATACCATATAAAAATCTCCTCTCTTCTTTATAAACTTTTTTATAAGTTGTCTTGATATGAAATTAGCGTCTATAGTTGCTCCTTTTGACATGAAACCAAATTGATATTCTTACTCGTGATTCTCTTTGAAAACATTCCTCTATTATTTTATTAATAAAGTTTCATGGTGTTTAATACCCCTATAGCTAGAGAAATTATGCATGACACATTTACTCTTATATATAGAACAATACTATGGTTTCATAATAAAACATAAGAAAAATAGATTATGTAAACAAAAGAAAAGGTTATGTGGAGCAGAACATTCATTTAGCCAATAGTACTTAACCTTTCATAATGCCATTATCAAAATGGATTATGTGGAAATTTATTGTTAATCAAGCAGTTGATGAATAGTTGGCTCAAAAAGCTAACACGTTGGTACAAAATCAGTGTGTATGATACTGTTACAGAAAATGAAATAGTTGCTGATCAACGTTCGAACACGTGATATGATTGCAACCCCATTGTCTTAAATGTACTTTTGATAAGCTATTTGCAATGCCTATCACCTTTATGAGACTCAAGCATGGCCGAGTTCGTCAGAATATCATTATGGACAAGTTTATGTAACAAGAATATCCTCATGATGTCATAATGGAAGGAAGCCACTTAGAGCTAGCTAGATTAACCCTCATAACAAAGAAAGTGCACCACTAAATAGGAGTAACTTATCTGCCTACATGGTCAAGTGAGAGATATTAGTCATCTGAGCGTGAAGAGGAAATTGCATGAATGTTATGGAGGAACTTGCTTACCCTCTATATGACATGTTAGGCTAGATTTAATTAATATATCAATTTTTAAATTTAATTTAGAAACTGGTTTTTTAAAATCTTTCTAAGATGGTAGGTCTAGCCATTCGAGCCTGAGTGAGATTGTCATTTTTCTCAGATGAGCATAGCATGAAGTAGAACCAACTCAATAGAATATCTCTATAAATAAAGGTGAAATTTAAAAGAAAACAGTAGAGATTACAGCAAATCTTTGACACAAAGAGCTAAATAAAAACCCTACCCTTCTCCTTGGAAACACCTTATCTAACAATGCTGCCTCACTCATAACTTAATCAATCCTCCAAAAGATCTTTCATCGTTTCCCATAAACGATACATTGTGAAAACAAAGAAAACTCGCCATAGTACTTAACAGGCTGTTAGTGTGATAAACGAGATTCAGTGACAAGGGTCAACACTTCCTAAGGTATCAAATGGTGCAAGATTTGTTGCATAGACATATTAGGTGACCCTTGATGCAACTTGTGAACTGGGAAGCAACACCTTGATTCATTTGCCACATTGACTGATGAGGGCAACTCAAGAAACCATCCAAGTCCAAATGGACTTCATTCATAGGGCCATGGCTTGACAAAGCGGTTGCATCTCTCTTATGATGAAGCCAAGTCCGTTCAAGTTGCCTATGTTCATAATAGGCCATGGAGTCTTTTGACATTTGTTGCGAGATACTATGGTTGCCAGTTCCCATGATTAATTAATTCATGGTAAAATGGAAGAACCTGGTTTTGCGCGCATGCTTTGCATAGCTACACTTAAGCAGGACATCTCTGTACTACCCATGGTTTTGGTATGTGAATTGTTTTTTCATGAAAATATAAATCTCGTGCAACTGCAGTGGATACATGGCACCTGAATATGCCATGCGTGGTCACTTGACTTTCAAGGCAGATGTTTACAGTTTCGGAGTTGTCGCTCTTGAAATTGTTAGTGGGAAGAGCAACAGTAGCTATAAGCATTCAAAAGATGGTGATTACCTTCTAGATTGGGTGAGTCTGTGCCCGTTGAATTTCAAAATTCATATAGTCAGTTCCACTCTGCTAATCATTTTTTATTTTCCTCAGGCATGTGTTCTTCAGGATAGAGGGAACCTGCTAGAGCTTGTAGACCCAGATCTGGGTTCAAACTATTCCAAGAAAGAAGCCTTGGACATGATTAACGTGGCTCTCCTGTGCACCAATTCATCCCCTTCACTTCGGCCGGCAATGTCAACAGTGGTGAGCATGCTCGAAGGCCTAACACCCGTGTTGTCCCCACTTCCAACCCCAGCACCATCAAGCGGTGAGTGGAGTAACAGAACACCTAGAGTGCATTCTCAGCACAGCAGCAACCAGAGCCAGAGCCGTTCAACGGAAATGCAATGGACTGGGACCACAATGTCAGGCCCTGAAGAGGACGACGATATTGAGCATCTTTTAGCAGAAAGTTCCCATGAAATCTATCCATTAATATAAACAAAGTGATGTGTCCTATTGTGGGAACTCCCCTGCTTGTCGTCACTCCTCTGTGGTCATCTGGGCTACCAAATTTTATTCATGTGCTTGCAATCTCACACGTAGGATATGGCCCAACGCATAAATGCACACGTGGGCTTCCATCATGTATATATACAGTCGATTGTACGTACTGTTTAGAAAATCATCATCCGTGCAAGCTGTATTGACTCAATTTGACCCACAAAAGTATTCTGCTTGGTCCGTTTGCTATGGTCATACCTTGCATCATCTTTTTTATGTAAAAAATATGATTATTTTTTTGTTTTAAAATTCAAAAAATAACCATATTGTACAGAAAAAATAACATGTCTCCCAAAATGCCTTACAATTTTTAAAATTTGTTCCATGTCAAAATTTGTAAATGCCCAACTTTTTTAGGACCTTTTTATTGTTCTCATGAGCGAACCTTCTGAGGTTCGCACTATATATAGGTATGTTGTCTCGATTTTGCAACCTCTTACTAAAAAGTACATTTGCATGCCGATTTTGCATACCTCACAAAGTCCGCATAACTGAATTTGTGAACCTCTTGTAAATAAAATCTTCGTACCTTTACAAATACCGTACAAAATTCACACATATAAACAACATTCGTGAGCTACCATGTGAATCTCCTTTAAGTAACCGATCATCAAGGTAGTTCGCAAATATATGAAGACATTTAGATATTAATGTTTGTGAATGTCTTTGACTTTTGCATTCTAGTTGATATTTTCAAATTAGGTACTACCTTTGCATATATAGTATGACATTCGCAAGCTATCATGCGAACTTAAGAACATTCACATGACGTTTATGAAAATATATATTATTTATGAATTTTATAACATTCACATATTGTGTTGCAGGAATAGAAAATCCAGCATGATATTTATGCGAATGCACTTCATTATTTGTTATCTTGAGGACATTCACATAACGTTTATACGAATATACTTCATTATTTGTGTACTTGATGACATTTGCACATTGTGCTACTAAGATAGAGAGGTTTGCATGATGTTGATATGAATATACTCTATTATTTATGAACTTGAGGATATTCACATGACATTTATGTGAATATATTTTACTATATGTAAACTTGATGGTATTCGCACACTCTGATGCGAGAATAGAGAGGTCCGTGCGTACTCTATTATTTACAAAATTGAGTATATTCACATAATTTTTATGTGAATGCACTTCATTACTTGTGAACTTAAGAAAATTTGTATAATATATATGTAAATATACTGTATTATTTGCGAACATCATTATTGTACTTAAATTCCTACATGATATGCATGTGAACTGTAACATGTATTTGTGATTTTTTTTCTTAAATATGCAATTTTTTTACATTTATAAAATACGACTTTGATACTATAGACAATTTATAGAATATTCAAAATTTAGAGAACATCCAAAATTTACTAAACATCTAAATTTTAGAGAACATCTAACCTTAATTGAAATTAAATAACTAAGGTTTACAAAACATCAAAAAATAATAAAACATAGAAGATTTAAGGAACATCCAACCTGATCTGAAGTTAAATATCCAAAATTTATAAAACCTCGAACATTTAAAGAATAGTCAATTCAAACTAATGTTAAACATCCAAAATTCTATCAATTTGCATCCAATATGTCAAATCTATATCCCAAAAAATAAAAATAAAATATTTATTAATGAATCATTCTATTTTACAATTATGTCAGATTCACAATAATAATCAATAATGATGACCCAGGATTGTTCATAGCTCAACTTCCTGAGCAAGGTCATCTGACACCTCATTGTTCGATATCTGCTCTTCTTCTTCTTTCTGCTTGGCCTTTAGACCTTTTGTTTTCTATTGCGATCATTTTTTGTTCTTTGCCTCCTCCTCAATCTTATTTTGGGCAGCCTCATCTTCTTCTATATGCTTCCTTATGTATTTATAGAATTTAACCATATGTTTCTTATAGTTTGTTGCATCATTTTGAAAAAAAAAAATAGATTCAAGCTAAGTCCAAGGCTAAACACGATTCTTAAACCCTGACTTCTTGCAAGATTTGACTCGACACAATCTCTAATTCGAGAGGTAACCCTACCAACTATGCAAAACCTAAATGCATGCGTATCTTTTCTTTTTTTCTATTTAAATTCATCTTTTTTATTCTACCAATGCACACAAAAATTAGTGTAGGTTCCAATAAACTTATTATCTCCATGAGAGCACCACTACCTCATGCCACTATAGGCTCGTTGGTCTACACGAGGAGTGTATATTTAACCATGGATGATTTACATATTTTATTTTAACCCCACGAGAACTCGGCTTTTCCAGCACCAAGGTCTAGAATCCTTCATTAAGGAGTTTCTTCCCTTGAAAAAAAGGTCATAATAGTGACCAAGGTAGAGCCCACAACAACAATACTCCATCGTCAATTGAGGAGTATGTTGGCAACTCAGCACATTCCATAGACTTGATACAAACTTGCTCTCAAGGCGAGTACAATGCCACTCAAGGTAACAAATTGTCTCATAGGTACACAGGACCTTGGCCACCAAGTCACACTAAAATCTCTAACTTAAGAGAAAAATTGTTTTTCAAAACTAGTACAAATGGCTCATTACACTCTCAATGAGACCTTACTGCACCCAAAAGTGGTCTCTAACTTGGGAAACTCATTTCTCAAGGTCCATACTACGAGAAAATTGGGAAACTTCATAAACCTCAATGTTGTGAGACCCAAAACTTCTCACGTGACCCACATATATGAAGATTCACCAAACTTTAATGAGCAATCATGCTTACTCGCTTTCCCAAACTAAGTTTGGTTCACATGTTCATATATATATATATATATATATATATATATATATATATATATATATATATATATATATATATATATATATATATATATATATATATATATATCTTGTAACCCTTAGAGGGCAGCATCTTGTTTCTCATCTACGTATATACCTATAGTGATATCAAATACAAAAAATTTCAAATGCATAAATATGTGTTTATTTCATTATAGTCAATTTGAAAGGCAATAATCTATGTTAAAAACATGAACATCATGATCACATGTTTCTATGCATCAAATGTTGCTTATGCAAGTTCTTTGAATCAAGTATAACCTCATGTCATATGCATCTTTCATTTTTTGCATAGCCTTAGGCAATTCACATTTAGCATAATATGAACAAGTGTTACCATATGGCACTCGACCAAAGCATAGACATTATGGCATAATGTATTTGTGTCAAGCATATCATAAGTATTTCATTCACTATGTCAAAGTATACTTATTACAAACATGAGCATAAGTAAGCACGATTTCCATGAGCGATGTCTTATTGATAATTCTATGAGCATAGACAATTGTGATTTTTCTTATAAGCAATGTCGCATTGCCTTTATCTTGAGCATATGCAATGCATTTATCATATGCATAGATACGTTCGTTCTTTTCATATTGCATTTATCTCAAGTATGAGTATAGTCAAGTATGTGCAATATCATATTGCATCTATTGTAATCATATACATATACTTATTGATTCTATGTGCAATGTTATATTGCTTTGGTCATACACCTAGGCATAGGCAAAACAAAATCATTCTTTGAGAATCGTATTGCATTGATCTCAAGGCAATTAAACACTTAATTTCAAGAGTGTGTGACCATCTAATCAGATATGATGATGTTTTTACATATGAAAAACTTAGGCTCATGCCTAACCCTCTCAAGTATGCGTATGAGAGAAGTTTTGCAATATAATTTGCTTTGGTTTTTGAAGAATATATTTAGGTCAAAATAATTTGGAACGTGTAGCTATAAACTTTATTTTTATCCATGGCCACCATTTTTGCAATGAACCCTTTCATCTTCCCCTTTTCCTTCTATCTTCTTTTTTTTGTTTTCTTTGCTTTTCTCCTCTCTTTTTTTTTTTAAATTTTTGCAGCTAAGGAGCCACGGTTTGTTGGTTTGTCCATCCAGTATTGGAGTAGTTGTGGATCAAACAACCCAGTTTGGTTTATACCTTAGTTTGACCAAACCATTCGGTCCAGCTGGTTTGAACCGGCTTGGCACAGGATGCCCAAACTGGTTTGCTCGGTTTCGGGTTGGTCAATGTCGACCCAATTGGATCCCAAGTCTGAACCAACTGTTGGTTCAGATGCATCCGGTCTTGGCATGGTTCAAACTTGGTCTGGACTACATTTGGGGTCCAGACTGGGTCTATCCAACCAGCCATCATTTCATGTATATACATTGTATATATATTTTTTTGAGTGTTTCAAAAATATGTATGGGAAGGTGCTTGGAGTGCATTTGTTGTTTCAAATTCAAGTGTAAAATCTTAAGCAATGTGAAAAGTATTATAACAAATATGTATATTGATTTCTTCATCTTTTTGAAACAAATCTACCATTGTTATTGAGACAACTTGCTTTCATAAAAAAACATAAATAATTTGACTAAGCCATGAATAGCTATCACTCTTTTCTTCATGAGTTATTTTGACTTTCTATCATAAATAAGAAATCATTTTCCATTTTGTAAATTCCATCACATTCGCACGAATTTTCAAGACTACCTCATAATTGAAAAACTTCATGTATTAAGTATGATAATCTCATATGTATGACTTTGTTAGAGAAAAACAAAATTTGTGAGATGCTTATAAATTTCAAGAATGATAATTTCATAAAACATAAATCACTATTTATGATTGATCATGGTTTTGAAATGATGAAACAACATTAGAGTTGGTGCATATCCATTTTCACCATGGTTCTTGCCAAAAATTGTGTCCGACTCAAGAAAGTGCATACTTAAGAAAATAATCATAGTTTATACCATGTGAATTCCTTCACCATACCCACATGTATTATGAAATACTTGTTTATATAGTTGATGAGAGAAAGATAGAGAGAAAAAAAGAGAGAAGAGTTTGAATAAATATCAAAATGCATAAAATATAAATTCACTTAATTATCTTATCTTGTTGATGCCACTAACTTGAACTACTTCACTCTTAGATCTTCAACTCATAAGTGTTACAGGATAGAGTTCCTCAATAGGCACCCTACAATACACTCAAGTGGAGAAGATGATCTAAAACACCAAAATCGTGGGAGAGAGAGAGAGCTCTTAGATGTCTCTCATCTTCCTTTTGGAGTGGTATTTATAGGCAAGAAGTAATGATAAAAATGAGATATGTGGTTTAGATCATTTGTAAGAAAATAGAAGGTTGAGATTAGTCCAACCCAATTCTCAAAAAAAAAATCTCATATACGACCCTTGACTTCTATAAACATGTGAAGACTTTCACCAATATAGAAACCTCCACAAATGCTAAGGATTCTAGCTTTTTCCTCATTGAATTTTTCTATAATTTGTTTAGAATCCTGTTGGGTTCTTGGTAAAATTCTATTGGCTATAGATCCCAGGACAATGATTACCTCCCACCCATGGTTAGACTCTAGTTTGTTCTATTTCAACTAACTTTAACTGCCTAGTTACTTTTTTATCATATTTTATTATTTGTTAGTTTCACTATTTGTTGATATTACTTTTAGGAACCTCAATTTACAAAAAAACCATATTAGACCTTACTTTATTTTTAGAAATTCGATTTCATGACTTTTTCTACTTTGGATCTTTTAGTTAGATAATCCAAGTCCAAATTAGGTCTAAACCTTAATTTAAAATCATAGTTTAATGAATAATTGAAAAGTTATTCGCCACTTGAGGTTAGTTAAACATAATTTTTAATTAATTATGATTATTTAATAATTAAACATTGGCTTAATTATTCTAGTTAATTAATACTAAAATTTTAAATTCTAAAAATATGAACAACCTTAATTAGCTAATATAAACATTAAATCAACATTTTCACAACTTTGATTTTTTATATTAAATTTTTTATTTATTTTGATTAAAATTTCAAAAAAATTATAGGTCTTATATCTATGATAGATCATAAGCGTAAATGGGTTATAGGATTTTTCTTAATTAATGCATTTAATATTTCATGTACCTCAATCCGTGGGGCAAACAGGGCTTTGTAGCCCAAGTACTCTCTTAAGGCAAAAGCTATAACATGATGATGTTACATACACAACCCAATCACGTTACTCTAGCGCCTTTAGCCCATATGAGCAATTTGCCAATGAAGGCGAGTATTGTATGGTATGCCCTTGCACATCTTATGGGTTCTTAACCGATTCAAGCTCATGCCCGAGCTATCAAATAAATGACATGGCTCGCATGCATAACAATATAACATACAATAATAAAAATATTCACACAAGTGTGTCCATTGACACTGCAAATGTTCCTTAAATCATATGCTCAAATATAATTAAATCATGGTGCAAGCATGCTTTAAACATATATAGAACCTCAAAAATAACATGCTTCACATTCAATCTCATTGCCCAAATAATTTATGCATTTAGGTCATACAACATTTTAATGCATGCATTTATGTCATATATCATTTCATCGCATGCATTTAGATCATATTATGTACTTAGTCACGCATTTGCACCATACATTAGTTTATTGCATGCATTTACATCATATTGCATACTTAAGCATGCATTTGCATCATACATTAGTTCATGGCATGCATTTATCTCATATTGCATACTTAGTCATGTAATCGCATCATACATTGATTCATTGTATGCATTTACATCATATTACATATTTAGTCATGCATTTGCATCATACATTAGTTCACTGCATGCATCTACATAGTAATGCATACTTAAACATGTGTTTGCTTCATACATTAGTTCATTGCATGTATTTACATCATACATCATGGTTATATATATATATATATATATATATATATATATATATATATATATATATATATATATATATATATATATATATATATATATACACACACACACAAACTGCATACATAGGTATTTGTTTTAAATGTGTTTGCACATATACATTTCAAATTGTGGGTATACACTCAATAATATATACCTCTATTTTTTTCTATCTTTTCTTTCTTTTTTAACAAGATGCTCAACATAGGGCTCGTTGGTTCAAATCAGGTCTAGACTCACCTAAGTTAAAATCTGGTCTAAATTGAGCCTGGTTCAGACTTGATATAAACTGACCTAGGTTTAGATCAGATTAAACCAAAACTGGATTCAAGTTCAGTCCTTAACAAATTTATGGTTCAGACCTGACCTGACCTGAAACTTGGTTCAGGACTGGTATGAATAGGCCTGGGTCGGATCTGACCTAAACCAAAGTAGGTTTAGGTATGGCCTAAACCAGGCTGGCAACCAGAAATGATTTGATTTAACCAGAAACTAGCATTTTACACAATTTTTTTTGTATCACTAATCCCACACACGATCAGTGGTGTAAAATAATTCTATTTAACATCATAATTTTTGGGTGTATGACGATACACCTCTCTCTCTCTCTCTCTCTCTCTCTCTCTCTCTCTCTCTCTCTATATATATATATATATATATATATATATATATATATATAACATAGAAGATTTGAAATTTGTTGAGATATGCATACATATATTATATGTATTTTCTTTTCTTTTTTATCTAGACAGTGTCTTATGAATTGGATCCTAGAACTTCTTGTGTGGTTCCACATTTCGGACCCACACTTGGTTCATCCTTGAATTTGGCTTATGTGTGAAATGCACATACTCATATGCCTACTAAAAGCATAGTTTTTTTTTTAAGGTTCAAACATGTGTATACATGATGATTAACATGTATCAACATGCATATACATGGGGAAACAATCATTAAAATGCAAGATACATTAGAACTAACCATGAACATGTATTGAAATAGAAAACCACCATTAAAAATTGAAATATATGAGACCTAATTATGAATATGTATTAAAAATAGAAAATCGCCATTTAAAATTTGAAAAACATGAAGTCTAGCTATGAGCATGTATTAAAAGTAGAAATCTACCATTAAAAATCAAAATGCATGAGAACTAAGTATGAATATGTATTTAAAATAAAAATCACTATCAAAAAAATATATGGAATCTACCTATGAACATGTATTAAAAATGGGAAACAACTATTTAAAAATCGTAATACATGAAATTTAACTATGAAAATGTATTAAAAATAAAAATCTATCATTAAAAATTAAAATGCATGAGATCTAACTATGAACATGCAATAAAAATGAGCAACCATTAAAAATCAAGATACATGAGGTCTAATCATAAACTTGAGTTAAAAATAGAAAGCTACCATTAAAACTTAAGATACATGAGGTCTAATAATAAACTTGAGTTAAAAATAGAAAGCTACCATTAAAACTCAAGATACATAAGATCTAACCATGAACATGTCAAGGGAGTCATCTCTTAATGCAAGGTCAAAAGATTGATGTACCCCAGGTCTGCAGGGGGCACCTCAAGGGTCTTACCAATTGAAGGCCTACCAATATACCATCTGTGAAAGGGGTTTTTCCTTGGCCTAGTTAAAAAAGAAAAATAAAACTTTTTTCTATTTAGTTCTTTGGATTAAACCCTATTGGATAAAAAGAATGAGAGGGTAGAATGCATGTTTCTTTTTCAAGACTTAGCCTAAAGGGTAAGGACATCAATGCAAATCTTTAACATGAACACGAATCTAAAACCCCATATCCACTTAGCCACTTCATTGCTTAGCTTTGACAAAAACAATGTGAGAAAAAACAGTTCTAGGCTTTTAAGACCAAGATGATGAAATGAAAACTAAATTAAGGGTTGAGTTAGACCCCTTTCAATTAGGTTTTCACTTTTCATGATTTTTTTTTTTATGGGCAAGCTGGGGTTAGGGAGAACCCCACAAGTCATACATGTGTACTATTGGGTTTTGAACTTGCAACGTCCCCAACACAAAGTGATGGGCACTAACTGCTCCTACCAGACAAGCGTCGTTGGCCACTTTTCATGAGTATGTTTAGTACAAAGTGAGGATTTTAATTAGGATCTAGTTGGGAGCCGGTAGGTTGCTGGATGGGAGGGATTTTTTCTTTATGCGATGGAAATGGTGTAAGACATTTCTAAGTGGGTGAGTGGCCCCCTGTTTGGCAAGTTAGGTGTACGGTGATTGTTTGGGAGAAGGATGTCAAGGAGGCAATTTATGAAAATGAGAAGGGCTCTCTTCTTGTATTTGCACTAAAAATTAGAATTGGTATGTCACCTCTAGGGATTTATGACTTCCACCTTTACAAATTCAAAGTCCTTATTGTTGTTAAAGACAAGTCATTTTTATAAACAGTATGATAAGCTTCCTTAATATTTTCTGGTCAGCATAAGGTAAAATATGCATTTAAGTAGCACCATTCTACGGGTTGATTATGATTTGTGAACCACATCAATCTCTTGGTTGTATTGTTGGAGCGCTCATGAGATCTACTTATTTCATAACTTTCCAACCTATATTATAATTTTGTGATTTTTGATGTGTAAAAAAAACTTATTCAATTCTCTAAATTCTGTTTCTTAAATTAGAAGCAATTCTTTTTTTATGTTTGAAACTGCATGATAATCAAATGATTTATATTTTTTACAGATTCAATTGCTTATTTAAATAAGCTTGATCTTATTTATGATATTAATTAAAATCATATCGATGGTTGTTGTTTATAATTACATATTTATTTTTAATTGCAAGTATATATTATTTAAAATTTGATTAATCTAGATATACTTGAATATTTCAATTCATTATAAATGGTTTTATATATTAATTTAGAATATTGATTTGATCATGAAGATTTTACTTGCATATTTAAATTGACATGTCATATATATCTATAAAAGTGCGTAGCTTGTTTCATAAGTATAATTATTTTTTATAAATAAAATAAAAATAAAATATATATAATTGTTTTCCATAAACAATGAAATTCTACACTTAATTAAAATCATATGCGAATATACTATACTATTGATAATATTCATTATAGTATTTAAATTTTGGGTTGGTAAAAATCTAATTCATGAGATGACAGGATAATAATAAAGAATAGTAATTAAAATTTGGGTTGGTAAAAATCTAAGTCATGGGATGAAGGGACAATAATAAAGAGAGTTGCTCATGTTGTGACAGGCGTGCAAAGGTTAGTTAGCATTTTGTCTTCAATTTCACAAGCATGTACTTGACTAATTCCTTGAAAGAAACAAGTATTCCACATTTACTTGACCATAATTAAGGCACTGATTGGACAGATGAAAGCTCCCAACGTTATAGGGCATCAAGGTCCAACCAATGACCTTTCCTTTTGTTGGATAGTGTCAAAGGACAAAGCTACCCTTGTCCATATCATGCATTCGGAAATATTAAAGGAGAAATATCCTTGCTATCTAGACTTATTGGTAAATATCAACTCAGTGAGACCTCAATATGATCTCCTAAGTTTAATTATCTTTCATTGGTGAAGACCAGGCTTCATCACAAAATAGAAACCCCCTTCACCATTAACCAAGACCACAATTTGGGCCGTAGATACCAATTCAATAATCCAAGTAATGAAGATGGTGGAAAAAACCATGCCACGCATACACTGTTGGAGGAAGTCCTATCTCACCGCATCAAACTCCAGTTTTGAAACTAGCACGTCCATGTGAAACCTGACCAAATCTGTGAAACTACAGTTACAAGTAGAAACTTGAGGTCAAAGTCTATGTTTCAAGTTCTGACATTCTTATTACAAAAAGATAGGTGTTTGTGATGCCACATCTTGAGTTTCTAGGGGAAATAGTAGGTTTGTTGTGATTATGTATGCTTAGTTTCTCCAAACGATGACAACATTCTGTTTTTTTTTTTTCAAGGACGTTTACTTAGGACATGTTTGGAAGGAGAGAAAAACTCTCATAAGAAAAGAAAGTTTTGCCTATGAGAGTTTTTGAGTTTTTGATATGAAAAGTTTTTCAAAAAAAAAGTTTTTCGCTTGTTTGTGTAGCATGAGAAAACAAACAACAACAACAACAACGCCTTCATCCCAAAACAATTGGGGTCAGCGATATGAACCAAAAAAGAAATTCATTTTGGGTCTTCCACATGAATCCTTTTCCTCCAATCATTTCTATCCAATGCCATGTCCTCGGTGAGGTTCAAAGCATTCATATCCTTTCCTATCATCTCCATCCAAGTCTTCCTAGGCCTACCCCGACCTCTTTTAACTAATATATTTTCCCATTTCTCCAACCTTCTAACTGGAGCATCATTAGGCCTTCGCCGAATATGTCCAAACCACCGTAAACGATTCTCTCGCATCTGAGAGAGGCTGTAGCATGAGAAAAACAGAGTGAAAAAATGAGAGAGGATAAGGAGGCTGGTGGTGATGGTGGGTGGTGGTGGTGAGATGGATGGTGGTGGTGATGAGATTTGGTGAGGTGGGTGGTGTGAAAATAAATTTTTTCTTGGTAGGCAACGTTCTTCCACCCCCCCCCCCCCCAAATGGAAGAATGTTGTCTATCAAAAAATGTATTTTTTAGAAAAACTCTTTAAGCTAAAGTCTCTCTCATTTGGAAAGGTCCAAAAATCTGTACCGATTTTCTATTTTGCGCAACTTTTCATACATCTTTTTCTCTTCCAAACGTGCCCTTAGAGCTATTGTGTCTTTGTTCGGCCGGTATATACTTAAGAGAAAAAAAAGAGGGTTGAGTTATATTCTTGGTCTCTGAAACTGGTTTGTTTTTAAGGTTCTACCTTTTGCATAATTTATTCTTGTTTTTTGTTTTTTTTTAAAGATCCCACCAGTTATTATTCAACGTACCACTGGGGTTTTGAACCCGCAACGTCCCACCACAGGAAGACGTGCACTGACAGCTCCTACCAACCACGGAGAGACCCTGTTGTTATTTATCTTTGTTCTTAGGCATGAAACTTGATCACGTTTTTTGGTATTTGACAATCTATGTAGTGGACGTTTATTTTAACTGCTCACTTAGGAAATATTGGAATATCTACTTGTTTATTTTTTTTCTGAACTACGTGAAATATAATTAGTTGACTTCTTTAATCAAGCTATTGTATTATTAAATATACCTTTCAGTTAGGGAGAAAGACTGAATTTAATTGTCTACGTAATCTATTCTAACAAAATTTCATTTTAATCGCTCGATGGTTAAATTATTATTTGTCAAATAAATAATATTTAATGCCATATACTTTTAAGATTTAAAACAACCAGGTGTACGTACATCTAGGGGTGGGCAACAGGCCCGGCAGCCTGATAGGGCAAGCCGGCCTGCCATGGGCCGGGTTTGGGTCAAGGTTTTAGCCCGTTAGCTAGAGGCCGAAACCCGGCCTGTTATACACGTGGGATGGGTCTGGGTCGGCTCGATGGGCTTGAACTATTTATTAATTTTTATTAATATAAATATTAAAAAATTAATTAATTGCATAGTAACTTGGTAACTATGTGTAATTAGTTGCATTGATTTTATAAAAAACTAGAAAGATAATTAGTTCAGTATATGGAAACTTGTTAATTTATCAATTTTATTAAAAATAATTTATTAACTTTTAAAAAAATTGGTATTCTAAAATTAATTTATTAATTTTATTAAAAAATAACCTACAATTTAATGAATTTGGGCCAGGTCATGAGCAGATTTCAAACCCGCTGGCCGGCCCGATGCCCACCCCTACGTACATCACTTGTACATGGTATGTGTCAGCTTTTGCTTGTTAGAAATATGGTTTTAGTTAGTTATTTATGGTATTATATAAGGCCCCGTTTTGAATGACAAGGGCAAAACCTGATTTTTGGCAAAGCAGGTTTTCCCCAAAAACCATGTATTTACTAAACCTGGTTTGCTGAAAAACAGCCTTAAAATGCTGTTTGGGTGACAAAAACCTGGGTTTTAGGCTCTTGGTCACCCAAAAAAAATATACAATCTAGGGGAAAAAATTACAAAAAGAAAAGAAAAGAATGGCTGGCTGGCCATTTCTCGGCCAGTGCCTTGATATTAAAAACAACATTTTTTTTGGCCATTTCCCATCTGATGACTGACCGAAAATGGCGGGACTACAGTAAGGTGGGGGAGGATTTGAGGGGTGGAGAAGCCTTTCCCTGATAAAACCAAGTTTTCAACTTGGGGGGAGTTTTTTTTCACTTAATTGGGTTTTGACGTAAACCCAGTTAGGTGAACCAGGTTTTGGTAACCAAAACCTGATTTTTCTTGTTCAAAACTCAGTTTAAAACTGGGTTTGGGGTGCCATTAAACGGCACACTATATACAGTGTCGCTGTATGGTGAGCATGAACAGCCTGCCTGACAGCCATCTATCCTGGCATTTCTAGAGATGGGTACGGTGTCCATCCACAGAAATGTTTAGATAGATGGTCAGCAGTAGTGGAGCTGCATAAAAAATAGCCTCGTTAGATAATCTATATCTATATCAACCTCTATACAAATGGGCCGTCAGTCTTGAGGTTAAGGTTCATCCGACTGCGTAATGGCCGTATATTCATTGGTTACCAGAGGTCTAACATTCAAATTCCTTTGATGTGCTTCACCTAAATTTTACAGGCTAGCTACAAGGTCCAACACTGGTATATGCTAATTGTTCCTGCCTTTTGTGTCTGAACGAAACCTTGTTAGTATGAATATCCAGACCCACGGTCCAGGTCCAGATTCAGTTGTAAGACCAGTCCACTCTAAGAAAAGAAGGAAACTTACCATGCTAAGGACTTCTATATGGAAACTCATCATAAGTTGGAAACTTCCCATGACAAGGAAACCCACAATGAAAAGGAAACCCAAGGTGAAAAGGAAATTGGGTTTTCTTCCATCTTAAAAGTCACACAAGGTAGGATTTCATAATCCATACATGGAACAGATCCATGAAGAAGAGGAAACAAGGGGCGGCGACAAAACCTAGAGGAGATCCAATGGATCTCACTAAGTACTAAGTTTCCTATTTATGCAAACCCTAAGTTTAGGACATAATTAAGAAAATTCCTTGTAAATCTCCTTTTAACTCTCTCTTGTAAACATTTAAAATAGTGGAAGGTTCCACCACCATAATTCATTGGAGGGAGTTGACCCATCGTGGACATAGGTGCTAGACACACCAAACCACATTAAATTTAGTTTTTGTGTGTGCCTGATTTATCTTTGTGGTATCAAAGCTACACTTCTTCTCCTGGGTGAGAGAGATGCATAGTGTACCATGGCTTCATCATCCATTGAGTGTTGTCAAGTTTTTCTACCCGTTTAACCTAAACACAGCAAATTTTGTTACGATCAAGATGAACAACTCCAATTTCTTTCTATGGAAGACTCAACTTCTTGGTTTTATTGAGAGCCAAGATATGAATGAGTTAATCGATGGAAAAAATTTTGTGCCACCACCGACAATTAAAAGTTCTGATGGTAATCAACCCAACCTAGAGTTTGTGATCACATGCACCTTGTCTAAAGAGGTGCTCGAACTGGTTGTGGGTCTCCAGACGTCATCAGAAGTGTGGAACATGCTGGTGAAGGATTTTGCTCATGTATCTAAAGAACGTGAGTTCTTGCTAATGCAAAAGCTTCAGACCTATTGAAAAGTGAATCAATTTGTTGTTGACTCCAAGAGAAATCATGAATGGCATAAGTCGCGAGAAAAGTGTTGATGTTAATTATAAACAATCATAGAGTGGACCGGAATTGACCAAAGATATATATGGTTCATTCGAAGAGTCCTTCGAGATGCTTTCTGTCTATTATAATCATTTAATGATGGCTAATCGCAGATCGCTAGGTATTATCAAGACCGATAGAAAAGATCGATTTTAGTACCTTTTCTTATTCTTTTGTTCATGCAGCGATGGAGTTTTGAAAGGTTGTTCTCCAGCTCTTATGATAGAAAACACATTCTTAAAAGGAAAATACATGGATAGATTATTGTTGATCCATAGTATTAATCCTAGAGGTGATATGTTTCATGTAGCAGTTACAGTTATAGATAAGGAGTTAAAGAAGTTGTGAGCATGTTTTTTGAGGCATTTGAAGATAAAAAATTTACGCTTTGACACTGATAAATACAAAGATAAAGTAGAGTTGACAGTTGCCTTAAATAGACACTTAGAGCTTCAGTATGTTGTTTCTCACACATGACTTAGATGTCATGTTGGATTTTGCATGAAGCACCTAACAAAAAACTTTTTTGAGAAATTTGGTTCACCACTCAATGTACTTTGGTGGAGCACAGCTCGAGCAATCACAAGACAACAATGCAATTATTTTATAAAAAAGTTTTGAGAGCAAGATAAAGTCGTATTCTTGTACGTGACTAAGGAAATAGTCGAGAAACATTGGGCTAACAATTACTTTTCAGCAATAAGGTATGGGTGCTTAACCTTTAATATAACGGATACCTTAAATTTGTGGATTCTTCTCATATATGATAAGCCCCTAGTGCCTCTTATTGAAAGGCTTCATCTCATGTTGATGAAATTTTATGAGAAAAAAAATATTAGCAAATAGAAAATGCCAGGTGTTGTTGTGCCTGAGATAAAAGATAAGCTAGATGAACTTAAGAGAAAAACATAACTACTATGTGTACAAGTAACGCATTGCCTCTAATGTCGATATAAAGTTTGTTGTCAATCTAACTGCTATAGTGTTGATCTTGAGAAGCAAACATGCTCTTGTCAAGAGTGGCAAGTTAGCGGGATTCTATGCTCATATGCAATCTCATGCAATTTATACAAGGGCAAGTTATCAAAGGATTACTGCAACAAGTTCTTTACAGTTGAATCATATTTAGCTGCATATAGTAAATATACATTCTTCTTAATGGCGGATAATGTCTCACATGTCATTCTTTTGACCCTTATTCTTGTGTATCTACCAAAAATGAGATATAAATCAGGGTGACCTATGGTTAAGAGACAGAGAACAAAAACAAGGATGTAGTGTCATACAAGTGCAATGTATGTAGTGAGGTTAGTCATAATAAGCAAAAACACTCATAAATGTGTATATAAGTATTCTATGATTTGAGAAAATATTTAGCTAGTGGTTTTTAATGAATTTGCGTCATTATAATTTATATAGTGTTTTTCAATGAATTACTTTAATATCTTATATTTATTATGTATAAATATGACACAAAAAAAGCCTGCAATCTCAAGTCATCAACCCCAACACTACCCCCATCCCCACCCCTAAGTTAAGGTATAATTGTTAATGTCTCAAGTTATGTGCGTATACAACCAATGGTACTTATATGTACGTGTTGATATTTTATTTTCAATTAGTGATAAAAACAAAGTGATGAGAATAAAGAAGGCATGCAACAACCAAAATGTAGTGAAGTGCTTTTATTCAGAGAAGAAACATAGTTGGTTAGTTAAGTGACTATATGAGATGTTGTTTGATTGTTTGTATGTGAATTTATTTAAATCTAACTTGAATATATCACTTATTTTGATGATGCATCACCTACAAAGATTTATAAAGAGACTCCAAAAATACCACATATAGCAAATGCAAGCATGATACAGACTGTCAAAGACCATTTATTGTACCCCATATGTTCTATTTTGACAAGAAAAAATATGGATATAATTTTTATAGAATGAATAAAAACTTGAATGTCATTTGAATGTAGATGAATTTTAATTGTAAATTTCAAAGCTCTGTTTGTATGTATTGTTAAATTGTTAAACAAGCAGATATATTATTTAACAATGATTCAAAGTACAAATGTCACATATTTAATAAAATTTCACATATAAGTAAAAAATACATATATTTTGAAGAAAATTCATATATATATGCAAATTTGCATAGGAAATATGCATGTATATGTGCAAATTTGTATATATATGCGTCAATTTACATAAAAAATTCACATATTTAGTTAGAAATTCATAAATTTAAGGGAAATTTGCATATTTTGTATACGTGTGATATGTTTTGTGCATGTGCAAATGTCTCAGCCTTTTGTGAAATTTTGCACCTAAAGAGAAAATTCACTCAAGTACAAAATTGCATAGGAAATTCATATATTTAGTTAGAAATTCACATATTTAGAGGAATTCGCATATTTTTATATGTGTGATCTATTCTGTATACATGTGAATTTCTTATCCTTTTGCAAAATTTCTCACATAAGAAGAAAAATTGCTTATTTTGAAGGAAACTCATATGTATATGTGCAAACTTTTTATCCTTTTATGAAAATGAAGTTGCTTATGCATTGCATTTATTTTATTCTTTCACAATATAAAACTACTCATATATTGAGTTTATTTTATTCTTTCATGAAATGAAGTTGCTCTTACATTGCATTCATTTTATTCTTTCACAAAAATAAAGTTGTTTATGCATTGCATTCATGTCATTCTTTTATAAAATGAATGAATGGTAATACAATGTTTTTATTTCATTCTTTCAAAAAATGAGGTCGCTTATACATTGCATTCACTTTATTCTTCCGCAAGAATAATGTTTTCTATTGTCTCTTTGATAAGGAGAAAACATAGTATGTGTAGAGGTACCTCTATCTCTTGGGCCTCAAGAATGTTGTATATCGTTGCATTTTTTATGGGGAGAAAATACAATATACCATCATTGATTCTACACTATGTATTCTCTTGATTTTTCCTATCTCACTCATACCATGTGATCGAACACTGACTATGAGATACATTGACTCTATATTGATAAGTAAAAAATATAGTATATCATTTATTTTATATCATCATCGTCCAACACATCTATCCGGCTATCACAGTTCATTAAAGCTATAGACCCCCATCAATTTTGCATCATCATTTACGTTCTCTATGATGACAATGAGTTTTCAGATGATCATCTGCAATATTCATGAATAATTTGCAGACTTTTATTTCTCATCCCACCCATACAATAAGATGCACTTACCGAAAAAATTTACCATTGATGATTTCTTGCTGATAAAGTGGTGTCGATCTTCTCAGTGTTGATGCTTGGCCTTGAGAAATAGCCATAATTTCTCACTGGTTGGAGACCACAAAAAATCTACTTTTTGTGAAACCCTAACTTAGCTTTTATAGTATGTTTATACGAAAATAAAAAAATATGAAGAAAATTCACATTATATTCATCACTATTATTTGTGATATATAAGAAAATGTACAAATTCCTTAAGAAAACCACATATAAAATGCATATTTGCTTTTCAAAAATATTAAATGTGACCATACCCACCTACTAGCATTAACGCTTTGATATTTACAAAAAATGACACTTTGGTACTTACAAAATGATGCATACATTTTATATGAACTTTGTGAGTTCTTCATCATAAAATGATAGATCTTAGATCCAAAGGAAACTTAGATCTAAGATATGTTCTTTTATGAGACAAAAGGGAAGGAGTAGATCAAGATCCAAGAGATTCAAACACAGTGTAAAATATCCATTCCATAGATGGCTGATATAAACCCATCACCAAATTTACATAGGAAAATATAAAAATGACTTATCTGTGATTTTTTAATATTATCTAAGAAAATTGGAAATAACTAGAAAATGCAAAAATAACTGAAATAAAATGATAAATAATTGATATCAAATATCCATTAAACTGATTAAGTACAAACATCTCTCATCTATAAATAGATAACCTTCTAAAAAAATAAAACTTATCTTAAAAATGTAGAACAAATATGATGATCCATATACAACAAATACCAAAATAACAAACAAAAATGGATCCAAATGGATCTTTGTGGACCTGGTTTTTCTTCTATGCTCCTGCATGAAAATTACAAAAAGAAGAGGCAAATGGCAACTTGTTGTCAAGAAAAAAAAATTCAAGCCCCAAAACACTTGACAATTTTACTGACCACCTTTAAACTTGATCACCAAGAAAGTGGCGTTTCGTTCGAGCGGTTTCTGAAGTTGGACCCGCCTTCCTTTTCAGGAAAGGCAGACCTAGAGGCTGCTGCGAGCTGGGTCGAGGAGATTGAGCGGGTGTTTGACGTCTTACTTGTCCCTGAGGAGAGAAAGACACCCTTTGGCACGTACCGCTTAAAGGGCGATGCCATGAACTGGTGGGACACCCTGCGAAGGGTGAAATTTGCTGATTGGGATGAGATTCCTTGGGAGACGTTCAGGGAGGAGTTTCTGGACGCCTACTTTCCCCCTTACGCCGAGGAGCAGATGCAACAAAAGTTCCTCGATCTGACTCAGGGGACCATGAGTCTAGTGGAATACACTACTAAGTTCCGGAATCTTGAGAAGTATAGCCCAAACCTCTTCAAGAATGAGAAGGCAAGGGCAGCTAGATTCGTGCGTGGACTGAAAGACGGGTTACGGACTCGTGTGCTCGGGGGTCGTCCTTCTACTCTGGCCGAGGCGATCGAGTCAGCCACCGTACTGACCGAGGACTGGGAAAGATCTAGGAATGTATCACAAAAGGGAGGCACAAATGGAGGTGATGCTTCGGGCAGAAAGTGCAAGGATCCACCTACAGGCGGAAAGACTCAGGGTGGCAAGAAGCCGCGGACCTATAATGGGCAACAGCAAGAAAAGGCGCCGCCAACATGTCGTAGGTGCGGCAAGAACCATCCACAAGGTTTTTGCTCGCTGTTCAAGGGAAATTGCTATCACTGTCAACAGCCAGGGCACATTGCTCCTTTTTGTCCGGACAAGCCAGCAACTCAGGTAGGACAACAACCACTGCAACAGCAACAACAGATACCTCAACCGCAACAAGGTCAGCGGAAGACTAATGGGAGAGTTTATGCTGTTACGACTACTACTCAGGACGATCAGACTGATCTGGTCTAAGGTATTTCTTAGTTGTTAATCGTTAGGCTCGTGTGATGTTTTATTTTGGCACTACCGATACTTATTTCGTACGTTTTAATTTCGAGGACGAAATTCTTTTAAGGGGGTAGGGATGTAATAACCTCAAATTTTGTAATTTATTTATTTAAATCTATTTGAAAATAACGAGTATTTTTCTAAATTTGGGCCTTGGATCCATTATCGGATCCATAAAAGAACGTGTAAATAACCCACAATGGGGTATTAAAAATATACTTATAATAGTTAAATAAATCATTAATAGTATAAAAGAAAAGAAAAGAAAAACCGAGTATTTAAGGTTGGATCCATGTTTGGATCCAAATGGATCCAACATGTGGATCTAAGATCCATAAAATGGTCTTTATATCCATATCTAAAATAAATAAATAAAACTAATAATAATAATAATAATAAGAACATATAAATAAAATTTTAAATTTTTATTTATTTATCCGGGGATCCACAGTTGGATCCATTCGGATCCAACTGATGGATCCATATAGTTTGGGGGTCGGGTTACGGGCCCCGGGTCCGGACCCGAGCCGCACCCCCTGTAACCCCTTTTTAAAGAAAGGGGCAACCCGATAAGGGTTGCCCGATAGGGTTGTTACAAAAAAAAAGGAAAGGGGCGAAGAAGGGGGGGGTTACGCAGAGCGTAACCGACCTCCCCCTCCCATCTCGGCGTGAAGGGGGGAGGGGTCTTGACGATAAGAGGGAGTGGAGAGGGGACTCTCTTCCCTCGCCTCTATCTCTCTCCACTCAGTCCCTCATCTCTCTCCCTCGTCTCTCCCGTCTCTGTCTCGGTGCGCACGCTCCAGAAGAAAGAAGGTCGCCGACGAGCAACCAGCAGCCATCAGCCCTCCTCGAGCATCCCTGTCACGACAGCAGTGGGGGCGACTCCAGCCAGCCCGGTGCTCCCGCCACGACTGTCTCTGATCGCCGGAAAAGTCATCGGAGAAAGGTACGGGACTTCTTGGAATCGGGGTGAGGAATCGAACATGGGTTCGATTCCATGGGTGGATTGAGGGGAGGATTTGGGGATTAGGTTGTTCCCCATTTCGAAAACCCAAACGATTTGGGGATTTTTAGTTTTTCTGATAAAAGGGGGGGGGGGTTGATGTATGTTAAAGGGCTTACGACCTCGGTTAATGTATTTGTTTTGGATTTTTACTAAGAAGGCTTACAGATTTCGGATGGGGACAAATACCCTGAAATCGTGAAACAGGGGTTTTCCCTGTTTCGGCCACCCTGAACGATTGGTTTGGGAATGAAGGTTTCTTTTTGTTTTGATTGACAGTCCTTATGATAATTGATCTGCATTGTTGGTTCTTGTCATTTTATGCATGATATTAGTGAGATCAGTGTATTTAAGTTAAAGTCTTGTGCTGTGAAATATAATTTTTGTAATCTATTTTCTGTGAGATGAAGAAGAATAGAGGAAATTACAAGTTTCTGGAAATATTTGTGCTAGCCCAGTACATTGATACGTTAGGCTGTTTCCCTTATGGAAAGATTTATTTTCTTACTTATGGGATGCTGCTGAAGTTCAGGAGAAATGTTCATGTTAGGGTAAATTAAAGTTTTAGGGTGTTTAGTAGACTCTTGAATTGGGAAATTCCTGAATAGTTTGGGTTTCGGTTATTGTGATTGAATAACCAGATTGGGGTTCCTTCACCGTGAATATGCATAGGATGAGGGGATATATTTGATTCTGAAGTTTTTAATTTTTACATAACCTATTAATGGCAGATTGTAGCATATACCATGAGTTTTCCTTTGTTTTCTCTGCCAAGTGTTCTATGCTGGGATAAACTAGAGTAATAATACTTTAAAGTCATGCAAACAATCGATCTTGTGTATGGAGCTAAGTCTTGATATCATTACTTACCTGAAATGCGCTGTAATTGAATCTGCATACTTGAAATCTTGGAAACCAAGTTCATAAAGAATGTTTGGAAATTGTAGTTTCTGTTGATAATGGAGTAAGTTGGTCTCATAAATTTACTGCAAAAATCTTAATGTGTTGTTTCCATAATGTAGCATTGTATGCTGGACTGAGAGGTTGGATTTCCAGAAATTGAAGTTATAAGTTCGATTTGATATTGGTTATTTTGATATCAAAAGGGGACTCTGTGATATGCATATAGGCAATTTCTTGTTAATTAATTTTTGAAACTTGCTATCCTCAAAAAGAGAACACTGTTATGTATACTAAAACAGGGAATAGATGGGTTTGATGATGCAACACCATTCGATGTTTTAAATTATTAAAAGTCAGCATGTGTTCCAGCTGACTGCGTGTTTATGTATACATATATATATATATATATAGTTAGATATATATATATATATATATATACACACACACACACACGTCCTGATTTCTAGTGGCAGGGCTGATTTCCATATGTTTTCATAGTTAGCCGAATGATGTTAATCGGATTTCCTATTTTCATAAATGAATATACAAAGTTCTAAACCATTATAACATGAATGCACTGCTTCTAGGTTCATGAACTGTTAAAATCCGACAGAATCTTGCATGCATTACCTAATGTAATGTTGTAGGCTGTCTATTGGCATAAGATGGTGCTTGAGTGTAGTAAGCTCAAAGTTTGTAAGATGCAGCGTGGGATCATTGAAACATAACCTGAAAATTTTCAGTTGTGTATAATAGTGCTCGTTACACTGTTTAGGGAGGATGGATACAAAAAAAAACTGAAATTTTATATATGTAATGTATCTTGCTTGGATGTCTCTAGCTGAACATTATGTTTTTGGCTAGAATCCATGTGTTAATTAAAAGCTTGTGTATTGGATTGTATGAAAACACTTGTCGTGGAGGTTTATGTTTTCATTTGATTGTTATGATTATGGTACGCATGAGTGAGAGCATGATTCAATTATTAGTAATGCTTCTTGAACATGTACGCTTGATTTATAGGTGAAATGGTACATGTACACTCATACCCTGAAAGAAACCATGGATTGGTTAATACCCGTATGTGATGTAGGTAACACACACATATTGAAAATGCGTATGAATGAATTATGACATGCATATGTTTGGGTGTATGATTGCATAAGTGCACATTTTTGTGGCACTATTGGCCTAGTGTTATAAATAAAACACTAATTTGGTTTTATTATGTGGTGCATTGATGGCCTGAATGGACATCATCGGCCTGGAGAGCAGTGAGTTTGGTTTGCTTTCACATATGTTTTTAAATGCATCACTTGAACCACATGAGATGGTTTGACACTTTACTACACTGTTCTAATGGTTTATACGGGCTGGAGTCCCGAATGGGTCCCTGCAAGGGAGGATGCGGGGTTTTCACTTTACTTTTGCATATGTGTGGCAAACATAAAGAATGAACTTTAAATAAAAATAATGAATAAGAACAGTGTAATATACATTCTGGGATATCTCATCTGGAGTATGAGAATCTTGGATATCCGGTCTTGGGGAGACTGTGAGGATACAAAAACTCCGTGTGCGTTGTTGCCCCTGAACCCGATATTGAGGTTCTTCTCCTGGCCACGGTTTTAGGGAGAGCCCACCACTTTACCCGGGAGTGGTGTGTTAGTCACAGCTGTGAGATTATGGTACCAAGGAAGTGGCACTTGTGGGCGTGGGGTGTCCCTTGTGTCCCCGACATTAGATGTAGAGGTCTAATGTTCCGATGGATGGTGTTGTTTCCTGATATCGGTCGAGGGCCAAGTTGGAACCCAGTAATAAAATACAAATTGTGTGTTAAGCTACCCTGGGAACCTACTTGACCTCGGGGTTTATACCCGTTTGGTGTATCCGCGGGCCACGGTAATTAAAAAGAGGAACTTAAAGATGTGTGCATCTAATAGGGCATGCATATGGAAAGATGGAACTTAAATGAAAGATAACAGAAGAAATCATGCATTGCACATAATCATGCATTTTTCTGTTATGCATTAGATCATGTATGTTTGAATCATTCTTGATAACATGACATCATTTGGTGGTAGCATACGCTTTACTTTATGAAATCATGCTGAAAGGTTGGTTATTTAGTTGTTGATATATGACACTGTTTACTGTTATTGATTGGTGAGTAAATAAAATCATTGGTAGTTATGGAAATTTAGATGTTGAAAATTTTATAGCTGCACTCACTCAAATCACTGTATGAAATCTTATCCATGTTCTTTCTCTCATCTGGTTTCTTTAGAAGTAGCTGTGCTCAGAATTTCGGTTCTGACACCCTACTTTGTTGGTTTTTCACAGGAAATGGTGAACAGTGAAGTTGGACATGCATCTGGGGATGGATGAGTTATACTTGGACTTGTCAGCTTCAGTAGAGGATATTGTGGCTCTTTCTTTTGTCTTTCAGTTCTTTTAAATTCTGCAATTGTTACTTTACTTTCAGTTGAAGAAAACTTTGTCTTTGAAATCTTATTACTCATTAATAAAAGAGTTTTAGTTGGTTGATATGGATGATAATTGCAACTTCGTTTGTGGTGTGTGGTTATCCAACTAAAATTGGAACTGTAGGGACCCCAGGTCTCTGGGAAGTTTTCCGCAACTCTTAGAAAAAAAAAATTCTGCATTTTTAAAAGGGTATGGATTGGGGTCGTTACATCTCTCATCTATAAATAGATAACCTTCTAAAAAAATAAAACTTATCTTAAAAATGTAAAACAAATATGATGATCCATATACAAGAAATACCAAAATAACAAACAAAAATGGATCTAAATGGATCTTTGTGGACCTGGTTTTTCTTCTATGCTCCTGCATAAAAATTACAAAAAGAAGAGGCAAATGGCAACTTGTTATCAAGAAAAAAAAATTCAAGCCCCAAAACACTTGACAATTCTACTGACCACCTTTAAACTTGATCACCAAGAAAGTGGTTGGATTGGTCCACCACCACCTAACCAAGATAATAAAATATAATGATAATGATGATCATGGAGATGATGATAATAATAAAGCAAAGTATTAAAGGGGTTTCAACCCCAAACAATGGTGACAAATATGAGTGTTTAAAAAGAAGCAAAAAGCATGATATTTTACCAGCTAAACAAAAACATTAAACATTGTCAGGAAGTATTTTTCTTAATTTTTATTTATTCTATTAAGATTTGTTTTACTATTTTTTAAATTAATTGTGTTGCCAACATTTGGTGATAAAAAATAAAAAATTAATATCTCACAAGAAAAAGGTTGGTGTTATTTTTCCGTTTTAAACTTTTCTTACTATACCTCCAAACCCCAAGCGTTGCTTCTTGTCACTCTGAGTCATGATATAATGATATCCATGTATGTATTAGAGTTATCATGGAAAGTTATTTAGTCAAACTGCATAATTAGCATGCGACAATGATCATAAAAGACACACACATGCAAGCGTGTGCGCGCGCGCACACACACACACACACACACACACACACACACACACACACACATATATATATATATATATATATATATATATATATATATATATATATATATATATATATATATATATATATATATATATATATATATATAAAGAGAGGCGGATTCCATAATAGGGCTTTGGGGCTGGCTAAACATACCTTTTGAGGGACTGATTTTAGCAGCTGAGCTACTAGTTGTCTGAAATAAAAGAGGGTAAGGAAAAATAGAGGGCCAACCGACCTGGTATGATTCCCAAGAGGGGACGTCTCGGGCTATTTCAGAGCAGAAGCAAGATAATCAATTCTGCTGGCCTGAGTGAGACAGAAGGATGTGTGGAGGAAAATGCTCAATCCCTCAAGCAAAACGTAGACTACAGAGTAAAGAATACGATTTCTCTCAATAAACTTCATTGAATCTTATTCAAAGAGTAAACCTATTTATAGAACCAAACAAAGAGTCTTAAACACATTAATAAACCAAATGCAAAATAGTCCATTGTTAAACCGATTCAAGAGAGAAGAAGCTCAAGTGAGAAAGGATTCCAACAACGAGGGCATCCTCTAAAGTCATGCTCTTGTGGGAATCTAGGAAGCCTCTCCTGGTAGGGACTCTGAGAAGTGTCCCTCTCTAGATAGATTATGGATCTAGATTGCAGGTCATGGGGGTATTGTCAAGGTGACGGTCTATAATAGTGTGTAGCTGGAAAATTGCACATTTTTAACTTTTTATAATTTTTTTGTAGATCTTACTTTACAAATGTGATTTGTATGTTTGTTT
Organism: Nuphar pumila; assembly: GCF_984573655.1. NCBI lineage: Eukaryota > Viridiplantae > Streptophyta > Magnoliopsida > Nymphaeales > Nymphaeaceae > Nuphar > Nuphar pumila. The sequence continues at coordinate 14,946,581 of NC_143263.1, forward strand.
AGTAGAAAATATGTTTTGAAACATATATTTGCTATATAAGTAGGTTTTTTAAATGCTTAAAAAATCAACAACTCACAATATGCTAATTTTTTATGAAGCAAAAAAATATCATTTTTACATCAAAAAATTGATCTAACGGATATGTTTCTGATACAGAGCATTCAAGTCATCATCACACTAAAGAGGAATTAGATGTGAATTCAACTCCATATACGAGATCTGGAAAGAGATACCTAAGAAGATACAATATGAATCTGGACTATTCATGTCTAAATGGATCTCAAATATAAAATCGTCATTATACACATTTTATTTTTTGAGACTTTTGGTTATTATCGTTTTAAAAAATACATTTTGCTTTGTGGTTTTATTTTTGTAATTTTTGGAATCACCCTTATATTTTTTCTATTTTTATTTTATTTTATTTATTTTTTAAGTATCAGATTCTATGAATCCGGATAGTTTTGGTTTCCGTTAAGATTTATTTTGGGCAGTAGAGGGTGTATAGGGTATTTGCGTAGGATTTTTTTTTGCAGTTTTGTTTTGAAACTAGAGCAATCCATTGAAGAGATCCAATTTCACTACAAAAAGAATGTGGATTAGCGATGGACGCTATCCGTCGCAAATTTGTCGTTGAACTGTTTAGCGATGGATTAGCGATGTATATCCTCCATCGTAATTTCTTGGTCGCTAAATAGCGACAGAACTGATATGTCGCTACTTTCGTCGCTAATTTGTGATGGATTAGCGACGGCCATGATCCGTCGCAAGTCCGTTGCTAAATAAGCATGGATTTGGTTTTGCAATACATACATATCCATCACTAGTTTAGTGATGGACTAGTGATAGATTACATTCCGTCGCAAAACCAAATATTAGCGATAGATAATATCCGTCGCTAATCCGTCGCAAATTTTTAAAGAAAAAATTGTTTGAAATAAAAAAATTAAAACAATTTGACACTTGTGCACATGTTAATTAAAAAACTAGAAAAGAGAACTGACAAACATGTTAATTACATAACTGCATCCAACATGATTTGTTTGTTCACAAATGTTAAAACAAGTGCTTGAGAAAAGCAAATGATCTCACTCAAGAGGGTGAGATTGCACACTGCAAATGAGAAAACCACTTCTCAAAGGTGAGTTTTGTTCAAATCATCAAAGTAAGCGTGCTCCATTGCCTTCTTTGCAGAGATTCTTTTTGAGGGATCATATTGCAACATGTTCTGTAGATGTTAGAACACATATGTAAGTCAAGGAGTTAACATGAACTTATTGATCTAAAAGAAAAAAAATGGAATGGGGCACAAAGAAGATCCAGGCCAACAGAGTCAAGATCAAGAATTGTTGTTAATAAACTCTTTGGCTTCCATTGTGGGTACTCATGTCAGTTTTTTAGTGCACTTACACCAAGCCACACCTCTTCATTTGAAGTTCTCAGCAACCTACAACCAAAGGAAATAATTTCTAGCTAACCATTTGAAGCAATGCAGTAGTTCATATAGAAGGAAAAACTAATAAAGTTAAGGGTGAGCTAGTAGAACCTGAATATGTGCAATAGATATTGAAGTTCAGAGTCTACTGGAAAGAGTGCTTGATTTGTAACAAGCTCAGCTGCAACATAATTTCAATCTTTATGTTGTTGAAATAATAATAATGTAATTGGAAGAATTCATGTTAATGAAAATTTGGAATAACAATGTCGCTTGTAAGTTCTAATTGTTCTTCAACAATTACCAAAGACGCAACTGACATACCATGTCTACTGGAATTCAGTAGTGAGTAGCACCCAGAAGGACCTCAGAAGCTCCATACTAGAGTGTCAGGATCTGTATCAGTGTTTGCAACAAGAATTTTATTAGCACATTAATCTAGGAATAATACAAGCAACCTCCAAGCAATCAGATCCCATAAAAACATGTCCATCATGCAACAATGAGAATCAGCAATGTGAAGTTAAAAATTTCTTCTCAAGTTTCCATTGTGCTAATAAAAACACCTTGAAACCAAGAAAATACTCTCTCTCTCTCTCTCTCTCTCTCTCTCTCTCTCTCTCTCTCTCTCTCTCTCTCTCTCTCTCTCTCTCTCTCTCTCTCTTTCTCTCTTTCTCTCTGTCTCTCTCTCTCTCTACAAATTCTCTTCAATAAGCATTCAGTACACACACACACACACACACACACACACACACATATATATATAGAGAGAGAGAGAGAGAATTTCCTTATGCATGTACTAACTAAAAACATAAAGGATTACACAAGTATTTCTATTACTAAGGGATGGAAATTCTATCTGAAGTTAGACAAAGAACTTAAAACTCCAATATAGAGGATGGACTTACTTACCTAGCACTTAACTACCATCACATGGAAAGGGCAGCAAGACACCTCACCAGCTTACAAGTGATAGATTGATGCAGATTATCATTAACTCAAATTTGTCAAAGCCAACGAAATATAGTTGACAAATGAAAATTGTTTATCAATAATAGGAAAGGCAAGAGAATTGCATAGATCATTCTCATCTTAATACAAGTCATTTCCCAGTTACGAAGTAAAATAACAGAAAAATACCGCAACATTTTTATTTAAGCAAAAGTTGTTTATGCTTGGATGAGTTGAAACTAGAAGATATAGTCCTTTGATATTTACTTGGTTTCAGTTTAGATAATAATTATACAAAGCACCCTGACATGCTTCCATTGATATCACCACAACTAGGTAACTGGTCCAGCCATTCTAACAAAATGATCTATCTAATTGTACATCATGAATCTATAAGGTGTCACTAGAAAAATCCAAACATAAGTTGAACCTAAAAAAAGAACACTGAAAAAGCTGTGACTGGAAACAGAATTGTCTGAATCATATTTAGCAGAGGATCATTTACATGATCAAGAGGTGATGAACTAAAATGCACATGAAAGCACCTGAAAAAGATACAAATTTTCCATGTTTTATGGAATTGCTCACAAGAAGATTGAGAAGGAAAGTATATGACAAGTTCTATGGACCTAAAAAGCATTGTTGTATGTAAATGAATTTGCACTTTCAGTTGCCAGTGGGCCCAGTACATGAGTTGCATTTAATCTTAATTAAGCTAACCTTGGAGTGTTACATTCACCATTTAATAAAATAAAAAAGGGCTTTAAACTAGTTCAAACAACTAGACTATGAAAATTGGTTACCTGTATTTTCTTCATTACACTTGCATATGCAAAGCCGAAGAAGATTGTCACAAATCGATGAGTTCCGACTGCCCCATCCAGTCGAACCTCATCCAAAGTTGGGCTCCCGTCTTCTTCTTCCCCTTTCCGCCAGCCATGGTGATGGCGTTGCTGCCCAGTGTCGAGAGGGGCTGCATCTCAGTCTTCTCGGGTCCGATCTTCTACTTGGAAATAGAAGATCTGACAAACTTCAGTCTTTTCCCCATCCCCGATGCACCATCTCCACCTCTGCTCCATCGGAATCTCAGCGAACAAAGGTCGATGAACGGAAAGAATTAGGGCATCCCATGCTACAATGAACAATCGGAAGGCATAGAGAGAGATGCCGAAGAAATGGAGGGTTCGGCCAAAGACGCCGAACAATGATAGGAGGTAGATAGTCTGGCAGCCTCTCGGGTTCTCTCTTTATATAGGGACACGGGATGCGCTCCGATTTGAGGCAACGTCCCTATATAAAGGGGAAGAAGAAAAGAGGGAGGAGGAAGTCACAACGGTGATGGGTCTTCGACGGATGCCCGAACGGGGAGGAATACAACCACTGTCGACCGGATGGGCGTCTGCTGGTGGTTCTTGAACCCGAGAACACCTAGAAGGGAGAGAGGCTTTGCTGGTGGCTTTCGACTGAGATGACCCAAAAAGAAAACCGGAGAGAGAGGGATAGGAGAGCAGAGGGGAGAAGGCGGTTGATCCTAGGTGTACCGAAGGAGGACGGTAGCCTCACTGGGTCTCCGACGACGGTGCGAGTCGGTGACAGAGGTGGAGTGAGGGAAGAGGGAGGTGAAAAAAGGTTCGGGGATGGCTGTAAATAGTGAAAAGGGTGGATATGAAACTGAAACAGTGTGTTAGGGTTTTGCTAGAATTAGTTGCGAAATTAGGGATGGACAAATTCTGTCTCAAAATCCATCGCTAATTAGCGATAGAAAAATTTTGTCTCAAAATCCATCACTAATTAGCGACAGAAAAATTTTGGCGCTCATCCGTCGCGAAGTTGCAACAGAGTTTGAGACGGAATGTTTCTGTCACTAATTAGCGATGAATTTTGAGACTGAATTTTTTCGTCGCTAATTCCATAACTAATTCCAATTTTAGGGACGACTAGTTTTCTCTAGCTAATCCATCGCAAATTTGCGATGGAAATAATCCGTCATAATTTGTCGTCGCTAATTAATGTTTTTCTTGTAGTGTTTGCAAGTATTGGATCTTGCAAAAGATCCAATACTACTCATGTTGGATCCACATTGGCACCTTTGGAGTTGAGCCAATATGGACCCTCTAGCCATTTAAACCAGCCACAAAAGGGGTGAAAGGTGAGTTATGAGGGTTCCTAAAAAAATAGTGTAAGCTTATTTATGTTTTTGATTGTTAGTAAAAGAGAGTTAATGCTAAGTTTAAAAAGAAGATTCAAGTGTTGTGCTACCATTGGCCACATTGGAGGTGGCATTGGAATCAACTATCAACATTTACTCAGCCTTTGTTGAGTCTTATAAGCCCCTTTGAGATAATCATGCAAGCAGCTGCTATATTTGAAAAAAAAAATCAAGTATGAATATGGTGGAATCAACCTAATCGTCCCCTACCTCTAGATGTCCTTATGGTGGAAGACTTGTTGGTTCTGCAACCTTGGTTGTTGCTACCTCTGTGGTAAGATGTCGCTTACCGTGTTAAGCTATTGCCCTTTGACGTGTGGATCATTTTGTTGTTGCTGCTGTTAGAAGATTGTGGTTGTGTTAAAGAAACCATGAACGTCCTACTGCCAATGAAGCTATTTAAAAAACAAACCCTGACTGGTGAATATTTGAGTTGCTAGATTTTGGTGATGCTAAAGAAGCTCACTGGTGAACCTCAATGTTGTGAATTGTTACTGCGGTGAACCACCATTGGCCAAAACATCATGTCATCCCTTAGTTGTTGTGGTCCTTCCTTTGTCGTGTTGATATGGAAATTGCTAGTGTTGAACATAATTTGTTTATGTGATCGTGAACCTTTGAATATTGTTAGAGTCATTTTTTTGTTGTCTACAAACTTGGTTTGACTTAAACTTGCTTAAGTAGAATCAAGATTGTTGCATTTGTTTGGAAGAAAACATTTTCTAAAAATGATTTTGTTAGAGATTACTTGTTTAGACATATTTGCTTTATGATATTTTTTTGCATAGTCTAACCGAAGTTGGGGTAAGGCAGACAAAAAATCTTATTGTAGAAGATACCATTTGAAGTGTTTTACATGAGAATCAAACTTTAAAAACTAAAATTGATATAATTTAATCTTTTGGTGTTTGAAAGATTGTATGAATGTTTTAGTGATTTTTGAAACTCTAACAAAGAGAACTAGTCATTATTGTTTGGAGCATAACTCCCTCATTCGGAGTCAAAAATTTGTGTGGCTTAGCTTGTTGGAAACTACCGAACATGCCTACAAATATTATGTTTTGCTCTTTTCCTGTTATGGCATTTACTCTATAAAAAATGCTCTGAAACAGAGTGAAGAGTCACTCGGGTGACAGTTTGTAATGTCGTGCTTTTTCATACTTAGTCATTTTCATATTTTTCAAAAATTTGTCTAAGTCTGAGAGAAAAATCATTTGGACCTTGTTATTGGACCGACATTTTTTAGTCTGAGCCTAGCTTGAGTCTCATTGACTAGGTCGAGACGAGCCAATCAAAGTGTAAGAAAGAGTTTCAATTTTTACCTTTAAATCCAAGCAAAATTCAGGTTATTTTGGAGAAAATGGCAGAATTTGATATTCATGTAATATGTCATTGAATTCGTCTTGAAATGTTGAGCACAACGGTATATTACTTTGCTGAATTCAAGTTTCGATTGACCCAAAAATTCTATTTTTCCAAAAAGGATTAGTTTATTGAACTGGATCTAGATTTGGATCGGATCGGATTCAATAGGTTTGACCCAAACTAATATGGATCTGGACTCTATCCAAGACCCATGTTAATCTAGATTTGATCCAATCCAAAATCTATTTGGATTTTTGGAGTTGGATTTGGATCTGGATCCAGATTCAAATTCAAATTCATGGCCAACGTTTCTATAACTTTAAATTCAATCAGAAGCTTTAAATTGGATTTATATAAGGTCAAAAAGTCTTCCTAGTTAATTGGGTTATTTTTGGAAGCTTTTAAACAATTAATAATTATTTAATTATTTAATTAATTTTTATTAATTCTGAGTTTGTAATTAAGGCTGATTAGGACTTCTTAAAATGGGTCCTTATGCCTGCCTAAGAAGGACTAAGAGAGATTAAGAAAGAACTCAAAAAATATATATATAGAAACTTTCAACAAGGTAAACTTTATAAATTGGAAGACTTTTGGAAAATGGAAAGAGGAGAGAGGGTCCCAAGAGGGAAACCCACCCTCTCCAGGCCATCAAAAAAAGGGCTGGAGAAGGGGGGGTGTCACCCCCTCTTTGGTATTCTCAAACCAAAAAAAAAAAGGGAAAGAAAGAGAGGAAGGAGAGAGAAAGAAAAAGAAAGAGGGAAAGAGAAAGAGAGAAGGGAAAAGGAAGAGAAGAAGAGGAGGAGACCGGTGGATCTCCAGCCATCCAACCATCCATTAGGGGTTTTCTTCTGATCTACGAAAAGGTACGGGTCTCCTCTCTTGATTTAAATGAGAAATCAAGTGTAGAGGGATTTTCCATGTATGATTTAGGTGGTAATTCATGGAAAACAAGTAGATCTACATGTCTACCCTGGAATCCATGAATCTGATTTGGTTTCCCGTGTTCAACCTACAAAAAAAAGGTAAAAAGGTAAAGATAAGTAGGAAATCTGATTCTTTTATTCGAATATATATGTATACATCTTGAAATACATGATTTCGAGTATATACATATATGCATATATATATTTAATGTTTATGTTGATCTTGTTTATCACATATTGTTTCTAATTGAGACTACATATTCAGATTTAATGCATATACAATTTTGGTTTATCATATATGGATTTTTATCTAGAATGCATATTCAAATTTAGATGCATATGCAGTTTTGAATTTTTATCATATAATTCTTTCTACATGTTGAGATCGATCAAGTGGTACATACCAATGCACTTACCCCATTCTGTTATGATATATGATAGCGTTAATTGATATTCGTCAGCCTTGTTATTTTTGCATAATAGGATTGCCTTGAGGCTGTCAGAGTTGCTGTATATCAAAATTTTATTTTTCGTCATTAGGTTGGTTAAAATTGTGTTCAATGTTGTCCTACACCCTGCTGAAATTCGGATTTGTTTAAGAAATAGTTTGTGTGAATTAATTTCTGAACCGGGTTCGCTGCAGCATTAAACATGCTGAAACTATAATAGTCTGATAACTAATAAAGTTGAAGGAAGCTATTAGATGCTAGCGGTATTTGTCCATCTATTAAGTAACCATACGAACGTAGGGACCAATCATTGGTAGCAACTAACCCTGAGAACACATTCATGTTTTACCTACTCCTATTTTTCCAACCTTGATGCATGGTCATGTACGTAAAATGAATACTAGGCAGAGCAAGGACATTGCTTTGGTACTATATATATAGCACAAATATGGAAACAATGAAATAGAGTTGCATTGAGTGTTTTGGTAAAAGAAAGCTTTTTTTATAACCAGCAGTCTGGCCAGCTTTGGCCAGACTATGGCCTGCTGTCAGCAGACCTGCTGAGCAGCAAGTTGCTTTTAAAAAAAATGTTAAGTAGAACTTTTGAAAACCCATGTGGGTGGCAGCCAGCCGAGTGGGTCTCGGCTGACTGCCAGACAACATGATAGGTGGTGCTCAGGCCCAATTTGGGCCATGTGGCACCCTGTCAGCCCCAGCTGACCTTCGGATGGGTGTTGGTCTGTCTGTTTTGCAAGGAAAACAAAAAAAAGTGTATATATATTTTGTGATGTAACTAAATTTTTTCATATGTAACTAAGGGTATACATTTTGAGTTGAACACATGTTAAAAATGGGAATGCCTTATTCACATGTTCTAGCTTGACACGACATGTTTTAGTAGTATGTTACTTCCAGATTGTTATCAATGCATGTGCAGACCTAGAATGAATGGGTTTGGCTTCGTCATGAGATTTTCAATTTTTGTTGTAAGCATGCACTTTGCTTCTCGTAATATTGTGAACGTGTGCATTTGTCATAAGTAGGAGAATTGCATAAAAACATGTGTATGAATGTTCACACTTGCACATAGATGGTGCACACATGCATAAGGTTGTGATGGCTCATGCACCTTATCAATTGGTATGGATAGTTATGCATCTGAAAGCGTGTTAACATCATTGCATATGTTACATATTGTTATGGTTTTTGCATATGAGCGCATCGATGATCAAATGGATCATCCTGGGTGGTGTGAGCCCAAGCATGTTATGCTTTTTGTTTTAGTTGTTCTATGCTCTGCAAAAATCAAACGCGATATTAATGTTCTATTGCACTATTCTATGTTGCCATGGGTTGTAGTCTCGTGAAGAGCTTCGCATGTTGAATTGCGAGCTTATGTTATTAATTCTGCATGAGTGAGTGGTAATTTAAAAAGAAATGAATTAATATCAAGATAAAAAAAAATTAAAGAACAATGTAATTTACGTCTCCTTGATGTCCTTTCTACAGTGCGGGAATCTTGAACATTGTGGTTTTGGAAAAAACCGTGAGGATACTAAAACTTCGTGTAAGTTGTTTGTACTCCTAAACCTGATATTGATGTTCTTCTTCTGTCCACGGTTTTATGGAGAGTCTGTCACTTTGCCTGAAGGTGGTGTGTAGACACATCTATTGTTTTGGTATGCCAAGAAAGTGGCATTATGGTTGTTGATTTTCATAGTATCCCGACATTGGTTATTGATTTTCAATATTCTGATGGATAGTGTTGATTTTTTATATCAGTCGATGGCTAAGTTTGAAACTCAGTAATAAAATATAAATTGTGTGTTAAGCTACCCTGAGAACCTTACTTGACCTCGAGAATTCTTACTTGTTTAAGGCATTCGTGAGCAATGATAGTTAAAAAGAGTAACCTAAAATGTTTGTTGCATAATTACCCTCAATAGATATTGCCTAAGAAAAATTCACATTCTTCACATGTTTTTTATCCTCGTTTAAAGCATTGCTTCTTCGGTGGCTATTTTATTCATCAATTACTTCTTAAAAATTACTTCCAATTGCTTCTTTTTTAACTTTGTTATATAGTACAATGAAAATAATTAAGTAGACATTACTACTATATAACATAGCATCCACATCATCATCAGCCAGAGTAAGTATAGTTATTTTTTAGCTTTTGATGTTTGCAAAAAAAACTATACCAAAAACTCAGATATTTTTCAACATATCCAGTTTTATGAAACATCCAAGTCATGAATTCCTTAAAACTGCTATTTTTGGACATCATTATAAATCTCCAATGATGGTCATAAATGAGATGATAGTATGCTTTAACCCCTTTTTATGTCGTCATTAACTACCTACACCAACATAACATATCATGCATCAAATGAAGTAACCAAAACTCATTCATATAGCCTTCATACATCCAATTAACACTACCTACACTAACCATGGTTGTTATCTTAAACTAAAAATCAGTCAGTTCAACTCTAATCCCATTACCTCATTTGAATGTTTATGCACAGTCAACCCTAACCCCATTACCCCAAAACAAATCAACCATAAACGTATAATCTAGTAACAAATATTAAATAAAACACAAGCAAACAAACATAAATCATCAAGAACAACAACTAAATACAAATACAAAGCCAATAAATATATATATAACCTTAATACAACAAGAAACTTTTCATCATGAGCTTTTAGGGACTAGAAGACGATAAAGGTTGACTAAAAAGTTACCACAACCTCACTGAAATGCAAGTTGAAATTCCTAAGAATTGCTGCTAGGAAAGAGAAAAAAGGGTTTAGGTTCTAAAGAAAAAAGGATTAGGATTCTAACAAGAAACAAAAAAGCAAAAAAGAATCACCAATGACTTTATATATGAATCAAAAAATATGTAAAAGTAAGAACATTTGCAAAATAGCATTCACATGTTAAAATATAATGTTGTTGCATTAGTAGGGGGGGGGGCACATATTTGCAAATGTCAAGACACATATTTGTAGATGTACGTCCAGACTTTATGTAAATTTTTAAGCAAAAATAAATCACATGGTATCTACATGAAGGTCGTGGCGTTCGCAAATGTGTAATGCAAATCTACAAAGGTAAGGACATTCATAATATATATTTGTGAATGTCGCATCTAAACTTTATTGTGTTTTTAGTTAAAGGAAATTTGCATGGTATCTTTGTGAAGTTTGTGACATCCAAAAATATGTATTGAAAACATTTCAAGCTCAAATAAAAAAAAAAACATATGAAGGTAAAGACATTCACAATAGATATTTGTGAAGGTCGGTCACACATTTGTCGACATATGTCGTCCAGACTTTAAGCGAGTTTTAGTTAAAGGAGGTTCGCAAGACTTTTGTGTGGATGTCAGAACTACCACAAATGTATGGAGTGAACATAAAAAACTTGAACTTTTAAATTCTAGAAAATTGGCATCGGGCTTGCGAATATTAGAAGATCATGCATTTCATATGTGAATATCGTGTGTTGGTATTTAAGTTAGTCATGTTCACAAATACTTTGCGTGAATTTAGTCGAGTTCATGAAATATTCATGTGAATCTTCTTTTAACTAAGATGTTGAGACCTTCGGATGGCATACATATCTATCACACAAACATTATTAGGTTTGTTTGTGCAAAGAATAAAATTATTCTAAAAAAAAGTTGGAATCAAAATTTTGATCATGAAAAAGATTTCTGTAAATTATAAGGCATTTTTGAAATTGCACCATTTTACAAGGATAATACGGTCATTTTCTTGTAAGAATATGGGTGCATTCCCTGCGTCCAAAGAGAAGAATATGCATTCATTCCGGAATCTTGAGGTGGTTGATGACTGTCTTGGAGATGCTTTTGTGCGTCTTATCATATCTTTGAACGATGGGAGCTCGGATGTGGGTAAAGATTTGATTCGGTATAGGGACTGCAAGAGCAATCGAGAAAAGTCAGTAGTAGAAATCAAACCAAAGTCCAAATTCTATATGAAAAAGACTGCTAACTCATTTCAAGCATTGTAACTAGAGTTGGAAGCGAAGCAAAAATTGGTGAAATCTTTGGTAATATCTGCTATGGAGTCACCTGGGAACTCGGACCAACTGCGTCAAGAGCCTATTAGGCATGATGGAGGGCGTAATTTTCATGTCCTAGATAGCTCGGCTAAATCAGATGGTTCCTAAGGAAAGTTTGATCGTGGAACCTGAGGGGGCTTGGCCAATCTTGGGCCAAGAGAGAGAGAGAGCGATGTCGCTATCCACTTCACATCTCAGGAATCGTGCACTGAAAACCACCACGTAAGTTCGGGGAAACCACCTTGGGAGTCTTTTTTTTTTTTGTGTGAAAGGGTGTCCAGCACCGTTCCATCTGGCCTGTTCAAGGGGAGACCTGAAACAGCACTGGACAGGCCCAGTGTCAGCACCGGATGCGGTGTCCTGCATTTCCCACGTTTTCGTAGACGCTTGAGCCCCATGTCATGCAGGAATCCGTCCCTACAATCAAACGCCCCCTTGTGTAACACAAGCCAATCACATGGCATTCTACTACTGTGGAATCCATGAAATGGTCATGTGATTGACTTAGAATCACTCGAGCCATCTTTGTGTATCACCACTAGGGTAAACTCCCCTCCCTAACGGGGTCTGACCGAGCCTTAAAAAATTATAAATGCAATTTATTTCAAATCAAAGAACATGACGTTAGAAAGGTGACGAGAGGAGCATTAATATGCAGTACCGTTCACTTTTAATTGAGGAACGTCGCACCGCCGGACAAAATATGGACTAAATCAAACATGGCCCACTTTTGTCCTGTTCCACGTCAACTTATCCCTAATTTCATCCGTTTGTGCAAATTCAACTTTTGCAATATCGGGTCGTTCACGGCCGGATCCGAGTATTTTACAAAGTACTCCAGCCACACAAAACACGTCACTGCAAGTAGCGATTTTCTGTGTTTTATGTTTTACATGTACCGATTTTTTGTATTTGTATTTCACACACAAAATCGCTGAATGCAATAGAGATTTGTGTGTTCTCTGTTCAGATGCTAGCCTTGCATTATGAATTCTTATCTAACTCAGTTATACCTAGTACACAAGTTATTGTTAGAATATTATACCCAAATCTAATAACCGGGTTTGGAACGGGCACTAAGAAGGTTTAAGAAGTAATCAAGAAGACTCAATAAGTCCACATGAATCAAAAAGCCTTATCCATGAAAGAGTCCAAGAATGGAAAACTCAAGATTGCACTGAGTCTCCCACGTACCAAAGACTCTTCACATGAGAAATTGTCCAAGTGTTCAAGTCTCAACGGTACTCCTCAGAAACGTGAACTCGTGTATGCCATGTATCCTGCTCACCTTTGGTGTCAAATTTGTGAAACAATTTTAAAAATGATATTTTTATGTAAAAACAACGTGAAAGTCGGACACCAAAAATAAACCGGCTCACACGAGTGGTGGAATTCAAGTCGATCTCAGGGAACGGGGAATACTTTGTATTCAAACATACAAACTACATTATACTTTATTGTAAAAAAAAAATACAAAAAAGAAACTATTTAACTATTACATCAATGTGACCCTACGCAGAGGGTTTAAAATGATTTTATTACAAATCCCAAAATTAAATAGAAATTAAAACTCCTAATCTAAAAAAAAAATCTTCTGCGCTCGCATCCTCGTGTCGCGCATCAAAAGCATGCTTGAAAGTCTTGCTCGCTTACTCGTCTTCACACTTTTCTGCAAAATACAAACACACAACAACAACACAAGACGACTAACACTAAATTGTGAAATTGAAATTGCAATGAAATGAATGCGTAAATAACAAAACAAAGTGCAGAATGAAATGTGATATGCAAATTCATGAAATAAAAAGAAAACCCAAAACTAAAATGCAAGATGCTTGAAAAGGGAAAATTAGGAACATGTAAAATATGTGAAGTGTAAATGCGCAAGTGAGAAACAGTGAAATGCAGATAAAAATTAGCAACTACAGGAAATGAAAGAAGAAAATGAAAATCAAAACAGTGAAACACAAATGAAAATCAACAAAGGAAAATAAAAATCAAACTTCACACGGATGCAAAAATAAAAAACACAGCAGATGATGATGAACAAAATGATGCAGATGATGAAATCAAAACACAATGCAGATGATGAAACAAAGAAATACAACAGAACACAATGCAATGAAACGCAACACAATGCAGGTAAAAAGATGAAACAGAGAAAAAAATAAACGATGTTGTACAGGAATTTCACGAATGATGCTGTAATACATATGCAGAAAGGGGAAATACAATGAATGCTGAATGCAAAATCTGATGTATGGTTCTATGAAACCCATGAGATTAATACATTATAACTTGTCCTTGAAACTGAACATATTCAGTGATTGTTGTTCAATTCACGCACACACACAAACATAACAAATGCCAAAATAACACACAAGGTGAAGCATCGCTTGGTTGTTGGACCCATGCCTCTGCCTTTATGGTTATATCTTCAATCAACTTGAGCAATTATTTATGAGTCTACCCTTACCTCACCAAACACACATGTAAAAATGCAAACTTCAAGGGTTCTAAGGACACGTTTGTTGGACCACATGAGAATAACTCATTTATTCTCACGATTCTAGCTTATGAATTTAGTCAATTTAGTACCGTAGTCAACATCGAAAGGATGCTAGCTTATGAATTTTGAGAGGATTAAATTAGGATATTTAAAAGAAACAAACATGTGTTTTATGTAGTGTGAAAAACTAAACTAAGGCTAAAAGTTTATAATCTACTACAGTTGTAAGTTAAAGTCTTAGTTGTTTATAAATATTACTTACTAAGTTGTAGACTCATCTTTTTTTAATAATTACAATTATAGGTTCCAGGTAATTGACTAGAGACATATGAGAGTCACCATGGTTCCAACAGGTGTCCTTAAGCGGTTAATGGAGATGAGACGTTATTTTATATTTTTATTTTGTTAAACTTATTATATGAACCAATGATGTATCTTGAAAATGTTTTGAGTTATGATACTATGATGTGAATTTAGAAAAAAACTTTGTCATGTTTCCACTTTACTCACTTTGTACTCTTCCCTTTGAGGAGTAATACTCACGAACCCGAACTCGAGAGGTCTCTGGTCGGGGTGTTACACTAAATCCCTTGGCAAAACCATCAACATGGTAACAATCTTCTTTCTTTTTTTCTTTCAATAGTGGTTGAATTGTGCTCTGATTCCATTTCTTAATCGTCATTATGAATATACATCTTACAATTCACTTGATTTTTTTTAAGAGAGAGAGAGAGGACCATCTTGAATCATTTCAAGAGTGGTCCGTGTCTGAAATCAGCCTGTTTTTTAGTTCTGTATTTTTGCCATCCACAAATCACTTTTCATTTGTGATCATTCAATATTCATGTGTTGAAGCAACTGTGTTCATATGTTCCTTAACTTGAAGCACTGCATATCCTCGATAGTTACCAGCATGTATAGAACTCCTCTATGTGTCATGAGTAGGGGTGTCAAAGGATCGGGTTTGGTTCTGACCCAGGTGAAACCAGACCTGGTCCTGATTTTTGGGTTAGTATCGGGTTCGGACCCAAGTATAATGAGACCCACCATAAGAGAAATTATATCTGAACCCAATAAGAACTACACGAACCAGACCCGGGCCATACTCGGAAAAACAATATTTTTTATCATTTTTACATTGAAAAATTGATGGTCTTAATCAGAACTTGGGTTGAGCCCGGATCTCATATAAAATTTCACAGACTATACCTGGATCCATGTAATTAATCGGACCTTCAAGTCTAGACCCGAGTTTTAATCGGATCTTTCTTATTTATCACCATTCCCGGACCCTATAGGGTTTGGAACGGGTCGGGTTCGGATAAACCCGACACATTAACACCCGTAGTCATGAAAAATTTGGAACTCGTAAGGATGGACGTTATTCTAGTAAAAAATAAACAAAGGTGAAACATTTGTGACTCTTTTAAGAATGGTGATCCGAAGAGAGGCTTGGATTTGTATGAAACCCATGAGCTGAATACATTAGCACTTGTCCTTGAAACTGAACATATTCAGTGATTGTTGTTCAATTCACTCACACACACAAACCTAACAAATGCCAAAATGGCACACAAGGTGAGGCATCGTTTGGCTGTTGGACCCATGCCGCTGCCTCTGTGGTTATGTCTCCAGTCAACTTGAGCAATTACTTGCGAGTCTACCCTTACCTCACCAAACGCACCTGTAAAAATGCAAACTTCAAGGGTAATAAGGACACGTTTGTTGGATCACATGAGAATAACTCTTTCATTCGAGTGATTCTCACAGGGCCTCAAATCTCATGCTCAACCAAACAAAAAAAAATAAATAAAAATGGATTAAACATTTATATGATTTGGCTTTTTTTTCAACTGTAAGATTTGAAATCTTACATTTATATTAAACGTATGATTTCAAATCAAATCACAGTAAAAATGTGAACGTTGAGGTTAAAATGTGCACCCCAACATCTCTCTGTATATGTTTTCTTGAGATTTAATTTCTCAAGTTAAGCAAACATGAGAATTGCAATCACATGAGATTGATTTTGAATTCCATGAGTGATTTATTTTCACTTTTCAAAACGCAATCCAGCATAACCCCTACACGTCAACTTCAATCCTCAGACCTGTTTACAAACTTCGCGGGCCTCGCTGTACGGAAAGCAACACCTGGCATGATATGATAGGAGGAGGAGACCAGTGAAAGTGTCAAAAGGTCATCAAACTCGTTTTACCGACTGCCTGACTAAGGGTGTGGGTCCCATTTTCAATTGAATTAAAAGACCATGATTAATGCGGTTGCATCGGTTGGTTTTAGTCCACGTAAATTAGTCGGACAGTCTTCCCATCTCTCTCTTTCTCTTTAATTCAAAGGGGTCTGCTGTCTTTGGGTACTTCAATTTCTCGAGTGAACCTTTTGAAGGAGTGGTAGGCAGGAAAAATCCTAACACCTTCTTTGGCCGCAAGACCTTTATTACGGGAGATGCAAAATCCAGCTAAAGGTAAACAACAATCAGTGATGATGATGATAAGGAGAAAGAAATTATTGATCATGAATAGCGGGGAGGATCGCCGAAGCCCTACCCTCTTCCTCGCCTTCGCCTTCGCCTTGGCCTGCGTAGCCTTGCTTGCCGCCCATCCCTGTTTGGCACAAACTGCCCAGCGTTTGCATCCAGATGAAGGTAAGCACCCACGCAACCTCGTTCTTCCTTTTTTATGTCCTTCTTCCCGTAGTTAATAACAGCGGGCTCTTTTGTTTTTTTTTTACTATAGACTTGGTCACGCTGGCTCTGCCAGACGTACTTACAGTCGTTGTTGTGGCACAAGGGCTTTCCCTCCCTCACCCCAGGGATATCTTTCTTTGCTGGGTGTTTTAAGTTTTGCCTTTGCATTTGGGGGTGTTTGATTCACGGACAGGGGAGGACAAGGATACCATGTCCTGTCTTTGTTTGCAGACAGCCCTGGATAAGGATGCCCAATGACAATTTTTTGATCTTTCTTTTTGTTTTTTTCAAAGTTGCCAAGGATGCTGTATCCACCCCTGTTCTAAGGGGATACCGTGGCAGAACTCCCCCCGTCACAACTATATGCATGGGACGGGGTGTCCCGCTTGTTGACACGCCTTGTGTTTGCCTGGGCACACGGCCCCTGCACATTGCACGAAAGGTGGATATGGTGGTCTGTGCAATCAAACGTTCTATAAGGGTATGTTTGATGTCTCGTAAAAGCTTGGATGGAAGGAACATTACTAAGTTCAACGTTTGATTCGACTGTACAAAAAGTTATGTTCGTCCAATATTTGTTTTACTCTATACAGGCAGCATGATGAGTCATATAACTTCATTTTAGATTGCACGATTCGATCAGTCCATCCAACCATGTGCCTGTTTTAATATGTTTATCATAGATTTTAGACTTGGATATGGATGTCAAATTAGATTCAAATTTGAGTAATTTGGGAAAAAATAAGAATTGATATTTTTTATATACAATATCATATTACATCTAATTAGGAAAGTTTATGGAAAAAATATCAAACCCTAAAATCATATTATCAAACCCTATTAAATCATAAAACTTTAAAATTTAAGAAAATAAATCATTAATAAACCAAAAAATCCTAAATTATAAGAAAAATAAACCATAAAATTAAAGGAAAACTCTAATTCAAACCTTAATAGAAGAAAATAGAAAAACAACCCTAATTAATACAAGAAAATCCTTAGTCAAATTAATTATAAAAAGTCTTAATTAAAAAAAAATTGATTCAAAACCCTAATCATAGAAAATCCAAACAAAAACTCTAATCAAATCAAAGAAAACCCTAATCAAATTAACTATAAAAGCCTTAATTTAAAAAATTTGATTCAAAGCCCCAATCAAAGAAAATCAAATAAAATACCTTAATCAAATTAACTACAAAAAACTCTAATTTAAGAAATTTGATTCAAAGCCCTAATCAATGAAAATAAAAAAATTTATAATCAATAAAAATAAAAATAAAAACTTAATGAAAAGAAAAAACCTAATTGATAAAAAAACTAATCAAAGCCCTAAAAGAAAAAAAACAAAGAACAAAGAAAAGAATGAAAAAAAATAAGAACAATGAAGAACAAGAAAGACAAATGAAAGAACCAATAAGATGAGAGACAAAGGGGAAAGAAAAAAAGAAGAAGAGAGAGTGAGATAGAGGAGATGGAATGAGAGCATTGGAATTTATTTTTTTTTAAGAGCACCCCAGTCCTGTTCTCACCGTAGTAAGGAGTTGGAACAGTAAAACACCATTTCATGGAAGTGCGCACCAAATCACGGCCCGCCCAGTATGTGGGTCACACTCTCACAGTTTCCCATGTGGGTTGTGAGGTGGGGATTGAATAGAGCAGATGATCGGTTGTATGCAATGGGTGGTCTGATCAGCCCTCAAGGTGCTGACCGGATGGCCTTCTTGTCAGCTGTTTGGTATAGCTCGGCCTAGCCTGGTGTGGACGAGGCTTGACTTGGTCTGAATCAAACTTGAGTCAGAACACAAATAAGCAAACCAATTTACATTGAAAAAATTATGGATCTTAACAGGAATTCAGGTCAAACCCAGATCCAGCTTAGAAATTTGAAAATTAATCTTTTTTTTTTATGACTAAGGAACCCTCAACTAGAACCCGGCCACTTAATGGGCCCACCTTCCTGCAAGGTTAAACTCTGGGTTTAAGACATGATCACCCAGCCTTACGTGCCCCCAACCGTGTTAAAGCAACAGCAGCAGCCATGGGCCAATGAGATTTGATCCTGGGTCTTCAGCTTGATACAGGACCCCGCTGAACACGGGTAACTACCATGGTGGTACAAATTTGAAAATCAAACCCGTCGTATTACTCATTCACATCTCATAAGTCTGAACCGATTAGATATGGGGACATATTTCATGGCTGCAAACCAATCGGTTATGGTCAGACACATGTTACTTCCAAATGTGCATGCACATTTGAATCATCCGGATATGTTAAATTGGATTACTTTTGGATCTGGATCGGACTCAAATCTGTGCTCTAAGTTCAATACGTTTCATAGGTGGATCAAAATCCAATCCTATAGTGTTTTTTACATGTAAATAGCTTGGTTTTATTCTTTTTTCTTCTAAACCCAGTATTACTACATGTATTTTGGATTTCCATTCAACCTTACCTCATGATATCTAGATTTGGCTACAGATATATTGTTTGCATTTCAGATTCAGATCCAGATCTGCAAAGAAATCACTGTAATCTAATCTGGTCCACATGCACCCCTAGTCAATTTATTAGTTTTTATGTTCTTGTTTTTGGAGCACATCCAATTATTTAGATTCAAGTAGGGTAATGTACTTAACATAGATCGGATCCATTGACAACCTGGCCAAGTCACAGTCATGAGAGGACCGCGGGACGCTGGCACATTCAAACTGCAGATGTGCTGTTCTCCACAGGACGGTAGTGGTGGGGGGTTTAAAAAAAGAAAATATATATATGAGTCACTAGAATATGAGAACTAATGTGAGCCACGATTTTTTATGAATTTTTGTTCTTTTCTCTTGAATCTAACAGTATGGATGTAATCTAAAAGCTTGGTTTCATAAGAACGTGCCCTTGAATCATCAGATTTTGTTGCATAAATGAGATTTTTTGAAGCTTTAAAATCAATGGCTCTTATTCTTCATAAACATTCAAGGATTCAACAATCATATTTTTTTCATCGAAAATACATGATCCAATGGTTGATTCCTAGCAAATTCATCATGCCGAGCACATCCACTTAGTTGGATTTGCCCAAAAAGGGATGAAAATGCCCCTATTTTTAGTTCTCATATTCTAGTGGTTCTATATATATAGTCACTAGAATATGAGAACTAGAAATATGAGAACTAATGTGTGAACCACAATTTTTATGAACTTTTTGTTCTTTTCTCTTGAATCTAATCATATATACATGATTTACATGCTTGGTTTCATAAGAACACACTCTTGAATCATTCCATTTGATGCATAAATGAGATTTTTTAAGGCTTTAAAATTAATGGCTCATATTCTTCATAAATATTCAAGAATTCAAAAATCATATTTTTCTTCAAAAATACATGATCTAATGGTTGATTCTTAGCAAATTCATCATGCCAAGCACATCCACAATGTTTGGATTTGCAAAAAAAGTGTTGAAAATGCCCATATTTTCAGTTCTCATATTCTAGTGATTCTATATATATAACCTAGTAAAATATGTAAATGAACAGAGATTTTCATAGGGTTTTTTATAAATCTGACCCGGCACTTGTTCATTTGCTTGAAAATGACTATTGGTTCATCATAATCAGACCAGGAAAAGTGATTTTTTATGCTTGCATATTTACAAAAAATCTGAGTCATTGATTTTCAAGCCTTAAAAGATCTTTTTATACATCGTAATCGGATGATCTAAGAGTCTGTTTTTATAAAAACCATGTTTTTATAAAAACCATGCATCTAGATTGCATCCATACGGTGAAATTTTAGAAAGAAAAATAAAAAGACCTATGAAAATATCAGTGCATAGCATTTTACATATTTGACAAGTTTATACATTTTAGTTACCCTATATATATATATATATATATATATATATATATATATATATATATATATATATATATATATATATATATATATATACACATTTGGGGGTGTCGTAACAGTGTGTCTTAGACAAGGACACTATCCTGTCGGTGGTGGACAGTGTATTTTGTCCAAGCTTGGACAAGCAGTCAAACACATCCTCAGGTACCAGCCCAACCTACATGAATTTATTTTTAAGTGGAGAGACACGGTTAGGCTCTCAGCTGTGTTTGGATGTGGTTATGGCCGTTACGTATAGAGAATAAACACAGATGCCTTTGTTTGAAGAGCATGTATAAACATTTTTCGTGTGCTACAGAAGGTACCTAATAAAATTTGGGAGAGGAATTTCTTAACGCAGCTTAGATAGAAGTAAGTCTAGCTAGGTATGAATTGCTTCTGCTCAGATAGAATTATGTTTAGATACTCATAACACCCACCCGGGTGGCCCGAGTGGCAGTGGGACCAGGAAGAAGGTTCTGACCCCTTCGTCCTAGGTTCAACTCCTACCGAGTGTGCGAGTGGCGTAAGGCCTTGGGTGTCACGAGGTTTACCTCGCAGTGGGGCGGACCCATTAAGTGACCCTCGTTCTCAACGAGGCCACCTTTGTCATAAAAAAATAAAAAAACAATTTGTAAATACCCATGAAAATCTTGCCAATTTTTGTCGTCATATTTCAAAAGATCAAAATACCGAGAGTAACATGATATTTATAATTTTATAGTGTCTATATTGAAATATCTCAATTTTATAACGATATTAATGTGATTTTAAAAATAATAATAAAATATTGCAAGAATTTCCCTTGCTGAGAAAACCCCAAATTAAAACCGAAATTGGTGGCATCGGCTTAAACCTTGATGGATTTTAATTTGTTGGGATAACTGTTACATAAATGAAGATGAATGGCAATGGGTGCAGTGAGTGCTCTGAAGCAAATAGCAAAGGCCCTGGGCAAGACCGATTGGAACTTCAACGTTCACCCTTGCAGTGGAGACGCCGGGTGGGCTAACCCTGACGCCCCCAAGGGATCTGAGAATGCTATTACGTGTAATTGCACTGGAAATGTGACGCAAAATGGGACCAGTTACTGTCATGTTACCAGCATGTAATCTCTCTCTCTCTCTCTCTCTATATATATATATATATATGTGTGTGTGTGTGTGTGTGTGTGTGTGTGTGCGCGCCCGCGCGGGCGTTATTGAAGGAACAAAATTATTGAGATGAAAATCATAGATTAAAGCTTTATCGATTCAATCTGACCACATGTGTCTAGCATAGTTTTTTTTGTTTAGGATCAAACCTTGGATTCTGTTATTTTGATTTAAAAATATAAGTTTTGAATCATGAAATTTTAATGCATTATGTGTTGTTAATTTTTTTAAGCCCTTAAGAAAACCTCTAAATGTCACAATCACATAATTCAAAACTCATTTTCTACTAAACAAACTTTATAGATCACATTCATAAGGTCCAATATCTATAATAAAAATCTAAAAATGTTAAAAGAAAGTTATGATTGTTTCTACTCAATAGTTTCATGCCTTCAATATTACCAAATAATATATATATATATATATACTGCTGCTGCTGCTACAGCTACTTTTATATAGTAGTATGTGACTCAGATACTTTTGGGTGACTGCAGAGTGCTCAAGGGTCAAGGCCTCCCAGGAACACTCCCAAAGGAACTAACCAAGCTGCCATTCCTTGGTCAATTGTAACACATTTCTCTCATCTTTGATGATTGATGAGTACCATCTTTTTCTTCCCTGAATATATCGTGTAGTCATGTAGCATAATTCTTTTATATATTTTATATTCATTTCTTTTATTTTGTTTACTCTTGCTGATAGTGACGTCACTCGCAATTACCTGTATGGAACAATACCTAAGGAATGGAGCACCCTCAGTGTTGTCAATTTGTAAGTCACTTTATTGCTCTCTTTTACTTATTGCTCTTCAATTTGTTACTTGTTTTTGTTGATCCTC
This sequence comes from Nuphar pumila, assembly GCF_984573655.1. Taxonomy (NCBI): domain Eukaryota; kingdom Viridiplantae; phylum Streptophyta; class Magnoliopsida; order Nymphaeales; family Nymphaeaceae; genus Nuphar; species Nuphar pumila. The sequence continues at coordinate 14,969,111 of NC_143263.1, forward strand.
CTATCGCAAGACAGTGACTCGAAGTAAAAAAATAAATAAAAATAAAAAAATATTTAGGCTATGTTTGGGAGCCTTGGATCGGCAGTTCTGTTGTGTTTTGCTGTTTGAGAGTAGTGGCATTGCTGAAACAATGCATTGAGACTGGTGTTGGCAAGCCCAACACTATATTTCAACACCTTTCACGAGAGGAATTTTTTGACAACTTCATCTCTCAACATCACACATTGGCAAAACCATATTTTGGCAAACACATTCAAACCATGTTTCAATCCCATTGAAAGACTCTCAAGCATAGCCTTAAGATTCTACAACACAAAGGCTGGAGGCGATCGATATTGAAATGAGTAAGACATTGAAGATGAACCTGAAAGGGTGGTTAATTGGTGGATATATATATATATATATATATATATATATATATATATATATATATATATATATATATATATATATATATATATATATATATGTATATATATATATAGGATTCTGTTTAACGTGGCTTACTCAAACATGTCTCGTAAATGGTTTTGAAATTGATAAAGGTGTAAAGTATTACAATAGCTTAAAATCTAGAAAAATGGTGTAATTTTTGTCTTATTAATGTTACATATCAGCACCAACGGGGTCTCCTCTTGTCTGGTAGGAGAAGTTAAGTGTACATCACCTTTCCGTTGCTATCCAAATGAAAAAAGATTTCCTTTCTAAAGTAAGACAATTTAAGAGGTAGATTTCAAACACTCTTGTTTTCATACACTAAAATTTTTTGCTTTGAAGAGAGCGAGAGTCTTCTATTCATATAATATCAAGTCATACCATGTTTTGAGAGGTAAATATGTGTGGTGAAATTAAGGAAAAATGAGAGTTTAAGGCCAAGATCATCGTTCTTTCGTTTGTTATTCTTTTGCTATGGATTTTTCTCCTTCTTCTTCCGTAGTATCAGCTAGCTTTCTTAACTAGATAGTTTTAGAAAAATTGACTACTTCTAATTTTCTTACTTAAAACAGATAAATAATTTTCTTTATTTGAAGCCAAGATCTTTTTTTTGCATACGTCATCTTTCATATTATTTTGTGATAATCAAAATGTGATAAAGATCTCACTTAATCCCATTAAGCATGGAAGGACCAAACATATTAAAATAGATCAACACTTTATCAGAAGTAAGATCAAAAGTTGAGAGATTAGAACTCAGTTTGTTGAGATTCAAGATCAAGTGACAGATCTGTTCACAAAAGGGCCAAGTAAGTAGAGATTTTGGTATTTGAAAAGCGAGTTGTCTATAGTTCTTACTATACACAATTTGAGGGAGGCTATTGAGACATGACACTTTGGGTCTAAATTCAGATCCAAATATGGATCTAGACTGGCATGACTTATGTAAGGTGCCTTTATATTTGATATTCATGTATCTTTTGTTTCTTGTTTTGCCCCTCTTGTATAAGGATCCCCTACACTAGCTTAGGGGCATTATTGTACATGTAACATATATTAAAAGGAACCCACTGCCCACAAAGGGTGTGAGTGAAGAATTGTTGCAGCCTCCTCCTATCTCTCTGGTGATGCGTGACATTTACACTTAAGGGGCCAAAATAAGTAAAAAGATAAGAGCTCAAACGCTCAATGACCCCATAACCTGCAAAACACTAAATTTTCAACCACTCCATGGAAGCCCACAATTTTATAAACTTGGCAGGATGACATGATAACTATGACTTTTAAAACTAATTAACATCTCACTATGCATTGCTAAAAAAATAGACGCGAGCAACCTTTTTCAAGCAACAGATAAAAGGTAAAAAGTTATTCTTTTTGTCAGAAAATTTTGTAGAGAAATCTTCCATCAAAACTTTGTTTATCATTCATCAACCTGAAAGAGGAAAAGCATTTAGTGAGCATGCATTGTGGGGCCCAAGGTTGAGATTTTACATGTTAGATTATCCACTTTATATTCTCCTGGTATGTATGTGCTTTGTTTCAGTTGCAAACTAGTACAGTGATGTACACCAACTCACCAATGTATAGTTCTTTCAGCCTTTGTTCATAAAAATACAATTGTTCTGAATTCTCATGATTTTTTGGAGACCATTTACTCTGTGATGATTTTTGTTTATTGTGGACAGTAAAATCCATATAAACTAATTTTGTTTTGCTACCCTGTTTTGTTTTCTGTTGTCATAATTAACATTTTAATTTTTAAAAATTTTCCAGGTCTCTCATGGGGAACCGCTTATCAGGTCCCATTCCAAGGGAACTTGGAGACGTCATCACCCTTAAGAATATGTAAGTTTAAAGTTCTTCCAAGATTCTGATGAAATTGATTGTGCAATATACTCATCTCCACTTGGCTTGATATATGCTAAGCAATTGAAACCGCAGATCACTTGAAGGGAACCAGTTTTCTGGAGAAATTCCCCTACATATTGGAAACTTGACCAATTTGGAGAGACTGTAAGATTACTAATAACATATTCCATTTCATAATTTTCTTCGGCCTTATACTTCGCCATCATTTTTAATCATTTTTAGTGGTTAAATTTGAATGCAGACACCTCTCTTCAAATAACTTTACAGGAGAACTGCCACAAGCTTTGGCAAAGTTGACAAACATGACTGATTTGTAAGCTATTTTCCCTTCTAGCATTGTTCATCGATTCATTTTGAGAAAAGATATGATCCCACTGCCATTGGTTTCTCTTTTATATTTTCCTTCTGAATGAACTGAAAAATCACAAAGTTTACACAGCCTACATTAGGTAAGCAGCAAGCTAGGTAGTCAGAAAGGCAATGAATGAGAACTCCGAATTGCATCTAGGGTGCGATTGAGCACAAGTGAGTATTCTCACAAGAGTCACAACGGGCTTACCATTTGCTTGTTTGGGTGAAGTGGGAAAGGAAAATGTTATGAGATCAACTTCTCTACTTTTCCCTAACCAAAGGCAAACATAACCTTTTCTAAGAGAATACTCATTGCCTATGTAACCGGGACAGGGCACTTAGGTATCATACTCGTGTCGACACGGGTACCCTGGTACATAGACACAGATTTTGCCCTGTCCTATATTATATTATGTATCGACCTCGATACGGCATTTGTCGTGTTTTATATTATATTATGTATTTTAATATATAATATATATTATATATTTTTTATAAATAATATATATATTTTCAGTATATATTTTAGATATATAAGGTTATGTTAGATATATAAGATATGTTTTAGTTATATAATATATATTTTTTAGTATATATTTAGTTGTGTCCCCATACCCATATTTTTTGGAATTGTCGTGTTGTACCCTCTATACCCGCACTCGTACCCATACCCGTACCAGTACCCAGGTGACATAGCTCATTGCCACCTTCTTAATTGGTAATGAAAATTCTGAAAAATCTAAAGAATCATGAAACTTGTTAATCATGTGGGTTCATGGTGTAAGTTTTTGAAAATGGTTTTGAAAACGATATTTTATATAAAAATCAATTGAAAGTCAAACACAAAAAATATAAAAACCGGCTCGCACGAGTGGTGGAGTACGGATCGATCTTAGGGAGCGAAAAATACTTGTATTCAAACACACAACTATGCTACTCTTTATTACCAAAGAAAAGAAAAAATTAATTAAATAAATAAATAACCAAAAGAGTACGGCCCTACGCAAATGGCTTAAACAAAATAAATAAAGAGGCTTTATACAACCCAATTAAATTAAATGAATAAAATAAATAAAATCCTAAGCTAAAAGAAAAGGGGAAAAAGTCTTCAATGCTTGAGTCTTCTAGTAGTCCATCTGCCTTGCTTGAATCTTATTTATGTTCTCCCTCAGAAGAGCTCTTAAGGGGCTCTCTGAAGGGCACTTCTGAGGGTTTGAGTGTCCCTTTAGGAGACATTTTTTAAGACCTCAGAGGGCTCTTCAGGGGCTCGAAATATCTTCTCCCGCACATCTAAACGCTTCCCTGCAAAACAAAAAAATAAAACACGAAGCAGAAACGAAAAATCTACAAGAAATCAACAAGAAATATGATGAAAAATCACAAGAACATGAATTAATAACATGAACTAACAATTAACATGACTAATTATGAAATAACTAATAATAACTAACACTAAATGACAAAATAGTAAAACAACCTAACTAATAATCAAGAAACTAATTCATGTAACATCCTATCTAACAATGCAACAAAAAGAACAAGAAACTAAGTGACTAAAATTAAGAAAGGGATCAGTTGAATATGAATACTGATCACTAATCTAACATGAAAGAATAATAAAGGTTAACAAGAACTAACTAATGCATAAAATTAATTAGCTAATCAATAAGTAACAAGACAAGGAATAATGTTAACTAAATCATGATAATTAATTAAACCTAACAATTAAACCAATCAGCAATAACCAATGTGTTGTACGACTTCAGGTCTAATAAAGATAATAACCTATGCTACCATTCTAATTAACTACTAAAGAAAACAATTAACATTAAACTAAACTAAAGAACATTAAAACTGCACTATTCGGCTGAATGGAGGAATAAAGAAATAACACAAACTTGACTATTGATCTAACTGATTAAACTATGCTATTCTAACAAGAACTAATACTCACAACGAACAGCAACATAAGGAGTTACCAACATGAAGTAGGCTATTATTCCGGCTAACAATAACATAAACTAACGTCTGGTTATTCTAAACAATTAAAAACCAAGAACTTGGCTAATCATCTAAGCAATTAAAAACTAATTTCTAATCTAAATGCCAAACTCAAAAATGCTGGAACTGAAATTTACACTAAATCAACTAATCTAATGCTAACTTTAAACAAAAATAAACAACATTGCTTAATGAAAAAAATTGGATTTCAAAAAAACAAAAACAATAAAATAATCGGCTAATCACAAAAAAACTATTTGCGTGATCTAAAAACAAAAATTGCATAAAAACGGGCTGCAGCTTATATTAAACTAAATCCAATCTACAACTGATCTAAAACTTATAGAGAAAGCAATAAACAAAATCTGAAATTTATTTTAAACTACCGATTTGCCTAAATCAAGAAAACATTGTTCAAAAATCAAGAGATCGATTAATCTATAAAAATGACACATATTTTTGTTTCTTTTTATTTTCTAATTTTTATTTTTATTTTTATTTTCAGATAAAAGAATGTTATGCTATGCATATCTATATGCAAGATGCAAATAAAACAATAATAAAATCATGAACCAATGAGATGCAATACAATATACGTAAAAAGAAAAGAGAAAGTAAGAGTAGAGAAGAGCAAACCAAACGGTTTGCACCGACGATGGGGTTGTGGTGCTTCCCGGCTGAAAACCAAACTCCTCCCCGATGATGTAGGCAAGAAAGACTGATGAAGAACAGGTTTAGAAGATTGATGAAATGAAGATTAAGAAGAGGAAGAAGAATGAGAAATAGATTAAGAGAAGAAATCGATCAAGATCGAAAAACGAAGAAAGGGAGAAGAGAAGATGGAGGCAAGAGGCAAGGGAGGGGGTGTAATTTTCAGGAAGGGGAAGATGCCTCCTCCCTCTCTAATGATCCTATTTATAGTTGAAAGCTAGGTTAAAACACTTTTTCAAATGAACGTGTTTGCTAAATCACATTCCTAAACTAACTAAAGCTCACTTGATTAAAACCTAATCTAATTAAACTTACGAAAATCCTACACTAATGAAAAACGCTAAAAACGCAGGAAAAACTTCGAAATATGCAATTTTTTTATAATCTTGATTCCATTGCAGTTTCTCGAAACTAAGGATAAAACTGAGTTTTTAAAGCAATTTTACTCGGATCATGCATAAAATGAGATGAATATAATGCAATTATTATGCATGATCAAATACCCCCATGATTATTGTTTGTTAGTCCTCGAGCAAACTGAAGCAAAAAGTAAAAGAATACTAAACTACTCAAAACAAAAACCTAACTTACTTTTGTAGGAATCACGGTTGCATTTAGCGTATGCAACAAGCCCTTTTAACCCTTGAGTTATCCCAGTGGACGAGTAAGGTATCGTGAGGGTTTACAGTGATGCTATTCACAAACATCTCTATCATGTATGCATAAAAATACTCAACATCACGAGCAGTAGGCAATTAAAGATTTTGTTTTTGCAATTATTTCTTGTCATTGCATAACCAAAACATAATCAGTCTTTTATAGGCCACCACAGAATACAACATTTCTTTCACTTTTTAAAATATCATAATTATTTATGCTTTATTCTCGAAAAGTCAAATAAACACATGTTATTATTTACTAATCCTCTCTCTTATGTTTTTTGCACAAGTTTTTTCAATCTTGCTTTTAAGCAATGAACTTTTTTTTTCTTTTTATGTTCTTTTCTTTTTCTTGATTTTCAACTTTTCACACTTTTTTCTTTCTTCTTTCTTTATTTCTTTCTTTTGTTGCGTACTATTTTATTTTTATAGCTTACGTATAGTCTGCTTTTTTGTCCTATGCAATGTCAGTATCTCTTAGGCTTTCTATAAGGTCCATGTAACAAGCTTTCAGACCGGTGGTTCTACCTGCTTGAACAATATTGGCCACAGATATCAACTAGGACACAAATGTGATTTCCTTCGTTCTCCTTTGCGACATGGGAATCAAACACTTCAACTTGTGTCTGAACCCAGTTACTGGGGATTGCGAAGACTTTCGCTTTCCTTGTCGACATGAAAATCAAACACTTTAACTTGTGTCTGAGCCCAGCTACTGGAGATTACGAAAAACATCCAAACAACTAAATGCATGCTCTTTTTCACTTTTGAGCTCATACTTGCAATGATGTTCATTTGCTTAGTTTTTCAAAAATAACATTGTGCATATTCATATTTGTGATTCAAAATAAACTCTAACATGCATCTATCGTCATTTTTTTAAAATCCACATAAACAACTATGATTTTCTAGATCCATGTCAGAATTTTTTTTTTCGTGGGGCTTAAAAATCCTCTAAGAACGTTAGATTTTGCAAAACATTTGTATACGTTCAAACTCTTTCTTTAAAAGCCTAATTTTCATGAATTGACATATCAAAAGTGTGAGTATGTAGACAGAAACACCAAGGTGTGCAACTACACCCTCCCTCATGCTTGAATGACATTGTCTCCAGTGGCACTCCCCAATGATTGTATGAAACTAAATGAATGCACATGAGAACATAATAAATGGGAGGACGAAGTGGAAGCTACCTGATATGACATATTATTGCAAATCCTACGACTACACAAGGTGCATACATGAACTGACGTCGCACTCATGAGAGAAAAGAAAACACAAGAAAACTATCGAAAACCAGAAAGACTACTAGGACTACTAATGGTACATCATACATATGGGTTGCCTCCTATAAAGGGCTAAGTTTTACGTTCTCAGCTAGACGGATCTCTGGAAACCCTTCATCATTTATGAGATAAATAGACGTGAAGTCATGCTCAATCAAGGGCTCTGAGGAAAAGAGTGTCATCTGTGACACTGCGCACTATGTTTCTTCCAACTCTACTCCTCTGAACTCTACATTGACTCTATACACTAGAAGGAAGGAGTTTAGTCTCCACGTGGAGACTATTCTCAAATGAAGGAGTCATAAACCGAACGACTAGCTAGACACACATCCAACTGTGGATCCGATTGTTTTCCTATGACGTATGTCACCTGGAAGCAATCGTCATGTCTTGTCACTCTTGTGGCAACATCAAAGATATGTAATTGCACACACTTGTTGTCAAAGGAAATCTCTATCTCCCCAGTGTAACAATCTATACAAACATGGGCAATGGCCAAGAATGATCTGCCCAGAATAATGGGGATCTGGTGAGTGACATTAGTGCCCTCCATGTCGAGAATAAGAAAATCAACAGGGAAGTAGAAATCATTGACCTTGACTAACACATCTTCCAAGATTCCTCGCAGATGCTTGGTCGATCTATCAGTCAACTACAAGACAGTAGTCGTGGGCTTCAAATCCCTGATCCCAATAGTGTCATACAGGGAACCCGAAAAAATGTTCACACTTGCCCCAAGATCGAGCAGTGCACGCTCAATAGTCATGTTCCCTATAACACACAAGACAATTGGTGCCCCAGGATCCTTGAGCTTGGGTGGTGCTTGGTGCCAAAACACGGAGCTCACCTGCTCAGTCAAGAGGATCATCTTGGGCAATGACCTCGCTTTTCTCTTCTACGTGCAAAGTTCTTTGAGGAACTTTGCATAGACAGGCACCTATTGGATGGCATCGAGTAGGGGGATGTTTATGTGAACCTACTTGAACATGTCAACCATCTCGTGCATACGCGCCCCCTGCTTGCCAACATTGTGTGGGTTGGTGAGGGCCTGAGGAAAAGGGGATCTAGGGATATGCGAAGGAAAGGGTACGGGTCGTGGGCCCTGCTCTCTTTCCTCGGGCCTGGTGGAAGGAATCAACTGGTCAATAGGTATGGCAGTGAGCTCACAAGTTGGCTCTTATGTAGGGTGGCATGCCTTTTCACTCCGAAGGGTCATAACCAGAGTTACCGGAAGCGCCTAGGTAAAAGGGGAAGCGCGCTTCGGAAGCGCAAAACTTCGCGCTTCCGAAATGCGTGGGGAAGCGTCTCCCTTTTTTGGGAAGCGTGCTTCCCTTTTATGGGAAGTGCGCTTCCCCCTCGCTTCCCCCATGCTTCCTTATTTTTTTCATTTTTTCGCTTCCTCCTCGCTTCTGATTCGCTTCCTAGGTCGCTTCCGAGACGGTTCGTCATTTTCTTCTAAGTGGTCCTACGCTTCCCCGCTTTCTAAATTTTTGAAAGTGCCTCGCTTCCCGCTCCCGCTTCCTTGACTGGTAACTCTGGTCATAATAGAGTTAGCCTACTCTTTATGAAACTCTGTGAGGTGCAGGCCATAAGACATGGGTTCCTTACCCTTCGGGTTGACGACAGACTGACTCGGGAGGCTTCCCTCGTTGCGCCTGCTCAAGGCCTCAGCCAATTGTCTCATCTGAGTCTCTAGCTTCGCTATCGACTCCGTGTGGGAACTAATGTTAGCCTTGATGTCAGAAAAGGCTTTTAACAACTTCTCTTGAAAAGATGGGCTCGATGTGGGCTCCTGAGGAGAAGGCATACTAAGTTGGGGGTGGGCCTGTAGAAATATGGGACGCGAGTAACCTTGTGGGAGGTTACCCTGTATGGGAGGGAAATGAGGTGGATCATGTGGATTTATTCACGCGAAGTTGGAATGATTTCGCCATTCCGGGTTATAGGTGGGTGCATAAGGATCGTGCATCGGTCTGACGAAACCTTGGGCAGTATTCACTTGCTTCCGAATGAATTCAGGATAGAGTGGTGATGCCGGACACTCAAAAACAAAGTGTGCAGGGCTAGCGCATAGCGCGCATACTTTTCCTACTGGATTTATCGAAGTTGGGTTAGCCAATAATTGATTTAATTTCTTGGTTAACTGGTTCACTTTGATTTGCAAATCATGCTCGGACCCAACTTCATAAATCCCTCTCTTCTTAGGACCACTAGGAACAGGTGTGATCCTATCAAGCCGCGAGGACAGGGCATGGTGCATTGCATTTTTGCTCAGTGTGTCAAATAGAGCCCATGCCTCGTCCTCACTGTTGAGCATGAACATGCCCCCACACGAAGAATCAACAATCTACTTGTCCTTCTCGGTCAGGTCATCGTAAAAGTACTGCACTAGTTGCCAACGGGGCACCTAGTGGTGGGGGCACTTTCAGAGAAGATCTTTCATTTGCTATTAGGTCTCATGGAATTGTTCTCCCTCAAGCTGAGAGAAACTTGTAATGGCTTTACGAAATTGATTTGTCTTACCAATTGGAAAATACTTCTTGAGGAACTCATGTTGCATTCCTTCTCAAGTGGTAATCTGAACCGTATCGAGGGCCTTCAGCTAGTGATTGGCTTTGTCTTTAAGAGAGAACGGAAACAACGTTAACCTCAACTTGTCATCTCCAAAATTATTGATCTACACCGTAGAGCGGATCTTGAGAAATTCATCGAGGTGACGGTTGGGGTCTTCGTTGTTTAGGCCATAGAAGTATGGTAACATTTGTATAATGTTGGCTTTTATCTCAAATTACGACGCTCTCACAACGGGTCTCGTGATGTAGGAGGCTGGAGTGTAGGCATTGGAAGTGAAGTACTCCCTAAAAGGACGGGTTAACTGTTGATCTTGGGCCATGGAGCTGGATCGATGGGCTCTTCTAATAAGGGACTCAGGGTCCTCGACTATCTCTACAAGCTCGGGGTCAAGCGAGTGTCGCCCTTGCATGCACCAAAAGGTAGACTGGTGCAGCAATCGTCCTAGACATTGGTTTTCTATCTACCTAACGCGCTACGCGGCCAAACCACAGCAAACCACAAGTAGACAAAAAGAAAAATAATTGGAAAGCAGTAAATAAACATGCACCATGCAATCGCATTCAGTGGGATTTTGCAGAAAATGAACTCTATGAGCATGGTACCAATCATGTGCAGTCACCTCTAAGGGTATTCTAGTAGGTGGGTTGTGCAGGAAAAGTAAGTTGGTCTCTACGGTATGCAAGCATGTGGTTCTAGACCTAAGTATAGAAAGCAAACTAGCAATCCTAAGTAATGTACAGGGAAAGTAAACTAACAGTTCTAAATATCAACAAAAATAAACTAACAACCTAAATAAACGGGAACAAACAATGACAATAAAGTGAATACTTATATTACTCGTCGTTCCCCGGCAACGACGCCAAAATTTGGTGTAAGTTTTGGAAAACGATTTTGAAAACGATATTTTATATAAAAATCTAGTGAAAGCCAGACACCAAAAATATAAAAACCGGCTTGCACGAGTGGTGGAGTCCGGGTCGATCTCAAGGAACGGAAAATACTTGTATTCAAACACACTACTCTACTCTTTATTGCCAAAGAAAAGAAAGAATTAATTAAATAAATAAATAACCAAAAGAGTACGGCCTATGCAGAGGTCTTAAACAAAATAAATAAAGAGGCCTTATACAAGCCAATTAAATTAAATGAATGAAATAAATAAAATCCTAAGCTAAAAGAAAACGGAAAAAGTCTTTAGTGCTTGAGTCTTCTAGTAGTCCCTCTACCTTGCTTGAATCTTATTTATGTTCTCCCTCAGAAGGGCTCTCTGAAGGGCACTTCTGAGGGGACCTCAGAGGGCTCTTTAGGGGCTCAAAATAGCTTCTCTCGCACATCCAAATGCTTCCCTGCAAAACACAAAAACAAAACACGAAGCAAAAACGGGAAATCAACAAGAAATATGATGAAAAATCATAAAAACATGAATTAACAATTAACATGACTGATTATGAAATAACTAATAACAACTAACATTAAATGACAAAATAGTAAAACAACCTAACTAATAATCAAGAAACTAATTCATGTAACATCCTATCTAACAATGCAACGAAAAGAACAAGAAACTAAGTGACTAAAATTAAGAAAGGGATCAGTTGAATATGAATACTAATCACTAATCTAACATGAAAGAATAATAAAGGTTAACAAGAACTAACTAATGCATAAAATTAACTAGCTAATCAATAAGTAACAAGACAAGGAACAATGTTAACTAAATCATGATAATTAATTAAACCTAACAATCAAACCAATCAACAATAACCAACGTGTTGTACGACTTCAGGTCTAATAAAGATAATAACCTATGCTACCATTCTAATTAACTACTAAAGAAAACAATTAACATTAAATTAAACTAAAGAACATTAAAACTGCACTACTCGGCTGAATGGAGGAATAAAGAAATAACACAAACTTGACTATAAAATATTAGAAAACAGAAAGTGCGGCATGACTTAGAAGCAAACCGAGAATCGTCTCGAAAGCAAGAAGGGAAGTGAACTGGAAGCAACCTAGGATTTGAGTGAGAAGCTAATAGGAATCGAATTTTCCTAATATTTGTCAAAAAAAAATTTGTTAAAGGCTCCAAACCAAAAAAATAAAAATAAAAAATGTGCATCCTAATATTGGGAAGCAAGTGGGAAGTGATTGGAAAGTGATCAGGAAGCGACTGGGAAGTAGCTTTGAAGCGATCGGGGAAGCGAAATGGGAAGTGTGCTTCCCAATCAAAATGGGTGCTTCCCGGTGCGTTTCGGAAGTGTCAGGTTTCGTGCTTCTGAAGCACGATTCGGGGAAGCACGCTTCCCCAAGCCCATAGGCACTTCCGGTAACCCTGGTCTTTCCGATCAACCACTAGTATGAAACTGTGTTGTGAGATATGATCAGATGCATTTTGACTAGAAATACCAAGAACTGTATGCTCCACATACATACTTATATCCAGCCTAGTACAACATAAAAGAAATCTGATATCCTACCTACTATTAAGGATGTACTATGATTCATAGCCCTGAAATAAATGAGCAAAACCAAGTCAACTGGGACTGTTACTTGAACTGGCATCAGTGAACCCAGCTAGTAGTAATAGATGATGCCTACCATAAATGAGATGGACATGCGCAACCTATTGTTCTGCACTGTAATAGCAGTGCTACATAATTTTGATAAAACAAATGTTTTCAATTAATACAGTAATGAGAAAACAAATGATTGGCTGAAAGATTACTTGCACTGCAGTAGGATCAATGACAATGGATTTTCTGGAAAACTGCCTGATTTTATTGAAAAGTGGAAGCAGCTGGAAATTTTGTAAGTTCTATCAATTTCATTAGGAATGATTGGCAGAAACTTCTTCTATATGCTCCACTGATTCTTCATTATGAGTTTGTATCAGAGCAATCGAGGGCACTAATCTTACGGGGCCTATTCCATCTGGCATCAGCAAATTGGAAAGTCTATCACAGTTGTATGTTTCCTTATCAAGTTAGTAATATTTTATTGTTCTGTCTAGTTCTGTCACAACATTGATGATCTCGGCACTGTGATTTGCAGGAAGATTAATGGCATAAATGGAAAAAGTTCAGGATTCCCTGATCTAAGAGAATTGAAGATGTTAAAACAACTGTGAGTTGAATGGCCACATTGATTTTGTGTCATGAATTTATACTAGTCTATGCCACTCTATGGATTAAACTGACATTCTGATTCTATGATTTAGGATACTGAGGAACTGTATGCTATCTGGTCAAATCCCTTCTTATATTGATCAATTTACAAACTTGAAGATACTGTAAGTAAATAATTATTATGTAAAGGTAGTAGACTGAACACAAAATGCTAGGTGGAATACCCATGACAGTGGCTGGTGTTCATTACATAATTCATTGTTCTTTTATTTTTTTCCTTTTCAGTGACCTAAGCTTTAATAATTTGACTGGTGAGGTGCCAGAGTCTTTAGTACGCATCAAAAAGTTAAAGTTCGTGTAAGTGTATTTGTTTTAAATGGTAGCACTTCTTTTTTCCAACAAATAGTTGGCACGTTAACATGGCCATAAGAAAATACTTTGTAGGTTTCTGAACAACAACAGCCTAACTGGCACCATACCCGATTCAATATTGAGGACGAATACGGAAGTGTATGTTTCTCTTTTGACAAATCTACATTATTCTTTAAGGGATAGAAAAGAATTCTATTGGTAATGATGTATTATTTCTTCTAGAATGTCTTATTTTATAATATATCACAGTAGTTGACCCTTTGTTTTATTTATTGTTCACTTGTTTGTCTGTGTTAATTGCTCGCTAATTTTTCATGACCTCACTTCATGTTCACAATTCATCAGATAGAAAGTAATGAAAACATGAGTGCCAGTATATAGCCATCGTGAATAGGGATACAAACATCATAAGGTGTAACCTCAAAAAGTGTACAACTATGATCACCACAAACAAATCTGTTCTAGAGCTTCCTTTCCTTGTAACTATCTTAAAGGACTATACTACGGACCCAACTGCACAGAAATACAAAATTTATTTTCTGATTTGTTTACTTCATGTTTAAAATTTAACAGATAAAGAGCAGTGGAACATGATAAAACATCAACAGGTTATCATGGATAGGGCTACAAATGCAGGTGTACTCTCAAAAGATGTACAACTCTTGTGACCACTGAGCACAAACGAAATTGCCTCCAAAAACATTATTTCCTCTTATAACTATCCTACAGAACTTTATTTCAGGTGCAGCTATGTGACGGTACAAGATTTTATGAACATTTTATCCTACATGATAGGGATTTTCTAGTTAATGGCTTAAGAGAGTCATAATGTGCTGTCTTAAATTCACAAAATTTTTTTTATGACAACTCAGTGTTTTTTTCCTTTTCAATATGTTTTGAATTTATTCTCTTTCACCTCATAAGAATGTAAACAGTAATTCTTTAGTTAAATGTAAAAGTAGAAAAAAAATTGCCATTTAATCTTATAATCCCAGTCATTTTTGTGGCACACTAGATCCTTACCAAGATTCCCACTTTAGAAAGGTCTCCTTCAAATAAATTTAACTTGGCCATACACATGCATGGGAGGGGACTATGTGACTTTGTGACTTTATCAGAAGCCGCCCTGCTGCTGCTGCTGCTGCTGTTGATCATTTTAATGAACCATGGCAACGCCAAAACATGGATGGTCAGTGATTTGGCATATCACCTTATTTGTCATTCTTGCTGATCAATCACAAAAAGGCCATCAGTGAAAATAAGAAGGCTTAAAACTCTGCTCCTCAAATCCTATTAAATTTGTTACTACCGTTTCACGTTGTTGTTTTGCGACATTGCAATTGCATTGGGACTACCACTATCTGGCCAAGTTGAACAACTGGCATCTGGTTTGTTCATTACAAGTCATCTGAATATTTATGGTAAATCTCGGTTTTACTTCTTTTTTAGTTTGAACCATAATTGATTAGTGGTGATTCTTGTTCTTAAAATTTGCTTCGTCAAGAAAATGTCCATTTACTACTTGATGATCATGCTATTAATTTTGTCTACCTATGAAATGTTAATGATCTACTCGAGGTGATGATGTCATCTAACCATGAAATCCTACCTTTATTTTTAACTGCGATATCAAGCCCTGTTTCAGGTTCTTCCACTTTGCAACTTCCAAGTATAAGAGGCATTAGATGGTTTCTCGTGTTTCTTTCACATTGATATTGGAATTATTTTATAGGGATTTGTCATACAATAACTTCGAAATTGTGACTTCTGATGCATCATCTAATTGCATGCCACAAAAACTGTAAGAGTCCTACTTCCTGTACTTTATGATTTTCAGATTCCCTAGAATCAATCTTGTTTCTCACTGACATTTCAATCATCCATCTTCAGCAATTTGGTTAAAAGCTCGATGACATTGGAAAACCAGTAAGCTTCTCTTTACAATTTGGCATTATGTTAATTTCTCTTGCTTCCGAATGCTCATGGAATATGCTTACCAAACTTAAATAATGCAAGTAGTTAATATTCTATTTGTAATTGACATTTTCCACATTTAATACAGGAATATTATACATCCTTGCATGAGGAAAAATTTTCCCTGCAAAAAACCAAAATGTGAGTCTGCTCTTTTTGCGTTTTTCTTTTTTAACCCAAAGCCAGAGGTATTGGTTTTTTCTAAACCTGGCTTTTTAACCCACATAAATTGTGTTTGTAACACATTTGGCAGACTCTTATTTTCACATAAAATGTGGGGGCAATAAAACTAGTGATGGCAACACAACATTTGATAGAGATTATCAAACTGGTGCTGCAATTTTCTTCATAAGTTCTGGTGGAAACTGGGCAATGAGCAATACAGGGACTTTTCTGGACAATGGTGATAACGATGAGTACACTGTGGCCAACAGCTCAACACTCTCTATGCCCAATCCAGAACTGTACACAACAGCGCGTATTTCTCCACTCTCTCTCAAATACTATGGACTATGTCTCTATAATGGACCTTATACAGTGAAGCTCCACTTTGCTGAAATAGTAATAACTGATGAAAAAAACTTTAGCAGCCTGGGAAATCGAATATTTGATGTGTATGTTCAGGTAAGCAATCAAGTCATAGGAAAGCTCTGACAATTTTTTAGGACTTGACATTATACTATCTAAATGCAGGGGAAGCTAGAATTGAAGGATTTTAACATCAAAACTGATGCAAACGGATCTGGCAAGGCCACTGTGAAGACATTTCATGTGAATGTGACAAGTAACATACTGGAGATTCACTTCTTTTGGGCTGGAAAAGGCACTACGGGAATTCCAAAAAGAGGAGTATACGGTCCTCTTGTATCAGCTATTTCAGTCAAGTCTGGTAAGTCTCATTTATTCAGTAT
The DNA here is from genome assembly GCF_984573655.1 of Nuphar pumila. Lineage (NCBI taxonomy): Eukaryota > Viridiplantae > Streptophyta > Magnoliopsida > Nymphaeales > Nymphaeaceae > Nuphar > Nuphar pumila. The sequence goes on from NC_143263.1 coordinate 14,985,385, forward strand.
AATTTAATTAATTAATTTATTTTTATGTCTGGCCATGTATCATCAAATTTCATGCTCTGCTTATTCCTCCATCTTAGAAAGGAGATATTAAGCATCAAATCAACGTGGACGTATTTTAGATGGAACCTACCTCTGGTGGTACACTCCATCCCACTAGGATGAGTGGGTGGTGTTAACAATTTGTAGGTTTTCCATGGGTAAATTTAACAAAAACATTGAATTCTGAATTGATCGTCAAGCTGAAACAAACATATCACATAATATTGCTATTGTCTAGGGAAACTTACATAAAGGGGCAATGATTTAATTACTGCATATTTAGGTGCCTGCACATTCAATATCAACAAAAACTATCTCGGTTTCACATATTGATAAGAAATTGAGAAATACAAAAACTGAGACAAGGCAGTGTCTGAGCTGAGCCCCTTGGATTCGACATTTGGTTGAACTTTCTGATTGGCATAGTAACCAGACCAATGTAAGACTGTGCCAATAGACCAGTCTTATAAGATACACTTTGTAGCTGACCCTGGAACCCACAATTAGATGACTAGGCAACTAATGCTCCAACTTAGCTGCACCCTGGTTTGTAAGGTCTCACATCCATTCATAATACCTGCACCCTGGAATGAACGGCTTGGACTTAGCTGTCCTGGTACTATCCCTAGTCCACTCTCCAAGTCCTAGGTGTTGGAGTTAGCTGTCTTGGTACTATCCCTAGTCCACTGTCCAAGTCCTAGCTATTTGTCACGTGTGTCCATGTGCATGCATGTGTGGGGCATGTGAAGAGAGAGAGAGTCTATTTTCTAAATTATCGTTATTGTTCTCTTTCAGAACCTGATACAAATTTTTGCTTTCTATCTGCAAGATTTTGATCCTCCTAATGGCAGGAAGACTATCATCAGCATTGTGATTGGTGTGGTATCTTTTTTGTTGTTGATATTCTTGATTATCGCTATCCTTTGGAAGAAGGGATTTCTCTGCCACAAACCAGACGAAATAGGTAAGAATAAGTGATGCAATAAAACACATTAAGACGTGATATTCTATTTTGGATTTTTATTTTTTAAGTCAAATGCATAATTAACTAGTACTAGCTTCTGTTTATTTGTATTTATGCTTATTTTCAACAACTAATTTTTATGTTTGTGCTATGTAAATAGTTTGCATTAGCATTATAAAATCAACAAACCTTGTTTCAGCAAAAGGCCCAAGAATAGTAACTAATGTTGGTTGATCCAACTAGTTACGTTCATTTCCAAAATGCTACGATCCATGGGTTAAAACAGATTCAACTGATGGATCCAATATGGGTGTGCTAAGTTTTTGATTAGCGCAAACATGAATAAACCTAGTCTCGACTTGGATCTTCATGGCTAGGACCCATATTAGATTGTGGTGTCAATTTTGGGGTTTAACTATTTCCAAGTTATATCCAACATAGATGCAATCCATATACACCCAAAAACATTTTTGTCATCCAAGAAATACTTTTATTTGTCGTTCATAATTATTGGTAAATATTGTTTCTATTTGTATGTAAAAACAGTAAGTAAATAGATCCATAGCACTTAAAGAACATAATTATGGAACAATTCTTCATTGATAGTTGCTCATACCTTATTAAGAATTACATTTGAAAAAGATTGCACATTGTAAAACTTATGTTAGTCCATTCATGAATTTAATCTACTTCCATCTTATTAATTTATGTATCTTCAATATTTTGTGAAAACTAAACAATTATTATATCATTTGGGTGAACCTACTCCAGTCGTAGCTCACCATTTCATAGCCAGTAAATGCGTGTTTGTCATTGGAGTTCTTTTGGAATAAGCTCCTCCCATAAAATGCCAGATTAAAAACTCATGTACTTTTTTGCAACCTGTGTAATTATTTCATTGTAGCCTTGCCATTTATTTTCTAACCATGCTGCATTACCAGAACTTCAGCGACTTGACCTCCAAACTGGTTCCTTCACTTTGAGGCAAATTAAAGCTGCTACAAACAACTTTGATGCTGCTAACAAGATTGGGGAAGGAGGCTTTGGATCAGTTTACAAGGTATAGTTATTACCATGGTTGCCAGTCAAGGAAGCGGGAGCGGGAAGCGAGGCACTTTAAAAAATTTAGGAAGCGGGATCCGTGGGGTGACTTAGAAGCCAATCACGAACCGTCTCGAAAGTGACCTAGGAATCGAGGTGGAAGCAAAAAAAAAAGAAAAATAAAAGAAAAGAAAAAAAAGGGGGAAGCATGGGGGAAATGCGAGAAAGCGAGGGAAAGCACGTTTTCCAGCGCGTTCCAGAAGCACGACATTTCACGCTTAGGGGAAGCACTTCCCTGATTAACTAGGCGCTTTCGGTAACTCTGGTTATTACCAATCTACCGAGGTGACTATATTACATGCCTTCATGTAAAGAAGACCACAGTTTCTGGATTGCCATCAGTAACACTGACCTTTAAGTTCTTAAACTCCCACTGTTCAGATACTGTGTAACCAAGACTCTGTCAACAGCCTCAAGGCAAAATTTCGCTCTACGATTTTGACTGAAGTACATAGTTCTTTCAAGTAGTCAATTTAGCTCTTATTTGTTACAAGAACAGCTTCTTCTTCTTCTTTTTCTTTTAACCATTGCGTGAAACTGAAAAAGGTTCAAACTATTGTCAGTCATTTGATACTGATTCTCAGAAATTTGGGGGGGAGGGGGGGTCAAAGGATGCCACAAGTCAGTCTGATCACCTTAATCATCAATATGACGTTGCTGCTGTTTATGTCAGTTAACTGTTGAATGCTAATTGGTAGAGGAAACTGCCCATTTGTCGATTCAGGGACATCTATCAGATGGAATCATTGTTGCAGTTAAGCAGCTTTCTTCCAAATCAAAGCAGGGAAGCCGTGAATTTATCACAGAGATTGGCATGATTTCTGCCTTGCAACACCCAAACCTTGTAAGGCTGTACGGTTGTTGTACTGAAGGGAAACAATTACTGCTTGTATATGAATACATGGAAAACAATTCTCTTGCCCATGTTCTATTTGGTAATCTTGCTGATGATCATTTTTAAATGCTCCTCTAAGTTTGCCTTTCTCCAAATCCATGTGTTTGTGATTCGTGCAACTCTATTAATACCTATATGGTTGGATTTTTATAGGTCGAAATGAAAATCAACTGAAACTGAACTGGCCTACCCGCTGTAAGATTTGCATCGGAATAGCCAGGGGTCTGGTTTATCTTCATGAAGAATCTACTCTGAAGATTGTTCACAGAGACATAAAATGTACAAACATTCTGCTCGACAAAGATCTGAATGCCAAAATATCCGACTTTGGACTTGCCAAACTTGATGACGATGATAACACCCACATCAGCACTCGTATAGCTGGAACTTTGTAAGTTCAACTCTCTGTTTTATTATTGCCTTATTGCTTTGAGTTCCTATTCTTTTGTTTCCTAGTGCAATCACAGTCACAATCATCTAGGTGCTTTCTTTTCTTAATTTGACATCTTTTTTAAGTAGAGAAAATCATTAATTTTCTGTAACTATGTAAAATGAAATTTGTTTCGGTGTCTTCCATAATTGTTTCAACGGTCGTGAACAATCAAGAAAAGTTTTTTATGCTTGTTCATAAAAAAACAGTGATATATCAGGATATTTCTGGAGTTACAGGAGCAATTTGCTAATACTATTGATAAATTTGACAGGAACCACATAGGCCCTGTCTTGTTGCGTGTTAGTCTTGTGACTAAACTGCATGATTGTCATGGATCATGGGCCTGCGCTCTCTACGTATTGTCAAAATTTAATGAATATATAAGTTTATAAGTCCATTTTCAGGACAAATATCTTGTGAAGGTCATAAGCTGATAAATCTAGTCATTCAAGCCTTATAAGAGGATTTTTTTCCTCCAACAAACATAAGTATAAAAGGAAGCATGCAGAAAATATTACAGTGAATCTGCAATACAAAGAGTTAAAGAAAAATCATATTGTGATCCTATCTTATGATGCCTCCTTGTTTATAGTTTGATTCGACCTCAAAAAATCTTTCAGTGGTGTCAAAGATGTTGAAGGGTACATTGTCAATGCTTCATTGATACGTGGTGATACTGGCTTCGTTTGTGATGGAGTTATTTCAGACATTTTATCAAGTAGATTGCATGCACCTTGTTTTTGCCGCGTTACTAGCCATCATAGATTTGATTAGGTATTCATCTACCAGTTAGGCATCATCCAAAAACAGGTTTTCAACTTGAGTTTGGGGGTCATCCAATGTGCAAACCTCCCCTTATAGGTTATCTTACTAAATCTAAGCCTAAGCTTTATCGCTTTTAAAAAGTTTTTAGGTTAGAGATGCTGATTTTTTTAATAGTAGTGTATTAAACCCAATTTTGAGAACTGTTTACTCTATCCAGTTGTACCATGTTGCATTTTGTCAATTTAGAGACTCATAGTGAACCATTTGAACTCACAGAATATATACTAGGACAAAACGAACCTGATAATCCTATGCCGTTAGTTGAAAAAAAATTAAATCAGCTTCTAGGGATGATAATGATGTTCCATTGTCTTGGTTTTCTAGACATAAGTGTCCTAAAACTCAACCCACATGGGCTATAGCACACCTGTCCAGGTGGGTTGCCTTCAGGCATTCAACTTGCAGGATGTCACGAGTGTGATACCCAGTGTGGGTGCCTCTTGCCTTAAGGCCAAAGCAGTAGGATCCCTAGTGAGCAAGGGGTTGGGGGGCATGGAGCCGAGGATTTTAACTGCTTGCGAGTGGGCCATACGACAGAGTCAATCTCCCAGGCCTCTCACCACCTGAACCAGGGTTTCCCCTTGATAAATGTCAAAAAAAAGGAGGCCTAGGTAGGACTCTACCCACTTAAATGATTATTATTTATTTATTGCTAAGAAATTTTGTTTGTTCATGGATATAGATGACTTAAGAGAATGCCAGATAGGATGAGCTAACATGCAAAGACATCGAATGTAAGTTTTGAACTAAATTAATTGCCAAAAGTTCTCAGGAAGATGAGATTAATTATATGGATGCACATTCTCTAGTAGCTAAGTTAATATCCGTTTGGATTTTTCTTATATAGTAGCACACTTACATTAAGAGTTACATCAAATGGATGTTAAAATCATCATCAAGCCTTCTCCCAACTACATGGATCATCTTTATCTGTTTTGTTTCTCCATTCCTTCCTATCTAAGAACAGCATTTGTTACTCTAGAATGATTTATATTAGCTATTATTGCCTCACTCCTAGCCTTAGGCATTTTTTCTTCTTTTCTAATTCATTTTCTCAGTGACAACCTGTCACCTGGGTGCGGGTGCGGGTATGGGTACTTGTATGGAGGGTACGACACGACCATTCCAAAAAATGTGGGTATGGAGACATTACTATATATATATATATTAAATATCACATAAATACAAAATAAATTCAAAATAAACTAAATATAATCTAAATATATATGTTATATCTAAAATATATAATACATACTGAAAATATAATTATAAATTATTTGAATACAAACTTGTATGTGTGGATGGTAAAATTGTGTGTCCAAGTGTTGACACATGTCGACACGGGTACGAAGGGCAAAATGGAGTGTCCAGGTACCATAGGTGACAACCTTTCTTATTATTACTATGGTAAGTTTTTGCACAACATGCCCAAATTGTCTTGAATGGCATTCTTTGCTTTTTACTTTATTTGTTAATATTCCAAAGGATTTTATGATTTTCAATCTTATTTTTCTTTGTAATTCCATACACTCATCTTAACATATGCATCTCAAATATTAAATACTATACAAAACTGGCCAATCTTATTGCAGTTTCAAGGATGTGTTCTTTTTCTGGAGGCACTCATTTATTTAATAACACTTCATTAACCTATTGCTATTTTATTTAGCTAACACAAATTATACTAGTGGTATATTCATCAAATCCATCATTTTGTTGTATTATAAATCTTATGCATCAAAACTTTTGACATGTTGAATTGCAAGGTTAACATATATTAGTTGTGACATTTTCTCTCATTCTCACTAAAAGATGCACTGGATCTTCTTTATTTTGGTAATTATCTAAACTATTTTTCTCTAATATGATCCTTTAATGATCTAGTTTATTTTGTACATCATCTATATTTTGGCTAATAAGTATTGTAGCATCTTCAAGCAACATACTTCAAGAGATCTCATCTTGGACAAAAGATGTTACTTCATCAATGACTACAAATAAGCATAGGCTTAAAGCAAATCATTAGTATATCTCAATCTTAACCAGAAACATATTTTTACTTGTAGAAGTAGTCCTAATGTTCATTGAAGCTCCATGATACATATCTTGAATGATTTTGATATGTCTATGTCAGATTCCTTCCATATTGATCAAAGTAGTTGTTTTGAAACTCTATCATACTCTTTCTCTAAATCAATACCATATAAAAATCTCCTCGCTTCTTTATAAACTTTTTTATAAGTTGTCTTGATATGAAATTAGCGTCTATAGTTGCTCCTTTTGACATGAAACCAAATTGATATTCTTACTCGTGATTCTCTTTGAAAACATTCCTCTATTATTTTATTAATAAAGTTTCATGGTGTTTAATACCCCTATAGCTAGAGAAATTATGCATGACACATTTACTCTTATATATAGAACAATACTATGGTTTCATAATAAAAGATAAGAAAAATAGAGTATGTAAACAAAAGAAAAGGTTATGTGGAGCAGAACATTCATTTAGCCAATAGTACTTAACCTTTCATAATGCCATTATCAAAATGGATTATGTGGAAACTATATCAGACCATTGTTTTTATTCAAGAAAACAAAGTAAGTTTGTAAGCTTGCATTTGTATCGATGATGCATTCCTAAGTACAGCTGTATGACTATGGTAGATGAAACAGTCTTAATTGAATTTTCAGTTTGAAATGAAAGATGCTGGAAAGGAATCTTCTGTATTGGAGATTAGTATTATTAGAAACAAAAAAAGTTATAAACTGCGTTTAAAGATAGATGCCTTTATTACGCTCTTAAAAAGTCAGAGGAGAACTATACGCATAAATCAACTAATGTAGCCAAAGGGTTAAAGTTAAGTAAAAACAGTTACTCAAAAGATGGATAAAATAAATTGAACATTCTTTGCGCTCAAATAGTTGGTAACTTAATGTGCCATGGACCTGGTTTGATATAAGTTTTGCTGTTGGCTTTGTTGATTCCTACCAAAGTAATTCAGACCTTTTGCATTGATATGCAGCCAAATTATGTTTTGAAGTTGATACTTTGGAATTATTAAAAGTTGTTTATTGTTTTCTAATATGATTGCTACCTTTGATGACCAAAATGGCTGCTTTATGAAAATTTTGAAAGTGAAGATAGACACACGACAACAAATTTATTGTTAATCAAGCAGTTGATGAATAGTTGGCTCAAAAAGCTAACACGTTGGTACAAAATCAGTGTGTATGATACTGTTACAGAAAATGAAATAGTTGCTGGTCAACGTTCGAACACGTGATATGATTGGAACTCCATTGTCTTAAATGTACTTTTGATAAGCTATTTGCAATGCGTATCACCTTTATGAGACTCAAGCATGGCCGAGTTCGTCAGAATATCATTATGGACAAGTTTATGTAACAAGAATATCCTCATGATGTCATAATGGAAGGAAGCCACTTAGAGCTAGCTAGATTAACCCTGATAACAAAGAAAGTGCACCACTAAACAGGAGTAACACTTATCTGTCTACATGGTCAAGTGAGAGATATTAGTCATCTGAGCGTGAAGAGGAAATTGCATGAATGTTATGGAGGGACGTGCTTACCCTCTATATAACATGTTAGGCTAGATTTAATTAATATATCAAATTTTAAATTTAATTTAGAAACTGGTTTTTTAAAATCTTTCTAAGATGATAGGTCTAGCCCTTCGAGCCTGAGTGAGATTATCATTTTTCTCAGATGAGCATAGCATGAAGTAGAACCAACTCAATAGAACATCTCTATAAATAAAGGTGAAATTTAAAAGAAAACAGTAGAGATTACAGCAAATCTTTGACACAAAGAGCTAAATAAAAACCCTACCCTGCTCCTTGGAAACACCTTATCTAACAATGCTTCCTCACTCATAACTTAATCAATCCTCCAAAAGATCTTTAACTGTTTCCCATAAACGATACATTGTGAAAACAAATAAAACTCGCCATAGTACTTAACAGGCTGTTAGTGTCATAAACGAGATTCAGTGACAAGGGTCAACACTTCCTAAGGTATCAAATGGTGCAAGATTTGTTGCATAGACATATTAGGTGACCCTTGATGCAACTTGTGAACTGGGAAGCAACACCTTGATTCATTTCCCACATTGACTGATGAGGGCAACTCAAGAAACCATCCAAGTCCAAATGGACTTCATTTATAGGGCCATGGCTTGACAAAGCGGTTGCATCTCTGTTATGATGAAGCCAAGTCCGTTCAAGTTGCCTATGTTCATAATAGGCCATGGAGTCTTTTGACATTTGTTGCGAGATACTATGGTCGCCAGCTCCCATGATTAATTAATTCATGGTAAAATGGAAGAACCTGGTTTTGCACGCATGCTTTGCATAGCTACACTTAAGCAGGACATCTCTGTACTACCCATGGTTTTGGTATGTGAATTGTTTTTTCATGAAATTATAAATCTCGTGCAACTGCAGTGGATACATGGCCCCTGAATATGCCATGCGTGGTCACTTGACTTTCAAGGCAGATGTTTACAGTTTCGGAGTTGTCGCTCTTGAAATTGTTAGTGGGAAGAGCAACAGTAGCTACAAGCATTCAGAAGAAGGTGATTACCTTCTAGATTGGGTGAGTCTGTGCCCGTTGAATTTCAAAATTCATATAGTCAGTTCCACTCTGCTAATCATTTTTTATTTTCCTCAGGCATGTGTTCTTCATGATAGAGGGGACCTGCTAGAGCTTGTAGACCCAGATCTGGGTTCAAACTACTCCAAGAAAGAAGCCTTGGACATGATTAACGTGGCTCTCCTGTGCACCAATTCATCCCCTTCGCTTCGGCCGGCAATGTCAACAGTGGTGAGCATGCTCGAAGGCCTAACACCAGTGCTGTCCCCACTTCCAACCCCAGCACCATCAAGTGGTGAGTGGAGTAACAGAACACGTAGAGTGCATTCTCAGCACAACAGCAACCAGAGCCAGAGCCGTTCAACGGAAGTGCAATGGACTGGGTCCACAATTTCAGGCCCTGAAGAGGAGGAGCATAGTGAGCATCTTTTAGCAGAAAGTTCCCATGAAATCCATTCATTAACATAAACAAAGTGCTGTGTCCTCTTGTGGGAACTCCCATGCTTGTCGTCACTCCTGTGTGGTCATCTGGGCTACCAAATTTTATTCATGTGCTTACAATCTCACACGTAGGATATGGCCCAACGAGTAAAAGCCCCACGTGGGCTTCCATCATGTATATATACAGTCGATTGTACTCAATTTGACCCACAAAAGTATTCTGCTTGCTCCGTTTGCTATGGTCATACCTTGCATCATCTTTTTTTATGTAAAAAATATGATTGTTTTTAGTTTTAAAATTCAAAAATAACCATATTGTACGGGAAAAATAACAGTCTCGAAATGCCCTACAATTTTTAAAATTTGTTCCATGTCAAAATTTGTAAATGCCCAACTTTTTTAGGACATTTTTACTCTTCGCATGAGCGAACCTCCTAAGGTTCGTGCGATATATAGGATGTCTCTATTTTGCAACCTCGCACTAAAAAGTACATTTGCATGATGATTTTGTGGACCTCACAAAGTTTGCATAACTAAATTTTCCAACCTCTTATAACTGAAATGTGCATACCTTTATAAATACCGTACAAAATTCACATATATAGATAACATTTGTGAGCTACCATGTGAATCTCTTTTTAAGTAATTGATCATCAAGGAAGTTCACAAATATATGACAACATTCACATATTAATGTTTGCAAATGTCCTTGACCTCTGCATTCTGGTCGATATCTGCAAATGAGCTACTACCTTCTCATATATAGTATGACATTCGCAAGCTATCATGCGAACTTGAGGACATTCACATGACGTTTATGGAAATTTATATTATTTGTGAATTTGATGAAATTCACACTGTGTTGCGGGAATAGGAAAGTCAGCATGATGTTTATGTGAATACACTTTGTTATTTGTTATCTTGAGTTCATTCACATAACGTTTATACGAATGTACTTCACTATTTGTGAACTTGATTATATTTGCACATTGTGTTGCGAAGATAGAAAGGTCTGCATGATGTTTATACGAATATACTGTATTATTTGTGAATTTGAGGGCATTCACATAACATTTATGTGAATACATTTTACTATGATGTGAGAATAGCGAGGTCTGCATGTACTCCATTATTTGCAAAATTGAGTATATTCACATCATTTTTATGCGAATGTAATCCATTATTTATGAACTTGAGAAAGTTTGCATAATGTATTTGCGAATGCACTCTATTATTTGCGAACATCGTCAATGTACTTAAGTTCCTACATGATATGCATGTGAACTGTAATACGTATTTTTGAATTTTCTCCTAAATATGCAAATTGTTTACATTTACAAAATATGACTTTGATACTATAGATAATTTATAGAATATTTAAAATTTACAGAACATCCAAAATTTACAAAACATCTAAATTTTACAAAACATCTAACCTTAATTGAAATTAAAGAACCAAAGTTTGCAAAACGTCCAAAATTTATAAAACATAGATGATTTAAGAAATATCCAACCTGATCTAAATTTAAATATCCAAAATTTATAAAACACTGAACATTTAAAGAATAGCAAACTCAAACTGAAGTTAAACATCTAAAATTTACAAAACATTCAAAATTCTATCAAATTTACATCCAATATGTCAAATCTATATCCTAAAAAATAAAATAAATTATTTATTAATGAATCATTTTGTTTTGCAATTTTGTCAAATTCACAATAGTAATCAATAATGATGACCCAGAATTGTTCATAGATCAGCTTCCTGAGCAAGGTCATCCGGCACCTCATCGTTCAATGTTTTCTCCTCTTCTTCTTTCTGCTTGGCCTTTAGACTTTTTGTTTTCTCTTGCGGTCCTTTTCTATTCTTTGCCTCCTCAGACTTATTTTGGGCAACCTCAATTTCTTCTATATGTTTTCTTATGTGTTTATAGAATTTGACCATATGCTTCTTATAGTATGTTGCGTCGTCCTGAAAAAAAAAATGGACTCAAGCTATGTCCAAGCCTAAACACGAGTTTCAAACCCGGACTTCCTGCGAGATTTAACTCAACGCAACCTTTAATTCGAGAGGCAACCCTACCAACTATGCAAAACCTAAATGCATGCATATCTTTTTTTTCATTTAAATTTATCTTTTACATTCTACCAATGCACGCAACAATTAATTTAGGTTTCGATTAAATTATTATCTCTACAAGGGCACCACTACCTCAGGACGCTATAGGCTCGTCAGTCAACATGGGGGTTGTATATTTAATCATGGGTGATTTACATATTTTATTTTAACCTTACGAGAACTCGGCTTTGCAAGCATCAAGGTCTAGAATCCTTCATTAAGGAGTTCCTTCCTTTGAAAAAAGGTCGTAGTGCACTATAGTATACTGGACCTTAAAAAAAAAAGTTTGCATTCCCTAAGCCACCGTGGTTGGGGTTTGGTCCACCCTAGTGACCAAGGCATGGCCTACAACAACAATACACCATCGTTAGCTAAGGAGTCTATCGGTAACTCAGTACATTCCATGGGATTGATGCAAACTCGCTCTCAAGGCGAGTACAAAGTCACTCAAGGTAACAAGTTGCCTCATCTTTCAAGACGTAACTAAACTCATTTATGTAACTTGTACATGTTTAATTAAGATTTCTTTTTTGTTTGTTCTCAACGTACCCACTAGGTACACAGGGCCTTGCCCAACAAGTCACACTAAAATTTCTAACTTAAGAGAAAAATTATTTTTCAAAACTAGTACAAATGCCTCATTACACTCTCAACGAGACCTTACTATAGTCTCTAACTTGGGAAAATCATTTCTCAAAGTCCATACTATGAGAAAATTGAGAAATTTCATAAACCTCAAGGTTACAAGACCCAAAACTTCTCATGTGACCCACATATATGAAGATTCACCAAACTTTAATGAGCAATCATATTCGCTTTCCCAAACTAAGTTTGGTTCACCCATTCATATATAAATATATATATCTCGTAACCCTTAGGGGGCAGCATCTTGTTTTTCTTCTACGTATATACCTATAGTGATATCAAATACAAAAATTTTCAAATGCATACGTACGTGTTTATTTCAAAACCTCACTTTTCTCAAATGCGGAGATTTTTTTACTAACTATGCATGTGCATTCATATCAAGTTATGACCTTTTTTTAAGCAAACATGTAAGGACAACAAATCAAGTATGACAGATTTTTTTTTTTGAAATGCAAATAAGTAGGGCAGCAAACCAAGCATGACAGAAAATTTTCTTCAAGAATGAAATTTGAATGCAATGTACATGGCAGCCACATGTATGAGAAAACCTTTTTTTTTAACATGCAATGAGCATGGCAGCTACGGGTATGACAGAAAATCTACTTTTAACATGCAATGGGTATGACAACCACATGCATGACAAAGAATTTGTTTTTAACATGCTATGAGCATAACAACCACATGCATGACAGAATTTATTTTTAACATGCAATGAGCATGGCAGCCACATGACTGAAAATTTATTTCTAACATGCAATGAGCATGACAACCACATGCATGACGAAAATTTATTTTTAACATGCAATGAGCATGACAGCCATATGCATGATAAAAAAAATACCTCTAGGGGAGTAAGTGAAATCAAAATCAGGACGTACATCCTTCCACCAACGGTCAAAACCAGCAGTAGTGCTTAGACCCTCAGAACTGGCACAACAAAATGCCAAGAGGAGGTAACCATGCCCAAGTAAGCAATCCACTAGTTGGAATCTAGTTTGGTCACCTCCAGCTTATCTTCAAAAGCCTGGTTGAACATGGTTCCCTGAATCTAGTAAAATTGCTGCAAGCAGTCACGATAATATGTGATCCTCCAATAAGGACCCACCAACAAGAGAACCTTCCTAGGAGTCGACACAGTAAACTTGGGTGAACCAAAAGTATCCTAGGTCTGGATATCTGTAAAAAACCCTCCGGCGAAGTCGCCGGAGGGGATAAACTTAAAAAAAAAAAAAACGTTTTCCCCAAAGGGGAAACCGCGTAACGAGAGGGGGTGAGGATAAACCTCACCCCCCATAATCCGTGGAAAGGGGGGGGGGAGGTTATCCTCAGCCCCTCACCTTGCGTGAGGGTTATAAAAACCCTCACGCAGGTCCTCCTTTCTGCACCCTGCATCGAGAGAAATCAAGAGAGAGAGAGAGAGAGGATCTTATCGACGACGACGGCGACGGCAGCAAGGTAAACCCACCTTCCCCCATCTCTTTCTTCGTTCTTCTTTCCGGTTGGGAGCACAGGGGGGCGGCAGCCATTGCTGCCGGCAAGTTGCAGGTTTTTAAAAAAAAAAAATCGACAGAGAAAGAGAGAAAGGGGGGGGGGGGTCGGCCGGCCCTATGGCGGCCGACTCCAACGGCCGGCCCTGGTGACCGACCGACACAGTTGGCCGGCCCTGGAGGCCGGCCCAGGCAGGTGAGTGCAGAGAGACGGTCGGCAGGGGCCGACCCTCTGCAACTGAGATCAGAAGGGGCACAACCCCTTCCGCACTTTTTTATCGAGCGACCGGTTCGGTCCGGGCACCCGGACCGAACCGGATTGGTCTGGGTGCGACCCAGACCGAGCCCACCTGTGTGGGTCGCGCCCAGACTGAGTGCTTTTTTTTTTAAAAAAAAAAAAAGAGGCTGGTTCTGCCTGGGTACGACCCAGACCGAACCAGGTCAAGTGTTTTGAGTGAACCGGTTCGGATCGAACCGGTTCGGGTCGAACCGGTTCAAACCAAGCCGGTTTGGGTCGAACCGGTTCAAGCCAAACTGGTTCGGTTATTTATGGTTCAAATAGAACTGGTTCAGGGTCTAAACCGATCCGGTTGAACCAAGGTCCAAACCGAACCAGTCGGGTCTGGATCTAGGTTTTCAGTACAAACTCAATTCAATTTGGACCTGTCTTAGATCCAGATTAACCGGGTCAAGATCTGACTGGATCAGTTTCGGATCTGGACCCAGTCAGGCAGGTCTGGACCCAGTTAGATTATCTTGGATAAAGTCAGGCAGATATGGATCCAAACAGACTGTTCAGGATCCAGTCAATTTGTCCTGGATCCAGTCAAACTATTATGGATCTAGTCAGAATAGAATGGATCTGGTTTAGATCCAATCAGACTATTCTGGATCCAGTCAGACTTTTCTGGATCCAGTCAAGCAGTTTTGGATTCAGTTATGTAATGGATCTAAATCCAAACAGACAGGGTTTGGATCCAAATCAGAATTGGATCATAAGATAGTTTCAGATTGCCCGAAATCCGAAATGTACCAAGAGATCCATTTGGATACTTGAGATCCATTTCAGTAAAATGGACATATCTTCGCACTCCGAACTCGGAATCGAGTGAGGTTTGGTGTGTTGGATTCGTATTGAAGAGGGAAATCCATTGGTTTATGAAATTCAGTCAAACTAATAATGCAGAAACTGTGGTTTCTTGAATAAGTATCGGGAAGGGTATTTTGGTAATTTGGTAAGAGGTTTGTGAACTGATTCAAGTATATTGCTTTAATGACCAGATCCTATTGTTAGAACTTCGTGAGGCTCGATTTCGGAGGGAGTACGTTGTTCGCACTTGAGGTAAGGGATATTATAAGTAACTTTAGATGTGAATAAACTTGTTTCACGCTATTTGTTATCGTAGTGCTATAGAAGTAATGTGATTAGCATGATAGCTTTGAGTGAGTCCATGACATGCATAAATTCCATGCTTGACATTATGTGTTAATTTAAATACATGTTTATTTTGAAATGCATGTTAGGTGTAATATGTCATGCATGATAGAAAGCGATTGTGATTGCATGTCTAATTGATCATTTATATCATGCATTGTGATAAGATTAAGTTTGGATTAGAGTCTCATTTAGTTCATTCATGTAGTATGAATGTATATTTAGAATTCAGCATGCAGTACCTCTTAAATCCCGAAAGTGGCGACCTGTGGCAAGGGCTACCTGGTTCGCGGCTAGAGTGCAGCCACCATGGAGAGTGGGCCGCCGGTGATTTAATGATGTAGAGACACTACATCATTACGTGCTAAGTGAGAGCGGTGTGAGTCCTAACGTCAACATGAGATTAAGAATGAGATTGTTGTGATTAGTCATGACACCACTCGTGAGGGAACGAGTGAACTTTGAATTTGAGAAAATTATTCAATGTGTGAACTTAGTTATGACTTAGGATTTCACTCACACTGGTTTGGGACTCTAAAGGATCATGGGTGGTTGATAACCATCATGTTTAGGATGTAGCGTGAACCATGCCGAGATTGAGAGCTTGACCTCCCGGCTAGATACCGGTGGGGTCCCCGTGGTGGTTCACTGTAGTGCCTAGTGGTCCGGGGACCACTGAGAGTGTGTGGTTCATTGTTTTGCCAACATGTAGAATTGAGGTGTTCTAAAGGGTTGTTATGCCCATAAATGGATATTACTGGTATAGCCACTTTAGTGATAGTTGAGAGAGAGAGAGTATTTGAGAATGAGAATGGGGGCAATTAAAATATACAAACATGTGATGTGTATCGAGAACTAAATTAAGACTAGGAGCTTAGAGCCACTGCAGTTGTAAATTGTTTGTTTATTTACTTATAATTATTTCTTACTGGGTTGTAGACTCACCCTCATTTTTGTTTAATTACAACTGTAGGTTCCAAGCATTAGATCAATCACTTGTGAGCAGCTTTTCCCGTCTTCAGCAGAGCATTGGTATTTTTACTTTCCTTGTCATTGAAAATAATGTAATTGCTTTTCTTCTGTTATGAATGATGAACATTGTAAGAAAAAGTTGATTATGGAAATAAAATAAAAAGTTTTTTTTAGCCACGTTTTTCTCTGTGTAAGCTTTGCATTCTTCCCTCTGGGAAGTAATACCAACTGAACTCGGACTTCTGAGGTCCCAGATCAGGGTGTTACAATATCCCAAGTGACAAAATCCTCAATCAAATCATTGAGCAGTCTGCGATAAACTTTCAAGGATTGACACCTCGAAGATCCTGTGAAGTCTGTGCACTTCCCAGCATGACACCCATCAAAAGAACTTGAGGAGGGAAAAAATACAAGAGGTACCCATAGAACCAAATATCCAAAAGGATCTTGCTGCCAATGAAGCCTTTGTGGCAATGATATGTGCAAGAACTCAGGCAATGGTACAGACAAGCCAAAGCCGCCATGCCCAGTGAGAGATGTCTCTCATGACAGAACCAACTCTTCAACAAGTAAACATGATGAAGGTCCATAAGTTTCTGACTTTCGCCAAAGACAACAAAGGCAACCGAGTGGTGTAAGTTTTATGAAATAAATTTATAAAGATATATTTTTTATAAAAATGTTTTGTGAAAGTTAGACACCAAATAATAAAAAATGGCTCACACTAGGGTGAAATCCAAGTCGAACTCAGGAAACAAAATAAAATCTTTGTATTCCACAAAAATGCAATCTTTTTTGCCTAAAAAAATAAATAAAAGTAACTAACTAATTACAATGAGTTACTCTTGCAGAGGACTAAAAAAATAATAATAATCATGCCTTATTATAAACCCAATTAATTGAAAATGACCCTAGAACTAAAAGAAATGAAAAAGAATAAACAAAAGGGTCTTCTTGTTGCTTGTGACTAGTCCCTTGATCTGCACTGCTTTACTTGAACCCCAGAGCTACTGGCATTTGATCTGTAGGCTCGTGTACTCTTTGCTCACTTGATAAAGACTCTTTTGAGGAGCCTTTTACGAACCTTTAGGGGACCTTTGAGGGACCTATGAGGGCTCTTCGAGGGCACTTTTGAGCACTTATCGCACACGCAACCGTTCTCTATAAAACACAAAAAAAACAAAACAAAACAAAACAAAACACAAAAACTATACCAAAATATAATGTTAGTTAAATCTAAAACAAGAAACAAGAATCTAACAAACTTGAAACAAACTTAAAGCAAATTAACTAAAACTGAAATGTAACAAACTGTTTAACAAACTAACTAACTCAAATCAAGAAAAATGTTAAATAAAAAACTATCTAGTTAAAACTATGAACAAAGAAATCTAATCCAACTAATTAGACTAAAACTAATTTTAACAATACTAATGAACTAATATTAAATTAACTAATTGTTAACAAAAAAAATAAAAAAACATGAAACCAAACTACTAATTAATCACAAAATCTAAAACAATCTAATAAAAATAAAAATTGGATCAAACAGCCCAGCTAACCAATACTAAAAATATTCAAACTATACTAACTATCAAAATGCAGAAAGTCAACCACTCATACTGATCCGATCATAACCCGACCTGCATTGCTCGCGCTAGATGTGATACAACTGATGAATCACTCAGCAGGTGCCGCTAATAGATCAGACTCTGATCTGATTGCTACAACCAGTAGGCAAATAGGTTGGCCTTAGCTGACCAGATCATGCTCTGATATGGTAGCAATCAGGTTCGACTAAACCGATAGACTGTAAGTTGGGGTTTACTGAACTTGAACCCGAGGTGTTGCAGGTCGGACATATGCTAACATACCGATCCGTAATTCTGATTTGTGTGGGTTAGGTCCTGCAACTCAACGTCAATTGTTGTGTAGCACAAAATAAAGGCAAGTCTAATTTGGGAACGTCAGATTTGTATAAAATTATAAAAATGTGTTGAATCACGTTGGAACTTTTGACACCGCAGACTAAGATGGATCTGTGTGTTCATGCAAATACGATCAACGGATTTTAAACAGATCTTTGGTTGTGTGGCTTGTTCGATGAGTGAATAAAGTAACCTAAACTGCTAATACGCTATGCTGAATTTAAATCTACTCTAACCAATATGCAGGAAAAAAAATCATATTCTTCACCTTGGCCATGACATCCTCCCCTCACTAAGGTACCTACATGGTGTCCACATTATCCCTTTGCATCTCACCACTGCCATTGCAGTCTCCTGCTTTCTCTAGTTGAGCATTGCAGTCTCCTGCTTTCAATCAATGACTCATTCAACTTCTTCGTCATTGATTGCACACATGAATCTCTCTCCTTAAATACTTTCGGGATGAAAGACGTGGTTTTTGCCATAGGCTTCTCAACTTTTTCTTTTATAATACTTTTGGCCACTTAAGGTGTTAGAAGCTTCTTATTTAAGCTCAACTTTTTGAGTCTTCTCTTACTCATGCTCCAATTATCGTGGTATATGTTTGTCACCTATATTTTTTACCATGGCTCAGGTTCCTTCTCTATCCCCGTGTCAAGCCTCAACCATACTTTATAGTAGGATGGATAGTAAGTGGATAAGGTATTTGTTGTTCTCTTTACTATGTTCTATCAGTAGGTGTTGGTGTAGGTATTGTTGGCTCTATGACAAACTCTTCAAATGTAATTAAAGAATTTTCAACAAAAACAAAATAAGTAAACTGGTGATTGACACTTATTGTCTTTAGAATTTATTGTCCAGGGACTACATTGAAGATCATATCTCAAAAGACAAGTCAATCTATGTATATTAAAAAAAGCATGATGATCATAAACATGACTTCAAAAAAAAAGAATCAAGGTATACACTTACATCTGTCAAACATCATATTATACAAATGGACATAAATGATAAGAGCTATATGCAATATGATCACATTATAATACAAATTAAGAGGCATACGAGAAAAACCTTTTATCGAGAAACCCAAATCAAAATCCATAAAATGTATTAGATTTATTATCAAGAGCATAATCAAGTAGTATCAGAAAATAAAATGCAATGCATATGATGAACATACATACCTAAAAGTAAAAAAAATATATAGAAAAAAAGAATGACAAAAAATATTCTTACCAAAAAAGAGAATGCCAAAATAACATAAACAAGTAAAATATGAAGCAATGCCAGGAAAATAACAAAAATAGGTAAAATATGCCAAAAAATGAATTCATGCCAGAAATATCAACAAATAATTGTTTCAATCGATAATGATGTGCTTACTAAAATATCTCATCATTGATGATGTCTCGAATGCTCAAAAGGTCATCGATAAAGTATCACCCAAAATACTCACAAAAAAAGTCACAAAAAATAGTCACCGAAAAAATACCAAAAAAATTTGCCAAGAAAAACACGATAGGGCAAAAGGGATTGGAGATCACAATCAAAGCCCTAAAATGAGAATCGACACTTTTTAAATATCGAAGCATCGCATTTAATGCTAGTACAAACATTCACAAAAAAATGAAGAGATTCGCATTTAAGTTTTCATAAAATTTGTGAATCTCATGTAGAATGTTGGAAAGTCCACAAATGATGCATAGATATTTGTAAATGCAAGCATACATTTGTGGATCTTCTTGAAGAGTATTTATGCAGGTTATATTCACAAATCTATAGGAAATTCGCTTCTATGAAAGGTAAAAAGGTCCTTTAGAGCCAAACATTTGTGAATTTAGACATGGGGCGGATTTCAAATTTTGTGGGGCATTTCAAAAAACGCATAAATTTTGACATATAATACCATCATTTTCCATTATTTTTACCATATTTCTTGAATCTAAATCTTGAAGTTGTATGATGCATTTAACTAGTTGATTATGATATTTATTATTTTATTAAATGTAACCCAATCATATACTCGTTTACATGAGGTATAACAATTTTGTGTGATTGTCTAATAGTTCTAACTAATGCATTCACATACTTTCCTTTTATGGGGGGTTTGCAAATTGTGAGATTTTTAGGAAAAAAACGTTATTTTCCCGCACACTACAGCCATTTTCTGTTTTTTTTTTGTAAACCAAGAGAAAACTCCCTCTTCACCTGCCGCACATTGGCTGACCTCCAGTTGGTAAAACCCTTGAAGTCCCCCTGCCCACCGGAGCACCCAGCTTTGGCGGATGCCACTCGTGGGTTTCAAACTTGTGACGTCCCATCAGCTTGGTGACATTTACAAGTCGTCCCTACCAGATGAGCGGAGCCCTTGTGGGCATTAATGTTTACTAGTTTGTATGAACTTGCATATTACCATATTTGCACTTTTGTTATACACTCCGCGTGTATTTCCCGATCACGTGAAGCAAAAAAGTCTGGTTTCTCGATTTTATGTCCCAAGACATTTCTCATTTCTGTTTCCCTTCCTGGCAAACCTTGGGATAAACAAGTAAATAGTCCATGTCATCCATGGTTCTAAAATTGCATCATATACAAAAGTTGGTTTTGAAACTGATTAACAACCAGTGTCCCATATTTAGGGTAGGATGTCCACAGATTCATTAATAAGTCCATATCAGATCATTTCTCAAATTTTGAAAAAAGGTCTGTCTGAACAATTGTTGGATTCATTTCAAGATGAAACAATCAACAATATCCAAATAAAAAGCTTGGTGTTAGAAGAAATTTCATGACGACAAAAAAATACAGGAACAAACCCTTCATCTGAACAGCTATCAACACAATCACCAGTCCGTGCATCTAATTTTGCAGTTCTATTTCTCCACCTGTACTCTCTTGTCCCTTATAGGCAGCTCGATGGGCGTCTGTGCCTCATGTGGGTGGTCGGGACCTTTGTAAACCTTGAGATGTGTAAAAAGAGCTCTTCCCAGCTGTTAATTGCAAATGAAGATTAGCTCAAGAAGAAAACTATATAAGTTTACAACTTTATTAGTATAAATGATCTCAAATCCTGATTAGTTAAAGGACCTATTTTGTTACCAGCAACAAAACATGTTTTTAAGCATTCCAATATTCACTGTAGGATATTAAACTTTCAGTTGTCACAGTATGTCTACCATGATAATTGGGGAAAAGACGGACAGTTTTATTAATGGATTTTATTAAAAAGGGCTACAACTCATTACAAATAATGAAAAAAGACCAGAAGGATATATAACTAAATAAATAATATTTTACCATGATATAAGAGGAAAAAAACCATTTTAACACATTATTTACACATTTCTTCTTTCTATCATTTTCCAAGTTCCCAATTTATAAATACTAAATATGGACGTAAACATAGAAGATGAAAGAAACACAATCATCAGACTAAGTACAAGACAAAATACCAGATGATGCAAGAGTTGAGACAAATGCATGGGAATAGAACGAGATGGGGGCTCATTCATCCATAAAAAAGCATCGCATGCCATGAACACCCTTCAATGGATTCTACTGAATTTGCTGACAAGCATACTGGAAGAAACCCAAAAAAAATGAAGTTTCATGTTTAGTTTCTGATGGAACATATATCTGATTTTGATAATTCTGGAACTCTCATATTTCCTACAGTACTTTTTTCATGTCAGGAAAAATGAGTAAAAGGACCTGAGAGCTCATCAATGTAGCAAAGGAGTTCAACTGCCAAGTTTGGGTCTGGACATGGGTTTCCTCATCAACCTTCTCAACAAGAATAAAATCAGTGACAAAGATCGCACATGGCAACCATAACATGTATTTTGAAGAAATGGGGCATATGAAATGTTTGAATTAAGAAAGAGGCACAGTAGTATTTACCATGTAAAATAGAGTTACAAATAGCTTCATCCATATCTTCTGCTACCATGTGCACCTTAACTTGTATAGACAATTTACTCAATGAATGTATCAAATCCAACCATATTTAATGCTACCACTTCTCATTTCTGCTATGTATACAGCTACATTTTCAGGTATCTTGTTTGCCTGGCTAATAACTTCAAAAATATCATCTCACCAGATGGCAAGACCCAACTAAATTCTTATTTGATCCAGGAAATGTTCCCAGCCAAATCCTAATTTCATGCTGAGATTGAATGGATGGAAGAGTTGTGGATTACCCTTGGAAAAACTCATGCTTTCTTTTCTTCCAAATCTCCTACCTTAATAGTAAAAAGCCACCACCTCCAAATCGTGTACCACATGCTTCCAATTTTGAGAAACCATCTCCCAGGGATAAGCTCTTTATATGTTTCGAATGGAAAGGAAATCCGTGTTTTGGCCAAGCCAAAGCATTAAGGGTTTTGATAAAAAGGACATGTGAAGACGCAAAGCACCATCTGTCTCCCTCTCCATATCTATGTGTGTGTGTGTATCACCTGACCACATACACACACATATGAAGAAAAAGATTAATAAATGCAAAAGGTAAGCAAGCATGCATGTCTATTATGTTTCTATCATCACATATAGGTTTACTAGTTTTATATGCATTAGTTTCTATGGACTACATTGAGATATAGGAGAATTTATAGGATGCACACCTTTCACTTGTATTGATGTAGAATTATAGATAAGGTTATGTGGCTTTTATGTATAACTCTCGCTTCAGGGAAAGCTTAACATAGAGCTAGATAAGACTTACTTTTGTGAATTAGACATGAAGACCTCATTGTTGGTTGTAGATGCAAAATTCATGAAATCATGCTCTCATTTTGTTGAGAGCATTACAAAAAACAAATCATGTTTCGAACCAAGCGTGAATCAGCCGAATCATAACTCATATAGAAGAATTTGCTAATGGCAGTTCCATTCTTCTTCTATTAGACTACCGCATTCATCTACCATTATCAATTCAATTTAGCCATAGCACTACATTCTAGAATACATTTCCCATCATTGATTACCATGCACCGTCATTTATGTTCATGGCTTTGTCCATATTAATACTGAAATCAGTAAAGCTTGTGGAAGTTGTAAGGTTTAGCCGTGATAACAAACTGGCAGTTGATCTTTAGAAATTGGATATACTAGGGGCAAGCTCCTATTTTATGTAATGAGAATCCTTCTTCCTTGTAACCTATATTGATGATTTCACAAAACAAATGCAAGCATTTTTCACCGAAAAGAACTCACATTTTTTCTAAATCTGCCAACTAGAGATGCAACATTAAACCTCTAACAAGAAAAGGAGCCTTTTCTATCACCATCAGTAAATTCACATGAAGGCGGCCTACAAGGAAGCTACCTGATTTAATGCCCAACAGAATTTTGGGCACTGACCCTATAACCAGAATCATCATAATTTTCATCCAACCTTGTCCTGAGAACACGGGTAGGCTCCTATTTTCAGAAGTACCAATTCAGCTTCTTGAATAAGGATGTGATAATAAAGCACAAATGATTTCCAGAGCAACTACGCCAAGAGGAGTGTTCTATTTGTGGATATCTATGAACATTTTTTCATTTCAAGCTCCTTTTCCTGTCTTCTATGTTCATGATGATTTCAACTGGTTCTTAATTCAATGTTCTAACTAATGAAACTAACAGGACAGTATTTGTATATGCATTTGTTAAAAGTGATGCAGTACTAGTTTTCAGCTTCTACTGTTCTTATATATTCTCTTGGGTAGAGATAATTTATTCAAGATGATGATGCACATTTATCTTGACATTTAAATTCATGAACTTGTGTATCTTCTTCCTCAAAAAAAGGAATATATATATATATATAGAGAGAGAGAGAGAGAGAAGAACATTTATCATGACATTCAAATTCATGAACTCATGTATCTTATTCCTCAAAAAAAAGGAGAGAGAGAGAGAGAGCAGCCTTTTGGCTATAAGTCATCAATGTTGTAAAATATAAAACAGAGTTTGGGAAATATTTTGCCTTTTTGTAATACAAAATCCAAATTGATCAAGTTCTAGGGAATTAATGTGATCATTCTTTTATCTATAGAAAGAAGAATATCTAGATATGAAGACAAGTATACAAAATCAAAATTGACCAAGCTCGAGGAAATTAATGTGATCATTCTTTTACCTATAGAAAGAATAGTATCTAGATACAAAGACAAGTGATCAGTTTGCCTTACTCTTCCTTTGGGAAGCATGCCCCGTACAAAATCCAAATTGATCAAGTTCTAGGGAATTAATGTGATCATTCTTTTATCTATAGAAAGAAGAATATCTAGATATGAAGACAAGTATACAAAATCAAAATTGACCAAGCTCGAGGAAATTAATGTGATCATTCTTTTACCTATAGAAAGAATAGTATCTAGATACAAAGACAAGTGATCAGTTTGCCTTACTCTTCCTTTGGGAAGCATGCCCCGTACGGCGTGCTCAACTATTCTTTCAGGGATTCTCTTTTGTAATTGATCAAAAGTCTCCACCTTCATACCACCTGGCCTTCCTGAGTGCCTCCTATAAAGCTTTTGGGATCTCTTTTTGCCAGAAACAGAAACTTTTTCTGCATTCACCTTTGCAAACAAATTAAAGACTATCAGTTCATGTAAAAGAATAACAGATATCACTATCTGAGCCCACACCATGCCTAGTCTCAGTACCAACAAAAGATAACATGCTTTATAATGAAGCCAACAATATAAATCAGAATTTTTATCTGCACTTTTCAAGACATACGGAAAAAATGCACATTAGATGGTGTTATCAGAGTGACCACTCATATTAGGAGTGGGCAACAGGCCGGCCCCGCTAACGGACTGGGCCATTGATAAGACTGGCCCATCAACTGACGGAATGGGCCAAAAGCCTGGTTCAGACACGGCCCATTGGGAAATCCCCGTCCCACAGCCCGCCCGTTCGGCTAATGGGCCTAATCAGGCTGGTCCAGGCTGAATATATATATATATATATATATATATATATATATATATATATATATATATATATATATATATATATACATATAATATATATTTATGTTTTATTTATATATGTACATAAAAATGCTCTCTCTATTCGGGCCCAGCCGGGCCAAATTTAATGGCCCAGGCCCGGCCCATGGCGGGATGTGCCAGGCTGGACCGGGGGCTACCGGCCCATTGCCCACCTCTAACTCAGATCCATTTTTGTTTCTGTTGTCATATGTACATGCATCGTTTTAATGTTCACATGTGCTGCACATAACACGATCTAAAACATTTTCTGATGCAGGATTTCCCTGGCAGAACTCAGATAAATACCCACGGCATTTCTTGCCTTATCAACACGGACAATGTGCTCATAGCAACTTTTTTATATAAAAATTCCAGATAACTGCATAGATGCTGTTTGAGTTTACAGTTAAAGAATGACAAACGTAAAGTCCATGACTTTTTAATATGTTGAACGGGAATGCCAAAAGAAACAAAAGTAGACTCTTTCTGAAACATGATTTCAGATAGTCTATACAACCATGACTTCGTGCAATTCTCAAGGTGTCTATACCTCTGTGTGTGTTGTGTGTGCAAGAGCGTGTGTGTGTGTGTGTCTGCGTGCGTGCATGCACACAAAAAAAGTTTTATATTACTTTTATGAACACCTCAGAACTCTTGATAAAGTTTTTAAGGCAGGGGAAAATGAAAACTATTAGAAATTGGAGATTTTCTTCAAGTTTCTCGAGATCAGAAGAAGTCACTAATATATGATAATTTGATAAAAATAGTATGAAATAATCATGATAAAGTTGACATAAGTAATCTTTTCCATGTCTCATGGAGTCTCCAAAATTACGAAAGATTTAGGGAATTTTGCAACTTTAAATGCATAGGCACATGCATGCAAGTGCACAGGTTGATTCTTGCAAATTTTTTGGTATGGGAATATCTCAGATCTTTAAGAATTTGTTTTACCTGAGAAAATCTAAGAAAAATATTAAAAAAAAGAAGAAATAGAAAAGTAATTTTGACTTTTTAGTTATTTAAGACAATATCAAGATAATCTCATGACAAATTAAATCTTGCGATATCATGATATTTTCAGGCTCATACTTTTCAGAGCTACAAGTGCTTTCCGAAAATGGAAGATATATGTGAAATTATAGAGATGAGGAGAAAATGTACTTTTTTGTGTGTGCACAGAACATGCATGTGCATGCACATTTCATACATAATTCCAAGGAGTTGATAATGATGAAAATAATATATCCTTGAAACTGTCATAGAGACATGCCACTTAGGGGGTGAATCGGGTGCCGATACAACATGACATGGATTCGCGTAGGACACTGTCCAATACGCTTCACAGTGTGTCCGACATGATCAGAATATATGCCTATAAATATAGTTTTTAAAATGTTTAATGTATAATATTATATAATATATGTACGGCCATGTCCCATAATCCTAATTTTTTAAAATTTCTGCATTGTGTCTGATGCAGGGCAGGACCCGATTGGGCCCATCGTGCCACTCGATCCACCACACAGGGCAGATGAAAGACCCCGTGACTATGACTCACCTGCAGGGACGGAGCCACGACGCAGGGAGGTACCCCTGCGCACCTACGTCAGGCGTGGTGGACCTCACGCGCCCCAGAACCAGCTGCAAAGAAGGACTGAACCGGATCGTGGGTCGGATCCAAATCTAGACCCACGACCCGATCCAGTAGACAGTCTTTAAAAGGCCTGTCTAGGGTTGCGTGAAGACTACTGAAGATTGAAAAACAACCCAGCCGACTTCTCTTCTGCAGTTTCTTTTCTTTATTTGATTACTGTTTTCCCATTTACTTTTCTTTACTGTTATTGCATATTCCCATTGTTTTATTGGACATTTTGATTTAATAAAGAAGTTCAGCCCCACCGATTCACGGTGGGCCATTAGTTTTCCACTCCTCCTCCAACGCAGTTGCATCAAAGTGGTATCAGAGCAGCGGGCGTTCCAACTTCATCAGATGGCTCTTGAGGAGGGAACCGATCCGGTACAAGGCGAAGTGCGCGAGGAGGCGAGCAGCGAAGATCCCATGCTGCGTGTCATGGAGGTGTTGACGAAAATCCAGGAGAACGTGTTGCGCGTGACCCGAGATGTGGCAGGCCTATCGAAGAGGCTGGATGGGATGGATGATCGGTTGACAGCACTTGAGGCGCGCAAGGGAACGTGCGCAATACCAGGTGCTGACGTCGATGAGGGCGTGTTTGCAAATCTGAACATCCAAGGGGCTGAATCACACCAGCCGATGCCTCTACAGCGAGTGACCCCGCCTGTTTCAGCATCCACGAAGGGTCCAGACACCTCGCGACAGCACCAGGGGATCCCACCAAACAATGATGCCCTGGTGAGAGCACCCCACTCCCGACAAAGGCTGACTGCGCCTGTTTCACAGGTGGACCCGAGCCTGCAGGGGCCCAGCGGTACACTGGGTCCACCTGCAGGCCAGGGTGCATGGCCAGGCGCAACAGCAGGTGCGCTGAGGGTCGGCCCGAACCTACAGGGCCCCAGTGTTGCGATGGGCCCACCTGCGGGCCCAGGATCGTGGTCGGGACTCGCTCGGGCTATGTCGCAGGGTGAGTTGAGTCGGCAGGGGCCCAGCGTCACGCTGGACCCTGCTGCTGGCCCGGTCCTATCAGTCCAGTTTGGGAGAGACGAGCATTCCTTCCCTGACCCCACACGGGGAGGCTCCGTAGCCGCGTCCCTGCGAGATGGAATGGGCAAACCTTTGTTGATGGATCCAGATCCAAGAAGACCCAATCCAATTGGTAATGCAACAGGACCCAGGCCTGTGTCACTGGGACCAGCCATTGGGTCTCAGGGAACGGGTTTGGGTCTAAACACCCCTTACCCAACCTACCTAGTTGGTTCCGATTCGCGGGCAGCCCCGAGCCAGAACCAACCCACTAGTCCCGACCCTCAACAGATACCTCAGACCGACCCTAACCCATATCGGATTCGGACGGAGCTCCAGTTTGGATTTGAGCCGGGTCAAAACCAGACCCATAATGCTATGGATCGGGGATCGAGTTCAAACCAAGCATCTTATCCCCACAACTCGAACCTCGATCCAACCCACTCATATCTGGGTCCGACGAGTAGTGTAGGAGTGGGCCCGATTCACATCCCATCGAGCGAGTCAACCCATCCATATACCCACCAAACCCCATACCTATACCCATACCCAAACCCAAACCAACCTGCTTACCCAAACCTGACCCAAAACCCAACCAATATCCGGCCCCATACCATACCCATAACCCACAACCATATTATACCAATCCTACCCGTCCAGCACCAGAAACTCAACCGAACCCTCCCCCGAACCTTGGACTTCTCGTCATTCCAGTACCACCATACCGGCCACAGATGGTGCCCGCCCACGGGCAAACTCGACCGAGGCAATGTCATCAGGAACCGGCGCGCCCCGACCGCCGACCCCCCATCGAGAGAGTTCGACAGCACCAGCATCCAGGCGCACAATACCACCATATAGGCAATGAAGCAGCTTGGGACGACGACATACTTTGGAACGAGCATCCTGCAGGGATAGTGGAGCCGCGACAACAGAGACCACCAGACCACTCTTCCACCTATGGCGTGAAATTGGATCTTCCGGAGTTTGCGGGGCGATTCGACGCGGAGCAGTTTTTCGACTGGTCTTATGCAGTGCAGTTTTTCTTCGATTATCACACAGTTGCTGAACACCGCCGTGTCTCGTTAGCTTCTACACGATTGAGAGGCCTAGCACAGACATGGTGGGTGAAGCTACAACGATCAAGGGAGCGGCAGGGATTAAAGCGCGTACAGTCATGGGAGGAAATGCAAAGACTGATGCAGTCAAAGTTCGTGCCTTCGGATCACGCCGAGCGAGCCTACAAGGAATACCTGACCCTGCGCCAAGGTTCCCGAACTGTAGCAGAGTACACCGCGGAGTTCCATCGTCTTTCCCTGCGTGTGCAGATCGAGGAAACAGCTCGCCAGCAGGTCACGAGGTACATTTCGGGTCTCCGCCCAGCTATCTCTGATGATTTTAGTTGTGTCACAGTCGAAACATTAGATCAAGCCAGCAGTTATGCCATGAACATCGAGGACAAGCTGAAGCGGAGGCAGGAATATCGGACGACCCGTAGTGAGCCCTCCAACCGACCCAAGCCGAGTTTCCCAACCAGGGGAGCAAGCTCCCCTAGTGACTCAAAACCTAGGACCGACCTTAGCAAATCTGACCAGTCAGGTCCAGCTTTCCACACCCGGTCCAAAACCAAACCTACTGAGTCGGCCCTTCGTTGCTTTAGGTGTCAAGAGTTAGGACATGTCGCGTCCAAGTGTCCGACCGTGAGCAAGAACACCCATCTGGTTGAAGGGATTGTCGAGTCCGCAAGTGAGAGTGATAGTGAAGACAATTCATTAGTTGAGGTTGAGGATGAGCGAAGAGTTATAGAGTTCGACGGCAACGTTGAAAGTTTGTTGTCCATCCGTCATGTGTTGACCACACCCCGAGAATTGACCCCATCGAAATGGTTAAGGAATAACATTTTTAGGACTCGATGCAACTGTGAAGGTCACGCTTGTGATGTCATCATTGACACCGGAGCATGTGAGAACATGGTATCTGAGAGTGTGGTGTCTACCTTGAAACTCAACACCGAAAAGTTATCCCAACCCTATAAGATGGCCTGGTTCAAGAAAGGAAACGAGGTTCCCATCACTCAGCGTTGCCTAGTCCGGTTTTCCATGGGGGAACACTACCACGATGAGGTGTGGTGTGATGTGGCCCCTATGCATGCATGTCACATTCTTTTGGGACGTCCCTGGCAGTTTGATCGGCAGACCACTCACGATGGCCGCAAGAACACTTACTCTTTTATCTTTAATGGCCAAAAGATCATCCTTCTACCAATCCGGGAGACGGGTTTCCCCACAGTTGACAAACCCGAGCGAGTCCCCCGAATCGCAGGCCTCTCGTACCGGCTTTTCCTGGACCACTGCCAGGAGGATGGCTATTGTTATGCCCTGGTGGCTAAGCCAGTGATGAGTTCACATGTGTTCATTCCCGCAGATGTTGCCCCTCTTCTTGAGGAATTCCACGACGTTATGCCGGATGACCTTCCTGATGGATTACCTGCGACAAGGGTGGTTCAGCATGCCATTGATTTTGTACCCGGGTCGAGTCTACCCAACCTTCTCGCTTATCGCATGAACCCCTCCGAACACACGGAGTTGTTAAGACAGGTTCAGGAATTACTGCAAAAGGGTTTCATTCGTGAGAGTGTTAGTCCGTGTGCAGTGCCTGCCTTACTCACTCCCAAGAAAGATGGGTCCATGCGCATGTGTGTTGATAGCCGTGCGATCAATCGCATCACCGTCAAATACCGTTTTCCCATTCCTCGTCTAGATGATATGTTTGATATGTTATCCGGTGCCTCCATTTTCTCTAAAATTGATTTAAAAAGCGGATATCATCAGATTCGTATACGCGAGGGAGACAAGTGGAAAACAGCATTTAAGACACATGATGGACTGTACGAGTGGTTAGTCATGCCGTTTGGGTTGTCTAATGCCCCCAGTACCTTCATGAACATGATGACCCAAGTTTTGCGTCCGTGTCTTGGGAAGTTTGTTGTTGTCTACTTTGACGACATCTTGGTCTATAGTTCTTCATTGTCTGATCATTTGAGTCACCTGCGTCAAGTCTTAGATATTTTGAGAAAGGAAAAGTTGTATGCCAATGCCAAGAAGTGTGAGTTTATGACATCCAGTGTCGTGTTCTTAGGGTTTATTGTGTCTTCTGATGGCGTCAAGGCCGACCCTGATAAAGTCCGAGCGATTGTCGATTGGCCTACCCCAAAGACAATAGGAGAGATCCGTAGTTTCCACGGGTTAGCCACCTTTTACCGACGTTTCGTGAGAAATTTTAGTACCCTTATGGCCCCCATCACGGAGTGCCTAAAAGGTACTAGCTTTCATTGGACGCCAGCGGCTAGCAAAGCCTTTACGATCATCAAGAACAAAATGACCAGTGCCCCTGTCTTAGCCCTCCCCGATTTTAGTGCAGTCTTTGAGGTTGAATGTGATGCCTCTAAAGTGGGGATTGGCGCCGTCTTGAGTCAGAATCGTAGGCATGTCGCCTTCTTTAGCGAGAAGCTGACTAGGGCCAGGTGCCAATACTCCACTTACGATGTTGAGTTTTATGCCGTTGTACAAGCCCTTCGTTATTGGAGGCATTATCTCATTTACAAGGAATTTGTCTTGTACACGGATCACGAGGCATTGAAGTACCTGAATAGTCAGAAAAAGTTGAGTGTTCGTCATGCCAAGTGGGTCAGCTTCTTGCAAGAGTACACATTTTCGCTTCGGCATCAATCGGGTACCCTGAACAAGGTGGCTGACGCTCTTAGTAGGAAGAACAACCTGTTGATGACTATGTCGGTGCAGGTCATAAGTTTTGAACAATGCAAAGAGTTATATCCTACGGACCCTGATTTTCACAAAGTCTGGGAAGGATGCACCTCCTCCGCTCGTAACCTTGACCCCCGTTTTTGTATTCATAATGGTTACCTCTTCCGTGGCAACCAATTATGTGTACCCAATTTCTCCTTCAGACTTCAGTTGATTTCTGAATTACATGAGGGTGGGTTAGCAGGGCATTTCGGGCATGATAAGACGTTCGCTCTCTTAGATGAACGATACTTTTGGCCCAAAATGCGCAAAGATGTCAAGTTTATCCAAGGTTGTCATGTGTGTCAAGTGTCCAAGGGTCATCGTCAGAATAGTGGTTTGTACACCCCGTTGCCCATTCCTGAACGACCGTGGGAGCATGTGTCCATGGATTTTATCGTGGGCCTTCCCCGCACCCCACGTCATTTTGATTCAATTTTAGTAGTTGTTGACCGGTTCTCCAAAATGGCTATCTTTATTCCGTGCAAACGCACCACCGATGCCTCTTTAGTCGCTTCATATTATTTCAAAGATGTTGCCCGTTTTCACGGTCTACCTCACTCAATCACTTCCGATCGCGACACGCGTTTTATGAGCCACTTTTGGAAATCGTTATGGACCCTGTTAAAAACTAAGCTCCAGTTCAGTAGCGCGTATCACCCCCAGACTGATGGTCAAACCGAAGTTGTGAACCACACCTTAGGAAATTTGTTACGGAGCTTAGTGGGCGAAAATGTCAAAACTTGGGATCTCGTTTTGCCTCAAGCCGAGTTCGCCTATAACAACTCCATTAACCGGTCCACTGGTAAATCTCCGTTCCAAGTAGTGTATGGTCGGTCTCCCACCCATGTCGTTGACCTCGCCCCTGTGTCAGATCTCTCAGCTCCAGCTCCGGATGCCTTTGATGCCGTTGAATATATGCGTGACATTCACAAACAAGTCCGGACCAAACTTGTTGAAAGCTACGAGACCTACAAGGCTTTCGTGGATCAGGGTCGTCATGATGTCCAGTTCGAGGTCGGTCAACTTGTCTGGGTGTACCTGCGCCCAGAGCGTTTTCCCGTCGGTACCTACAGCAAATTAAGTCCTAAGAAGTATGGCCCCTTTAGGATCCTCCAGCGGTTAGGTTCGAATGCTTACCTCCTTGAACTGCCTGATGATTGGCATATTTCCCCTATTTTTAACGTGGCTGATCTATATGCTTACTGTGGCAACAACAAGTCGACAGAGCCGACTTCTTCCCAACCAGGGGAGTATGATGCAGGGCAGGACCCGATTGGGCCCATCGTGCCACTCGATCCACCACACAGGGCAGATGAAAGACCCCGTGACTATGACTCACCTGCAGGGACGAAGCCACGACGCAGGGAGGTACCCCTGCGCACCTACGTCAGGCGTGGTGGACCTCACGCGCCCCAGAACCAGCTGCAAAGAAGGACTGAACCGGATCGTGGGTCGGATCCAAATCTGGACCCACGACCCGATCCAGTAGACAGTCTTTAAAAGGCCTGTCTAGGGTTGCGTGAAGACTACTGAAGATTGAAAAACAACCCAGCCGACTTCTCTTCTGCAGTTTCTTTTCTTTATTTGATTACTGTTTTCCCATTTACTTTTCTTTACTGTTATTGCATATTCCCATTGTTTTATTGGACATTTTGATTTAATAAAGAAGTTCAGCCCCACCGATTCACGGTGGGCCATTAGTTTTCCACTCCTCCTCCAACGCAGTTGCATCAGTGTCCCATACCCGCATCTGCATCCGTGACATAGCCTTGAAACCATAGCCAGCTGTATTATTCAAGGTAATTTCTCATCAAGGACTTTTCTCGGAGAAATTTTCAAATTTTGGTTATTCTTGGGAAAATTTGGGAGTTTAAAAAACTGAAAAATATAAATAATCATAAAAAAAGATAAGAAAATAATAAGTATTGCATTATTTTTCTTTCAAAAATATAAAGACATAAGTTTTAAAGGGTTTTAAAATATAAAAGAAACAAAAAATAGAAATTATAAGCTTAAAATATAAAATTTTGAGTAATTTCCCCAAAGCTATTTGATATTATCGCTATATTTTGAGTTTTGGCAATATTTTGAAAATATCACAATATATTTCCGACTTAGTTGTTAAAAGCGGCGCCTAGGCGACCTAGGTGAAGCCCCACCGCCTGGGCGACTAGGCTTGGGTGGTGGGGACTTAATTTAGCGCCTAGGCTGGGACTGACTAGGCGTAAGCCTCAATCGGTCTTGTTTTCTTTCTGTTGACCCACATGGGTCATATAAAAGGGAAAAAAGGGTCCCTAATTGCCCCCTTTTCCCCCTCTCTCGCTCATCTCCAGTGACGCTCTTGGCGATCCAGTGAGCAAGAAAACCGATCGATCCAGCAGCAAATCCTTCGGTGAGCCGACATAGCACCCCACCTTCGCTGCGTTGTTGTCGTCTCCATTAGCGTCACCAGACTCAAGTAATCAGATGAGCGAGTCCCCCAGTGAGCTAATGCAACTCCCTACCTTCACTGCAATGTTGTTATCTCCATTAGCGCCAATAGAGCCATGGTCCCAGCACCACCGCACCTCTCTCTCTCAGAGAATCCCTAGGGTGTTGGGGCTTTTATTGTGTTTGCAAAGAAGCTCTTTTCTCAGGCAAGCAAACCCTAACTCCACTTTTGTTTTTATGGTTTTCTTCTTTTCTTTCATTTTTTTCTTTCAATAAAATTTTTTTAGCCCTGAATCTCCAAGTTGAATTCTTAAGGAATGGCAGGAATGGAATCCATGCACTTTAAGAAGCCCTAAATCCGAACCTAACCACAGATCTCTTAGTGTGTTTCTTTATTAGGCTGGAATTCCAAATTTGTTGTGGTGGATCAGAATTCCTTATGTATCTAGGCGGCTAACATCATAAAAAACTATATGTGCCACAGTGAGTTTCAATTAGATAGGTTTTTCTTCCTCTCTAGCATTTTGAACTTGCAAAATAATGGTAAGGTGAGATGGTAAACTTATCTGTTCGAAAATATATATGAAAACTTAACTTTTTATTGTCAGTCACTACAGTTAATCTCACAGTTGACTAATCTGAGTGGATTGACCATGTAAAATCGAGCTTTTTGCCTGCTAGGATCGGTGAATGACTGGATCATTTGATAAAAAACCTTATTTAGATGTATATGCATAAGTCAGATAGAGGGCTAAGGAGGATAGAACCCATAAATTATTTTTTATTTCATTGCTACTAGCAGCATTTGTTTAGATTGCTAATCATGTTAGCACTCTCTGGTATAGGTATCTAGAAAGTGTTGGTGCATCAAATTCGATCATCTTATAAATTGTGAATGCATGTCTGAACTTTTTATGAGAAGGAAGTGACAACTCTAAGGTTCACATTCCTATTAAATTGTGAATGCATGTCAGGGTTTAACTTATTGGGGTTCTTTATGACTTGGATGTGAACTTAATATTGTTAAGGCTTTAATTGTATTTAAATTATGTAGTTGTCTACTTGTCTTTTATCTACAATGAGCAAGTTATCATTTGTATGGTTTGTTTATTCAATTGTTCATTTCTTCTTCTTATTTGTCTATTGCTTATATAATGTCTATTGTTCATTTTTTTGTATACATGATTTTATTTTTTGTATATTGTTCATTCACATTGTTAGTTGTATGGTTTGTTTATTTAATATAATTTTTTTACAGTGTTCGACGATATGTTATGTTTTCTCTATTGCTTATTGTTGATTGATTTTATGTTGTATACATGTTTGTTATTAATTTTAGCAATCTGTTTACGTATTTTGTGTGTGTTTTATTTTTTTTATTTGGGGTACTGCCTAGTCATTTTAGGGGCCCACCACTTAGGCTCCGCCTAGCACCCTTGACAACTAAGATTTCTAATAATATCTTGTCCTTAAATCACTGATATTATCACAGTATTTTCAAAATATCAGCAATATTGTGTGGCACTGCTTGAAACAAAGTGACTTGGTCACTAAAAACTGTTTCCAATTGCACAGTGCTGCTACTTGGTGTAACTTGAAGATTCTTTAGAATAATCAAGTTTTTGCGGTCAAAGCTAGACACACTAGACTAAAGCAAAGAGTCTTGGTTAAGTTGAGAATCATCATATACTTGGCTTACGTGGTCATGGAGTTGACAGGAAATGAAGACTGCTCAAATTTGAAGAAAGGATCTAGTATTTTAATGAACATCTGGCCTCAGCTGAATCTTGGGAGGCACATTTACCCTTCAAGTCCTACTAAGCAGCAGTTGAATTCTTGGCTGTAAGGGACCAAATTAGATAACTGGATGGTAAGGTCACACTATCATAACCGAGGTGTCTCATGCTCGCATCCTGGTGGGTTATCCCCTATCTTGCTTATCAGGAAAGGCGTTGAATGAGACAGCAAGATGATCAGGTCTCACTATCTTAACCAAGAGATCTAGGGTTGGAATCCCATGGGGGTTACCACCAGCTTGTGTATTATCTTGGCTGTAATGTTAATTGATGCTCATGCTTAAATTAAAGCTATTGGTGTGAACAACCTCAAAAGAAGCTAGGGTTCGTAGCCATTAAAGCGCAACATCTTATTTCATGGATGAACAACATAACACGATACAAGAGAGAGACCCTTTTATCTCTAGAAGGGCTCTTATTAAGGAATGACAACAATGCCCTTAGTAAGTAAACACACTACAATATTACATAAGGGCAATAAAGTAAACTGTATAAAAGCTTTTAACTAAGAAACAAAAGAAAAGCAAACATTTCTATTTTAACACTCCTCAAACTCTAACTACTAGTAATTAGAGTTTGAAAGTAATAAGGGAATGTGGTTGTTTGCCAATAGAAGTGACTCCAAGCTTAGAAAGGAGGGAAAGAAAGCACAAGGATGTGAGAGGCTTAGTGAAGAAGTCCGACAACTGGTCGAAGATAATGTACAACAATGGTACCACGATCACACCCTTCACGGGCATAGCGGTAGTCGGAACGAATGTGCTTGGACAAGTCACTGAAGTCTGTGCTCTTAGCAATTTGAATGACACTCATATTATCGCAATAAACAGGAGTAGGAACAGACTCAGCTATACCCATATCAACTAACAACCATCTCATCCAGGCAATATCAGAGGTAAGATGAGAGAGAACTCTATACTCTGCTTCTGTAGTGGACTTGGCAACACATTTTTGCTTCTTATTCTTCCAAGCAACAAGGGAGTCCCCTATAAAAATACACAACCCAGTGGTTGAGTGAGAGTCTCCAAGGTCCTCTGCCCAGTTAGCATCACAGAAGCCACGAAGCTCAAGAGACGAGGTGGCAGAGAAGAGGATGGAGAGATGCAAGCTATCACAAATGTACTACAGTCACAACAGCCATGTGAGATGTACAGAGAGCACTCATGAATTGGCATACCTTGTGCACAGCATGCATGATATCAGGATGAGCGATAGTCAGATAGAGAAGACACTCCACAATGCGCCTGTAAACAGTAGGATCATCTAGTGGTTGTCCATCTGAAGCCCGAAGCTTAGCATTCAATTTCAT
Source organism: Nuphar pumila (assembly GCF_984573655.1). NCBI lineage: Eukaryota > Viridiplantae > Streptophyta > Magnoliopsida > Nymphaeales > Nymphaeaceae > Nuphar > Nuphar pumila. The sequence goes on from NC_143263.1 coordinate 15,022,278, forward strand.
GGGAGTAGTAACCTTTCAGGAGGAATCAGCTAACCCTGCTCGAGATGCTCAGACAAGAGGATCCCACGAATAGGCAACTTTCAATCCTAAGAAGTACCTCAATTGCCCCAATTCTTTCATCTCAAAATGAAGACCCAATCTTTCCTTAGTAGATCTAATCATCTCATCTCATCATCATCATCCCCCGTGACATGTCATCAACATACAACAACAACAGGGTAATTCCCTTTGAAGAACATACAAATAGGGCAGGATCATGTGAGCTCCTGCGAAAACCAAGGGATACAAGTATGGAGCTGAATTTGGCAAACTACTTGTGCTTTAACCCATACAAGGCTTTGCGCAACAAACACACTTTCCCATCAGAATCCAAGAGACTTGGGAGAAGCTGCATGTAGACTTCCTCCTTCAAATCACCATTGAGGAAAGCATTTTTAACGTCAAGTTGTGAGAGGGTCCATGTAAAACCCGAGATTTTTTCTTGATAATTAAAATGAATAAATGATGAATTATCGGTGTCATCATAAATATAATCATGAATTCTTGATTTTATTGATTTTCTTGATTTTCTTGATTTTTCTGATTTTGATTAATTATGAACTTTTGTCTCAAGTTATGAAGATTATTTCAAGAATAATTAAAAAAGCTAAAATATGTGGACTAAACAAGAAAGTAAATGATTTGTAAATTTTTAGATTATGAATTTTGGATTTGGTTCTAATCTCATTGGATTTGACCAATAGTGTCGAACGCTCCGAACAACATCATTATTGTTTTGACAAAATTTTGGCCGATTAGTGACTCAAACAACATCATTAATCGGAGTTGACCTTAACGTTCCTCATTTCAAGGACATCAAAATCGACTATCTACGCTCCCAAATTGGTGTTGATTTGAGCATTTTATTACCAACCGAAGTTAATGCCTAATTATAAGTCGAAAATTAACGTTTTTCAATATCGACTTAACTTTTTTGTCAATCTGTGTGTTTATGATTAAATCTAAGACCACCACGACAATCTACGTTTCGTGGGCTATCAAATCGACTATTTAAATGTCCAATTATGATGAGTCTTTGGGTCTGTAGGACTCTCGAAAGGTTACCATATCACTAGAGCCCAAGCCAAGGTAAGAAGTCTCTACTTTTTTTTACAGCTTAAGTAATTTCGAAATTTAATAAATTAGGTCTCATAATTTATTTTTTTATTTTATTAATAAAAAATAATAATAAATATTAACTTCTTATATTAGAGATGAGACTCTTCTCTAAGCTCATCTATAAATAGACGCCCTCATGAGAAGGATTAACAAAGTTAGTTCTCTCTCTTTCTTTCTCTCTTCTTTTTCTCTTTTGTTTTTGGGTTTTCTCTCTCCTCCAAAACGTGTAGGAGACTTAGAGAACCCTTGTGCAGCCATTAGACTTGCACTTAGTCGTTGGGTGGTGATGGAATAGGAGTTGGATCGTCCGTTTCTTCGTTCTAACCGTGAAAATCGATCGTAGACAAGTAAGATTTACATAGCCGATGTTTTTACACCCTTGGAGCATGTATGATTGAAGTATTTTGATTTCCAACAACTTTTAATATGTTTTTGATTTGTTCTACATGTTTTCTTGGTTGAAGAAATCATTTCTTAAATCAAAAATACAAATATTGCATTTTTTTCATAAAAACAATTTTGAGAAACATGCGAAATTAGGGCTTTGTTCTTATTTCGTATTAGATCCCATCATAGTATGATTATTTATGGTGTTATTCATGTATTAAACTGTATTAATTTAGATCAAACCAAAAATAATCAGATTCTAAAGGTTTTATAATCTTAAAAAGGTTTTTTACAAAATCGTTTTCACCTAAAGCTATGATGTCTGATAAATTTTTCCAGACCCATTTCGGAAAAAAATCCATAACTCTATGAATATTGGTCCAAAAAATCTAAATAAAATTACTACGATCATCTATACATCTTGATCTTGAATTTAGAATCTTGTTTTGCTCATTTTGGATCTGTATTAATGCAAATATGTCTGTTTTAACAGAGCCCCAATTTCTAGCTCTGTTTACAGAATGATTTTGACCCATCGTTGATAAACATTGTAAACGCCTATGAAAAACGACTCCAAACATTTTATAAAAATTTTGGGTGAATCTTAATACCTAATATCAGACTATGTAAAAAGGGTTTTGTTAAAAACATTCTGAAAAAAAAAAATCAAGAAATACTTTAATCTGATTAAAATCCTGCTGATTATAGATTCTGAACCGAAACTCTATCAGAACAGGGTTTCGTAAAAGATTTTTAATTATTTGTGTATCTATTTGTTTTGCGAACAGTTTGTTAGGTTATATTCTTGACAGGTATAGGTAACCACGGTAAAAATACCGTGATTTTATCAATGTTCGGCTATTCTCGACAGATTTTATAAAATTGGGTTACCAATTATCTGAATTTGTTTAAACAACTTATACTTATTTTTAATTAGCAACGTGTTAGAAACTTATGATTTTGATATATTTCTGACATGTATTGTATATTAATAGTGATTTTATGTCATATTGCATCAAGATTAATGAGTTAGACATGTGAGGAGATCCGATTGTGACGTTTATGTGAATCGTATGTTTAATACATAACTCCCTTCGCATTGTTTTGCAAATATATTATTCGGATCGAATCCGAAGGCATATTCCATTGATATATGAATTGCTTATAGTTTGAATAGCATGAACTGGGTTTAAGTAATGTGTAATATGTATGCAATGTGTGTCGTCATACTTTGGTTTGGGCATACTGTGTTGTTTTGTATGTTTGTATGAATTTGATACATGGTCCACATATAACTACTATTGTCGTGTCATATGTTGGTTAATAAGATTTTGACACACCTTTCTTATGCAATTATATCTAATCGATTTATATGGTAAAATAATGTATATATAACTTTCATCCTGTGTGTATAACTCGAACTACGTATGAGTTACGTATGTTGAGGTTTAGTTGCTTCGTATTATGAAATGTGTATGTTCACGTATGCATGCATAGAACTCGTGTTTTGTTTACGCATGCTTCGAGATTTAATTTACGAAAATACAATGTTTCTTGTGGTGATCATTGATGTATAAGATAATATTCTTATGTATGATATGATTTAAATGTCACGTGATATGAAATTATGAATGCATGAGATAAATATTTAAGTTCAATAGTGAACTATGGTTTATGGAACCTTATTGGGTTAAATGTATAATTTTATGATTTTAATATCATATGAAGTGATGTATGATGTGATGCTTATTGATTGTATATATGCTTGTACCCATGTTAGCGGCTATAGAGCCTGAGAGTGGTCAATTGTATTGATGTATGTATGACAATAGTTTTCACTGGATATGGTACTTGTTAAGAAATTGTTCCCAAAGAATTCTATGTGAGGGTGTGTATGACCAGATCAAGTAATACGCTAGAGCGATAAGTCCTTGTGAGGAAGTTCATTGTCCAAAAGCGGGTAGCCCGTGAAGACGGTATATTCCTGTGAGGAGGTGCATTATCTAAGACCAGACAGGCCATCCGTCTAGAGCAGTAACTCCTTGTGAGGTCGTACATTTCCCAAACCAGGTGATCCGGCATGGATCTTGTAAATCTTTATTATGAATAAATGAAATATTGTGATAAATGGTGATGATCTTCTGAGCTGATTGAGATAGCTAGTTATGAATCTATAGATTTGACTTTTCTGTTGTAGCATGATTATATGTTGAACTCAGATGTAATAATCAGATCCTTATTGATTTTAGATCTTGATACGAGGTTATGATTATATATGTTAGCATACAGGTAAATGACACATCACTCCTACAAATGACTAGGTTGACTTATTAGGTGAATGACACATCACGCCTACGTAGTTTTGTTACAAATGATTGCATTATGATTGTCTGATTCGAATATATCACACCTATGTATCATGATTAATGTGTATCATGAATATCTAACCGATTTACTTAGAAAGTATGTGCATATGTTTCACGCTTGAATAACTAAATACAATTTGACCTATTGTTTATAAGAATTATGAATGCATATAAAAATGATGCAATGATTTAAATGTATGAGAGTAGAAGTGAGTGATCATGATCATCATAGTGACGCTGGTGTCACACCCCCGAGTAGAGTTCTCTCGGAGCGGCCGTTTTTTCTCACAGTTTTAGGCTTCGTTCTTGAGGGATACGACTCAGGGGGCTACTCGAGCATAATAAAATACATAGCATAATAAACACCCAAGCTAATCAGCCTGTTTCGGGTTGGTCTACATCATACCCAGGTAGACCACGAAATCAAGATGAAACATAAATTACTTGCTCACATTACGTTATTGCAATTTGCTTTACTTTACTTTATATTACTGCAAATTATTCTTGTTCTTGAAAGTTGGTGAATTCATGCTCATTGATATATGTGTTGTTCTCATTTGGAGTTTGATGTTAGCGTATTTAAGATTGTTATTTCATACTTGCTTATGAATTTGGAATTCATGAATAGCTGGTAGAAACTTTATATTTGCCTTGTTGATAGTTGATGCAAGCTTTATGTGTTGTACATTGCATTAGCTATGTGAGTTTTACTAGGACTTTTCAAAGTCTCATTCTTTCAAAATAAAATATTTTTTATGAGACTTGTGATGGCCAGAGCTAGTGCAGGAAGCTGGAGGGGGTTATACACACTGATGTTTTCGATGATCCCAAGGACTTCTTATTTTATTTAAATTTTAATACTTTCTGAATTGCTAAAGTGTTATTTAATTGGATATTTGATTATTAGTTAAATTCTGAATTTTAGTTACTTTGTGCTTAGTCAATGTCTATTCGGATATGCGATTATAGCAGTTCTCTTAATGTAATATGTCTGGAGATTTAACCAAGAAACCAGTTTATAAAATTGATTTCAAAAACCAATGTTTTTCCGTTGTGTTTACTCATCTAATAATAACATAAGGATTTTATCATTTGAATGTTTTAACCTCGAACATTGTTATACAAAGCTACTAAATGTCGGTGCATGCGTAGGGTGATTCCATAGAGCTTGATTCGATTAAGGCGAAGCCAATGATGAAAAACTTGATATATTAATAAATTTTTTTATATAATGATTCAATCGGAATTGTTAATAGATGGTTTCGTGTTGGATCTGGTACTAGGAGGCTAAGACACGCTCGCGCTTGCGCTCAGGCGGGTCGTCTAGTACTTGGTATGGTTGGAACGAGTCCGTTGATGAGACCGTTGCATTATTATATTTTAGAAAAAAAAAAGAATAGATTCAACATTATAAAAAAAATTCTGGTATTTTTTTTTTTTAAATCATTTGGGCCATTACAGTCCACCCTTTCACTACAGAAATAGCAAGCAAGGTCCTAAGAGTAGTCATACGAGCGATAGGAGCATAGATCTCAACATAGTCAATCCCAAACTGTTGGGCATAGACCTTTTCAACCAATCGGGCCTTATATCTTTCAACCTAGCCATCAGCTCTAGTCTTGATCATGTACACCATCTTCACCCAATGGCTCTTTTTCCTTTTGGTAAGTGCACCAAATCCCATGCATGCATCCTATCCATAGCACCCAACTCCTTAGCCATAGCCTTTTGCTAGACAAGAGATTTAGTAACCTCCTCGTAGGAAGAAGGCTCTATATGTGAGAAAACATCAGCAAGGAATCACAGATGCTCAATAGAGAAAGCATCATAGGAAACAAAGCGAGTAGGAGGGCAAGGAGTACGAGAACTATGACGAACTTAAGATGGTGTAGTCTCAGCAGCAGGTTTGGGATCTGACACGTCACTAGGCATATCAGTACCTCTTGATTCCACTTGATCAGAGAAAGGAACATGAAATTCTCCTCTGGTGCGATTAACATAAGTCTGAATAGGATTTTGGGAAGTAAGAGTCTCAGTAATTGTTTCTTTCCTAACAGGAGTGTCCTCACAAAAGCCATCCAAGAAGGACAAAGAGATAGGTTCTCTATCAGAAGTACTCTCAGTAGAGAAGTAGGGAATATGCTCAGAGAAGACAACATGTCTAGAGACATACATCCTATTTCCCTTCACATGAAAACATCGATATCCCTTTTGGCCTATAGGATATCCAATGAAGCAACACTTGACAGCATGGGGAGACCACTTATCACGCCCCTACTTGAGCAATAAAACATAACGTGTGCATCCAAACACACGAAGCACTTCAGAGTTTGGTTTCTCACCAAACACTCTATAAAAGGGGGATTGTCCCATCAGAAGTTGAGTGGGAGTCCTACTAATGATGTGTTACCGATGTTGCTTTTCCCCACCATTGCTTAGGAACATGAGCATGAAACATAGTAAAACCCCATTTAAAAAAAAATCTGTTTGGACCCGGGCCGGGTCGGGTCCGGACCCGACCCGGGCCCCTTTTTATTTTAGGGTTTTCAAAAACCCGAGCATTCGGGCGCCGCAACCCCCCCCCCCCTTTCTTTCCCCTTCGCGTGCGGGCAAGTTTGGGAAACCCACCAGGGGTTTCCCCTTTCGATTGCCCCCTGCGCCTTTATGAGAGAGGTTGGAGGGCGAGGGGAGTCACGCCTCCCTCTCGCAGCCCTCGCTCCCCCCCTCTGCGCCGGTCTCCTCCCTCGCTGCGCCCCGTCGCCGACGCCGGCCACCGCTCCCAGGTACGCCATCCTCCCTCTTCTCTTCTCCTCCCCTCTTCTCTTCTTCACCCCCCCCCCCCCTCTGTCACCTCGCCGGGAGGCCGACAGGCGGCGCACGGCCCCTGCCGCGACCTCCCGCGTCCCCTATGCCTTTCGGAGGGTCGACAGGGAGCCCTCAGGCCCTGTCGCCATTCCCCCCCCCCCCCCTTCTACTGGGGCTATCGAAGGGCCGGCAGGGGTCCAGTCACCCCTGCGGCACCTGTTGCCGTCATCGTTTTGTGGTCGCCATGACTCGGTCTGGCAGGGGCTGGGGCCCCTGCCATTCGTTGACTCTTCCAGGCAGGGGCCGAGGCCCTGCCACCTCACCGCCATCGGCAGGGGCTCAGCCTCTGCCGTCTCGTGTCTGTCGGCAGGGGCTCAGCCCCTGCCGATTCGATGATTCCGGCAGGGGCTCAACCCCTGCCACTCTTCTATTGCCGGCAGGGGCTCAGCCCCTGCCACTTCATTGTTGCTGGCAGGGGCTCAGTCCCTGCCACTTCATCGTTGCTGGCAGGGGCTCACTTTCATTTTCGCAGGCAGGGGCACACCCCCTGCCACCTAATCGGTTCTGGTAGGGGCTCAGCCCCTGCCACTTTCATTTTCGCAGGCAGGGGCTCAGCCCCTGCCACTTTCATTTTCGCAGGCAGGGGCTCAGCCCCTGCCACTTGGCTGTTGCTGGCAGGGGCTCAGTCCCTGCCACTTGATTGTTTCTGGCAGGGGCTCAACCCCTGCCACATTTATTTTGCCGGCAGGGGCTCAGCCCCTGCCGCTTCTTTGCGGTTGGCAGGGGCTGACCCCCTGCCGCCTCAGTATTTTTTTCGACAGGGGCTCATCCCCTGTCGCCCCGCTGCGGTCTGCAGGCAAAAGGCTTGTCCTTGACGTTCTTCTGATTTCGGCCAGCAGGGGCACACCCCTGCTGCCTCTCTTTTTTCTCCTATAGGCAGGCTTGTTTTTCTACTTCTCCGCATAATAATTAAAGTAGCACTGTTGCAGACCTCGCATCGGACCCCCGCTCTGGCTCCGCGGCCCGAGCCTCGTATCATCTACACGCGTAGACGCACGCAGCTGCACGACATCCCGAGGTACGGGAAAGTCGCACGATGGGTTTGTAAGAATGAAATAAAATTATAAGGATTTTGTGATAGAATAGTTTATTTGGCATGCATTCTCACTCGTAGAATTTCCTAACTGGTGATTATCTGTATTGTGTTTCTCCATCTGTATTCTTTTGAAATTTCATGCTTATTGTTGAAGCTCTACGAGTAGACTCATTGCTAGAAAGACCTTATTTCTGTATTTTCGCCTTGCTCACTGTCATAAGTTACTATAAATGCCTTATTGATTATTGTCTGGTGAATCTTGGATGCGACTTCTTGATTCTTAGTATTCGAGCATGCCAAGCATAATACAGACATTTATAAAACCTTGTGATAGGTTATCTATCGAGAACCCACAAATTTACTTTCGCAATTAGACCTGAAGAAAAGTATGATACAATAGTACGGGAGGTCATTCAGTACCTCAAAGTGATTAAGAAACTCCTTATTGAAATCCATGAGATGATACCGGCCTCCACAGGCCCCTCTGCTCAGAGAGCAATTCATGTTATGCATGAACCAAAAGAATCATAAAACATTATGTTGCCCTCTCATCGTAGTTGTACCTCTAGGAAGGTACGATCGTACTTTTGGACAAGTACATCCCATGTGGGTTACGATGGTGGGATGATGAGGTTGTAGCAACCTCGATGAGTGCAATTAGCACAATGCTGAGATCACATAAAGGGTGACCATTCGCCTTCACAGGCAAGATGCTCGAGTGGGTCTAATGGACCAGAGCATGTAGGATGGGGCGGCGGTTAAGAAACCCCCATCGTACCCATCCGATCTTCACGGTTCATCAAGGGAGAGGATGGATGGTACAAAGACTCCGATGGACAGGTTATTAACAACCACCCCACGGGCAAAAGACTCGGTTCCCCAGTCATCGGAGTTAGGGGAATTGGGATTACCATAAATTATCCTAGGTGGTAACTCCCAGGCACTTCTGTAGAAGTTGGATGCATCCATGGGCCACGAATGCCTTTGGGGATTTACTCTCTTGGTCACTGACCGTCCCCTTAGGAGCGGACTCCGTCAGCCATCCGGGTTAATGAAAACACCTGACATAATAAACCCCCGGATCGGTCTCGGTTGTTTCTACGTTTCGCGTCCGTGCGTACCCACAGGCCAGTTAATATCAGAACTTAAGGAATCTTCATGAATTGTTGTAGATGACTGAGACTTACACTGTTTCAACTAACAGCTCTTTGCACTTATTACATTTGTTAGAATAGACTACAATTGTTTTAATTGCTTAAATATCATGAATGTCCTGTTTTATTTTCATTATACTTATCTGTTCGTGCACCTACTGGTTTGTTATGAAACTGACCCATTTCATGGGCAGGTGAGGAGTAGGACTTCACTGGCGGCCGATGGCGTGGTGCAACGTGGATCAAGATTCATCTTCTTTCTGCTGGCGGCTTGGCTCTGGGACTTTTTGGAGTTTTCTTAGAATTATTAAACTTTGGAATAAAATGCTCATTTTGTAATAAACTGCAGATTTTAATCTATTGTCTTATTTCTTAAATTCCTTTAAGTTGTTATACATGTGAATAATGGTTTTTTAGCTAACGTACCCAGAATTGTTGACTTGTGTTCCTTTCTAAATGTCTTCCGCTGTCATTTTTTTAAAGTTAAAACTTTAAATTTTTGAAAGGTTTTTCGATAAAGTTTTCGAAATCACAAGTCGAAATTTTGGGGCGTTACAACTTGGTATCAGAGCCAGATCAGAAAGAAGTGAAATCTTGACTATTGAGCATCCCATCGCGCTGTAAGTAAGTCTTTGATGTGTTATAGCATGTTTAGACTAAATTATATTCTTGTTTTATTCGTAGTATCGTTGGATAGATGGATCCGTTTACTGGTTCTATTGGTAGTCGCGGTAGGAGCACGCGTAGAGTACGTGGTCGTTCCGTAAGGGAGAGGGGCCGACATGAGATGTTCGGGGCTGGTTACTGGGCTAACCGCCCTCCTCTACCCATTTTTACAGATGAGCAAGGCTGCCCACTACTGATCGCCTACCAGATACCCTTGGCAGCAACGTGGGCTGAAGTGCATGCTCGAGAAGGTGGTTTTGCGCCTTCACACATTCGGGTGCACCATCAGACACCACAGGAGTCATCGGGAGATTTTGTTCCTCCTGAGTTAGCAGAGGAGTGCGGTTTCTGCAGAGAAACTGGGCACACCGTGGATGCTTGCCTCCACAAGGTCGAGCATGACGACAAGATTGCAAATTCGACTGCAGGCGAGCAACCGCCACTTCCGACAGACCCAGTGGGCGGTGTATCACCCACATACACACCTGCGACGGATTCTTCAGATTATAGTCTTGGCTCACCGGAATATACTCCGACGACGCCCCTTTACGGGCAGGAGCCCTCCTACGATGAGTCACTTCCCTTCACCCCTAAGCGCAGATTCAGGCGCACAGGCAATAGAAGGGAATATCTTAGGAAGTACTCTAGCCGAACCTAAGGGGAGGTAGCACGTACCCAGTTTTGTTGGAGTCTGTGAACTCATCTATAATTACGGAATAGAACTTTTGCTTATGTACCAGCACAGCTGGATTCTAAATATTTGACTTTCGTAATAAAGATCTATGTTTTTGCCTTTGCTTCTATACTTATGTCTACTTGTACGTCTTCAATATTTTGACGTTAGTCTTGGTTGCTTTTTAAGGATGGCGGGAAACTCAAGCCACAGCATGGCCGATGAGTTGCGTGAGCAGAGGGGATTCATGATGGATACCCTCAACTCCTTAGCTGAGGCGATTCGTAACCAGGGTCGTCCCCATCAGGATCCGGGTTCACTTGTTGGGAATGCACCAACCGCCACATGAAAAATTTCTGAAGCTGGACCCTCCTACTTTCTCGGGCAAGGTTGATCCTGACTTGGCGGAGAGTTGGGTTAAAGAGGTGGAACGGGTGTTCCAAGTGTTGTCCGTTCCTGATGATAAGAAGACAATGTTCGAGTCCTTTCGTTTGAAGGACGACGCTCGCGAATGGTGGGACACTACGCGGGAGGTGCAGTTTCCGGGTGCTGAGGTGATTCCGTGGGAGGCCTTCCGAAGGGTTTTTCTCGGAAACTATTTCCCTCCTCATGCGAGGGAAAAGAAGAAGGTGGAATTTCTGGAGCTGTGCCAAGGCAGCTTAAGTTTGAACGAATATATCGCTAAATTTCAACGGTTGGAGCGTTATTGTCCTCACCTATTCGAGGATGATCATGAGCGGGCCGGGAAGTTCATTCGCGGACTGAATGAAGGACTCAGGCATAGGGTTCTCACCAGTATGCCCGCGACTTTTTCTGCGGCAGTAGCAGCAGCCACCCTACTGAACGAGGATTGGGAGCGTTCAAAAAGTGTGCAAGCCAAGAAGTCAACCGCGTCAGGTGGTGAGCAGAAGAAGACCTTTTCCGGCGGCCCAGGGCAACGACCACCTTTTCCAGTGAAGACTGAAGGAGGGAAGAAACAGTTTCCTCCAGCAAAGCGCCAACGACAGCAGGGCCACCCACCGCCCAGACAACCGTCGGGAGATAACTGCCCCAGGTGCAAGAGGCCTCATGTGGGACAATCTTGTCCGCGGGACACTGGCGGATGCCTGTACTGTGGCAAGATGGGCTATTTCATACGCGACTGCCGGAAGAAAGCAGCAGATGACCTCAAGCGAACCGGTAACGTATCTCAGCCTCCGCGACCACCTCATCAGCAGCAACAGCGAGCACAACCAAGCAGTGGCAGGGAGCCGGGTCGAGTTTATGCAGCCACGGTCGATCAATTGACCAAAGGGGATCTCGTTCAAGGTACCATTCTTGTTGCTGATCAAGCAGCTTTTGCACTCTTTGATTGTGGTGCTACACACTCGTTTGTGTCAGAAAAATTCGTAAAACAATTGCATATAACGGTAAAAATACTTGATAATGTTTTAGACGTGTATAACCCCGTTGGGAAGAACACAGTTTGCACCACTTACATACCTGAATTGGATGTAGTGGTGGCAGAGCGGCACTTGCCTGCTTGTGCTATCCTGCTTGAGATGACAGAATTTGACGTCATCCTAGGCATGGATTGGTTGCACAAGTATCATGCCAAGATCTTTTACCGTGATGGCAAGATCGTTTTATCACCTCCAGGCTCTTCGAGAGTAGAATTCAGAATCCCCAGACCTGTTCGAGCAAGCCGGATGATCTCGGCGCTTAAGGCACAGAACTTTTTGCAGAAGGGATGCACTGCCTTTTTGGTTAGTGTTATCCAGTCAGATCCAATGCCTATTCCCATCGGTGAGCTAGATGTTGTTCGCGATTATCCCGACGTTTTTCCTAAAGAGTTGTCGGGACTTCCCCCGTCTCGTGAGGTAGAATTCAATATTGAATTGCTACCAGGTACGACACCAATCTCCAAAGCACCCTACAGAATGGCGCCAGCTGAGCTTGAGGAGCTGAAGAAGCAGTTGCAGGAGTTGTTGGATCAGGGATTCATTCGCCCCAGCGTTTCTCCTTGGGGAGCTTCTGTGCTCTTCGTGAAGAAGAAGGACGGGACTTTGCGTTTGTGCATCGACTATCGAATGCTCAACCAGGCCACGATAAAAAACAAGTACCCATTGCCGCGTATCGAAGACTTGTTCGATCAGTTGTAGAAGGCCAAGGTTTTCTCGAAAATCGATCTTAGGTCCGGATACCATCAGCTCAGAATTAGGAATGAGGATATTCCTAAGACGGCCTTTCGGACGAGATACGGACATTACGTATTCACAGTTATGCCGTTCGGACTGACCAATGCCCCCGCAGCTTTTATGGACTTAATGAATAGGGTTTTCAAGCCATTTTTGGACACCTTCGTGATCGTGTTCATCGACGACATCTTGGTGTACTCAGAAAGTCGAGAGCAACATCGAGAGCACCTAACAGTTGTATTGGAGACCTTGCGAAAGGAACGTTTGTATGCCAAGTTCTCTAAATGTGAATTCTGGCTCGAGGAAGTCATGTTTTTGGGACACGTTATTTCTAAGGAAGGAGTGTCTGTGGACCCTGCAAAGGTGGAGGCTGTACTTGGTTGGCAGCAACCAAAGAACGCACGTGATATCAGAAGTTTTCTTGGACTAGCAGGTTACTACAGAAGATTCATTCAGGATTTTTCTAAAATTGCGTTACCCCTGACGAAGTTACTGAAGAAAGAGGCTAAATTCTTATGGGACGAGAAGTGCGAGGCGAGTTTTCAATTATTGAAGGAGCGACTTACCAGTGCTCCTATTTTGACCTTACCTTCTGGTAAGGGCGGATTCGTGATTTATACTGATGCCTCTGGGTCAGACCTAGGGGCCGTGCTGATGCAGAATGGGAAAGTGATCGCATACGCCTCTCGACAACTTAAAATTCACGAGAAGGACTACCCAACTCACGATTTAGAGTTAGCTGCGGTGGTGTTCGCACTGAAGATTTGGTGACATTACTTGTATGGGGAGCAGTTTGAAGCATTCACCGATCATAAGAGCCTTAAGTACCTATTTTCGTAGAAAGAATTGAACATGAGACAACGGCGTTGGCTTGAATTCCTCAAGGATTACGACTTCACCCTCTCCTACCACCCAGGAAAGGCGAACGTCGTGGCTGACGCTCTCAGCCGCAAAGCACCGAAAATTTCGATAAATGCTTTATTTGTTGGATGGAGGTTGGTCGAAGACCTAGCCTCATGGGAACCTTTCGCGATCACTCAAGGTTCAATCGGCTTATCCCACCTTGTTGCTCAACCTGAGCTACTAGCGAGGATCATCAATGGGCAGAAAATTGATGCACGCTACGAGAAGTTGAAGGCTCAAGCGATACTGGCTGATACACCTTTTCGTCTGAAGGAGGATGGAAGTATATGGTTGAAGGAGCGCCTTTGGGTTCCTGATGACCCGGTTCTTCGAGATGAAATTTTGGCGGAGGCCCACAAGTCTAGGTACACAATTCACCCGGGTAGCACGAAGATGTTCAAGGACCTACAACGCAGTTATTGGTGGAACGGTATGAAGCGAGACGTGGCTGAGTATGTCTCGAAGTGTTTAACGTGTCAACAAATCAAGATCGAGCACCAGAGACCCGGTGGGGTCATGCAGCAGATAGAGATCCCTCTATGGAAGTGGGAAGGTGTTACCATGGACTTCATAGTCGGTCTTCCGAGGACGCGGAGGAAGCATGACGCGATTTGGGTGATCGTCGATAGACTCACCAAGTCGGCTCACTTCCTACCTATCCGTCTCAACCAATCATTGGATAGTCTCGCTGATCTCTATGCTAGAGAGATTGTGAGATTGCACGGTGTTCCAGTCTCAATTATCTTCGATCGTGATCCTAGATTTACTTCAAGGTTTTGGGGACAACTTCAGTTGGCGTTGGGCACAAAGTTGAAGTTCAGCACTGGGTTTCACCCTCAGACTGACGGGCAATCGGAACGTACGATTCAGACCTTAGAAGACATGCTTCGAGCCTGTATGATGGACTGGAAGGGAGAGTGGGATTCCCACATCAGTTTGGCGGAGTTCGCGTATAACAACAGCTATCATGCGAGCATCGGGATGGCCCCATACGAAGCTTTATATGGGAGGCCATGTCGATCACCTGTTTACTGGGACGAGGTTGGCGAACGAAGTTTGGAGGCACCTATAGTCTTGCAACACTATACTCAACAAGTGCAGATGATTCGAGAGCGGCTCCGTACCGCTCAGAGTCGGCAGAAACGCTATGCAGATAGACGTCGACGAGAGCTTACTTTCGATATTGGCGAGATGGTTTTTGTTAAGGTATCTCCGACGAAGAGCGTATTTCGGTTCGGGAAGAAGGGAAAGCTAAGTCCTAGATACGTCGGACCGTTCGAAATCCTGGAGCGGATTGGAGAAGCAGCTTATCGCGTGGCGTTACCTCCGCAGTATGCTCAGATCCATAATGTTTTTCACGTATCCATGTTGAGGAAGTATGTTCACGATCCATCGCATATCATTCATTATGATGATGTGGACATTAGAGGGGACTTGACATTCGAAGAAAGACCAGTGGAGATCGTCGACCGTCGTGACCAAGTGCTAAGATCAAAAACCATTTCCCTTGTAAAGTTTCGGTGGCAACATCATGGAATTGACGAATGTACTTGGGAACCTGAGAACGATATTAGGGAAAAATATCCTGACCTGTATTTTGATTCTTCAAGGTAATAAATATTTCGCAGACGAAATTCTTTTAAGAGGGGTAGGATGTAAAACCCCATTTTAAAAAAAAAATCTGTTTGGACCCGGGCCGGGCCGGGTGCGGACCCGACCCGGGCCGGGTCCGGACCCGACCCGGGCCGGGTCCGGACCCGACCCGGGCCCCCTTTTATTTTAGGGTTTTCAAAAACCCGAGCATTCGGGCGCCGCAACCCCCCCCCCCTTTCTTTCCCCTTCGCGTGCGGGCAAGTTTGGGAAACCCACCAGGGGTTTCCCCTTTCGATTGCCCCCTGCGCCTTTATGAAAGAGGTTGGAGGGCGAGGGGAGTCACGCCTCCCTCTCGCAGCCCTCGCTCCCCCCCTCCGCGCCGGTCTCCTCCCTCGCTGCGCCCCGTCGCCGACGCCGGCCACCGCTCCCAAGTACGCCATCCTCCCTCTTCTCTTCTCCTCCCTCTTCTCTTCTTCAACCCCCCCCCCTCTGTCACCTCGCCGGGAGGCCGACAGGCGGCGCACGGCCCCTGTCGCGCCCTCCCGCGTCCCCTGTGCCTTTCGGAGGGTCGACAAGGAGCCCTCAGGCCCTCTCGCCATTTTTTTTCCCCCTTCTACCGGGGTTGTCGAAGGGCCGGCATGGGTCCTGTCACCCCTGCGGCACCTGTTGCCGTCATCGTTTTGGGGTCGCCATGACTCGGTCTGGCAGGGGCTGGGGCCCCTGCCATTCGTTGACTCTTCCAGGCAGGGGCCGAGGCCCTGCCACCTCACCGCCATCGGCAGGGGCTCAGCCTCTGCCGATTCGATGATTCCGGCAGGGGCTCAACCCCTGCCACTTGACGTTTCTGGCAGGGGCTCAACCCCTGCCACTCTTCTATTGCCGGCAGGGGCTCACCCCTGCCACTTCATTGTTGCTGGCAGGGGCTCAGCCCCTGCCACTCCATCGTTGCTGGCAGGGGCTCAGCCCCTGCCACTTTCATTTTGTCGGCAAGGGCTCAGCCCCTGCCACTTCATTGTTGCTGGCAGGGGCTCAGCCTCTGCCACTTCATCGTTGCTGGCAGGTGTAAAACCCCATTTAAAAAAAAAAACTATTTGGACCCGGGCCGGGTCGGGTCCGGACCCGGGCCCCCCTTTTTTTTTTAGGGTTTTGCGTAACCCGACGCAGGGTCCCGAGCGCCGCACTCCCCCCCCTTCTCCCCCTTCTCTTGCGGGAGGATTTGGGAAACCCACCAGGGGTTTCCCCTTCCGGTGCCCCCCCTGCACCTTTAAGAGAGAGGTTGGAGGGCGAGGGGAGTCTCGCAGCCCTCTCGAGCTTCCTCCCCCGCGCCGGTCTCCTTCCCTGCTGCGCCCGCCGCCGACGCCGGGAACCCCCCCCCCCCCAGGTACGTCGTTCTTCTCTTCTCCTCCCTCTTCTCTTCTCCTCCCTCTTCTTTTCCTCACCCCCCCTCTTTGTCACCTCGCCGGGAGGCCGGCAGGCGGCGGACAGCCCTGTCGTGCCCTCCTGCCTCTCCGGTAATCACCGGAGGGCCGACAGGTGGCCTGCAAGGCCCCTGTCGTCCCCTCTTCCCTCTGGGGGTGCGCCGGAGTGCCGGCAGGGGACCAATGGCCCCTGCGACACTCCCTCACCTCTGTGGGTGACAAGGAAACTGACGGGAAGTCGGTTTCCCTCCCTGTCACCCCCACCCCGGTCTCTCTTTCGGCAGGGGTCAGTTCCCCTGCCACCTTTCGACCACCTTTAGGCAGGGGCAATGCCCCTGCCGCTTCTTGTTTTTTTTCGGCAGGCGGGGGCTCGCCCGCTGCCTCTGGTATTTTGGCGCGCAGGGGTAGTGCCCCTGCCTCCTTCCTGTCTCGGCTGGCAGGGGTAATGCCCCTGCCGCCCTTTATTTTGTTGGGCTGGCAGGGGCTCACCCCCTGCCGCCCCCCTGGCTTTTGGGAGGGCAGGGAATACCCCCTGCCGCTCTCGACCCTCGGCACGCAGGGGGGGCGGACCCCCCCCCCTGTGGCTCCGCGATTTTTGACTGGCAGGGGTCGAGGCCCCTGCCATTTGTAGGTGTTTCTGGCAGGGGCCGGTCTCTTGATTCGTCAGGCAGGGGCTGGGGCCCCTGCCATTCCTCATTTCCGTTAGGCAGGGGCTGGGGCCCCTGCCATTCCTCATTTTCGACAGGCAAGGGCTGGGGCCCTTGCCGTTTCTTCATTTTTGTCAGGCAAGGGCCAGGGCCCTTGCCATTCTGTTTGTGCCAGGCAGGGGCCGAGGCCCTGCCTTTTCCCTGTTCTTGAGGTAGGGGCCGAGACCCCTGCCATGCGTGACCTGTTTGGCAAGGGCCGAGGGCCCTGCCTTTTTGTTGTTCTGTCTGGAAGGGGCCGGTATCCCCGGTCACTTAATCCTACCTTTGCTCCCGTCGTACCATTTAATTAAATTATCATAATTGAATACTCACCCTGTTGCAGACCTCGCATCGGACCCTCGCTCTGGCTCCGCGGCCCGAGCCTCGTATCATCTACACGCGTAGGCGCACGCAGCTGCAAGACATCCCGAGGTAGGGGAAAGTCGCACGAATAGTGTGTATGAACTAAATAAAATAAGACTTCTGAGATAGAATAATTATTTTTGCATATTTGCGTATCTGAAGAAGTATGTGTTGATCCATGTTTTACTCTTTGTGATTCTTTTGAAATTGCATAATGTAAATTCTTTGGGTAGACTCATTCTAGAAAGAATCAAGTAGTTTACTTGGCATGCCTGTTTACGTGTACAATTACTTAACTCATAATTCTCTATTATGCATGCTTGTTCCTTTGAAACTGCATACTTAAGATAGATTTTGTGAAAAGACTCAAAACCACTGCAATTGCCATTATAACAAAACCTTAAGGCAGGTACGGTATGAATTTTATGTAAGATCATGGAGGGTATTGAAGGGTGAAATCTATACTTTACTGATTTTGATATGGTAATATCGGCCTCCACAGGCCAATTGCTCAGAAAAGCAAAACATGTCATATAGGAACCAAAAGAATCATATACCATTATGCTGCCCTCTCATCGTAGTTGTACCTCTGGGAAGGTACGATCGTACTATTGGATAAGTAAGTCCCATGTGGGTTACGATGGTGGGATGATGAGGTTGTGGCAACCTCGATGAGTGCAATTAGAAAAAAAGCTGAGATCACATAAAAAGGTGACCATTCGCCTTCACAGGCAAGATGCTCGAGGGGGTCTAATAGACCAGAGCATGTAGGATGGGGTGGCGGTTAAGAAACCCCCGTCGTACCCTTCCGATCTTCACGGTTCATCAAGAGAGAGGATGGATGGTACAAAGACTGCGATGGACAGGTTGTTAACAACTACCCCACGAGCAAAAGACTCGGTTTTCCCCAGTCATCGGAGTTAGGGGAATTGGGTTTACCATAAATTATCCTAGGTGGTAACTCCCAGGCACTTCTGCAGAAGTTGGATGCATCCATGGGCCACGAATGCCTTTGGGGATTTACTCTCTTGGTCACTGACCGTCCCCTTAGGAGCGGATTCAGTCAGTCATCCGGGTTAATGAAAACACCTGACATAATAAACCCCCGGATCGGTCTCGGCTGTTTCTACGTTTCGCGTCTGTGCGTACCCACAGGCCAGTTAATATCAGAACTTAAATAATATATTCATGAATAGATATAGATGACTGAGACTCACACTGCTTCTCTTTGCACTTATTACATTTGTTAGAATAGACTACAATTGTTTTAATTGCTTAAATATCATAACTACTTATCTCATGAATATCTTGTTTTATTTTCATTCTACTTATATGTTCGTGCACCTACTGGTTTGTTGTAAAACTGACCCATTTCATGGGCAGGTGAGGAGTAGGACCTTACGGGCAGCCGATGGCGTGGTGCAACATGGATCAAGATTCATCTTCTTTCTGCTGACGGCTTAGCTTTGGGACTTTTTGGAGTTTTTCTTAGATTTATTAAACTTTGGAATAAAATGCTCATTTTGTAATAAACTGCAGATTTTAATCGATTGTCTTATTTCTTAAATTCCTTTAAGATGTTGTACATGTGAATGATGATTTTTCAGCTAACGTACCCAGGATTGTTGACTTGTGTTCCTTTCTAAATGTCTTCCACTGTTGTTTTTAAATATTAAACTTTAAATCTTTGAAAGGTTTTTCGATAAGGTTTTCGAAATCACAAGTCGAAATTTTGGGGCGTTACAGCAGGGGCTCAACCCCTGCCATTTTCATTTTCGCAGGCAGGGGCTCAGCCCCTGCCACTTGGCTGTTGCTGGCAGGGGCTCAGTCCCTGCCACTTGATTGTTTCTGGCAGGGGCTCAACCCCTGCCACATTTATTTTGCCGGCAGGGGCTCAGCCCCTGCCGCTTCTTTGCGGTTGGCAGGGGCTGACCCCCTGCCGCCTCAATATTTTTTTCGACAGGGGCTCATACCCTGTCGCCCCGCTGCGGTCTGCAGGCAAAAGGCTTGTCCTTGACGTTCTTCTGATTTCGGCCAGCAGGGGCACACCCCTGCTGCCTCTCTTTTTTCTCCTATAGGCAGGCTTGTTTTTCTACTTCTCCGCATAATAATTAAAGTAGCATTGTTGCAGACCTCGCATCGGACCCCCGCTCTGGCTCCGCGACCCGAGCCTCGTATCATCTACACGCGTAGACGCACGCAGCTGCACGACATCCCGAGGTACGGGAAAGTCGCACGATGGGTTTGTAAGAATGAAATAAAATTATAAGGATTTTGTGATAGAATAGTTTATTTGGCATGCATTCTCACTCGTAGAATTTCCTAACTGGTGATTATCTGTATTGTGTTTCTCCATCTGTATTCTTTTGAAATTTCATGCTTATTGTTGAAGCTCTACGAGTAGACTCATTGCTAGAAAGACCTTATTTCTGTATTTTCGCCTTGCTCACTGTCATAAGTTACTATAAATGCCTTATTGATTATTGTCTGGTGAATCTTGGATGCGACTTCTTGATTCTTAGTATTCGAGCATGCCAAGCATAATACAGACATTTATAAAACCTTGTGATAGGTTATCTATCGAGAACCCACAAATTTACTTCCGCAATTAGACCTGAAGAAAAGTATGATACAATAGTACGGGAGGTCATTCAGTACCTCAAAGTGATTAAGAAACTCCTTATTGAAATCCATGAGATGATACCGGCCTCCACAGGCCCCTCTGCTCAGAGAGCAATTCATGTTATGCATGAACCAAAAGAATCATAAAACATTATGTTGCCCTCTCATCGTAGTTGTACCTCTAGGAAGGTACGATCGTACTTTTGGACAAGTACATCCCATGTGGGTTACGATGGTGGGATGATGAGGTTGTAGCAACCTCGATGAGTGCAATTAGCACAATGCTGAGATCACATAAAGGGTGACCATTCGCCTTCACAGGCAAGATGCTCGAGTGGGTCTAATGGACCAGAGCATGTAGGATGGGGCGGCGGTTAAGAAACCCCCATCGTACCCATCCGATCTTCACGGTTCATCAAGGGAGAGGATGGATGGTACAAAGACTCCGATGGACAGGTTATTAACAACCACCCCACGGGCAAAAGACTCGGTTCCCCAGTCATCGGAGTTAGGGGAATTGGGATTACCATAAATTATCCTAGGTGGTAACTCCCAGGCACTTCTGTAGAAGTTGGATGCATCCATGGGCCACGAATGCCTTTGGGGATTTACTCTCTTGGTCACTGACCGTCCCCTTAGGAGCGGACTCCGTCAGCCATCCGGGTTAATGAAAACACCTGACATAATAAACCCCCGGATCGGTCTCGGTTGTTTCTACGTTTCGCGTCCGTGCGTACCCACAGGCCAGTTAATATCAGAACTTAAGGAATCTTCATGAATTGTTGTAGATGACTGAGACTTACACTGTTTCAACTAACAACTCTTTGCACTTATTACATTTGTTAGAATAGACTACAATTGTTTTAATTGCTTAAATATCATGAATGTCCTGTTTTATTTTCATTATACTTATCTGTTCGTGCACCTACTGGTTTGTTATGAAACTGACCCATTTCATGGGCAGGTGAGGAGTAGGACTTCACTGGCGGCCGATGGCGTGGTGCAACGTGGATCAAGATTCATCTTCTTTCTGCTGGCGGCTTGGCTCTGGGACTTTTTGGAGTTTTCTTAGAATTATTAAACTTTGGAATAAAATGCTCATTTTGTAATAAACTGCAGATTTTAATCTATTGTCTTATTTCTTAAATTCCTTTAAGTTGTTATACATGTGAATAATGGTTTTTCAGCTAACGTACCCAGAATTGTTGACTTGTGTTCCTTTCTAAATGTCTTCCGCTGTCATTTTTTTAAAGTTAAAACTTTAAATTTTTGAAAGGTTTTTCGATAAAGTTTTCGAAATCACAAGTCGAAATTTTGGGGCGTTACAAACATAATGGCTCTTGTAGTTTCCAAGAGGTGTCTGTTTTTTCTCTGAGCAACTCCATTTTGCTGAGGGAGTAAGAGGACAGGTTCTTTGATGAAGAATCCCCTTTTTAGTCAATATTGACTGAAACCAAGTACTCATGTATTCTCCTCCTGAATCAGAATGTAAAACCTTCACCCTAGCAGAGAATTGAGTTCTAATAAGAGTAATGAAATCAAAAAGGATATTGACAAGCTCACTTCTTTTGTTCAAAAAATATATCCGTGTTTATATGGAGAAATCATCAATGAAGGTTACAAAATAAGAAGTCTCCCCTTTACTCAAAAAAGGCGAGGGTACCCAAACATCAATGTGGACAATGTCAAACATACTAGAAGACTGACTAGTACTACTACTAAAAGAAAGAGCATGACTCTTTGCCAGCTTACAACTCTCACAATCTTCTACCTGACACTACTATGTGGAGATCTCTTTAATTCCCCAGACAAAAACATGTGTTGCAATCTCTGTCAGGAAAGATGACCTAGACGCTAGTGCCATAAAGCAAATGGATCCAAGATGGCAGCATTGCACCACCTTGAATCAGCTCTCATACAAGCTTCTCGCACCTATTTGAATAGCATAAAAACTCAACCCACAACCATATACATCTTCCAAATGCAAAGCCTCTTTGCACACAATCTCAAACAATAAAAACAACCAAACGGATATAGAAATACCAGCTAGGAAACAGTTTGTGAGTCAATGTGCTCAGTTTTTTAAAACTGCAGGGGCCGGCAACTGAAAACAATAAAAAAATTCATAACTTCTTCATCCCAGCTCCAAAACACCTCAAATCTGTTTCATAAATCCCTAAAAACACCTTCAAGTGAACACACATCACCCACAATGCAGCTGCCTTCATGATCTTGCAACTCGTGATATGGGCACCTCCTCAAGACGTCAAAAAGAAGAAGAAAAAGGAGAGAACGAAGCACACGACAATAGCAGCAGCAGCTCCCTTGTCCTCAGCTCGCACACAAGCTTTGATACCATGTGAACAACCTCAAGAGAAGCTAGGGTTCATAACCATGAAAGCACAACATTTTATTTCATGGATGAACAACATAACTATATACAAGAGAGAGAGAGAGACCCTTTTATCTCTATAAGGGTTCTTATTAAGGAATGGCAACAATGCCCTTAGAAAGTAAACACACTACAATATTACATAAGGGCAATAAAGTAAATTGTACATAAGCTTTTAACTAAGAAACAAAAGAAAGGCAAACACTTCTATTTTAACAATTGGAACCTTAGGTGTAACGGATAGTTGCTCATAATGAAATTGAAGCTAGTTGCCATTTGATAAGTAGAAAAACAAAAGAGCAAGCATAAGATCCACTTTCCAAAAGGCATGCTTAATTTCGAGGGGAAGATGAGGGAGTTCCAGGACAACAAAGAGCAATAGTAGATAAGAAAATATGTCTTTAATATGACTTCCTAACAAATGGGAAACAAAAACTTGTGTTAAAGAAAAAAATTTCTAAAATTGGTGCTTGTGAATTAAATTAGTAGATGATAATATTATTCTCTGCTCTAATACATAAATATCACAAAGTTAAGATCATTCAAGTAACGTCAACAGGTGAACCAAACCATTCATCAGAGTAAAAAAAGTTATAAAAATTTAACATAATCCAACAGTCTGAAAAATGAAATTCAGATGCATACCACAATAACATATGCTCCCATGTCCACACTAGGAGTATAAGTTGCTAAATTCTTTCCACGAATATGTATAGCAATTGTTGAAGCTAATCTCCCCAAGATCTTATCAGATGCGTCAACTATGTACCATGTTTTCTTTGTGTTTTCATGGTCTGCAGCCTTAGGATACCAAGTTTTATTCCAAATGTCCTGAAAAAAAAAAAAGAAATATATGGAAGGAAAGTTAAACAAGTTTCATTAGCATAAAAGAGACAGGAACCCTGAATGACAGAACACAGTAACGAATCTCAACAAATAATAACAGTAATAAAAATAATAATAGTTGATCTTTAATTCAAAGGTGTGACTTTTATGCATGCATCTATGGAAAAAGAAAAATTTAGCAAACATAAAAGGATAAGAAAAATTAGATTTGAGAATAACATAAACAAAGGATAGAGGTAAGTGGCTTTCTTAGAATGCTCCTAATCCATAAACCTAACCCTACTCACTTTTTTTCTTTTGGGAGTTAACTACTCACATTAAGTAATTTAAAGTTTAAACCGGCCACCTTATTCCATACAATTGTCAGAAACACTCGTTCCCCTTGGTTCGAATTGCTTATAAAGCTCCCATGTTTTTCCCATTTTTGGTTATGCAATTATATATTAACAATGTGTATCAACGCAAAGACACATTACTAACGCACTTGAATCTGAAACGGAGCTGGAGTGTAACGTAAAAACTTGCAATCTTGTACGGCTAAGCCCGAGACAAGCCTAAGTATCCTCAATCGTGGCTCAACTCATATTGTTTACGCGAATATAGACCTCTACACAGAAGAGAGCTCAAAGAAGAAGAAGAAAATTGAAATGAGAGAGAGAGAGTCTCACGGGGCCGTTGATCTCCGAGGGCTCGAACATCCACCTCTGTTCCCTGGGAATCACAGCCTCTTGGCACCGAACCTGGAGACGCGTCGCGACGGTGAGAGCGGGTGGTTTCTTTATGGAATGCAGCAACGAGATCCTCCCACCGGCACAGCCCATGAAGAGTGACGACAACGGCATGCGCGCAGTAGGTGAGGGTTTCACCAGCGGGAGCGAAGAAGGAGAGGAAGAAAGGGAGGAGGAGGAAGAAGAGACGCACCAGGG
Source organism: Nuphar pumila (assembly GCF_984573655.1). Classification (NCBI taxonomy): domain Eukaryota; kingdom Viridiplantae; phylum Streptophyta; class Magnoliopsida; order Nymphaeales; family Nymphaeaceae; genus Nuphar; species Nuphar pumila. The sequence goes on from NC_143263.1 coordinate 15,046,509, forward strand.
AACGACCGCAGCCATAACTTCCGCTCAATGCCTTCTATTAGATTCCTTAAATCCTTCTTCTTCTTCTTTTTCTTCTTCTTCTCCAAGGCCTGGAGAGAGACTCTGCCGGCTGTGGATAAGATATAAGGGTGCCAACGGATCGGGTACCATAGGACATATCCTATCCGGATCGGAAATGCATGCAAGGATCCGAAACCTAGTCCGGGTCCGAATGATATCTAAAGAGGGTTAAATCCGGAACCAAAAATAGATTGCAATACTGGATCCGGAAAAGATAAGAACTATTAACACGCTTGTTACATGTAAAAATACAAACAAATCGAGTTTGATCCAAATCAGAGCATAGTTCCCTCGCAAAAGACCAATTTCTGAATGCACGTTTGGATCTTACTTAAGATCCGTCTATGATGCCATTTGCTTTGTTTGCCATACCATTCTTCATTTGGACGTTGGGTAACCAAAATCCGATATTCCTATCCACTAAGATTTCTAGTAGGTTGTTACTTAAAATCTTGAAAATATTCCCTACCCTTGAGTGCACCGTACCCTTTAGTCGAAATCATCAATTCCTTCGTCTTTTGTTTATGAAGCCTTGCGGATATGAATTAAGAAAAATGGTGGTATTGTACGGATCATTTGACTTGATTATCTAAAAACCTTGTAATTTCTTATATTCTATTGATGTTCAAAATCGCAAATATCTAACATCATTAGGACACTTTTACCTTTCGCAACTGCGAATTTAGGCCTTATTGCGATATAAATGTACTGCCATATTGTCTACGTCCAACTCTTACTTAAATCCAAAACCGCAGGTTTTTTTATGAGGACCTCATGAACTCGCATAAATTTATTTGTGATTTTTTTATAAAACTGAAACCACCAAAATTATAAATATCTTATGCTTTCACATATATGTCAATATTTTGCATAAATATATTTGTGAAACTCTTCTTAAATTGAAACCACTAAAATTGCATCTATCATACATTTTCGCATATAATTTAGGATTTCATATAATTATTTTTGTGTCAATCCTACTGGTTTGTGAAAATCCTTCAATTTTTACAAATGAATTGGATATTTGTGATTTTAAGTGTTTAAGCGGTTATGTGAAACATTCAAATTTTTGCAAATCATTATGATTTTTGCAAATATAGTTATGCAAAATTATGAATTATATGCGAAAAAATATAGTGTATGCAATTTTAGTGGTTTTAGTTTAAGTGGACATATGTTTAAACGAATTTGTAAAGTATTGGCGATTTTAGTGGTTTCACTTTTTTAAGTTGAGTTTCGCATATGATAACACAAATAACAGTGAAGATAAGCAAATAAACATTCAAATTATTTAAACATTAAAATAATTTAAAAATAAATAAACATACAAACAATAACATTGTATATAAATCATTCAACAATGCTTTCATCTGAAGAACATGCAACCTGTTGGGCAACTATAAAGTCATCATTGGTGGCACGTGCTATGGACAAAAAGTCAATGTCTTTGTTGCCCTTGCACCAGTCTTGAAGTTTGGATATGAATATTGTAGGATAATCCTTCGTCTGATCCTTCATGGCATGCAATAGAAATTTGTTAACTGTGCGAGGGTGATTGGCCGGTTGCTTAACAAACCCAAACTGTCGAATGACTCGAATTGTCATTTGGCATTCAACTTCATTCATATTTTGCAACCAAATATCCTTCCCCCATGATGTTCTTCACCCCCACAACCATATCATCATTTTTTCCCTCCTCCAACGCGCCTTTATAGGAGCATCAATTACCTACAGTTTCTTTATGATTAGGCCTACAGACGTACATTTATTAAAAATATATATAAAATATCAATAATATATATTTGCCTTAGTCAACATGCATAGTGATGCAGCACTTTTGGCACGTGACATGCGAGGACCCATCAATCTTCGATCACAACCCTCTTTATTGCATGATCGACTTCACATTGCGGCACGTAAAAAATCAAGGGCAACGTCACACATTCGGTGTCTTTCAATAGATATGTTAGGACTGATTGGTTTATGAAAAAAAATAAAAAAAGAGATATTTTTGAAAAAAATCCTAGATGCGAGCATTTTTGAAAATCGCTTGACGGATTGATCCACACATGGATCAGTCAAGGGTCTGTAATTAAGTTGGTCCGAATCAATTCCAGACTAAGCAAGGACTGATCCATTAGAAAAAATAATCAATTATCATTGTTGTCATAAACGACACCCGAAATTTTTATATATATATAGTGAGTTTGTGTTCCAAGTAAAGAAAAATTTTGTTATGAAATTGTTGTTTGTTATCAAATTGAAAGTGATTTGAATTATCGAGCTCATAGCTATTCATAACTTGTGAAAACACATGGTTATGTTTCACTATTAAATTAATTAAATGTTGTATTTTCCTATATCGGATGCCCAATTCTTTTACGTGTTAGTTAGATCAGTTTAAATCTTGATTTGAAGCTTTTATATGAGAGAAGGCATGTTTCCCACATGGTGAAATATGAGGATTGTTGATGATACTAGCAATGCTGTCGGACATGGGTACCCTGGGTGAAATAGACTAAATTGAATGTTCAAGCTGCATCTTCTTGGCTGTTAAAATATATATATATATATATATATATATATATATATATATATATATATATATATATATAGTTTCATACTGATGCAGTTACGAACAAAGGGTTGCTCCATTAAAGCACTAATAGCCGCAGGTGAACCCATTAATAGTTCATAAAAATATATATATATATTCGTGTGGTAGATCTCACAATAACTTCGAGGGGTGGCCTTTGTTATTTCAGCCCCTTTATTTCCCTGTTTTCTATGAGTAAGTGCTAACTCTCCCATTGTTCAAGCGTCCTTCTTCGTGAAAATAGTTATGCCATCTAAGATATTAATTAAGCACCCGTTCAATGCATTAAAACATTTTTAAAAAAAGTAGAAACCAACACTTAAAACTGTTATAGCTTTTGGAATGTAGAAAGATTTTGCAATGAACAGAGAAAAAAAATAACAAACAAACCAGTTGGGGTCGACCAATCCCAGATGGCTGCTTTTGATGTACCACAGGCTGTTGTTGCCCTGCTGAATACAGATTCATTATGTTGTGTTGAGCAGTGGCAACAATTGCTGCACCTGTATGGGTGCAGCAGGTTGGGGTCAGCCCAATCCCAACTCACCTACTGGTCTGTGGGTGGCCAGCAAGGTGTGACCTTGCTGGAAGGCACCGAGCTGTAGGCCAACCACAGATCGATTGGAGTCCCAGCAAGGAAAAAAAAAGAAATAATACTAATAAATGTGCTAACAGTGTAGGACAGATTGTAAAAAATAAAAATAAAATATATTTTCTTACTAGTGACATATCATTGGTTTTGGCGGTTATTAGTCATGCAGTAGGCAATCGACCACTACCTTGTAAAACATTTATATCTCCCTCGTTATAAGGGGTTTTTATGAACGGTCCGTGGCATGTGAAAGCTGACAAAATCACAAAATATGCATGTACTGCAAAAAAAATGAGATAATATATCAGTCTATATACAACATGGTGATTATTGTAACAACACCACAAATTTTGCCTAACCGGATTCCGAACTAAGTACTGGCCGATTAAGTTATCCAATGTATGAATTCTTTATGTTAATACATGGATTGGAATGTTAAGTGAGCATGCAATTATGACATGTCGTATTCTGTAAATGCATGTGAGTATAGAGTTTTATGCCAATTACCCAAAAGTTATATAATATTAAAATACATGTATATATAGGATTTGAAACTATGTAACAAATATGTAAAAGATAAAAATATATTTAATACTAAAAATGAGTATTTTGAATTGTGTGTGCATGACTTGAATAAAGTGTGTAGGAATTATGTATGCTGGAAGTTTAGATATTTCGTATTATGAAATATGCATGTTTCATGTATGCATGCATGGGACTTCATGTGTTATATATGCATATTCTGGATTATGGAATATAATTGATTTGATGAATAAGATACATATGCTTGAATTTTTGTATGCATGTTTTGTATTCACTTACATATGTTTTGAGGTTCAATGTACAAACATATGGAGTTTAAATAATATGAAATGTAATGATACATGTGGCTATATTACGACGTGGTTCTATTTAATGTTGATATATCATATGATGTGATATATGATATAATGCATATTGCATGTATAAATTGTATTATGATAAAAATGAAATTTGCGAAAGTTTATGTTAATGTGAGATCAATTGAATGTTCAAGCCTAGACAAGTGGCTCATGACCTTGTGCATAGTCAATTGAATTGATATGTGTGAATGCCTCAAACTTGTGGTTGATAACCTTGTGATTGGTAAAATATATATGTTTGTGATATTGGTGGTCATCGACCCTGTGAGTGGTCAACTATGTTTATGCACGTATGAAATTTGTTAAATAAATAGTTTGTTGAGGGTTTGTTCTCAAGAGGACAATCTCTATTAGGGTGTTTGAGTCCAAGATTAGGTAAATCCGGCTAGGATGATCCCTGTGAGGATATACAGGTCCAAGACCAGGTAGCTCCGTAAGTCCAAGACTAAGTTAATCCGATTAGGATGATCCATGTGAGGATGACCATGTCCAAGATCAAGTAATCTGAAGAACTTGTTTTCAAGATACTGTGAATCTTTGAAAATCAATACTGAAGGTAAAGTCTGATGCATCAGGTTGGAGGTATTAGAAGTTCTCTCTCGACTAGGTTGTCCCTCACTCGAGACTGGTGAAAGGCATCCGACTAGGGTTAAGCCACAACTTATTTGAATATGTCCCTCTTTAGTCATGGTCCTAATCTAGGTTAAGCGTGGGCTAATAAGTAAAACCTTAAATGTTTGCATATTTATATATTCATTGATGTCGATGATTAAGAGGTGAGCATGCAACAACCTTTCCTCCATCTCTTTCACAACCCTCTCTCTCTCTCTCTCTCTCTCTCTCTCTCTCTCTCTCTCTCTCTCTCTCTCTCTCTCTCTCTCGTTGCTAACGTTGCTCTCACCTCTCTCTCAAAATCGTGATCTGACAGGGAGAGGGTCGTACCACTTTTAAAGAAAGAATAAGACAGCCCACTAAGGAAGAAACACCATTCTCAGAAATAGAAAGACTCTATTCCTTTAAGGGAATAGACGTCCCTCCCTAGAAAAGCTATCAAGTATATATATATATATATATATATATATATATATATATATATAGTTATTATTTTTATCACTATTATAATTTATTTTTTTATAACTTATATATCTTAACATAAATGGGTCATGGATCTCAGCCAACGAGACCAAGATCCATATTAGGATCTAAAATTGTGTCAGCCTCTAATAACATATATACATTATTTTAACCCAATGAGCGAAAATATATTTATTCAAGTAAAAATTTATATTTATTAAATTTTAAAACCAACAATTTTTATGAGATATTATGTCTGGTTAAGGACAAAAAAAAAAAAAGAGCCCTAGATTATATGAAAATAATCAGGTTGGGGACCACAACACATTTATATAGGATTCAAGAAAATATTTTGCAAGAAATAAGAAATATCTCATATTTATCATAATTGCATAAATATTAAAGTACAATATTTGTGATAGAAAGTGATTCTCAAATTAACTTATGCATGATCATGCAGTTTATGCAAATAAGTAAGATATTTGCGAATTTAGTGGTAAACAGTAAGTGAAGTTTCACTGTAATAACTAATAATTTTTCAATATTATTTATCGATTATAATATCTATGTTTTGGACATTTTTGACAACTTATTTTGTGATTTTTTAATGCATGGTTGCATTCACATCAAAATTTTGATGAAAATAAAGGTGATTTCATCAAAATCAGAGTTCGTTTAAGCTCAAAATATGCCTCACAAGTTTAAGAGTATATTGGTAATTTCAATAATTTTTGAGATTCGCAATGACCTGGGGGTCATGATCGGTCATACCCTGGTTGACCAAACGTAGTCAAATACATATAAGCATTTATGACTTGTAGAAAATATCATTTTAATTTTATAAATAAAATTATTGTTTTAAATTTAATTAGAAACCAACTAAAATATATGGACCAAGTTTGTAAAAATTGTATCCCAACTAGAAGTTGGAATCCAACCACGCCAGAACTATGTCTGGTTGCATTTCTACATTGGATCAGACCTGGGTCTCACCCCACAAATTCAAATCGCCTCCCCTTGCAACCCATGCTTTCTACCCATGGTTTGGCAAAAAATTAACAAGTGTAAAACAATATTACACTAGTTTAGCTTAATGTTGACACTTGACAATACCAAAGCTCCTCTCCTCCCCTATAAATAAAGGGCCTTCACTCCCCTTTAGCCTCATTCCAGCCTTCTTACCTCTCTCATAGTTGCACCACCATTTTGGTGGTTGCCACCCCCTCTAGCCTAACTCGGTTCGGTCCCCTCTAGCCTAATCTAGCTCAACCTGGTTCGTTTCCCTCTAGCCTAGCCTAGTTCAGCCCCCTAGTTGACCCATTTGGCTTTGCTTCAGTTCATGTAAATCGAATTCACCTCCATTGACATACTTATGCAGATGTAAGATTCGCCAAAAATTTGCATTTGGCAGAAAATTCCCTTAAAATATTTTGAAAAAATTATCTCTTGTTGATACGCTCTACAATGTAGATTCCTAAAACAAATGCTTGTGGTTCAACATTAGATTCATATTCTTCTTGCACTTGTACTCACGTATGATTTGTTTATGTTTTGATAACCTCACATGTGTTCAATATGCAATATAAAATAATATATATTTTTGTATGTAAAATACATAAAAAATAAAAAATATATATTTATGAGAATGTTGGGATGCTTTACTATATGGTACGGAATGTTGGGCTGCCAAGAGACATCATATTCAAAAAATGAGTGTAGCTGAGATGCGGATGCTTAGATGGATGTGTGGAAATACAATAAAAGATAAGATTCGGAACGAAGAGATACGTAAGAAGGTAGGTGTTGCACCCATTGAAAATAAGATGCGAGATAATCGTTTACGGTGGTTTGGGCATATTCGGCGAAGGCCTAATGATGCTCCAGTTAGAAGGTTAGAGAAATGGGAAAATATATTAGTTAAAAGAGGTCGGGGTAGGCCTAGGAAGACTTGGATGGAGATGATAGGAAAGGATATGAATGCTTTGAACCTCACCGAGGACATGGCATTGGATAGAAATGATTGGAGGAAAAGGATTCATGTGGAAGACCCAAAATGAACTTTTTTTGGTTCATATCGCTGACCCCAATTGTTTTGGGATGAAGGCGTAGTTGTTGTTGTTGTTGTTGTATATTTATGAGAATATATATATTGAGAAAATATATGTATATATATATATTTATTTATGGGAATATATATAAGGATTTCATTGGAAAATACCTCATATGTTCATATTTCTCAAGAAAATATGTTATCAATCATTTTTGAAGAAATATATGCATAAAATAAATAAGTTATTTATGTACCTTGGTTTACATGTATTATCACATGTACCTTGCAATGCATAAAATGATAACTTATTTACATGACTTGTATTATGAGCTTTCAAACCTGTATTATGAGCTTTCAACCTATATTATGAGCTTTTAAACATGTATTATATAGCCTTTCAACATATATTACAGGCTTTCAACCTATATTATGAGCTTTCAACACATATTACAAGTTTCTAACCTGTATTATGAGCTTTTAACCTGTATTATAGGCTTTCAACTTGTATTACGAGCGTTTAACTTCTATTATGAGCTCTCAACTTATATTATCGGCTTTCATCCTGTGTTATAGGCTTTCAACCTATACTACGAGCTTTCAATCATTATTACAAGCTTTCAACTTATACTATGAGCTTTCAACCTATATTATAAGCTTTCAATATATATTACAAGCTTTTGACATGTACTACAAGCTTTTACCTGTTTGTACGAGCTTTTATGTATATTTACGAGCTTTTTGATAACATATGTATGAATTGTGTATGTATAACTTAAAATGCTTAGGAATTATGTATGATCAAAGTTTAGATGCTTTACATTATGAAATACGTATATTTTGAGTTACGTATCGAATATGCATGCATGAAATTATCAAATTTATATACGCATGCTTCGAGGTTCAATTTATGAACATATGAATAACATGAAATGTGATATTATGATACGATAACTAATGTGATTGATGCATACATGAAAAGATTGAATTATACCACGATATAAATAAAATACACAACAATTATTTTGAATATGTAATCCATTGAATATTTGATCCCAGACTGACAGCTCATGACCTTGTGATTGATCGTCTAAATTGATATGTGTTGGTGCCCAAAGAGGTGCCCGATAATCTTGTGTTAATTGAATTTGTACATGCTTATGCCCAAATAGTGACCTTTGACCCTCTGAGTGGTCCATTGTGTTTATGCATGGATAGCACTAGAATTCACTCGATGAATTTTCCAAGACCAGGTAACTCATCGAGGAACCCTTTTTTAAAGGATGATCTCTGTGAGGATAAGTCTAAGACTAGGTGATGCAATCAGTTCAGTCTCCCTAAGGTTGCACACGTTCAAGATCAAAGGATGTGGCGAGTTAGACCTCTGTGAGGGTGTACATGTTCAAAACCAAGTAATCCGATGGAGGGTTTGTTTTGAGATGCGATAAAACCTTTTAAGGATGAACGAGTTAAATAAAATAGTTCTTATGGAACTGTGTGAATTATATGAGCTTGTTGTGATTACTCATTTAGAGAAACTATAGTTTTGACTTTCTCTCTATTGTGATAGCATGACTATATGTTGAATTTGAGTCAACTATAAATCATAGTATGATTGAAATAAATATGTTGATGCATTAGGTAAATGACACTTCATGCCTACAAATGAATATGTGGACATATTAGGTAAAATGACACTTCACACATACAAACGAATATATGAACTTATTCGGTGAATGACATATTATGCCTAATTATACGTGATTATTGTAAAGCATGTACTTACATGTGGAATGAATATATGCAAAACTGTTAACGTATTATGACATGTGAGTTGCACGGATAGATATAAACATGCAACTTTAATATGTTTTTAATATCCTGAGTTACTTGGAATTGGTATATACCTACTATATTGTCACAAGTTTGACCCTTTTTATAGAAAAATGATTGTAAGTGAAGAAATACGATATAGCTGCAGAGTGGATGGGAGATGATGCGATGCTGTCAACAAGCCAATCATTTTTTTTAAGACACTGAATTCAGACACATAATACTGTATTGATTTTATAATATTTCAAATGATACACCATTTTTTTTAAAGTATTTTATTTGTGTCAAGTTATCCTCTTTTGAATTTAGTATAATCGTTCCGAGTGTAATGTAACCCGCTCGAGGTTTTAGGCCCTTATTTAAAAAAGTTTTCGTTGATGATTTTAACAAGAAAAAAAAGTTTTTTATTTTTATGTATTTTTTAAGGGTTGAAAATCCTAGGGCGTTACATTCACAGATAAATTCATGTGATTTCTAGAAGTATATGAAAAAAGTAGGATATTTATGAATTTAATAGTAAGTTTTGCGGATAAATTCATGCAATTTATAGAAGTATATGAAAAAAGTAGGATATTTGCGAACTTCACACATAAATTTATGCAATTTCATGAAAGATATGCGAAAGTGTAGGATATTTGTGATTTTGGTGGTTTCAATTTCATAAAAAATTTATAAATAAATCTATGTGATTGCATAAAAAATATGGGATTTTTGATTTAAGTGAGAGTTGGACCTAATTGACGAGTGGTACAATTTTATCACAATAGGGTCTCAATTCATAATTGTGAAGGGTAAAAGGGTTCTAATGATGTCAGATATTTGCAATTTTAAACATTGGGAGATTATAAAAAATTATAGGATTTTAATGAATCAAGTCAAAATAGCTATAAAATACTCTTAAATTTTCATTTTATATATTTTTTAGTAAAATACATGTTTTATGTTTATACCTAGATATTACAGGGGTTACAAAACTCAGCGATGTAAAATGCCTCAAAATTTTAATAAATTTTTTTTTTACATTGAAACCACTGGAAGCTTATTGAATGCATTTGTGGAGTCAAATTGGCCTAATAAAGCTCACACCTTTCAGACTCAGCAAAAGAAATGTAACCGATTTCCTTTTAAATATAGTGTTCACGTTATATGCAGCGACGCTGTATAAAAAATTTCACTCTTAAATCTACCTCCCAATAACAAAATATCTACTTTGGAGACCCCTACTCTCGGGCTTATGCTGGGTGCAGGCTTGCACAGAAAGGTAATGCCAATGGGAATCGAACTTTGACTGCCTATCTAGCAGCCAAGGCCCCACCTTACAACGTCAACCTTCCTTGGTGTGTAGATGGGTTTGTGCCCACTTTGATTCAGCCTCCTGTCCGACCACAAAACAACCTCCTTATAAACTAAGAAGGTGATCCTTTTGATTTTACTGACATGAGGTTTTGCGTGTAGGATAGGATGAATGTGCGAACCATATACGCCTAGGGGTGGCAATCCTGTCGGGTTGGCGGGTCAGCATACCTCAACCCATTTATTAAACGGGTCAGCTGTGGCAAACACGAACTAGACCTGTTTAATAAACGGGTAACTTGACACGACCCGCCAACCCATTTAATAAATGGGTTGGGTCGGGTAAACGGGTTCTCAGGTTCGCGGGTCGACGGGACGGGTTGGCGGGTCGGGTTGGTGGGTTGGCAGACTGGTTGGCGGGTCAGGTTGACCCACCCGCCTAACCCATTTATTAAACGGGTCAGCCGGGTTGGCGGGTTGGCAGACGGGTTGGCGGGTCAGGTTGACCCACCCGCCTAACCCATTTATTAAACGGGTCAGCCGGGTTGGCATACCCCCAACCCGAACCCGACCTGTTTAATAAACGGGTTACGCGGGTTGATCCGTTTATTAAACGGGTTGGCTTAAGCCCAACCCGAACCCGCCTAAGAGGCGGGTTGGCGGGTCGTGTCAGGTTTTGCCACCCCTATATACGCCAATCCAAAAGTTTGTTGCACTCTCACTCATGAGAAGATTAGGGCTTGTTTGAAATCTAAAACCTGGATGGGCGTTTATGCATTTGGTGGTCACAAGGTAAAATCTTGGTGGTTCTATTTGAAATCTGGGTGTTGGGGATGGGCATTTATGCATTTGGAGTGAGAAGTGAGGCCTTTTCTCCTTTGTATTTACACTAAAATCATCCTAAATTTTGCCGTGGCATGAACGTATGAGTATGAATGGCAGTGGACCGAGGCAGAGGCAGGGAACAAGGTCTCTGTTTCAAAATTTTGCCTTCCATTCTCGCCTTTATCCTTGCATGGGTTTTGATTTTAACTTTCATTGCCGGTTCATTTTCAGTTTCATGTCATGCAAGACCGGGTGTGACCCGTTTCTTCAGGGTTGGAGGAAAGAGAGAAAAAAGATGATAGAAATGGGAGCTTTGGCCAGCTCATTAAAAAGAAAAGAAAAGAAGAAAGATTTGAGAAAAAGTTTTATATTAGGATTAAGAATATATATGTATAAAAATATAATAGTAATTTTTTTTAAACAGGAATTGACACGGGGCGAAGCGGCAAGAGTAAGTTCATCCCATCCTCCATCCCGCACAGGTTTTCATTTTTAACCTCAATGTCCTCCATCCCAGGTCTAGACGGAGCCAGGCGGGGCCCGTTTTCCCGGTTCACTACCATCCCTACGTATGATAAGGAGGTAAGGTTTTGCTGAGAGTCGTGTTCCTGTAGTCCTATGTAAGAAACGAAGAAAACGCAACTTGGAAGACTTGTGTAAGAGCCGTCTTCCGATGCAAGAGAGAAAGAGAGAGAGGATAGTTAGGTGGCGTGGCGGAAATTGACCAAAACCGACCCCTCTCTCTCGACATTCTGACACAAAGATAACGCGGTCAAAGCTCCATTGTCTCTACCCCTCCGCCCCCTCTGAGTAATGGTGGTGGTTGGGAATCTCTCTCTCTGGTGCTTATCCTATTCTTCTTCTTCTTCGGTTTAGTGGCTCCTCCTTCTCTGTAGATGGACGGGAATCCGCCATTCTTCACCACCTTGCTCAACACCGTACAGGCGCTGGGTCGAGGCTTCGATGTCACCTCCGACATCCGCCTCCTCTACTGCAAGGGCATCCACGGCTCCCGCTTGGTCCACATCGACGACCAAAACACCCGAGATCTCGCCTTCTCTGACTCCCTCATCGTCCCCAACGTCTCCGTCGACATCGGGGGCTTCAGTCCCGGAGACAGCCACCGCAGCACCACGCCTGTCTGCTCCTTTCATGAGGTACGAGATCCTCTTCTACCTGGACGATTTCTTGGTCGTTTTTTTATGGTTCTCTGGGTACCGGTTTCGAAGATCATCGATCTTCTTTTTCTTCTCGGAGATTTTCCGTTGCAATTTGTTCGCAGTCCATCGTTTTTCCTTTTAATCGATTCCTCGTGCCCGATAACCGTTGTTCGAACGCGGATCAACTCTTGTACTTAGGTTCTGGCCTGCTTTTTAGGTCGATTAGATGGCTTTGGTGATGGATGATTTTAGATTACTGCAAGTATAGCAATACTGGAACCTTTTGTTGTTGTTGTGTGTTAACTTGAAAATTAGTTTGATACTTTGAGTTTGGATCAGCAACTGGAAAAAAAGAAACTGATCTTCAGCTTCACCTGGAGTTCCTTTCATCCTTGCTGAAGCCGTCGAATTCCCGTCAAGCTGGATTTGTTGATTATGCGTCTCTTCATGCTGCGTTTTTAGAAAATCAGGGAACGTGCAACATGTTTTTCTGTCTCTGTTGGTAGAATGCGACGACAGATCAATACAGCTAGCAGCCAACTGCATTGAGTAGTCGTCATACATGAATATGTTCCTGGTGGTTTCAGGAGCCGTTCTTAATTGAGAACGCATACTGTAATGGGATTGGCATAGAACTGTTTATGCACAGTACGATCATTGCGTGGATAGTACTTTCTGCAAGTGTTTGTATCTGAAGTTACAAAGCCTTCTAGAGTGATCTCCTAGCAGTTGACTGGAAGATCCTTTAGTTTAACTGTTATTCTTTATCATCTGCAACAGTTAACTTTGCCATGCCAGTGTTCGCTTAAATTGAGTGTCATTGGGAATTAGACGGCATGGCTAAACCTATTTTAGAATCTAGTGCTGTATTCTAATAAATAAGATGTTAGAGTTTGTATTTCCCTGCAGTTTGGACATAGATTGAGGACAGGGTGTTGCACACATATTTCCTATATTCTTCATTTTTTTTCAACCAAAAGATTCTAAGTGACAGAAATAAAGTCTAAGAATCAAACATTTGTTCAACATACTTGGGTGAAGTGGAAATAGTTGCATCAAAATACATCGAGACAGTAGTTTTAATGCCTGTAATCAGAAGAAAACACCAAAACTCAGGGAATTCCAATCTATTTGACATATTGCTTTGTTTGAACATTCAAGTTCTATATTGCTCTTTTTGGTTGACCTAGATTTCATCAAAATGCAAATAAGTTGGTTCCTATTATCCAACACGAAGTTCTGGAGTTTTTAAGTGACCAATAGTGTCAAAAGATCTGTACAAAGGCTCATTATGTCATGCATTGACATAGATGTGCACAAGGGAACCAAAACCATGAATCAGGCGTCTGCTAATGGACGACACAAATAAAAGGCCAGTCTTTGCCAAACCGTACGTTCTTTTCATTAACATGGCAAAAACACCAAATGGGCAGGTCCTTTTGTATGCAGTATGCACACTGTCACGGGCCTATTTCCTTCAATAGGCCAACATGGCGCAACGGTCCTTCCTTACCGCCGCAAGCCTTCTTGTCGCTCACTTGCCAGTCGCGGAAGCTTGTAATTAGAGTGCAAGAGAGAATAAAGGGAGAAGAATTGCACAGAAGGTCTTTGTGTTTTCTTAAGTGAGTTTTTGATTTCATGGCGATGTAAAAAGCAACAGAAGGTCTCTCTGTCATCCACTGAAGCCGAATATAGAGCCATGACATCCACCATGGAAATTGTATGGATTCGACGTCTTTTGGAAGATATAGGAATGTTTATCAGAGAACCAACAAAGCTATGCTGTGACAATAAAAGTGCAATTTATATTGCCAAGAATCACACTTGTCACGAGCGAACAAAGCATATAGAGATGGACTGTCATTATGTCAGGGAAGAATACTTGAAGAAGGTCATTGATCTACCATACATGACGTCTGAGTATCAACGTGTGGACTTCTTCACAAAAGCTCTTTGTTCGCCCAGATTTCATTTTTTTCTTGACAAACTTGCGGTTATTGCACCGTAAGTTTGAGGGGGGGTGTTAAAATGTATCTCCAAAACCTTGTTGTAAGTATAAATATATATACTTATATACATAGAGATACGTATATTATATATATGTATACGTATCTCTATATATAAGTATATATATTTATATACATATTTTATTTTCTTACCCGAAAAGGGTATTCTTGTAATTTCCCATCTTGCGCATATTTCACTTGGAATATGTTGTAATTTCTCAGCTTTTAGCGGGCTGAGAATGAGCTTCATGCTCGAAGCTCAGCATCTGAAGTTATGGATATAGGTTGAACTGAACCTAGATCTGGACAACAGAGATTTCTGTGTTGGAGGTTAAGATACCATGCGTGAGTTGAAAACTTTAAAGATCATTGCTCACACTTAGATAACCAACTGTCTTGAATAACCAACCAAGATGCTACTAAGGAAGAATTCCTGAATGCTGCACCCCACCATGGCTGCTCATGGTAAATTAAGTGACTATCTCATAGGCAAAAGAAAAAAAGAGAGGACATTAAGCTATCAACACGACACTCGGACACTTCACGGACGCGATACAACATTTTATTGACATAGTCAAACCAGTTTCAAGAACAATCAACATTGTCTCATTAACTTTATCTATTTTCTTTTATGATCTTATTTACTTATTTCATATTCACTTAAGTTATTTTTCTTTTAAAATTTGTCATCAATTACATTACATTTTAATTTCAACTTAGTTTCGTTATTTGATGTTCCTAAATTTAGTGATTTAAAATTATTGTTTTATACACACACTCACACACACATCTGTGTGTCTACGACCGTGTCTCCGTGTCCTACAACAACAACAACAACAACAACAACAACAACAACTACGCCTTCATCCCAAAACAATCGGGGTCGGCGATATCAACCAAAAAAGAAAATCATTCTGGGTCTTCCACATGAATCCTTCTCCTCCAATCATTTCTATCCAATGCCATGTCCTCGGTGAGGTTCAAAGCATTCATATCCGTTCCTATCATCTCCATCCAAGTCTTCCTAGGCCTACCCTGACCTCTTTTAACTAATATATTTTCCCATTTCTCCATCCTTCTAACTGGAGCATCATTAGGCCTTCGCCGAATATGTCCAAACCACCGTAAACGATTCTCTCTCATCTTATTTTCAATGGGTGCAACGCCTACCTTCTTACGTATCTCCTTGTTCCGAATCTTATCTTTTATTGTATTTCCACACATCCATCTAAGCATACACATCTCAGCTACACTCATTTTTTGAATATGATGTCTCTTGGCAGCCTAACATTTCGTATCATATAGTAAAGCGGGCCTAATAGTCGTCCTATAAAACTTTTCCTTCAACCGCAATGGCATTCTACGATTGCACAACACTCCAATTGCACTTTTCCATTTCATCCACCCAACCTTTATCCTATGATTTACATCTCCATCAATTTCTCCATACTTTTGAATGATAGATCCCAAATATTTGAAACAATCATCCACCGGTATTTCTTGCTCACCAAGCTTCACTACACTCCCATCACTACTTCGTTGCTTACTAAACCGACATTCCATATATTCTGTCTTACTCTTACTCAACTTAAAACCTCTTGCTTCCGATGTCTGTCTCCATAATTCTAACTTAGCATTAACCCCAGCTCTAGACTCATCAATCAAAACAATATCATCAACAAACAACATACACCATGACACATTTTCTTGAATTGATCTCGTAAGCTCATCTATCACTATAACAAATAGGAAATGGCTTAAAGCAGATCCTTGATGTAACCCAACCGTTATAGGAAAATTGGTTGTCACCGCTCCACAAGTGCGGACATTGGTTACTACTCCTTCATACATATCCTTAATTATACTAATGTACTTGAGAGAAACACCTTTCTTCATCATTGTCCACCAAAGAACGTCCCTAGGTACTCTATCGTATGCCTTCTTCAAATTAATAAAAACCATATGCAAATCTTTGTTCCTCTCTCTATATCTCTTAATAAGTTGTCTAAGAAGATGTATAGCTTCCATAGTTGATCTTCCAGGCATAAAACCAAACTGATTCTCCGATATCATGACAACCTTCCTCAACCTAGACTCAATCACCCTCTCCCAAAGTTTCATAGTATGACTCATGAGTTTTATACCACGATAGTTTGTGCAATCTTGTATATCACCCTTATTTTTATATAAAGGCCCCAAAGTACTCTTCCTCCACTCATTAGGCATCTTATTAGTTCGCCAAATCAAGTTAAAAAGATTTGTCAACCATTCTAAACCTTTCTCTCCCAAGCATTTCCAAGCCTCGATAGGTATACCATCTGGGCCAACTGCCCTTCTTGATTTCATTTTCTTCAAAGCCTCTGCAATTTCTTTCTTTTGAATCTTGCGCATGAAGTCACGATTCATCTCATGAAAAGGAATTGACAAGTCTCTATGATCCTGAGCATGACTTCCATTAAATAGCTTATTAAAATAATCTTTCCATCTCTCCTTATTTTCCTCATATTTGACTAAAACCCTTTGCGTTTCATTTTTGATACATCTAACCATACCCAGATCCCTCGATTTTCTATCTCTCATCTTTGCAAGTCTGTAAATATCCTTCTCGCCCTCTTTGGTATCCAACTTGTCATAGACCTCCTTATATACCTTATCCCTCGCGTTTCGAACTACTTTTTATAGCTTCCTTCTTTGCTATCATATACTTCTCCAAATTCTCATTATCACGGCTCTTACTTAGATTTCTATAACTCTCTTTTAACCTTAATAACTAATTTGACATCCTCGTTCCATCATGATGTATCCTTACCTAGTGGTGCACCACCTTTAGACTCACCAAATACCTCCTTAGCCACCTTTCTCATGCCACCCGCTATCTTATTCCACATTGATTCTGAATCATCCTCGAGACACCAATCCGCTTCTTTAACTACTTGCTCTACAAACATTCCTTGTTTAGCTCCTTTCAGTGGCCACCACTTAATTCTAGGATCTATCCTATGTCTATCCCTTTTGTGGCATTGTCTAATTCTAAGATCTAAAATTAAGATTTTATGTTGTGTAGCTACACTTTCTCTCGGTATAACCTTACAATCGATACAACAACCCTATCTCTCTTTCTAAGTAGGAAAAAATCTATCTGACTCGTATTAACCCCACTTTTAAATGTTACTAGGTGAGACTCCCTCTTCCTAAACCAAGTGTTTGCTAAGATCATATCATAGGACAAACCAAAATTTAAAATCCTTTCAATACTTTCGTTTTTTTCTCCTATACCATAGCCTCCATGGATACTCTCAAATCCATCCCTACTAATGCCTACATGTCCATTAAGGTCACCGCCGATGAAAAACTTTTCTCCATAAGATATCCCTTGTACTACTCCATCTAAATCTTCCCAAAATTGACGCTTAATGAAATCATCTAAACCTACTTGAGGTGCATAAACACTAATAATATTAATAATATCCGTACCTAATACTAATTTAATAAGTAAAATCCTATCACCCTTCCTATGGATCTCAACTATATTATCTATAAACTCACAACTCATAACAATCCCTACTCCATTCCTATTCCTATTTATTCCTGTATACCAAATCTTATATCCCCAAGGTTCTATCACTTTTGCCTTTTCACCTACCCATTTGGTCTCTTGTAGACATAAAATATCAATCTTTCTCCTACACATAACATCTACTAACTCTACCAACTTACCAGTTAAAGACCTTATGTTCCAAGTGGCTAACCTAATTTTATGGTCTTGGACTAACTTCTTTACCTCCACCCGTCCAACAAAGTGAGGGAACCCTTGCCTATTTGACACCATACCCAGGCGCCGGTATGATGCGTCGCTTCTGGGCGACGATCTAGCAACCCTTGCCCATTTATCACTGCCTCCGGGCCTATAGAGTACAACGCATCGCTCAATAGGGAATACCCCAACGAAATTCTCATATTGGTTCATATTCATAGGGTATGACTAAGTTTTTATGCTAGCTGTCACTGGCCTACCGCAACCCTCCTCCTTTATCCGGGCTTGGGACTGGCAGTGTATAACTAAACAATTATACACAGGCGGAGTTTCGTGTCCCCGTGTCGTAATTTTTGAAAATTATAGTATGCTTCTTGTCCCACTCCCACAACTGTATCCATGTGACAAACAATAAGGGATTACCTTGATGTAGTTTTCACCTCAGAGAAAAGTAGAAGCTGTTAAAGCCATTTTTGTTTACTGAAATTGATGCCCTTGAAATCATAATTAAAATGCAGTTTTATAAAGAGCAGCAGGGTTATGCTCTCTATGGAGAAAGGTGGAATGCCCAATCATCCAAATCAAAAGTTTTTCCAAGATTCAATTACAAAATCTAGTACCTTGTTATAATCAATAACATAGATGACATAATCAACCAAGATCTGCGATCACTAGCTGCCTTCAATAAAGGCATTTGTGTTTGGAGATAGGTTTATGGGGCGATAATCTGAATCTTCCAGGAAGAGCCTTAACAATAATTCCATAAACAGAGCAAGAGTGACGGGTGGAAGATGGAAAACTCTAATGCAATTTCTCATTTATTTGACTATTTTCTGGAGTTATTCTGTTTGAAATATTAATAGGAGATATTCTTTGATATAAGCACACTGCTGTTGATGGTATACTAATTTGATTGTTCAGACTGATCTCCAAAATCCATTTGCTCTTTTGAAAATTTGGTTCGATAAATCAAGTGGTTCTCATTCGCTATACCGTCTATGTTTTTGTTTTTTGTTGTATAGAGGTCAGGTGGGGAAGTTCATGAGCATCTTACTGTATTTCTTTTTAATTTTAGTTGCCCTTTCTAGATGAAAAGAGTAAATTTATGCATAATTTAGTTGAAAAGAAAAAATTTATGTAAATATTTGGTGATAACTCATGGTATTGATCCATCATATCATGCATTTTTAGATGGCAGACTATTTCAACAAGATGGCAGGAATATCTGGTAGTAACCCTCTTGGCAGCTTCAATGCTATGTTCAACTTCACTGGTTCTTGGCAAGTGGATGAAGCTGCTACAAAATCCCTTGCCATGGATGGGTTCTTCATTTCACTGTTTGTGGTAAAGTTGAAAAAAACTGACTTGGTTTTGCAAGAAGATGTTAGGCGTGCTGTTCCACATACATGGGAACCATCGTCCTTGGCAAGGTAAACATTTTGATATCTTCAAGTGGTGCTTCTCTTTTTGTTCTAACTGATGCAACCTTCTTCTACTTTTTCAGTTTTATTGAGAGCTTTGGTACACATATTATTACATCTGCCACCATTGGCGGTAGAGATGTAGTCTATGTCAAGCAGCATCATTCATCTTTGCTATCAGCATCTGAAATAAGTAGCTATATAAAAGAAATCGGTGCTCAGAGGTTTTCAGACTTTGAAAATCAGCATAGCTCAGGTCCACTCAAATTCAAAGACAAGGCTACTTCGGTAACTTTTTTCACTTTTCTCTTCTATTCTTTATTTTGATGTGCAAAGGGTATGCTGTTGGTCCAGACTCCAAACAGCAATATTACTTTGGAAAGTGCTATGTCGAAGTTGCTATTAATTAGTAAGTATACAGGTTGCAGATCAGTTTAATTTAAACTGCCAAGAAGTGCATCCTCAGCCTTCAAGCTCTCCATATCTAAGTGGCAAAGAGGTAAATATTTGCAGTTTGATCTTTTGGATGATCCTCTGATCTGAAAAAATAAAGAGGCTCCTTACCTAATCATGCATTACTTTATTCAAACATTTTATTCTTTCTCGTTGTAAAATTAGATGTTAATTTTATCATATGAAATGGTAATGACGTCATGCTTATAACCTCAGGTTTTCCATCAGAGCATGGTTGGTATCTGATTGAGCAAATCTATTTATTGGCTGCAGGATGTTACAGTCATTTTCAGGCGGAGAGGGGGTGATGATCTTGTTCAAAGTCATGCCAAATGGGAGACCACTGTATATTCTGCACCTGATGTCATCAACATGACTTTCTTGCCCATTTCCTCCCTACTTGATGGAGTACCAGGAAGAAAATACCTTACACGTGCAATTGAGCTTTATCTAGAGTGTAAGAATTTTGTTTAAGCTGACCATGTTCTTTATATTGTTACGTTATTTGGTGATTGATGGATTGGTTATCATTTACTTAGTATTTCCACTTTTTTCTAATTCTAGATTTCATCAGCTAGTGGAAGCAACAATTTCATTCCTTATTTCTTATTTCAGTCCATGCATATCTCCATCTGTTGAAAATAACTTCTTTGATCTTGCATGTATCAAATGATAGGAAAAGAACCTAATTGGTATGTCGTGGCTAAAACCAGTGTGTTCTTTACTTAAATCAACCTTTAGTTTTTAGTATTGTAAGCTAACTGCATATTCATTGGATATTATAATTTTCTGGCAAACATTATCCTTGTATCCACATTGATCATTTGGAAAAGTCTATGTTTTATGTTCATTGCACAATAATTGTTGCACTTATGTTGTCAACAATTTTCACAAATAGATTTTAGCATTTTCTTATTCACTTTTAAGATTTTTCTTTCTATGGGCCTAAAGTTGCTTGGGAAGAAAGTAGACTAGAGAAGTGATGTAAATAGTGGAGAGAAGCAAGAGTTTTGTAATTTAACCCTCCATAAAATAACAAAGAAAGAAATTAAGAGAAGTTACAAATTAGTAAAGCCTCCAAATTGCAATCATATTGGTGCCTATACACTTAAGGGATGTTCCAGGCCATCTCTCCTTGTTAACGACCAGATATTGGGGTGTCTTAACTTGTATGTCCATTCAGTCAAGCTGTCATTTTCCTCAAATGGCTTGTAGTTCGTCATTCCATGTGTACCACCATGAGAAGAACTATCACCATTTCCAAATGATGTGTTGTTTGAAGGAAGCAATATTTTCAATTCCACTGTTGAGTCTATAGTTATCAGAAGCTTTTAAAATCCTCGGAAGCTCACTTCCTATGAAGCTCAATTTGGAAGTGTGAAACCACATGCTTCTTTCATCCTTTCAAAACTTTATGGGAAATTAGCTTTCCTCAATAAGATTAAAACATTAGTTGATATTGGAGATGCACTTTTCATGTTGGAAGCATTTTTTAAGTATTTTTTATTGCAAACCTACATATGAAGCACATATTTGAAAAAAAAAAGACTTTAAGATGGGTTATCTTTTTTTTTTTCTAATGTTACTTCCTATTTGTTTCCATTATTATTTCTTATTTGCTTCATCTTATGGATCCTAATTTCCTAAATGCTTCACGCTTACTCTCTTCTTGCTTCACAACTCATACATCATTTCTTGCACTCACGTCTTACGCTAATAATTAAGGTCTATTTGACCAGGTTAAGGTGTGTGGAATGAAGACCACTACCACACAACATTAATAAAATATGGTTCACGATCTTTGAACCAGATTTACCGCAGCATAAGAAAGAAAAGAAGGGAATGGACAAGTTTATTTTTCTGTAAAACGTTCCTTGAGAGAGGGAGACGTGTGGGCTGACCTTTTATAATAACAGACTTCACACTTTACAATATTGCCGCAATGTTTATCTCTAATATAATACAAATAAAAGGAAAAAAGAGCAATACAGAAAGTTTATAACATAAAGGACTCTCTATGACGTGAAATGTATTTGGACTCTCAACCAGATCTGGATCTTCAGGTTCATGTCTCAATAGCCTCCTTCAAGTTGTACATGGTATTCACCATGAACAACTTGTTCTTTAAATACCAAAATCTTTGAAGTGTCAGGCCCATTGTAAAAATATTTGCAATCTGATCTTCAGTTCTAACGAACTTGGTCTTAACTTTTTTTCTTCAATCTTCTGTCTAATGAAATGCTGATCAATCTCAATATGTTTGGTTTTGCTGTGTTGGACAGGATTTATTGATATTTTGATTGCATTTTGATTGTCACAAAACAAAACTGACCTTGAGACTTTTTCTCCCAATTCTATTAAAAAAAACCTGATCCATATTCTAGACACCCAATTTTTGACCAAGATGTTTTTCACAACAAAAATCCATGTCTTCCCATATTCAATATGATTTTGGCCCTTCAAAATGACTTATTTCATATTTTTTACCAACAGAAAAGTTGTAGAGGACATTCTTAGCTTTGCAACACATCAAAAATCGCCTCAATCCGACATCAGAATAGAAAGTTGTGGCCAAAATACCATTCTCTCTCCAATGGCAACCTAGCTTGTTGTTAGACCTCCTTGAATTGTCGCCAGAGCCCCTAGGATTGTCACCGTTGCTCAAGCATTGTCGTCAAAGCTTTCTAGTTGTCACCATTGACTTTGAATTGTCGTCAGAGGGGCCTTCCATTTTTGGAAGGTGATGTCATCCACCTCTAACGACAACCGGAGTTGTCGTTAGGCCCCTTTAGTTGTCACCATTGCCAGCCTTACCCAGAGTTGTCGTTAGAGCTTGACGTTAACGACAACCTGAGTTGTCGTCAGAGCTCAGTTGTCATTAAAGCTCAATTGTTGTCAGAGCTAGTTATCATCAGAGCTTCGTTGTCATCAACCGCCTTTTCCAGCGCACCTCTTAAGCAGGATTCACCATCTCAGCCTTCCAAAACCGGAATAGAAGGCCACCCATTCCCAAAATCCACTTTTCTTTGATAAAACATCCATCCAAGGCAATAACCTTAAACAAATCTTAGTTGTCTATTCAAAACTTGTCTATGAACCGTCCATCTAGATGTGTCTCAGATACACAAGAAACGTATCCGGCTTCGCCTAGAAAACTATAAATAGAGTCTCACCCTGTAACGCTCCAAAATCCAGGACTTGAAACTTTTGATGAAAAGTTTAAAAGCTTTCTAATCCTTCGTTTATCAGAGTTTTTAAATAGTAATTCAGTGAAAAATGATGTTTGAAATAGCAAGTCAATGGACCTTGGGCGCATTACAGTGTGAACAAACCCTTTTTGAAATTCGTACAAAATTACAAATATTGAAAACTAATGGTTTCAGAATGCAGTTTTAATAATTGAAATTTTATACAACTGATTTGCAACTCATTATATTTACTAAAACCAAAAAGGGATTTAGTAACACAGTTTTAATCATTCAAGGTTTAGTCAAAAGAGACTTTGAAAGCTATTCTTATACCAATTTTACCTAAATGTTTTCAGGAGCACAACATCAGGGAAAAAGTCTCATCTTGATCATCACATCATCGTGCCATCGCCTGTTGTAGTAACCTGTTCACCACTTGCCCATGAAATGGATCAGTTTTGCGAAAAACTAGTAGGGGTGCAAAAGACAAGAAAGAACAAAAACTGCAATAAGCAAGATAATTACTAAACTAAATAGGGAAAACAAAACTAGCAGAGTTAACCATGCATGCTGTCGAGTATTGTAAGCAAAACTCAAATAAGGCAAATAGCTAAATACGTGAGCAATAACGAACAAAGTGCTAAACAAGCAAAATAAGCAACTATAGTAGTCCAATTGCATCTATAGGTAAAGAGTAACTAACTCTACCAAACACTCAAACATAGTAAGCAGAGTAACTGAATAAGATAAACATTCATATCAAAGCTCACAATGCATGCAATTACCATTGAATTCTTCAGCCCACTGACAAAAAACTACATTAATGATAAGGTGCACGTCATTGCACAACAATAATTTATAAGCTACACGCGATAAACAATCACACGACAACAATTATATATTAATCACAAGATGTAGACAACTTATAAGACAAACAACTGAATTAGTCCTAGTTGTAACTAATTCGTAGATTATGACTGTAAGCAGTCATATTCGTCATAAGAGACGCAAGCCAACAAGTGCTACATTACAACAAGCACCAAGTACTAAAGCAAGTCACGTGCTAATGTATTGCACTAGCATAATGCTATTATCATAAACATTTAACTAGTACGAACAACTAGTTATTACTAGCAAATGATTAGTGTAACACAAGAGGCGTGCATAGCTCAACAAGTAGTATACTGGACTATTGAGTAAACAAGCAAATCATGTCACAACACACATATCTCATAATAATGTGATTTGGTTATATTTTGTTCTGATTATTAGCTGGCCATTGTGGGTACACACAAGGCAGAAAACGTAGAAACAACCGAGATCGATCCGTGGGTTTATTATGCTATGTATTTTATGATACCCTGAATGACTGATTGAGTGCGCTCTTAAGTGGACGACCAGTGACCACAAGAGTAAATCCTCAAAGGCATAAGTAGCTCGTGGATGCATTCAAACTTCTGCAGAAGTGACTTGAAAGCTATCTTTGTAGTCCATTTTTCCTAACTCTGATGACTGGGGAAGCCAAGTCTTTTGCCCGTAATAGCCATTAATGGCTCGTCCATCAGAGTTTTGTACCATCCATCATCTCTCTCGATGAACCGCTTCGAACGGGTACGACGAGGGTTTCTTAACCGCAACCTCATTCTATATGCTCGGGTCCATTATACCCATTCGAGCATCTAGCTTGTGAAGGCGAAACCATCACCCTTAGGTGATTAAATGCGCCAATGCACGTTCGAGGCAACCACACACCTCTCATCCTACTCACCGCAGTACGCAACATACCTGTTCAAAAGTACAACTACGATGAGGGGTCAACTTATTGTGAGGGTGAAAATATCACCTTTTTATGGTCTCAAAACACATGCCATTGCACGTTCGAGGTAGACATAGACCTCTTATCCTACTCATCGTAGTACGCAGTGTACTTGTTCAAAAATACAACTACGATGAGAGGGGTATGAATTTCTCAAAAAAAATCTCCACAACATTGCTTTGCCAAAGTACACGATGTAACCATTCAAGTCCAGGGAGGGGCTCAACCCCTCCCCTGCATCAGAGGGAATAGGGAGACAAGGTGGGGGCCTGAACCCCTCCCTCGCAATACAACCAACAGTAAGGGGGGCTCAACCCCTCCCTCACGAAAAACGGGAGGGGGGCCGAGCCCCTCCCTCGCAACCCAAGAGATAAAATGAGACAGGGAGGGGGCTCGACCCCTCCGTGACGAAAAAGAAGGAACATGTGGGGGCATAAGATTTCCGCCCACCTGCTAAAAGCACCAAGGCGGCAGGGGCATCGACCCCTGCCGACCTGTCAAAAAACTGGCAAGGGATTTAGCCCCTATCGGACGACCATGGCTGCCAAAAAAGATAGACAGGTAGGGCTTTAACCCCTGTCGGTTGGCAGAAAAGAAAAAGGACAAGAAGAAGAAGAAGACAACGAGGAGAGGTGCTCAACACCTCCCTCTTGGTAGACCCAGAGCCACCCACGATGGTGGCTCTGGTCCACTGCCAGCAAACGAAAGGGGGGGGGGGGGGAGTGAGGCAGAAGGTCGTTCGACCTCTTGCTGGCATCTCTAACGAGAAAAACAACGAGAGAGGAGAGAGGGAGTTACCTGAGTGGAGTCGCCGACGTGCGACACCGATGAGCGTCGCCGACAAGGGCTCTGACTGGTGACCTCGAGGAAGACGAGAGATGTCGGGGGGGGGGGGGTGCGAGAGCAATGACAGGGCAGCTGCCGGCGAAAGCCAAAAGAACGAGCTCCGGGTGGTCGGAGGGTACAACGAAAGAGATGGGGAAATAAAGAGAAGAAAAGGAAGAAGGGGGACGATGATGCTGTCGCCAGCGTCTTCCTGCTGTCGGTCACGGGTGATCGTTGGCGGGAGCTGAGTAGGGGAAAAAGGAAGTCGGGAAAGAGTGGCAACGGGGGTCGATGAGGCAGATGCCGACAGACACAGAGAGAGGGGAGCGAGCGACGAGGACTGTCGTCGACGAGGGGTGCCAGAACACAAGCAAAAGTGAGGGAGGAGATCAGCGGTGGTGGCGTCGGCCGAACACAGGGAGGAAGAAGGCGCCGGGGTAGAAGGGAGAGAGTTTGAGCTGGCCGGACGGGGTCGGTCGTCGACGGCTTCGGTCATTGGCGTCTGCAAGGAAGGGGACAAAGACGAGAGGCAGAGAGGAGAGAGAAGGTGGCGAGGGGGTTTGCCCCTTGCCTGCGGTGCCTGCGTCTTTTTAAAGATGCATGCTGCCAAACCTTCAAGACCTCGTGTCGGGCTCGAATCTCGGTCCTACACGACGAACCAACCTCAGCATATGTCTGACATGTGCCCGACACACGTCCGACATGATTTTTTTTAAGCAGACTTTACATCCTACCTCCTTTAAAAGAATTTCGTCCGTGAAATTTCATATGAAAGTTACCTGTAAAGATCATAATTTAATTTGATCGGTATGGATGAGGATACACAACTTGTGTGTGTGATCCCAACACGTATGCTTTTATAGTAAGTAGGACAACGCATAATGAGTTCCTGAGAAAGGTTTTGGTTGAACAAAATGTACATGTTATTTCGTTAATAGACTTTTGTCTTCGCAAAAGTTCATACAAAATCCAAAAAAAGTTTTAGCCAAAGATTATAAGAGTGTTTATGCGTTATCTTCTACTTGATTTGTCACAAATGAAAAGGCACGATGAGGCACTTCTATAGCTTGTTTTCATTTCTAGAACGGGGTCTCTAAATTTTATCATTATCAGGTCATCGCTTGCTGCCCTTACTAGGTCTAATCGAGTTTTTGTCATGAATAACCTTAACTTATTCCTATTTCTCAAGGCCTTGCGCAACCAACTGTCTCTTGTCATAACTTCGCTTAAGGTGTCATTCTTAGATTAGCCCCTTCTTTCCACATAAGGTCCAAAACATAATCTCATATCAAGATCTAAAAGCAATAAGGATCTGATTCTCTGCTCATGCTATAACAGAAAAGTCAAATCTATAGATTCATAACTGGCCATCTCAATCAATTTCAGCAGATCGTCGCAACTCACCATAACACCTTATTATGATCAAAATTCGCAAGATCCATGCCAGATCACCTGGTTTGGGAAATATACGACCTCACAAGAAATTACCGCCCTAGATGGTATACCTGGTCTTGGACAATACACTCCCTCGCAGGAATTCACTGTCTTCGCGGTTACCCGCTCTTGTAGAGTGTACTTCCTCACAGAGATCTACCACTTTAGCCAGATTACCTTATCTTGATCATACATACCCTCACAGAGAATCTATTGGGAACCCGATCCTCAACAAATACCATATTCAGTGAAAATTATTGTGATATATGCATTAACACAAATGATCGCTCTCAGGGTCGATAACCACTAATATAATTCACAAGATCCACGCTGGATCACCTGGTTTGAGAAATGTACGACCTCACAAGAAATTACCGCCCTAGATGGTATACCTGGTCTTGAACAATACACTTCCTCATAGAAATTTACCGTCTTTGCGGCTACCCGCTCTTGGACAATGTACTTTCTCACAACGATCTACCGCTCTAGCCGGATTACCTGATCTTGATCATACATGCCCTCACAGATCCTTTGGGGATCAGGTCCTCATTAGATACCATATTTAGCGATACATGCATCAATACAAATGACCGCTCTTAGAGTCCACAACCATCAATATGGGCACAAGCATGTATATCATTGATATGCATCGTATCACTTTATACGACACTCAAATCATAAAATCACACATTTCTCCGAGAAGGTTCCATGAACCATAATCATATATTGAACTTAAACATTTATCACATGCTTTCAATATTTCTTATCACGTGGCATTTCAATCACATCATACAAAAGCGTATTATCTAAAGCATCATATTATTGTCATAAGGAACATTGCATTTCTTAAGTTGAACCTCGAAGCATGCGTAAACAAAGCATGAGTTCTATACATACGCGAACATGCATATATCATAATATGAAACGATTAAACCTCAACATATGTAACTCCTACGTAGTTTGAGTTATGCACATAGGATTCAAGTCATATATACATCTAAATATTTAGATCATTGCATCATCAACCATCACAATCAAACCACATTTGATCATTCCAGCATGAAACACACGTAGATACCTTCCGAGACATTTAGCCAAATATTCATGATACTCATCAATCATGCTATACAAGTATGATATATTCACTCAGACAACCATAATGCAATCATCTGCAATGAAACAATGTAAGTGTGATGTATCATTCAAAAACTAACCGTTTGTAGTTGTGAGGTGTCATTCACTTAAATAGTCTAAACAAATCATTTGTAGGCGTGATATGTCATTCACCTATATGCTAACATAAGCATCACAATCATAAGAATCTCGGGGGCATGGCTGTCCACGATAAACATAATTGCATCTCAGGTATCTCTGGTATGACGATCGTTGCGACTCATTTTCTCTACCTTGTTTTTGTTTTTTAGCAGGTCGACAATTGTTATCATTACTATCTTCTGCAAACTTTTTGTTGCGACTTTGATTAAGGTGGCATTCTTCAGCAGAATGACCCACCTTTCTACATAAAATACAATCATTGGGGTTTCGAAGGCACATCGGACCCAGAAGAACTTGAGGGCTAACACCTCGTTCTAGATTGGTGCTTTCGCAAACCAACCCATCCACCTTATGATCCGGACATGGAAGAACTTGAGGGCTAACACCTCGTTCTGGATCAATACTTGGAGCTGTGCAATTGCTTCAGTCAATGCATCTATTGATTTGATCAATTCATTGAACGACATCTAAGCAGAAACACATTTCTTTAATTAAAATAAATACAAAAAATTTAACTAATAATACTTACAGTGCGATGCAGATGTTTGATGATCAAGGATTACTGCTTTCTCTGTCGCTCTGATACCAAATTTGTAATGCTCCAAAATCAGGACTTGAAACTTTTGATGAAAAGTTTGAAAGCTTTGTAATCCTTCGTTTATCAGAGTTTTTAACTAGTAATTCAACCAAAAATGATGTTTGAAATAGCAAGTCAATGGACCTTGGGCGCATTACTGCGTGAACAAACCCTTTTTGAAATCCGTACATATATTGAAAACTAATGGTTTCATAATGCAGTTTTAATAATTGAAATTTTATACAACTGATTTGCAACTCATTATATTTATTAAAACCAAAAAGGGATTTAGTAACACAGTTTTAATCATTCAAGGTTTAGTCAAAAGAGACTTTGAAAGATATTCTTATACCAATTTTACCTAAATGTCTTCAGGAGCACATCGGTCCATACACTGAAATCTGTTGATGGCGCTTGATACTTTTAAGAAACGACCCTTCAAATTTCAAGATCCATGGATTGTAGGAATATTGTCATTCTTACTTTCTAGTATCCATAGTTTGTTCCGTCAAAGAGAGGAGGACAGACCGAGGAGCATCCTACTTTGTGCTGAGAAGACGATGTTGTTGCCCTGCTAGATGATGGTAAAATCAAAAGATAACAAACCTTGCTCTGATACCAAATGAAAGTACTGTAGGATCGATGCAACCAACACTAGAGGGGGGAGGGTGAATAGTGCTTTTACACTTCGTCTTTGGAATTTGATAGATTTTGAATTATGCAAAGCAATCACACACAAAGAACACAAAGATTTTATCCTGGTTCGGTCCTCCAGACCTACATCCAGTCCCCAAGCAAACCCGCTTAAGGTTTTCACTATCAAACAGACCAAAACCGGTTTCACTTTCAGCAACAACCCCACTGAAAGCAAACTTTTCCTTTAAACCAAGGAGACTCTGTCCTTTTACAGGTAAATTGAAATAAACAACTTACAATCAACATATGAGCCTTTCTTATGAATGCAAAGGAAGTAAAATGGGTTTGCAGAGGCTTCTAAGGCTTTAGAAATACTCAACTCACGATTTCACTGACTCACAAAAGAAATTGGAGTTAAAAACTTGAGTGAAAAAACGAATGCTTGAAAGAATAAGAGTGAAAAACACAGAATTCGATGTTTCAATTCATTTATTTTGAGTGTAGATCTCACACTTATTTATAGCTGAAGAATTTCAGACGTTAGTGGTATGAAGGGGTGTCAAACTGACAGTTTTGAACAGTCAAAACGTTTGAAAAATGAAAGAACGCAACTTCTGAAAAGTTCATAAAAATGACTATATTAGTCGACTAAAAAAGTTACCGATCGACTGAAATCAAATATTCGCAGACTGATTGTTAAATCAGTCGACTACTGTATCTAGCCGAAAAGATTTGAATTCGGGATTTTAAAAATTAGTCGACTAAAGAAACATTAGTCGACTGATGAAAAATCATCAGTAGACTGAAAGAAAACTTTCAGTCGACTTCTGTTAAACTTTCCAGAAAGCGAACTTCTCGGGTCGGTCGACTAAGAGTAGATTAGTCGACTGATAAAAAAATAGACATTTGGTTTTGAAAAACAGGCATTAGAAAATCAGTCGACTGCTGAGACTTATTGGTCGACCGATAAAACTAAAAATATAGGTAAAAGGCTTTCTAAAATAATTTTTGCAAATGGTTCTTTTTAGTAAAGTTTTTCTAAGTATTTTTAGGTGTAATGCAAGTGAGATATGCAATCAAAGTAAGGCTCTTACAAGAATCTAAGAATTTAAAGAGATTTACACTTGCTCAAAATCTTCAATAAATTCTTCAATGTAGAATTTGTAAACTTCTTCAATTTTTTTCTTCTTTTTTTATTGCCATAGCTGAAATCCAGTTGTTCCAGTTGCTCATCATCAAAATATCGTACTTGAATTATCGTGTATAGCTTCCTTGTCTTAACAATTTGATGTGTTTTGTTTATGTTTTAATAATCTAACGTGTCGTATTTTGCTTGCCTTGTGTTATTTTTGAGTTTTGGTGGTTTTCACCACCGAACTCACCTTTTTATATTTGGAATATGCAACAAACCTCGCCCTGCTTTGTTACTTGTTTCACGTCATCTACCTCTACGGAATCCGCAACCTTTCCCATGGAAGGATCCAGTATAAAGAACATTTAAAGAATCTCCCTGTCCTCTGTTTACACTGTCCAATAGGCCTTTAAGGGACATCTCGTAAGTAACTTAGGCCTCGGATGTTCAAAAGTAAGGAGATCTTCAAGACGCTCCAAAGTGGTAGAAAGTACATGGTACTATGGCCACCAAATGGTAAATCTAAACATACTCATTATGGTGGTACACTCTTGTTTGCATAGATCTAGCCACCAAATGGTAAATCTAACTGTACTGATGTGTTTAATATGATGTATTCACTATATTAGAAGGTTTTATCATGTTTAATACACCATAAGATTCCATTTTTAAGATGGTGAAAATCAATGGCTCACAACTCATGAAAATAACGGCAGTTTAAAAATGGTATAAAACTTCATATTTGAGTCAATTTAAACACATGAAAAT
Source organism: Nuphar pumila (assembly GCF_984573655.1). NCBI lineage: Eukaryota > Viridiplantae > Streptophyta > Magnoliopsida > Nymphaeales > Nymphaeaceae > Nuphar > Nuphar pumila. The sequence goes on from NC_143263.1 coordinate 15,078,176, forward strand.
AAAAAATAGAATATGTTAAGCATGATCTAATGGTTAGATTTTGCTTTTGGAGCTTAGAACTATGTAAATCAAGTGTGTACCATTGTAAGCTATGGTGGTATAGTACCACCATAGAAGCACTATATATATATATCCCTGAAACCATGAGAAGCGTGGTTGACATGATCACTGACATAATTATAATTATTTCTATTTCCTCAGCCATCAAAGTAATTATTTTATTGCTTCTGAATCTGCCTGGACCATGTCCAGCGATGGTATTTCTGCCTCTACCTTTTCCTCAACCAAAATTGCTAGCATTATTGTTATTGTTAGAAAATAGAACATCATGCACACCATTAGAAGTAGGATTTATTTTCTCCTTGCTATGAAACATGTTTTCATTTAAAGAGCTGAGTAGGTCTATATCAACAAACGACGGATAAGGCTGCTTTCTGCTAATGCTGGTAACAAAATTCTCATAACCATTGCCTAATTCATGTTGTGAGAAGTAGACTGTCTTGGTCAGAAATAGTATGTTGGATAAAGACAAGTTGATCGTATATCTCTTAATTATAAGTAAATATACAGGGACCAATTTGTCTTCTTTCTTGTAGTGAATTAGTTCCCTTTTAAGGTTCACTGGCTTCGCCTGTGATCCTTAGGCATATGAATATTGTAACTGGTGACAAAGCTTAGCATCAGAGATAAGATCAATTACCCCAATAAGAACTTTTGCGGATGATATGGAGCTAATCCATCTGATAAGGCTTTCATCCTTCACAATCCAGTCTTCATATGTTGGATTTAAAGCTTGAACTTTTCCGTCACTGTTGGCTTTCAATTACTTGAGGAATGTATTCTGATGGAGACCCTGTCCGATATGGAAGATTACATGTTCTTATAATGAGAAGAAAATTTTCAACAAATTTTTCGTTATACTTTTAATGGATTATTTAAAAGACTTTGAGTGTAGTAAAAACAAATACATAATTTTGTTTTAAAGAAATTACAGAAGGGATTCTCATTTATGCTTTATTCTCATTTATACATAAGTCAGCTATATTTTCCTTGATTCTAATTGTAAAAATGTGGTGCATCTTAATGGAAGTGCAAAAAAGTCCAATCCATTTGGAAGCACACTTCCCGTGAGATGTGAAATGAGCTTCAGGAGCCCCCATGTTCCAGCTTTTGGAGATATGTAGAAGGTTCTAGTAGTTTTATCTTGCCATTTACACTTAAAGTTGAACATCAGGTGAGGCTAGCTTCCTATAACCATTAAACCACCGTATCCTAACAGGTTCCCATGGCCTTAGAATACGTACCTATGAGCTATGGCACATTGATAACACATGCCATTAAATCAGTTTCCCTTGCTCTCCATGCCTCACAAATCCTCAACAAGCTACAATATAGATTTTTTTTCCTGTAACAGTTGACCAATTCTTATGCATTCATTTTCATTAATCCTAATAAAATATTGTAGACTATGTTGATACCTGTTTCTTTTTTTGTTCCAAAGATTGGGTATTGCTTGACATTCTTCTTATCTAAACTTTATACCAGTAATGTTATTTTATCTTTTTCTTGTTAGTATGTGTTTATTTATTCATTTACCATAATATATACAGACAAGCCACCCATAGAGGAGCTGCAGTACTTTTTGGAATTTCAGATCCCACGTGTATGGGCACCAGTTCATAGTGATCTTCCTGGACATCCGAGAAAAGAGCCTGTTTGCCCATCTTTGCAGTTTAGCCTGATGGGAGCAAAGCTTTTTGTTAGTTCAGAGCAGGTATTGAATTCCTTTCTAGTAATTGTTGAAAATTCTTATTATTTGGGATTTTAGAAACATCAAAAAATACTTGAACATGAACCAGGATATGTAGAAAATAATCTAAATTAAGTGATCCTGGTGCTTATGAAATATCCATGATTCTTGGGTGTTGGCCAACGTATAACTGCTTGGATGTAATGCCTACTATCTAACAAGTCTCGTTGATTTGCTTATGATCCATTGAATGTAATTAGTGGTGTACATGTCTTGAATGAAGTGACGTCAATGTGTAGATGGTATTTTAAGAATTCAAGTTTAATTCAAATGTAAGGCCCTTTGACCAACATGATTAAACTTTTATCAACCTCGCTACTGCACTTGACCAGAAAGATCTTTGTTCTTTTGTGAAATAATGTCACTGACAGTTGTAAATGTGATTTTTTTTTCTGGATCTGTAAAAGACCATCTTATTAAAGATTAATGGCAAAATGGTAAGGAGATATCTCCTATAACAATAGAAAAAGCAAACTAGAAACAATCCAATCTCCCTATTCTAGTCAAATCAATCCACAATAGATGACCATCAGGCCATTTGGCTTTGATACGTGCTACAATATCCCTTTAGACCGAATGATGCAGAGATTCATAGTGCGAGTATATCCCTTTGAAAATCCTGTCATTCCTTTCAAGCCGCATGAACCACCAAGCTTGTAAGAGACCACTTCCAAATGAGTTTCCAGTTCATGTTTTTGTGTAACTTTTGGGGGCGACCAGACCAAACTTGATTATTCTTGGTGAACAACCCCTGGAAGAATGGACGATACCATAAGATATGAGCAGTGGCTTCCTCTTCATTATAGCATAGGTGGCACATGTTGCCAGCTGAGCTCCCCTCTTCTTCAAACTGGGTGTTGATTTTATCTGTAGATACCAACCAAAGCAAATTGTCACCCTTACAATACTTAGGGAAATGTTCTACCCCCAAAGCATAAGAGTGATCAGTAGAGAGATGTGTTAATATATATATATATATATATATATATATATATATATATATATATATATATATATATTTTGTTGTATTAAGTAATGCCCATCAAGGGCATTTTAGTCCTTTTACTTTTGTATATAGGTCTGTCCTCTAGGGACAGTTTTGTATTTATTTATTTATTTATATTTTTTGTAATTGCCTTGGTTTTTAGGGGCTCTTTTAGTTAGGTTCTTTTTGGACCAGTCAACCTAGAGTTGACTAGTCAATAAAGCTGTTGAAACAGTCCAACAACTCTATTTCTAGCTGTTGGACTGTTCTAACAGCTCTATTGAGACTACTACTTGTGTATAAATAGGGGTAAAACCCCTCATTTGTTTATGATGCTTTTCCTAAGCATTCTACTCAATAAAGATTATAAATTTTATGTTCTTGTGTTATTGTTTTGACTCTTTGAAGTCTTGTATATGCACTTTGTGCTTGTGTAATGTTCTTTATTGGACTTGTAATAGTGCTTGTGCACTTTGTATTTGTTTTTTCACATATTTCATTACAAGATGTTGTCATAACAGCGCATATTTGTCACTTGACAGAATCAGCTACCTACTCTGGTCTCTATGAGTCTATGTCATGATACTCCATTTTGGCCAATGTATCGTGTCCCCTTATACACTAATCATATTCAAAACTTCATAAAAATGGCCGTATTTCTGTATCCGCAGCCGCATCCATGTGACATAGTCTGGTTTGCAGCCATCCAGCACCTTCATCATGTCTGTCCAATCTTTAATCTCCTGGTCATAGAAAGGCCTTCTAAACTGAATGCCCCATCCCTCAGCCTGTCGCCCCCACAGAGAAGTGGCCCATCATCTTGGCATGTTGATCTGCTTTTCTTATTTCGAATTAGTATATGAGAATGATGACAATAACAATCTGCATCCTTATGAATGCGATGTTTTACAGATCTCGGTTGGGCGTAAACCAGTGACTGGACTTAGGCTCTGCCTTGAAGGAAGCAAGCAGAACCGGCTGTCAATTCATTTGCAACACTTGGCATCCCTCCCAAAGATTCTACAGCCTCACTGGGACACTCATGTAGCTATTGGGGCACCTAAGTGGCAGGGTCCTGAAGAGCAAGACAGCCGATGGTTTGAGCCTGTGAAATGGAAGAACTTTTCTCATGTTAGCACTGCTCCAATTGAGAACACAGAGACATGCATTGGTGATTTATCTGGTGTTCACATTGTCACTGGTGCTCAACTTGGTGTTTGGGATTTTGGAGCTAAGAGTGTCCTGCACCTAAAATTGCTATTCTCAAGAGTTCCGGGATGCACGATAAGAAGGTCAGTCTGGGACCACAATCCTAGAAATGTTTGTCTGAAGTCTGTTGATGCTTCGTCTTCATCTACTCCCTCGATGGATCAAATGCGAAAGGTTGATGATAAAAAAGTTGATGCTACAAGCTCACAAACTGGAAAATTCAACAAAATTGTGGATTTGACAGAAATGACAAGGGGACCACAGGATGTGCCTGGGCACTGGTTGGTCACTGGAGCTAAGCTTGGGGTTGAAAAGGGGAAGATTGTTCTGCGTGCAAAGTACTCGTTACTGAACTACTGAGTTTAAAGTTTGTCATTCTTTGAATAATTTTCCCTCGTGTTGGGTGGTTTGGCATTCTTTGTGCTAGTCAAGGTTCTCTTGTTCATATGTAAATTTTATTCTTGGCTTCTGATAGGAATTAACTATAGCTTTTGTCATTGCATTGTACATCGTTATTTTTGTTGCTCTCTGATATCGAAGGCACTGGTTTTCCTTCGTCTTCTCTTCTGGTTTTCATTTATATTCAAGTCATTTGGTTCTGGTTTTCAATATCAGATTTGCACACGCTGACTGGAAATGTCAAACTTAACGGCGAGCCATAGCTGCTAACTAAATCATGAAATATGCTCAAATGAAACAAAGCCAAAAGAACATAAAAGATGGTCGAGCAGTGACACTTTTGTTAAGAACGCAAGCTTGGTAATATCTTTCTCCCTCTCTCTATACATAGAGGTCCCATCCATCTCAACATTTCTCGAGATGGTCACCACACCCATCTCGAGAAATGCCAAGATGGGTGGCTGTCAAGCAGGTTGCATGCAGCACTGCATACACTACCATACATAGAGTAATTGGTCTATTCCAACCAATTTGAGGACCTGTCATCATCATCAAACATTAACCCAGCTACATGAGTGTTATTTTTCCATTCCTTTCTATTTAGAGCTACAACTTGTGTAAGGACCTGTATGAGCCATAGTAGTTCTCCGATGTTTCAACACGTTTCATGAATAAAACCCTAGGAATATGATCTTTTAAAATATATTTTGTAGAAAACAATGATTAAATTAGAGATTTCTTCTGTGGATATGTTCTAAAAGAATACAAAAATCTATAGCCTATATTGTACCAAGATTTCTTTTCGAAGCCCTTGAATTGCTTACATGTTGCAAATACTTGATCCGAAACCTATTTCTACTAAACGAGCTAATAGATCACTTCTGTAAAGTTAGGTTGATAAAAAAATATTGAAAATGTGAAAAGCAGCCTTTTCTACTATATTGTATGTACAAATTGACTGCAGGAAATCCATGAAAGGTCATTCAAGGAGTCTTGCTCACATGGGAAGGCTTGTTTTCTTTCTAGGATATCCCATAGCACATTGATTCTTGCCTACAATAATGATTCACTATTTTCATTTGCGTTGTGTGTTAAGTTTATGATACTATTTGCTCAAACTTTTTACAATCCAAAAAGAACAAAATCTGTTCACACACCACACTTACGAGCGTGCACACACACACACACACACACACACACACACTTGAAATTCGATATGACAAGAAACGTCTTGCATTTTAAAGGTGCACATGGGCTTTAAGTGGTCTTTTACGTATGACATTTCAAAGCATGGAACTGTTTACTTTCCTCATGAACATATGAAAGAATAAAGCTGTTTTATTGTACCTGTCACGGGCTTAGAAGCGAAGGCCCCCACAACATAGCTTTAGGAATTTGCAAACACCGAAAGCAGGCCTTTTAAGAGCACAAGTAACGCACAACACACACGCACGAGCAGAAGCAAGAGTACGCACATGCACAAACACAAAGAGAGCAAAGAGATAAGGATGCAAAAAGCTTCTTTATAGATATTTGAAAGCAAAGTACATCAAAAGGAGAAGAGAGAGTCCGAATACACAGGGTTCTTAAGTCGTAAGGCCTTGTGGGGCACTCGAGAGTGCCAAAGAGGTATATACATCAGAGCAAAAAGGTGAAAAATGTGGCGGTCTGGAACGCGCTCCTCCACCTAAGTTGGTGCCATCCTCGACGCCAATTATTCATGATAGTCTTCTACAAGCTGTCGATGCTGAAACATGCTATTGGGCTTCTCCCAGGTGGCTTCACATTCTGGCAATCCCTTCCACTGCACTAAGTATTTCTTGACTTCCCCTAGATAGTTGTTGGAATGGTTGATGATGACCTCTGTCTCTCTGCCTAGTACACTGACTGTTAAGGGAGCCCACTGCGGGATCGAAGCACCTTGAGGCATGCTCCGTTGAGGATCTCCTTTATCTTCGTGGAACTGCTTCAGGTTACATATGTGGAATACCGGATGCACTTGAAAGTTTGCTGGCAAGTCCAGCCGGTACGCCAAGTTTCTCACACGTTTGATAATGGTGAAGGGACCATCATACTTGCGGATAAGGCCTCAGTGGTGGCCCCGAAAGATAGTTGTGCGGTTGAAAAAGAGCTTGGCCAATACTTTGTCTCCAACACAAAATTCTGCTGGACGACGCTTCTCATCTGCCCATTTTTTCATGCGCTTGGTCGCCTTATTTAGGTATGCCTTCACCAACTCCGTCTGATCTTGCCAGTTCCTAACGAACTGGTATGCATAGGGTACTTTGCCACATCCTCGCGCAGCAAGGGAGTGCGGAGTCTGCGATTGTTGTCTGATTGCGACTTCAAATGGACTGTGTCCGGAGGACTCACTCTTTTGGAGGTTATAGCAGAATTTAGCTACATCAAGTAAATCAACCCAATCCCTTAGGTTGGCACTAACAAAGTGCCATAGGTATTCCTCTAGCATACCGTTTATTCTCTCTGTTTGTCCATCGGTTTGGGGGTGAAAACTTGTGCTGAAATGCAAGTTTGTCCCCATTAAGCGAAACACCTCTCACCAAAACTTGCCAGTGAAGCGTGCATCACGATCGCTGACGATGCTCTCAGAAATTCCCCAATACTTGATTATTTTTCACATAAACAACTTTGCAGTATCTTCCCTAATACTTTTTTGTTGATTCTTGTTGTTCATTAGCCAAGGCTCAATTGTGTGCCCATTTTGTGAATCTCTTTCTATCTGGTGATGGTTGGATGACTCCATTTGTATGTCTACGTGATTGTTTTGAGAGCTTTTAGTTTGGTAATGATGATGGTCATGTGGTTGGAGCCATGTTTATGGGAAGAAAAGAATAGGCTAATTAAGGCGAGTAAGGAAATTGTGTTCTCTTTCACTTGCTTTTGTATTCGTAGTGACTTGTGTAGATTTGATATATAGGTATGTTTTTTTGAGTGAAAGTGTTTGGTTTGATGCAATGGTGTTATCAATTTGTTTTCTTAGCATGTAATGGTGAAGATGGTCATGTGGTTTGAGTTGTGTTTATGAGAAGAAAAGGGGAGAACAATGGTCTTAGAAGATTAAAAAAAAGAGGGATTTTGAGTTAATCAAGGCAAGTAAAGAAATTGTATTCTCTATTTTTTGTTTGCTTTTGTATTGATAGTGGTTCATCTAGATTCAATTTGTTATCACATTTTTGAGTAAAATAGATTGTTTTTTTTTTTTTGCTTATTCAATGTAGCATATATATATATATATTGATTGTATTATCAATTTGAAATCCTTGCATGATGTTTTGGGTGCAAGTTTTATGATTCAATTTAGTTAGTGTGTCTTTTAAAGTGGGTGGTGAACAAGGATCTTTAATTAGGTGAATATTCATTTCTTGCCTAAATGTTTAATCATTGGATTGGTTTTTTATCTCAACCATATGTTCTCACAATTTTAAATAAGCTATAGGTCCAGTTCACTTATTGCCAATATTGATGCATCATGCATGATCTTGTGACAATTTTTTATTGTAGATTACAAGGGGAATGCATTTCTGTTTAGACCAAGGTGGAACTTTAGTTAAGATATTTTGGCCATATAACAACTGCATTTCTATCTTCCTCTGCTATGCTTATACTCATCTAGGGGCAGCTGATTCATTCTTTTTGTAGCACAATGTCAATGTGAGGTGTTTGATTGGTCACAACTTCTGGCATTCATGCTTTCTTTATATATTTGTTACTGATCATCTTTGATATGTCAATGGCTTCTACACACTATATTCAATTGATTCTTATTTACAATTTCTTCTTTTTTTCAAAGCATTGCAACAAAGGTTTGAGACTAAATTCAATCAAGATCAGTCTTCTTGAGTGGTTGGTGTTCTTGAAGACTCAAAGACTGCAAAGTATTCTGGAAAGGAGAGACCAAGGAAGTAAGCTTTAAGGGTGAAAATTGAATGCATTTCTGTTTTTGTCTATTTCTTAACACTTCTTGTTTTTGATTATTCTCTTGCTTAGAGATGACATCTGAAAAAAAAAAAGGACAGAAGCTTTATTGCAATGGCTTGCAAAGCTAAAAGTTGGGGAGAAACTTTCCATTACATGTGAACATGGTGAACCAGTCAATAAGAATAGAGAGACGTTAAGTGTCAGAGCATGTCATTTTGCAAGAGATTGCTTAAAATTTCCATTAGATATCTTAAATTTCAAAGATATGCTTGATACCTCAGTTTTAGATATCTACAATGAGTTAGTGGTAATATTTGTATATTAAATGAGGTTTATTCATAGTAATATTGAATGAGGATGCTAATTTTTTACCAAACTAGTTCTTGTAGGTTCAGTTTTAGTTGCCAGAGTACGAGGTGATTGAGAAATGGTTGCATGATACGATAAATAACGCATGAAGGCGACATAAGCACAAGGCAAAAAAAGAAAGATTCCTTCTATTTCATACTAATGCTGAGCGTTATGTCCATCAACCACCATATATTGTGGATAGTCAGTGGTGAGTACTAGTTCAACATTAGGAGACTAAGGGTGCTGAGGTTAAACTATAGACATTGATTGATCTTGATTGAATTTATATTTTTTTAATAAGTGAAGGTTTATCTTATAGAGAAACAATGCTAAAAACAAGGCAAATTTGGGCAAAACTAGTTACATACAATACATCTGGTAGTTGCAATCACATGAGCACCCATTATGATGTAAGTTTTAACCTAATGCATATAAAATTAATTGACTATATATAAAATTAAACTTTACTTTATTATTTGAAAGCATTGTGCAATTTCGTATTGACTATGACTTTGGTTTATTTATTTGTAGCTGAAGAGAAAGAACAATGGAAAATCACCTCCTAGGTCAACAACATGGAAGGAATGTCATACTAGGAAGACAGAAGGAGCAGTGAATAGCCACACAGATGAAATAATTATAGAATTTTTTTTATTAAGCATGTTTGATAATAAAATTTGCATAAATTAACTTGAACTATATTTGAATAAATATAAGCTAGGATAAATGAGCAACATGCTCAATTGTCATAGGAGGGGATAAAAAATATTACTAGCCGAAACGATGTGTTGTTTCAAGTCTTGGGTTGAGAGACGCGGGGCTGTGTTCAGGATTTAAGGATGGGCATCTCCTCTGAGCACATTCTAGTTCTCAAGATTATAGTTCCTTAAGGTAAAAAAAGCGGGACTTGGTTACTAGGGTAAATGCATTGACAATTGGCCGAGCTCAAGGACATGGTTACTCAAATCCCTAAGCTCAAAGACATGCTTACTCAACTTCTGAGGACTCAGATATATATTGAATCTTATAATTGTATAATCTTTTTTTATTTTAAAGGATCATTATTTTGGTACATTTACTTAACAATTGTTTATTATAATTTTGTAGCATTCATCATTATCGTTCCAGTAAGAGAGCTGACGATCATATGCTACTTTTGGTTTCTTAAAGGTGAACAATCTTCTACCACTTATATGTAATGAAATTTAAACTAGTTCATTTTCAATATCATCTAGATAACTAACTTTTCCTGAGATAGTCAATATTCTTTTCTTATAGAAAAAGTTGCTTTAGGATTTGCATTATTTGTTTAAAATTTTTATCGGTTTGTTGGGTTGCATGTACATGAAAATAATAAAAAGTATATGCTAAGCATGATCCAATGAGTAGATTTTGCTCTACTATGATGGATAATATTGACCTCCAATATAGCCTGTATGGGAGGTCTAGAGGCATTTTATCGAATTCATGAAAAATGTGTTGAAAATACCTAGTTCACACTCCACTAAACCTATTCTAGTTATATATATATCATTGTATAACAATACAGACAAATGTATACCAATAAGTGAAGAATTGTGTAAGGTCCTCCATTGGTGTTTCAATACTTCAATAAGTGAAGAATTGTGTAAGGTCTTCCATTTTTGTAGAGACTCCTTGAGTGACTTTATTGCATGAGTTAACATATCAAATATTGATGGAAGAGTGGTTCAGCAGAAAGATTTTGGTGAAATAGATCTTCTAACAAATAACTTAAATTGTTCAAAGGCATGAAATGAGGATTGCAGTGACACGTACTGACAACCGGTCAATCCTAGATGTAAAGTTTTACCTTCCAGTGCTTGTCCATTCCTCCTTTCTTGCCGCATATAATCTAAGGATCACTTGAAATAATTTTCTTTTAATTAACTGAAGTATAGAAGATGGTTATTCAATACCCCAACCTACTAGTCAAAAAGAAAGAACACTACCAAGCGTGCCTAAAAACATATCTTGATTGTATAGACAACTGAAAGAACTTTCTTAATGGATTGGTGCAGTTCCACCTGCATACCCATGCAATTTTCTACAATTTTTTAAAACTCAAACATCCAATGTCGAAGCTAGGAGATCTCCCCTTTCAAAGAATATATGAGTTGCAATTCCTGTAGGGATAATTAGATTAGGCCAAGCATACCAATGAAAAAACAAAAACTTTGTATGAGTAGCTCATGGAAAGAAAATTTAACTCACTCGTGACACTGACTGCTGAGAGTCATTGTCAACAGATACTCTGTGATGTTGATCATCTTGTGCATTAACTGCCTCTGTCAACTGAGGCTTTTGAGAGCATGAAGATGTAGCTTGATCCATGTGAGCACCAACATGGTTTTGGTCCTGCAAGGACTTGTTAAAGGCATTAAACTTTGGTTATATATATATATATATATATATATATATATATATATATATATATATATATATATATATATATAGAGAGAGAGAGAGAGAGAGAAAGAGAGAGAGAGAGAGAGAGAGAGAGAGAGAGAGAGAGAGAGGTTTGTACATACAATCTAATAGAAATCAATGTTTTTCACATTTTTTGGATAATGTTTTTGAAACATGTTAGTTTTTCAAGTGCTTTAAAGATCAATAGTCCACACTACCATATGTTAGAGGGTAGGATCATTTTGTTGAATTGAGATCATGAGCAATATGATTGCACACTTTAACCGTGCTGTTGCACCTGATTACCCACCAGCTTCATGGATGGTGGTGATTGAAGCGATGGACTGGCATTTTCAAAATACAAAAATGTGTTTTGTCAAATCACCTATGATCTGGTGTTGTATTTGTAGTCTAAAATAATGCTAATGAATACCTAAAATAATATAGTCAGCAACATTCTTTTTTATTTTTTTCCTTTTTGTCATAAATGGAAACATTGTATAAGATAATTTTTGACACTATGAAAATATGTTAAAGGCTCAGAATGGATTTCGGAAGTTTGTGTTTTCAGAAAAACACTGAATCAAAGTCTTGGTAAATATACTTTTAAGATGATTGGTGAGTGTTCTTCCCTTGACTATATATGCATATGCATCTGACAAAAGTTGATGGCTCCTTTTGGCAGGTTATTCCAATCATTAAAATAAGAAAGTGAGAAACCAATGAGGTTGATCTTCTTCATCCAGCCTGTAGGTTGATCTTTTTTTGCAGCCATTTGGTGTTCATTGGTGTCCATTTCTTGGATTTACTCAACTATCGTCATCCTTCATCTTTCAAGTTAGCTGATTACTAGGGGACCAAGGTTAAAATGTTGTTTTTCTAGATTTTGTTGACTGGTACAATGTGCGTGTTCATGTATAGGACATGGTCATGGTTCCATGTTGAACTTTTGGAAGCTTCAATCTCTTATAATTTTGATCTTTTATAGATGTTACATGTTCATTGATCTATCATACTATTTTGTGTTTCTGGTTCTTGTTCTTTCATGAACAAACAAAAACTCATGTTTTCAATTGCTGATGTAAAAAAAAATACCATTAACTATAACCATTGATCATAGTTAATAATCATTAGTGACTACTGTCATTTCATTTACTACGGCCCATGGCCATACTTAATAGTCATTAGTGACTATGGCCGCTGACCAAAGTTAATAGTTTGCCATTATCGGTCAATATCCTTATTTGCGACGACTATCAGCTGTAGTTAATAGTTTGTCATTATCGGTTAGTATCCTCATTTGTTACGACTATCAGCCGTAGTTAATTTTATGCTCATTTACCATGACTGTATTAACTCGATCGTAGTTAATGACTATTAGATACAATACTAACCACTATAGTCATTGGCCGTAGTTAATGACTATTTACTGTAACATTTTTAGCATTAACTATGGCCAGCAACCATAGTTATTAGTACGGAGTTTTATAGTGATTCATTGTCGAGTAAATCAAATGGCTCATTTAACTCCTTGGTGAGTTGGTGATTGATTTCTAAGCCAACCCATCTTGGCGGCTTAAGGATTCATTGCTTGCACAAGTTCAATATAGCCCTCTTGGCAAAATGGTCATGGGTGATTTGTATGAAAGAGGGTAAGCTGACCATTATTTTTATTGATAAGTATGCCCTACATGGATGACTCTCTAATTGGTCGAAAAATCAAGCTTGGAAAAAGGGCTGGGGTATTTGGAAAGGGTGGATCGTGGGCCCTCCAAATTTTTTGTCTAGGTGTTCGGGTAGAGATCGAAAATGACAATACCCTCTTTTGGCAAGACACTTGGTGGCAACATAGGCAATTTAGAGACGTATTTTCATGCCTTTATGTAGCCTCTAAAAGGAAGTGTGCTCAGGTTGCAAATAATTGGTCCCCGTTCTAAGCTACATAGGACTTGACTCTTCATAGAAGCCCATCAGAATTGGTATTTGCTCAATGGACAACCCATACCACTCAAGTTAATTATACGTTGCCGCTTGACAAGGAGGATGCAGCCTTATGGACACTCTCTACCGATGGTATTTTCAGTGCAAGCTCTCTATACACGAACTTGTCCCAACCAGTTGCACCTTGGTTTCCTAGAAGGCATTAGGGAGGAATGATCTACCTTATAGGCTTCCCTCATGACATGTCAGATTCTTCTTGGTAGAGTCAACACTGACTCATGACTCAGGGTACATGGGGTTCACCTCACTAGCATGTGTACTCTTTGCAAAAAGGAAGAGAAATCTATTTTCCATCTATTTTGGGAATGCATATTCTTTAGAAATTTGCTCTACTTAGCATGGGAGGACTTTAATCTGTGTTGGAACCACTTCAACTTCCCTAGGGATGTTGTAGTTGCTTCACAACTTGATGGTCATGACAAAATGGAAGTACGTTTGGAGGGTGTGGGTCAAACTTGGTATCTCATTTGGAATGAAAGAAATCATCGCAGATTCTGTTTGGTTATTTATGATCCTAGTATGATTCATGAACAGCTGAGATGAAAAATCTCTTGTAGAGCTAGACATAAATGGCTGGAGAAGGAGCTCGGACTAGATTGGAAGGAAGAGGGCTATGCTTTAGACTTGAAGGTTTCTGTGTTGCTCTTGATCTGCACAGGGCCATTCTTTTTCTGCATCATACCTCCCTTTCCTCTGATATTGCTTCCGTTTTTCTTTTTTGCGGTAGTGTTTCTCACTTGCTAGTGATTCCTTATCTTTTTCTGTTACCTATTGACGCTATTGCAATAAAACTTTCATTTCTATAAAAAAAAAGGCTTAGAACATCAAATCACTTAGAACTATTGTCAAGTCCATTGCTATTATCATTTTTATGCTGGCATAATTAAGTTCTCTTCCAATATCACAATGATTCGGGGACTAAGGACGCACAATCTGGATTCAAATAGAAAGTTTTATTTTTTTTTCAAAAACAAGACACAAGGACATGATTTTTTTATTTTTTTAATCAATAAAAAACTATTTTTTGAATATTTTAACTTTAAAATAGTTTTTTATTGAAATTAAATTAAATTTTAATAAAATATTATTTAAAAATACTCAAAATAATGTCATTCGTGTCAGTGTTCAAGTCGAAGTGTCCAAGCATGTCTGCTAGTGTAGCCAAGGACACACAGCCAAAATGGTGTGTCCTTGTGACAGTTCTCTTTGAAGAACCAACCATGATGGAACCCTTTTTTTTTAGAATATGTATTATTATAAAGTAAAGTTAAAAAAAGGAAGAGTGACAAAGAGTCAACCACTAGTTGAGATCACGTATCTGAGCAAGATAAAGCAAGGAAGTGATACTTACATCAGAGGGTGGCAGATTAATGCACTGCAGGTGGTAGTTGAGTACCAACACAAAATGCATCTCTGTCCCGCCAATTGAGGTTCTTCCAAAGAAAGATTAATTTCCTGCACCACCAGGGTAAGCGGGGTCCTGTGCCAAGCTGAAGGCCCAGGTTCGAATCACTCTGTCACATGTGGCTTAAGAGATATCTGGTAAGGGTCTGCCTAACCCCAGATTGCCTATAAAAAAAAGATTAATTTCCTGCTATATAAACAAGTGGATCGCCTCTACCAGTCTTGCTGCCCCGTCAAATATTCGTCAGTTAATTGGCCCCACCTTATAGTGGTAAACCTCGGGAGAGTGGACTAGTCGGTGATTTCTTGTGACTGACAAGCTATAGAAATAGTTAAAATTTAGAAAATTTAAGATTTTTATTTACAAAAATGAAAATCATATAATGATAAATGATGGAATCAACCCCCCTTTCTCCCTCTCTCTCTCTCAGCAACAGATGAGCTTGGAGCCTGCCAATCCATAAAGCAAGCAGTGACAATACCTTTGCTGTTTGTGGGGGTTGGAACCTTTTACTGTAACATTTTGATATTTGTGCCTTAGATAGCTTGGAGCCTGCCAATCCATGAATTTTCAAACCTTATAAAAACTTACCCATATGTCAGAATTGAATGCTCCAAGATTGTATGGTCAAAATTTAAAAATAAAGTCAAAAAAAATATTTAGCATTCTTTCAATTCTCTCTCTCTCTCTCTCTCTCTCACACACACACACACACACACACACATATCAACCCGGGTGGGTGTATTGCTGATTTTTTATGTTTCAAGTCATATTTAGCAAATTTAACCCTACATGTGTTTTGCATGATCCATTTGATATGAATCAACTGTTGGATCATATTTTTTTTAACAAAAAAAAGATTTTATGAGACTTTAAATTTATAAAAATTTTAACTGGTTGATTTTTCAATCCTTATAAAAACCTTATCAAATGTTATAATCGAATGGTCCAAATGCCTATTCCTACTAAACAGACCATACAATCACACCCATAAACCCAGATTTCAAAAAGAAGTAAGAATTTTAAAAATTGAGTCTGTCCACACCCTCCTATGCATATTATGGACCATTGAATTTTGAAACCTTTTAGAAAATGTGTATAACAAACCACATTGATAACGGAAGATGACCATACTGTACAGATAATTAGACTTGATTCTAAAAAATTCCATGATTTCGGACATTCTCCCGATGTCTAAAATCACAAATATTTGATATCGTTAGAACCCTTTTACCTTTTGCAACTGCAAATTGAGGCCTTATTGCGATAAAATTGTACCCCACCAGCTAGGTCTAACTCCCACTTAAATCTAGAATCATAGATTTTTTCATGTGGACCTCACAAACTTGCATAAATTTATTTATGATTTTTTGGTGAAACTGAAATAACCAAAATCACAAATATCCTACACTTTCGCATATACGTTAATATTTCACATAAACATATTTATGAAACTTCACTTAAACTTAAACCATTAAAATTGCATATATCATATGTTTTTGCATATAATTCACGACTTTGCATAAATATATTTGCAACAATCCTACTGATTCACCAAAATCCTTCTGTTTTACAAATGAATTAGGTATTTGCGATTTTAGTTATTTTACCCGTTATGCGAAACAATATAATTTTTGTGAAACAGTCATATTTTTGCGAAACAATAGGATTTTTGTAAATATATTTATATAAAATTATAAATTATATACAAAAAGTATGATATATGCAATTTTAGTGGTTTCAGTTTAAGTGGATATATGTTTAAGTGAATTTATGAAGTATTTGAGATTTTAGTGATTTCAGTTTTTTAAGTAGAGTTTCGCATATAACAACCTAAATAACAATGAATGTAAGCATATAGACATTCAAATCATTTAAACATTCAAATGATTCAAAAATATATAACCATATAAATAATGACATTATATACAAATCATTTAACAATGCTTTCAATTTAAACATTCAATAGTGCTTTCATTTTAAACATTCAAATCATTTAAACAGTATGATTGAAAACATATAAACAATGACATATCAATATTCAAATGAATTAAAAATATCTAAACATATAAACAATGACATTATATACAAACCATTCAATAATGCTTTCAATTTAAACATTCAAATCATTTAAACATTCAACAATGCTTTCAGTTTAAACATTCAAATCATTTAAACATTCAACAATGCTTTCAATTTAAACACTCAAATCATTTAATGACATTCAAATGACTTTATATAAAAATTCATTCAAATAAATATTCAATCAATGACATTATATACAAATCAATGACATTCAAATGACTATATAAAAATTCATTCGTAAAAATATTCAAATGACATTATATACAAATCAATGAGTTACAATGTTGATATTCGAATACATACAAAAAAACAAAAAATAAAATACAATCAAATAAGTTTTTAGAGTTGAGGATGTTGTGATTGCCGCGATTGTAGTTCCTCGATGACCATATTTGAGTTCTCTAGAAGGCCAACTTGAGTACTATCATATCCTCTTGAGTATGTTTCATATTTTTCACTAGGTAGATTTCTTCAAGTGCAAGAGCTAACTCTCCCTTCAATCCACTTATAGTCTTTTTGTGCTTCTCTCCAGCTTTCTTCTCCCTTGAAAGGACCTCTTTGTCATTGAAGAACATGCAACCTGCTAGACAACTAAAAAATTGTCATTAGTGGCACGTGTCATGGATGATAAGTCGATGTCTTTGTCGTCCTCGTGCCAATCTTAAAGTTTGGAGAAGAATATCGTAGGGTAATCCTTCATCCGATCATTTGTAGCATGCAATATAAATTTACTAACTGCATAAGGGCGACTGGTTGGTTGCTGAACAAACCCAAACTGTCAAATGACTCGGTTGGCTATTTGGCACTAACTTTATTTATGTTGTGCAACCAACTATCCTTTCTCGTGATATTCTTCATCCCCACAACCACATCGACATTCTTTTCCTCCTCCAAGGCGCCTTCATAAGGGCACCAACTTACCTACATTTCCTTTACAGTTAGGCCTACAAATATGCATTTATTAAAAAAATATACAAAATATCAACACCAATACTTATGTTTGCCCTAGTCAACCAGAGAAGCGATGCAACACATTCGACACATGATAGGCGATGACCCACAAATGTTTGTTCATGACACTCATCGTTGCATGACCAACTCCATATTGCGGCACGTGAAAATTCATGGGCAACATCATGTATCTAGGGCCTTTCAATAGATATGTGCTCCCATATCCAACCCTGCATATCAATGATTAACAAAGATTAATACACAATATGTATCAAAACATAATATGTAAGTATATAAATAACTATAAATCAAAAGTTTAGGTATAATGAATGAATAAATACCTCTAATAATACCAACATTCTGGCAAGGCTTTTTCTTTTGCTCATCGTGCTACTCAAACTTGCATAAAGATATGCAAGTGCAACTGCTCCCCATGCATATTGATTGACGCAATCCAGGTCTTCTAACAGTTCGATGTACGATGCATGCACCAACTTCCAACCAGTATTGATGAATAAGCATGAGCCAAAGAAGTATATCAAGAATGGTCTCATATTCTTGTTCACCCTACTACCTCCCTTCCCTCCAATACACAGTAGTTTTGTCTTTATCCTCCTCGCTTTACTAAGGTCATGATAGCTCCTAAGTCATGAAAACTTGATCTTATTGCCTTCAAACATATCATCATTTGCTTGCAAATAAATATCACACAATTGTTTAAAATCTCCCCACTGTTGTCCACTAACTGACTTTCCATGACATTTTAGTCCGGTGATGCATGCTACATCCTCAAACGTGATGATCATCTCAAGATCTCTAAACTAAAATTTGTTGGTTGTCAGATTCCAAAATTGCACAACGGCCTCTAAGAGGAGGTGATTGATGTTCCATGGTGTGATCTTCAAAAATTTACGAAAATGCATTTGATCCAACAACTCTTTTTCTTCCTCTATTAGTGTTAAAAACCATTGGTATGCTTGGTGATAGTAAAACCGGTGCATGCAAAATGTTGGCTCTTTTGAATCAATTAGCTAAGAATCCTTCAATCCAAGTTAATTTTACTAAAATCAGTCAATTTAATGAATTTAAATGATTAAAGGGATATATGTATATTAGTAATTCAATTTCAATTGCATTCATGGATAGTAGCAATAGATATATATCCCAATTTAATCAATGAAATCGATCAATTTCAATAAAATTTTAAATATTTCTCATATACATGACAAACTAATGATTTACATTCATGAATAATACCAACATTAAACTAATCAATGATTGAATGTATATATATAGTAGCAATTTCAATTGCATTCATGGATAGCAACAATATATATATATATGTATATATATATATATGTATATATATATGTATATATATATATATATGTATATATATATATATATCACAA
This sequence comes from Nuphar pumila, assembly GCF_984573655.1. Classification (NCBI taxonomy): domain Eukaryota; kingdom Viridiplantae; phylum Streptophyta; class Magnoliopsida; order Nymphaeales; family Nymphaeaceae; genus Nuphar; species Nuphar pumila. The sequence goes on from NC_143263.1 coordinate 15,097,150, forward strand.
TTTAATAAATAAAATTAGTCAATTTTAATGAATTTCTACATATTGCATACATACATGACAAACTAATCAATTGCAATCATGGATAGTAGCAACATTAAATTAATCAATTATTGAATGTGTATATGTATAGTAGCAATTTCAATTGCATTTATAGATAGTAGCAATATTTGTTCATGAGCACCGAACCTTCTTTTCGTCTACGACCTCTTCATTGGAGTTTGCACTTTTTCCTCCGCATGGAGAGTAGCATTAGACTCTTAAACAACATTCACATCCAATTTAGCCACATGACTCTCACTTACATCTACTTCCTGAGGAGGGTCCACATTAACCTTAGCCCCTTGGTCATGTACCTCCTCTGCACTCTTACCGTTGCCACTACAGGTGACCACATCTCCAACTTTATTAATCCAAGCATTGAGGTTAATAACAACCTCATTGCGAGTCAATAGGTCACTCTTCCGCCCTCATAAATGCTTTCAAGATGGAAGACAAGATTGTGCCTACAATATGCTTAACTTTTTCTGCATATTCTGCCTCATATAGAGGCCACTTTGAAATTTATAGATTTCATTGTGCGACAATTCTGGTTTTTCTTTGAGCTCATTGATTGAGCGCTACTGTATGTGATTATCAATGGTGCATTTTTTATGAAAAATGTCAAACACCTATATTTGTGGCTTTTGATGTGGCTCTCTCTCTACCGACTTTTGCATACTAAGTTGTGCCTTTAAATTACCAAGATGACCCAATTTATAGTTCTTCATTGAGTTTTGTTGTTGTGCTACAACAATAGAAGATGATATGGGTGTGGATCCCTTCATTGTCTTCTTCTTATTGGTAATATTGTATTAATAAAAACATTCAAATTTTTCTATAATAACGAGGCATAAAATATTAAACAAGCATTGCAAAAAAATAAACAAACAATTTATATTTCAAAAACATTAAAAAAAGGAAACACTATGCTTATAAAAAATATTAAAAAAATATTTCATTTAAAAAACAACAACAAAGTATTACACTGTTTGATTCAACCGTTAAACAAAAGGAAACAATGCTTGATTCAACCATTAAAAAAAAAACATTGTGCTTACTGAAAAAATACGTTATCGATGGTTCAATAGTGATAAAGTGTCTCCTATGAATATTTGTTAAAAATAATTATAAAAAATAGTTGCAGGAAGGGAAGCAGGTTGGGGACAAACGATTGAAAAAGCCCTAGATTATGCAAAAATAATCAGGTTGGGGACCACAATGGGTTTATATATGATTCATACAAATATTTTATAAAAAATAAGAAATATTGTATATTTATCATAATTGCATAAATATCTAAGTATAATATTTATGATATAAGGCGATTCACAAATTACTTTATACAAGATCATGCATTATATGCAAATAAGTAAGATATTTGTGAATTTAGTGGTAAGTGATAAGTGTAGTTTCATAAATAAATTTATGTGATTTCTGGAAGTATATTTCGAAAAGTAGGATATTTGTGAATTTAGTGGTAAGTTTTGTAGATAAATTTATGTGATTTCAAGAATTATATGCGAAACAATAATAGATTTATGAATTTAGTGGTAAGTGAAGTTTCATACATAAGTATATGCAATTTTGTGAAAGATATGCGAAAGCATAGGATATTTGCGATTTTAGTGATTTCAGTTTCACCAAAAAATCGCAAATAAATTTATGCGAGTTCGTGAAGTCCGCATAAAAAGCAACGATTTTGGATTTAAGTGGGAGTTGGACCTAGCCGATGAGACATACAATTTTATTGCAATAAGGTCTCAATTCGCAGATGTGAAGGGTAAAAATGTCCTAATGATGTCGAATATTTGCAATTTTGAACATCAAGAGAATATAAAAAATTATAGGATTTTTAGGGAATCAGGTCAAATTATCCGAACAGTACGGTCAATTGACGTAGATAGTACTTATGGTAGTAGGCTCGGGGAGAAGGTGTTGACCCTTTTGTCCGAAGTTCGACTGAGTGTGTGGGTACTTTAATTGTTGAGGTCGGCGTGGGTGTCGGTGACCCAACTCGCTGTTTATCTCACACGAAAGTGGGCCCATTAAGTGACCTGGTTCTCAACGCCGTCATCAAAAGAAACATAAAAAACCATCAGTCTACACCATATGTATGGTTAAAAGGAACCAATTTATCTATGTGTACGTGTACTAATAAAGTTACAAAACTATTGAGTAGAAATCATTTTTTTCTTAAAAAAAAAAATCCATTTTTTTTGTAGATCAAATGTAAATGTGACAGATGTGATCTACAAGGTTTGTTTTGTATGAAGTATGTTTTGAATCATGTGATTATGACAAGTAAGAGCGTCATTCAGTGTTGTTAGATAAAATTCTCACCGATGCAAACTTAAAAAGCAGGGTTTTCATCTTTCAAGCCTATGCTCATTATGTCATGTTGGGGAAGATGACTCTGCCTACCTGTTTTGGGGTTGTGACTGAGAACAAGAGGATTTCTTGGGGACCCAGCACCCCCCTCGATCCTTCATTGTTGTCATTGAAATGGGGAAGTTGGGTTCCAAATGGTTGTTCATATGGCATTGTTGAATTCTTTTGATGTGGAGGTCTGTGTGGATGGAGAGGAATAATCAAATTTTCTGTGGATCACAGGTTTCTGTGCCTGAACTGCTACAGACCATGAAGTGTTTACTCCGTGAGCGTCTTATGCACAAATGGCCTGGTTCAGACGTCGGCTGGATTCTTGATCGTCGGAGCATCGTAGCTGACTTACTTTGTTGTTGTTGTTCTTTTTCTTATGCGCTTCTATGTACCCTGATTTTGGAATTTTGGTGACTGCTTGTCATATGTTCGTGTTCCTGGTTCTATTTCTCTAATAAATTAATATATTATACTTTCTCTCAAAAAATATTATAACAAGTAAGCAGGTTTTTAAAGAGATTAAAAAAATCAACAACCCACAATATGCCAAAACTCTATAACTCAAAAAATTGTGTTTTTTGGTGATAAAAACATCATCCAATGCTTGGTCCTTAGCTAACAAACCATGTTGAACACACCTGTGTACGTGGTTAGATTGAGCACCAATGATTTCAAAATTAATAGTTCCTTTACTTCATTAGTTCCAAATATTTTACACACACACACACACATATATATATACAAGTGAGTGTATCGTAGGACACCTCAGGCATTGGTTGCGCAGCCTCGCATCACATGTTTTTTTTTTGAAAAAAATTGACCTTTAGTGGGGGTTTTGAACCGCCGCTAAAGACATGGTTTCCGTCCAAATCTTTAACAGCGGTCAAAACCATGTCTAAAAAGTGTTTTTTGCACCACTGATCGAGCACATGATCAGCAGTGCAAACACTGTTCAAAAAGTGTCCAACGAGATGGGCGTTTGGCTATACACCCATCTCTCTCTCTCTCTCTCTATATATATATAATGTTTTAGTCATGGTGCCATTACATACAAACACCTCTGGATCTCTATGGCATGGGTTGTTTTGATCCTATCCGACCCTATGAATAAATTCAACATTTTTAAAATAGTAGGAACTGGTTTTAAAATCATATTTTTTGACGAAAAAACACAATTTTATGACCCAAAAAAGTATAGCACATTGTAATAATTTTTGAAGCCATATAAAATCTTATCTACGTGTCATAATCACACAATTCAAGTGCCTATTCCAACTAAGTGAAACATGTAGAACACATCTGTAAAGTTACTTTCATGAAAAAACAACTAAAAAAGAAGCATTCGTACGTAATGGTGAAGGTAGCATATAAAGGCTTATATATATGAGTAAATATTGGCTATTAATGAAGGTAAGGAACTAATGAGTAAAAATCACTCTTTTTTTCATTTTCTTGTAGATCAAATGTTACAGATGAGATCTACATGGTTTTTTTAGTAAGAAACTTGTTTTGAACCATGCAATTATGACAAGTAATTAGGTTTTTAAAGGGGTTCAAAAATCAAAGACCCACAATGTGCCAAAATTTCATAACTCAAAAATCATATTTTTACATCAGAAAAGTAGAATTATGGCTTGATGCTTAGCAAATAAACTATGCAACTTGCACCTATGATTTCTAGCACATTAGCACATTAGTTCCTTACCTTCATTAGTAGCAAATAATTTTCCTATATATATAGTGGGTGGTAGCTGCCTACTACTCAATTGGCTAGACGGCTCTTGTTGAAGGAGCCTTTAGCAGCACTTCAAAAGCGTTACTAAAGGGAGGCACTTCAAAAGCACCATTAAAGGTCTTTTGTTCTTTAGCATGTGCATAGGTCTACTTTCGTCAAACACAGAAAGTGGAAAATGGTAGACAGCTACCACTTTTTGTATATATATATATATATATATATATATATATAAACTAAGATTTTCATAGTTTTTTTTGCAAATCTAACACTGCATATGCATTCAACATAGTCCATTTGCTTGGAATTGACTATTGGATCATCCTAATCCGATCAAGAAATGTGATTTTGTATGCTTGAATATTTATGAAAATTTTGAGTCATTGATTTTCAAGCTTTAAAAAATCCTTCTCATACATCATAATCTGATGATCTAATAGTCTGTTTCTGTAAAACCAAACATCTAGATCACATCCCGATGATGAAATTTTAGAAAATAAAACAATAAAAATATTGGTGCATACCAGTTTACATATTCTAATTACGCTATATATATATATATCCTCATTTGGCAAGGTTGAAACTCCAACCTGTGTGGACCCCTACTGATAGAGGGCAATTTGGGCAGGTTATAATTAACCCGTTGGAAGTGTGATAGGATAAAGCAATGTTCCCAGAATAGGTTTTGAACCGAATTGTTCTAAATGATTCAGAGAATTGGTCGATTAAAAAATTATTCTAATTGTTTTAAATCAGCCTTTTGAATTTTTTTGATTTTTAAAAAGTTCAAAAATCATATAAAATAAAAACAAAATTCAGGAAAATTTATGAAAATACATAAATTAAGTAAATGTTGACTTATAAACTGCAATCAAATTTTAAAGATGCATTGTCTAAACAATCAAATAGCCAATAATTATTATAATTATTATAAAAACTCAAAAATAAGAAAAAAGCTGTTTTTTTAGAAAGTTGGTGAAGAACCAATTCAATTCTAATAGGCCGATTTGATTCGATTCTGATAACATTTTGAGAAAAGGCTCGGTATTTGATCATGTACGATCGGGCCTTATTTGACAGAGAGAATCTCTGACCCATCCATGTTTACCATTTCATCCTCACAATCTTCTCCTGTTTGAGTACTTTCCACCTGTTAACCAATAGTACCAACAGTAGATTTTTCACTAGTACCTCTACTATCCCCTTAACTGACATTCTGTTAGTGTCAACATGGTGCTTGGACCAAATATTTTTTCATTAGTGTGACATGTAAAAAGACATGGATATTGCATGCATAATTGTTAAGAAAAGTTGACCACAATTGCTCCGGTCATTTGGTAGGGGCGACTTGTGAATGCCACCAAGTTGAGTAGAAGTCACAAGTTTGAAGCCCAAAAGCCCCGCAAGGTCGAAGCTGGGTGTACTCCCCGGTTAGCAGGGGGACCTCAAGGATTTCACCAACTGGACGCTTGCTAATGTGGGGTTGATAATTGGGGTATTTTTTTCTTGAATTATCCAATTTTTTTTTAAGACAGAACTTGTAAGTAAAAATCACTCTTTTGGCTACTAATGAAGGTAATCAACTAATGAGTAGAAACCATACTTTTTTTCAAAAAATTCTAATTTTTTTAGATCAAATGTTACTAATTTGATATTGTTCAGTAGAAAATTTGTTTTGAATCAGGTGATTGATTATGACAAGTAGTTAGGTTGTTAAAGAGGTTTAAAAATCATCAGCCCACAATGTGCCAAAATTTCATAAACAAACCATGCTGTTGTACATCTATTATTTCTAGCACATTAGTTCCTTACCGTCGTTAGTAGCAAATATTTGCCCAGAACTTCCAACGTTTGTTTACATTATATATGTAGTTGATAAACTAGTACCATCATTATATTTTGGTCCTATCTAAGTTTTGAAAATCCATTCGGTATTTATGGTTTCATCCTTTGGCTTTTGAAAATAAGAGACATTCAATTGAGGGCCCCCCTCCCTATCATTTCAATCACTTCAAGAATCTCTTCCCCACCTCCCCAACCCCCTCTCTCTTTTCTCACTGTTTGCATCTATTCTTGTTTCAGAACTACATTGCTTTTTAAGTATCTGTTGTTACTTCGGAACAACATTGCCATTGGAGCAGCTGCAGAAGCACCCATTTCCCTTCTCTACAATTGCCAAAAGTATGATACGCATCTTTCCAAAACCTCTCTTAAACCCAATGTTTGTCATGATTTTGCTTGTATTCTCACTTCCATCATCTTCCCTTTCTGTTGATGAAATCCTCACAGAAATGGACCCATTTGAGTTAGAAACTCTCTTTCAAATCATGGAATCCATGTCCTTAGATCGCCAATGGAGGGTCTCCCACCCTAGCCCATGTGATCCAGGCTCTTCCTGGCCAGGCATTGAGTGCAAACCTTCTGAGAACAGCCTTCTCCATGTCTCTAGATTGGATTTTGGAGAAGCACCCAATCCGCCGTGCAAGAGAAGCGCCATCTTCCCCTCCAAAATTTTCCTCCTTCCTTACCTCCAATCAGTGTTCTTCTTCAACTGTTTCACCCACACCAAAACCACCATCTCAATACCACCAACCCTCAATAAAACTTCAGCATTGCTGCAACTCAGCCTTAGGAAGAACCAGGCTTTGGTTGGTCCCATACCACCTCAAATCTCTTCACTCAAGTCCCTCCAAATCCTCACACTTTCTCAAAACCGTCTCTCTGGTCTAATAGCAGAAGAAATCTCCACTCTCTCTTCACTCATTCACCTCGACTTGAGCTACAATTCTCTTACGGGCCCCATCCCAAGTCAGGTTGGAAATATCAAGACTTTGGTAGGCCTGGATATGAGCTATAACTCAATAACAGGCGTTATTCCCTCTGCACTTGGAGAAATTGTCTCCTTGCAGAAGCTGGATTTGAGCTCTAATGCCCTCAGTGGTAGTCTTCCTGAATTGGAGAATCTCACCAACTTGGCTTTCATTGCATTGAGCAACAACCAACTCAAAGGAGGTTTCCCTAAAGGGCTGAGGAATATGCACAGCCTTGAGTATTTTATTATGGACAACAACCCCATGTTCATACCTTTACCTGATGATTTTGGGGAGTTGGTGAGGCTCCAAGAGCTCAGACTTGCAAACTCAGGCTATTCTGGGGCCATACCCGAGTCCTTCGCTCGCCTCTTGAATCTGAGCAGTTTATCTTTGGAGAACAACAGATTGACTGGCAAAATACCTCCTGGTTTAGCAGGGCTTTCACGCATTTACCACATGAACTTGAGCAAGAACTCGTTGGATGGTGTGGTGCCCTTTGATGCTGCCTTCATGAAGAGATTAGGGAGGAATTTGGACTTGAGAGGGAACCCGGGGTTGTGCTTGGACGGTTCGGCAGGTGCCGAGGGTATTCCAGTTGTGATGGGAGTGTGTGGTTGTGGGAAGAATGGGAGCCTCTTGATCAAGAATGGGTCTGTAGTTCTGCCATTGAAGAACTCTGAAGCTTTTCCGTGTGGAGCATCCGGGTTGGTGTTTCTGCTCAGCTTTTGGTTGGTGGTCTATTTGTAAACTACTTATGTATCTCATCCTTGGTCTTCTCCCTTTTTCATCAGTACCATGTTCACTGTGTCGTCTTTATAATCTAAAAGAGAAAAAACCCATAGTTCAGATTACTGCACACACACACACTCTCTCTGTTATGCATCTCTGTGTGAATGGAAGGTCAGTGCAGTACTCCAGCCATGGAACAAATTGATGGTGCAGGAGAAATTGTGCAATTTCTTCTGCTGCTTGCTGTTTTCTGTGTGTTTCTGGCAGAAGGGAGTTCCCCTCCTGCAGAAAGTATTAGACTCTGCAATTTCTAACAGTGGGGAGCTCAGTATTTCTGTATGCTAAGTTGAGTTCTTTAGTTCATTGTTGAAAAAGAGAATCACGTCTATTTGACCAAAAAGATCTTCCTTTATTGGTGGTGGTTTGTGGTACTGATTGGCAGCCAAATACATGTAGCGAGAAACAACGGGAAAAGCGTCCGTCTTCTGCTTTTCCAGCTGATCTTCAGAAAATACCATTCCAAGTACACCACAGAAAGAGCGTGAGTGCATTTTACTTTTTTTTCCCTTTTCCCTAGTATTTTAGCTTGTCTGCTGTAAAAAATGGAACGGTGCATAATAGAGTAGATTTTTGAGTAATTTAAGCTTAAGCTCTCAGCTTACGACTTTTTACATCTAACCTCCCATATTATTCATAATCTCAAATAGCTGCCTGATGACTACGTGGTCACGCTGGTGGTGTCCCATGTTGTTGGCTTGTCCAAGATTGAACGAAATGAACAAACAGAATCGTAACAAAACATTAGTTTTGTTTGTTTCGTTCTTTTTGTTCCAAATCCAACAAATGACCGTTGTTTGATGTGGGGGGGGGGGGACGAACTAAGAAGAAGAATAAACCCTAATCAATGAAAAAAAAAAACTAATCAAGAAGCAGAAACTGTAGTCAAGGAGAGAACTCTAATAAATAAAATCAAACAAAAACCTAATATATGAAAATCAAATAAAAACCCCTAAGCTAAAAAAAACTTTCACATATGAAAACCTAAAATGCTCTAAAAAGAAATTTGATTCAAACTGAAATAAAAGAAGAAAGAAGAAAGACGAAAGAAGAAAGAAAAAAATGAGAAACCTCGCCGGCGGCCTCATTCTTGGCAGCCTCACATCGCCTTGTCGGCCTCACATCGCCTCGACGATGGCCTTGCATCGCCTCACCGACCTTGCATTGCCTCGACGATGGCCTCATCTCCGACATCAGTGACCCCCTGGCTGCAAAGGAGAGAGAGAGAGAGTCAGGGGATCCGGCCCTACCCCTGCATTTTTTTTTAAACGTGCGCATCTTGTTCCTTTTGTAACAGCGGGAAGGGTGTTACAAAAATAACACCTTTTTAAGGATGGCAGCGGACACCGTTTTGAGCGTTTACCGCATCCAACGTTTATTGAAATCATCGCCCCCCATGTTCATTTCATCCCATTTTGGCTGAGGGACAGTGATTCAAAGTACTCGTAACATTATAATTTGAGAAACTGCTTCTTCTACTATGCATACCGCTTGAACAATGCTGATTTTTAATATTTCAGGCTATATTTTGCAAATCAGACCACAGATGTATTAAGCATGATTAGTTTTGTAAAAATTGGCTGTGGGATTATGTTTTTTCACGAAAAATATGTTTTTATAAGCTTAAAATTTTATAAAAAATCAGAGTTGTTGATTTTTGAAGCCTTAGGCTAACATGTTCACATGTTGTGAAATAGAATGATTTAAAAGTTTACTCCTACTAAACAAACCATTTAGATCGTATCTAAAAACTCAGATTTCAAAAAAAAAAAAAGGTCAAAAAAAAAAAATTTTTAACCCTCGTACAAGGGTAAGAGAAATCAACACTTATATTTTTTATCCTTTATTATTGTCCTATTAATTTAAGTAAACTACATACTTTTTTTCCTTTTTTTTCTCTTCAACCCTTCAACTTTCCTATGTTACATATGAAGGAAAGGAGATCGAAACACAAACACGTTTCGACCTTTGTGGTCCCCCACACGACGGGAAGAAGGAGGCCTCTTTCCGACACAGAAAGTTGGGGTTAGGCAGACCCTATCAGTTATACGACCATACCATTTGGGACTCGAACTTGCAATGTCCCAACACAAGGTGACGTGCGACTAACTGCTCCTGCCAAACAAGCAGAGCACCCCACCCTGGTTGGTGGGAAGGAGACGGCCATGCCATGACCTAAAGGCAAAACATGTCATGTTTGTGTCCTCTCCGTCAGATGAGGACCATGTCACATGGATATATGGACACGGACACGGACACGGACACGGACACAGATATACCATTCATGACAAAGATATTCTAAAAGTAAGACATCATATATGTAAAAGTACACTCAAAATACAAACATGTTTGACATGTGTCATACCTTGCTGCATAGTCTGTTCAATTTAGCATCGTGTCCCCTAAAGATGGGACTCAAAATAACGTGTCCTTGTGACATTGTATGGAAGACACTTGTGTTGCATTCTAGTCCATTTATCAGAGGGGTAATGATGACTACCCTCGTGGGTAAGGAACCCTTTTAGTGAAAAAAACGTAATATTTTATTTTTTATTATAGTTTTTCTAGATATTTGACACTCCATGTGATCTACATATTAAAGTTTATTGTAAACTGACCTTTCAAACATGACATCCAACATGTTTTTATGTTAAAAAATTAGGATTCATGAGTTGATCATGAAATTAGGATTCAAGAGTTGCATGGTGGTGAACTACAACTAAGAAACTTGCAGCTAAAACTGGTTACCAATGGATTGAGCTTGTGACTTGGCTTGTGTTTGTGTTTAGTTGAGCCAAATTATCCTGAACGAGACAAGTCAAACACCAGCTGTCTTGTGTAAAGGTAATTTTTATATGTTATTTATACATATAATATATACTTTTTATATGTTATTTATACATATAATATATACTTTTTATATACTACGCTTATTTTTCTTGAGAAAGAGGAAAAGTTCGTTAAAATCATGCAAAAGTAAAATACAACAAAAGAAAGTGAAAGCTACAATAGTTGCCATGAAGGGAAGATACTTCCAACCATACATTGTTGGATATTTTGGATCAGGTTCAACCTAAAGTGACCACTTTATGAAAAACATAAATGGGGAGGGGGTTACGTGAATGTGAATGGTTTACATTCAAATATGGGCATGTGAAGGGTTCACAAGCAATGCCATGCATGTAACCTCCACTTTTAAGTCATGGTGGCTTGATGAGTGCAACCAAGGTACTCTCACTCTCTCAATTCGGTTCAAGGGTCCTTCTCACCTTTCAACCTGACGGCTTGGACTTATCGGGCTGAAGAGAATGCCGAGCACTCACGTCTATGCAAGCTTCACTGGGATCGACTATGGTGGCTTTTTGTATGCTGGTTTTTTGCCAACAGACATACCTCCAATCAGATGTAACCGAGCATCTTCAACAACTACGAATGGATTGATTCTGATTTTGTGTGTCCAAGAAACCTGAAGCCAAATTGGAGGGACTGAACCAAGCATCTTTCCAAAAAAGATATTATATCTCCATTACCCAACTCAACTTTAAATAAAGATGACTTGAAAAGTATGGCCATTAATTGGGGAACCTAATTAGACCAAGATGCAGAAGTATGTTGTCTTCGGTTAGGTTTCCATTTCCAAGGAGCTGGACCAAGGTCGTACGCTTTTTTTGACAGAGAAAGCTGGGGTTAGTCTGACCCCTATCAGTTATAGGGTTCAAACTTGCAACGTCCCAACACTAACTGCTGCTGACAAGCAGAGACTCGGTTGGTTGGACCAAGGTCATGCTTGGCTATGAGGAAGAGAGAGATTTCACTCTCGGCCCACCATTTACCTAAAAAGCACAGTATTAGCAGCACTAATGTCGCTAATTCTCAAACCACCACAATCAACTGGCAGAGACACACCCCATGCCAACTAACAGGAGTAGTTTTCTTCTTCTCTGAGTCACCACTCCACAAGAAATTTCTGAAGAGGGCTGTCACTTTCTTCTCCACTTTGACAAGCATACGATAGACAAACGTGCAGTAAGATGTCCAGCTGGACAAAACTGAAGGGATCTGAGAATTCGATGTGTTCAGATGAAGACTAAAGGAGCATAAAGGTATATACCATAACAGACCTTCTTATGGGAGATTTCTCACTTCTGTTTGGATAGATATGCTAGAGTGAAATCCTCTCCTTTAACAAGAGTTGCTGGCATCTCTCGTACCCCTGAGTAGCCGTTACCTAGCAAAGGGAGATCTACTGATTTTCTCTCTAAGAAGAGAAAATCGGTAATTGACTTCCATGATATTTATCCAAATAAAGTACACTTGAATGTGCCTTATTAAGATAGGCCTCACTACCACGAAGTTCATGCATTAGAGAGAGAGAGAGTGGGCCCACCTCTCTCCTCTGCATGAACCCATGCATAAACATGACCATTCACAGTTATATATGACCAACAAAAACATGTCCAATTTGAATTAGTGTGGAATAAGATAAGGTGCGACATCACTAGGCTTGAAGCTTAGACTCAACTCTATATAGGTTTTCAGGATGTGGCTCAGATCTTGGAGACATCAATACATATGGAGTCCCAGGTAGGTTAGTGATGCTGTAATATCGTGTATTTTCACCCTTAGTTAAATTTAAGATTTTCAAAAATTTGGCTAAGTATAGAAGAAAAATCGTTTGATTATCGATTTTAGGCCGATGCTTTGGAGTCTGGGTTTGGCCCAAGTCTTATTGTCAAGTCCTAGATGAGCCAATCGAAACGTGAGAAAAAGTTTAATTTTTGACTTTTAAATTCATGCAAAATTCAAGCAAAATTTATGTTATTTTCTGGTAAATTTCAGAATTTGATATTCGTGTAATATGTCATTGGATGCGTCTCAGAATTCTGAGCGCAACGATATTTTATTTTTCTTGATTCAGGCTACGGTTGACCCGAAAATCGTATTTTTTAAAAAATTGAGTAGTTTATCGATTTAGATCTAGATTTGAATCGGACCGGATATGATGGATTTGATCCAAATTAATATGGATTTGGACTCTATCCAAGACCCATATTAATCTGGATTTGATCCAACTTAAGACCCATTTGAATTTTTTAGATGGATTTGGATCTTGGATTCAAATCCAGATTCAAACCATGCCCAATAATTTTTTCAACTTTAAATTCATTAGAAACTTTTAAATTGAAGTTAATTAATGTTAAGAAGCCTCCCAAGTTAATTTGATAATTTTTGAAAGCTTCTAGAAATTTATTTATTATTTAATATTAATTAATTAATTAATTAATATAATTTCAAAAATTTAATTTGAAAATTGTTTAGGACTCTAGGTAGAGCCCTTAAACCCAAATAAATTCACTTTAGAAGTGTTCTAGTCTAATAATATAATTTTTGGAAGCTTCTAGGTATTTATTTATTAATAAATAAATAATTAATTAATTCTAAGATTTATTTTTAGAGTGTTTAGGACTCTTTATAGAGCCCTTGTTCATGCCTTAGAATCTTTAAGAACGACTTTTAAAAACACTCAAATTGAAAAAGTCAACACTTGAAAAGTTTCAGCTGGGGCTGCACTCTCTTCTCCAGCCCACCTAGCGCCCTATAAATAGATCAAAAGAAAGAGAAAGAAAAAGGAAAAAAAGAAGAAGAGAGAGAGAAAGAGGGAAAATGAGAGGAAAATAGAGAAAGAATAATAATAAGAAGATGAAGAAGAAGAAAAAAAAGAATAAGAAGAAGAAGAAGAGGGCTTTCTTCTTCGATTATCTATTGTTTTCCACCACTCGATCTATAATAAAGGTATGGGTTTCTCTCTTATCTCGAATGAGAAAAAGAGCATGTATATGATTTCCATGAAAGATTTTTGTAAAACTCTACGAGAAAAGAGTAAATCTGATATTTACTCTAATATGAGTTTTATGTTTCTCTTTTTCGGGGTTTGTTTTGGGAAAAATACATATATCAATGCATGTGTTTGTATATATACCCTATTATGAGCCATGAATCCCTAAATCGGGACAAATTTGCCATGTTCGTAACATATGTAAATCTGGCCCAGATTTAGTGCATAAAAAATCTTGAAAATATCATGCAAAAATCGACATAGGCATGTAGGTTTGAAGGGAAATCTATTTCGCACATGCGTGCCGACATGTACATTTCTGTATAAGCATGTTGTTTGGTTTATAAATCTGAGTTGCTTGTATCAAACCTTACTCATGCATGCATATAATCATAAATGGATGTATACCTGATTTTTTTTCATGCACTTGAAGGTCAGAATTGTTTTTCAGCATCATCACCATACCTTACAATTTTTTTTCTCTGTTGGACTGCCTGACAGCTCGTCGAGTTGGGCTCGACTGGCCAGCCCAGTTCCCCGTCAAGCCCAACTGACTAGCTAAGCAGGGCAGGACTGGCAGATCTGCTAGGCCTTGGCAGACTTGCCAGGCCTTGGCAGACCTGCCCAGGCCCCGTCGAGTGGGTCCTGGCAGGTAAGTCAAAAAACAAAAAAAAAATATTCTGTTTTTGGGTTGCCAGTTCTGTCTAGGTCCAGACCCAGTTGACTAAGCTCGACTGGGCCTGAGCCGAACCCAATTGACTATTCTGTTTTCTAAAAATGCTTTCTTTTTAGAAAAATTTGTGTTAAATAAAATAACAATGCACACCATTCTTTTGTCACTACCTGTCGAGACTTTGGACTAGATAGTAGGCGGATTGCTATGTAATCAAATATGTTAGTTCATGCCTGATGATTATATTTATAAAGCTTGAATATAATTCACTTATGCATACTAATTTTCAGAACTGTTTTCTTGTATTAAATTAGCCTTATACTTGTTGAAGAGTGGAGCTTTTTCACATTGCATGTACTTGACACATTATGATGAATCAAAGTGATATTGCAAGGTTGCTTCTTATGCAGGTACAAGCATTGGTGTGTTGTGGCTGTCAGGCCCAGTTGATGGAGCCAGACCCGAGCCGAATCAGTCGGCTGGGTGTTGGGTTATGTTTTAAAAAAAAACAAAAAAAACAAGGGCAACAATGCATGCCATTCTTTAATCAAATAATATGCAAAAACCAAAATTTGTTGGTGTACGCTCATTGCTTGTACCGTGAAAGTTGATTAAAATTCAGTTATGCATGTGAATTTTTAGATTTACTATCCACATTATGTTCAACCAACCTATACAGTATCAAATATATATATATATATACTATTTGTTTCATGGGGTTAAGTAAATTCCAGATTTGCTTATGCATGTAAGCAAATGAATATTCACATGATTGCACTTGGAAGATCATGCTTAGTTAGAGTGTTATTTGCATAATTGCTTCACGTGCAGGTGCATATATGAAATTGATATATTTTTGCATGTAAATGATTACCTGAGCACATATGAAAGTGAGGTGTTATTGCATGAACCTACGTGCATGGGTGTCCACATGTTTTAATTGAAAAGATTCATGAATGAAAGTATGCATTGGGCTTGGGCATGTGAACACATGCATTCGAATAGTGAATACATGCATTTGAACATTATTATTTCATGCACATCTCTGAATTGACATGCATGATTGTGCTTTAAAAAGCATGTAATATGAAATGAATGCATTGACTTGTTCCTTGTGACCTTTGCATATAAATGCATAGATGATCAAATGGATCATCATGGGTTGTGGAACGCCTTGAGCCGGTGTACTTCTTACTTTACTTGTTTATGCACTGAAAAAATCACATTGACATTATGGTTCTAATTACACTATTCTATTGTTGCCATGGGTGGTAGGCCGTGAAGTGTTGCGCATGTGGATATGCAAGCTTATGTTAATAATTTTGCATGATGAATTGCAAGTAATGAAAATTGACATTAATAACAAGATAAAAAAAAGAACAGTGTAACTTACGATCTCTTGATGGTCCTTCTACGAAAAGGTAATATTGGGTTTAGCGGTTTGGGGGACTGTGAGGATACTAAAACTCCGTGTGCATTGTTGTTGCTCTCTGAACCCGATATTGAGGTTCTTCTCCTAGCTACAGTTTTAATAAGAATCTGCCACTTTGCCTGGGCGCGTTGTGTAGACACAACTATTATTTTGGCATACCGAGAAAAGTAGCACTTGTGGATGGATGGTCTCTGGTGTCCTCGACATTAGATGAGTGGTCTAATGTTTCGAAGGCTGTTTTGGTCGAGGGCTAAGTTTGAAACCCAGTAATAAAATTCAAATTGTGTGTTAAACTACCCTGAAAATCTAACTTGACCTCGAAGATTTTACTCGTTTGAAGTATCTGCGGGCAACAATAATTAAAAAGAGAAAATTAAATTCTGTACATTTAATACGGACATGCATATGAAAAAAAAACTCAGATAAAAGATAATAATTTATTCATGCATATTCTTGCTATGCAATAGAACATGCATATTTACTTGTTCCCCTAATTATGATATATTGGTGAATGCATGATGTTTGTTCCCTAATACGTGTTAAATGTCTTTATTGCCTAAATTGTGGTTCCTGTTGTTTATTAAATTATTTTCTCATACTTATTAATTGTTTCTTATTACATGAATAGTTAATTGAGTTATGAATTTATCATAACTGCATTCCTCTAAAATATTGCATGAATCTTATTTATATTGTTTTTATTTGTTTATTTCATTAAAGGGATTCGTACACATGATTCTTTGGATTCTGACATCCTAATTTTTATGTTTTTTGCAGTCTCAAACGCCTAGTGGGATGACTTGCTTATGAGATGAGCTGCGAGAAGACTACACGACTGCCTGACAGATTTTTTTGGACGGCGTGACTCTTCTTTTTGTTTTAGTTACATTTTATTTGTTTGTCTCAGACTCTATATATTTGAATAAATAAAGTTTGAGTTGGTTTGGTCTGAAAGATGAGTATAAGATCACTTGTGGTGGTAGTTATGTTTAACTGTAAGCTCCTCTAGGTCTCTGGTATTGTTTCCGCACTTGTTTTTTTTAATAAAAAAAATGCACTTTTTAAGAGGTATGAGTTGGGGTCGTTACGTATGCATCTAAAAATTGTTGAAAAGTTGCTAGTTTGATATGCGGTTCTGCGTTGAAGCACGTAGGATGAGGCAAATCCTCACCATCTAGTGAGGCGTAGCATAGCCAAAAAATGATTAGATCGTTTGCAAATTGAATTATAGTGGTGTTTGTTCCATGAAATGAAATGGCCTGAATGAACCCCAATTTGGAGGCTCTGCCAATTAAAGATGCCAAACCCTTGGCAAAGACATTGAATGAGCCTCGACACCATCGTGGGGGTCGCTTGCGTGGCCAGCAGGGTTGTTATGAGGGTGCTGAGATGAAGACACCATATCAAACCTTGCGGCGCACAGGTGTGTCCATAGCTTTTAGAGGTAGGCCATATGCAAGGCAGGGTGATCGTGGGGCCCCGTTCACGGTTTTCCTTCGCTTCGACCAGGGTTCTTCATCATAAAAAAAAAGGAGCAGCCGTGGCGCAGGCCCCTACCTACTTCAAAGAAAATTTCCAACTCATCGTTTACACAAACCACTTGGGCCTCTAGCATTCACTGAATCCAACAGTCACCAAAATTCATATCATTAAAGCATTGAAAAAGAACACCCCAATTCACTGAATCAAAAGCATGCGTGAGATTCACAATTTAAGCATGAATGCTGGGCAGGCCGACCTTCAAATACAGTCCATCGCTTCATTGGCCAGCACAACGCATTCTTGAATTTTCCCTCTTGGGATGAACGCATGTTGGTAACGGTCAGTGACCTTCTAAATGATGGGACGAAGCCTGTTTGCAAACGGCAAGATATTGGTCTGAATCCGTCGATGAACTCGGCACCTAGTTTCTTCCAGATGAGAATGAATTCAAACTTGCAGAACAATTTCAACTGGGCGTGGTTACTATGCAGTTCTAAAAAATACAGCCATTAAATAATCTTTGACGAGGTCCAAAAACCAATTAAAGAAGTCAGTTGGGTAGTCATCGAGACCAGGGCCTTATAATATATATTTTATATATTGCATTTAAGAGTTGATATTTTATGTATATATTTTTTATGCATCTCTCTCTCTCTCTTTATTTATATATATATATATATATATATAGGGTTAATATTTGGTGATTTTGAAGATACAAAATTATATAAAACTATTAAGCTGTAAACCATAAGTTTAAGCTTTATCGGCTCAATCTGACTGCATATTTGCGTTCAGAATGGATCGAACCTTGGATTATTTCGATCCAAAAAATATGATATGATTTAAGTGCATTGTTACCGTTGATTTTGAAGCCTTTAAAAAACATGCTTATGTGTATAGGATTTAATATAGGATTCAAAACTCATTTCCTACTAAACAAAACTTGTAGATCACATTTATAGGATTTAATATACAAAGAAAACTAAAGCCTATGATTTTCAGTTGAATAGTTTCATATAATTTTGTGCCTTCAATAGCACCTAATATATATATATATATATATGTCATCAAGCTCTTCCGAGCCGACTTGAGCCAAACACACTGTTCACACTAGACCTGTTTAAGCTAAATAAGCTGCTCTTGGCTCGGCTCGCCAACTGATCATGAACGAATTCATCACCAGCCGAACCTAGCTAAGTCACGAATTGCTCGGTTCATTTACCAGGCCTACTTGCAGCCAAATTAAAGGGCAGACCTGGCAAGCTGTTAGTGGGGCACAACAAGGTGTTGTCTTGTCTTGCTGCTGCTTATATGTGATATATTACTGCATACTGCATTATTTCTACATTGGTATGAAGTTGTGAAGCCAAATTTCCACAATAAGCATATAAGGGGATGCTGAAGCTTTGCCTCAAAATGGGGCTCTCATTAATGACCCAGTTCTTAAGGGCTTGGTCTAAGCCAATGACAAATTGGGCTCACAGATCATGCAAGTCAGGCCGGCTCTTAACCTTTGTCAGAATGATTCATCGACTTGAAGACATGGGATGTGGGCCGAAAGTTCATTTTCTTTTTGGAAAATGAGATATGAGGACATGGATTTTTTAATTTTTTATTAAATAAAAATTATTTTGACATTTTCATATTTAAAAATACTTTTTATTTGAAATGTTATTAAAATAATAAAAATATATCAAAATATTAAAATAATATTCATATGAATCCATATCTGAATCATCGTGCCGACATGTCGCCCGGGGCACACTGCCAAAATGGCAAGTTCCTGCATCATAGGTCCTAAAAAACAAGTAGAACATTTGTACACAAAAGCTTCAAACCAGCCTGATAACATACAAATGGGTTCGCTTGTCTGGTAGGAGCAGCTAGTGCACGTCACCTTGTGTTGGGAGGTTACAAGTTCGAATCCCAATGGTATTATTGTATAACTGCTAGGGGTCTGCCTAACCCCAGCTTGCTTTTCAAAAAAAAAAAATACAAATGAGTTCCATTAATCTTCTATGTCAATGCAAGTTGTTTTGACCAAATCAGAGTCCACAGATGTGATCTACATCATTCATAGATGGGCATTTAAATTGCCAAAATCTGACTTGTGTGCTGTTTTTTTTTTTGAAAATTAAAAAATCAATGATTGACAAAACATAAAATTTTGCAATTTAAAAATTTATTTTTTCTTAAAAACATTGAGTCTATTCTTATTAAATTAACCATGCTGAATCCATCTATAAGGTCAGATTTGATCAAAACAACTTGTATGGTATGAAGATGGATGATGACATTGGAGATGAGTACAACCAAATTCCATAACTTTGGTGTCAATCAAATGAAACTCAAAAGAATTGAAGAGGGCTTGTGCAAGCGGCGAACCATATGATATAATTCAATGCGGGAGTGTGCTTTGACACAGTTTCTAAGGAGCCAAAGCCTACAAACCCAAGCCAAAGTGAGATGGACTGGCAATCGATCTGTCGGTAGTATGTTTTCCCTATACTTTTTTTGAATTTATAAACCGAAAAAACTGCACTTAATTGGCACGACGACCTGATCGTGCTGGCTCAGCCTGCCATACCTACTATGCATTGGCTTGCGCTGGGGGCGCCACCCATGAGAATCGAACCTTGACTGCTCGTCTAGCAGCCAAGGCCCCACTCCCACTATGTCAATCCTCTTGAGGCTGTTTAATTTCCCCGTACTTGCAAGTGTATCCACTGGAATCTTATGAAAGGCTTTGCAGTAAAACTCCGTTCAAGAAAAACAAAAGGACACGTAATATATAGAGATGTCAATGTGACATTTTATACATAAAGAAATTTGATTCTGCAGATGAAATAGACATGGATTGTATGGGCATTCATTTTTTGTGCTGGCTCATCAATCTTTTGATGGTGGTTCTTTCCATAGTCACAAATATCTTGAGATTTATGAAAATTTTGCGATAATATCACGAGAAATTGCTTGAAAGTTTAAAACGGCAATTTCTCATGAGATTTTCAAAATATTGCGAGATTTATGAAAAAAAACCTAAATACCGTGATTTAAATATGATATTTATGTTTTAAACATCTATTTATTGCCAAAAAATCATGTATTTTTATTTTTAAATATTTTTTATTAATAATTTTTAAAAAAATATTTTTTATAATTTTTAATTTATTTTTTTATTGTCAAGATTTTGCCAAAAATGCAAAATTTATGAAATTCTTTCAATTTCTTGCGAGTTTTTTTGAAAACAAGAAATTGGCTATAAAAATGTTTGTGACTATGGTTCTTTCATCATATTGCTGTAAAAGCAAATGACAAAAATATCACTAGTTGGAAAATTGTGGAAAGATCTGCAGCTGGGTATATATTTCTAGGTATAGGCAGAGGGTACCTCAAGGCCTTTTACTTCTGCCAGGGTGGAGGAGTCTGCCACTGATAGATGGGTTTTGCATCGTTAAAAAAAAAAAAAATCGCTTACTTTTCATGTCACCAAAAAGAGATGATACATACCAACAGGGCTCTGCTTGTTTGGTAGGAGCTGTTAGTTCAGGTCACCATGTGTTAGAACGTTGCAAGTTCAAAAACCAAATGGTATGTTGTATTACTGGTGGGGTTCTGCTTAACCCAGTTTTCCTTTAAAAAAAAAAAGATGATACAATCAACGAGAGCTCTACTTGTCTGGTATGAGCACCTTCTGTTGGGACGATCTTAATGGTATCGTTGTATAAATGGTAGGGGTCAGACTAATCCCAGCTTGCCTTCACAAAAAAAAAAAAAAAGTGCATAAGTTGAAGGATCAAGATTGAATCCTGCTGGCGCAGGGGGGTTGTTGTTGCTCTATCACGAATGAGGCACATAAGGCTGGGTGGTCATGTCTTACCTAGCAAGAAAGCGAGCCCATTAAGTGACCCAGTTCTCAGAAGGGTTTTCTTTGTCATAAAAAAGGATCAAAATCAACCTAAATCAACCTTAATACTTGATCTAGAAGTTTTTATTTGAACTCATAATTAAATTTTTTTTGTTTTGAAGTCTACTTGATCTAGAATTTAAAACCCAAAAACTGAGAAGGGAACAATGACTACACGAGGGGGCACCAATTGCTAGAGGTCTGACTGACAAATATAGCAACTCCCCAGAGGTCTAAGTGGGAAGACAGGCCTCAAATTGCCTTAAAGACAACGTTATTTTTTCTCTACATTTATTAAAGGCTGCACCCCTTAGAGGGCTAACAGGTGGGCCCAGTATGAAGTCTAAGGATCCACATTCGAGCTATTGACTCGATTGGTAAACGAATCCAACAAACCGAAATGAGGTGCTCAAGGTCGGCTAACAAGCTCAAGCTAAACAAGCCGAGTTTGAGCTAGCCCATTTACAAGAAAAGTATTGTTTTAAAGCTGAAAGTATTGGAGTTTGAGTTGGAAGTACATTGTTTTAAAGCTGGAAGCAATAAGAGTTGAAGTTCACCCTTAGGGCATGGGTGTTGGTGACCGAAGATTACGGGTTTTGGCAGGGAACTTGGCCATAAAAAAAATTATAAACACTCATCCCAGCTACCAGATTCCAAATGATTACACGATACCTTGACCAAGTTTTTGCCAAATGCATTAACTTCTATCCCAGATTCTAGTTTCCAAACATGGTTTTAATCTACATCTCACCAACAAAGCGTACCGAGGGTGTACCATGGGTCCACCAACTTGACTTGTTTACTCGTGACAATGAAATCGAATCTTAGTTGGTCTGCAACATCTTACTTTATGACTTGCTTTAGTCAGCCACGTGGGTTGGATATGTCATACATGTTCATTGCATTAATTGATTAGGGGCCAGTATCCCACGTTGATCTTTTTAAATGAGAATGTCAAACGCTTTACTAACTAAAAAATGCATCGAGTTTGAAAATGTGGCATAGCATTCGCTTGATCAATGACGTGTGGTGGTAGCACAACATGCGATAGGCATCATCAATATTAATGTTAGTGCATCGTTGTGTGGTGATATAGACATGGAGCGTTATTCGGTTAAGCAGTATCGGCGGATCAGAGGATGTTGCTTTTAGAGATTTGGTTAAGGACTTCTCAACTTGCTTTCATGCGTAGCGGTTGGACGTACGGGGGTGCATGTGGGTTAAGGCTAATTCTTTCATAAACCACCTTAGATGATTTCAACTAAGTATGGTGACTCGAGGCTAGGCAAGTGAATGCTTAGTCACCGACGAATGAGTCTGAGCGGTGTTCTTTGCTATAATGTTTAATCATTAATTGGTTTCGAGACTGGGGGCTGCAAGATCTTGTTCTTTCAGTTACGAGGTTTTGTTATGTCGTGCTCATGAAACTGCAAGATGTTTCATGGTACGCAAGGCTAAGGTAAAATTTGTGTCTCTTTCAAAAGTGATAGTTGGTATAGGACGGCTATGCACTAAATGACATGAACTACATGAAATGCCTATTTGGAAATGCGTTTGATCAACTTATACTAGGTAGTTACACATACAAGATGGTGCACAAAGCAAATAAAAATGATTCAGTACATGAAAACGTGTTGTTACGCAGCCTTTGGTTATTAGGCAATCCGACTTGAGAAGCTTGACGTATCGTGGGTTTGCGAAGCATTTTATGCTTGTGACAAAACGATAAGTAAGCTTGCAATGGTAAAAAAAACCGTCGCACCTCACTGGCTTATTAAAAAAAAGTAAGCCGCGGTCGACAGAGTGATCAATAAAATTGATTTGTAGAACTTAAAGGAGAAGGGAGATGTAATGAAGGGAAATGTAATGATCTCTGGTCATGTCACAACAAATGGTAGCTAAGGTGCACTAATCATGATGGAAGCTATCTTGACGTCTCCGTATAAACCTGCTTGGCTCGACATGGGTGCTTTGCAAAGTAAGGTCACCTTTTTGAAGTTCCTTTAATACCGGTTTACTTTTGATGATCTCTCAAAGAGGAAGAAAAACTTCAGGCACGTTAAGCTAACCCTTAAAATGAAGTTTTGCCAAACACTTTTTTTCCTCAAAAATTAGTTTTAACAAATTTTTTCTTTCAAAAAGCATTTTCAAAACGCTGTTCGTCAAAAGTGGGTTTGAAAATTTTCACAAACCTGTTTTTATCAAAAGTTGCTTAAGTCGTCCGTCCCTTATCCCTTTCTTCCATTCTTCCTATTGGGAGGATTAAGGGCAATGTAATTGCACACTTTCAACATTGCTGCTGCACCTAATCACCCTCCATCCATGCATCATACTAATTATTATTGAGCCTGATCCACCACCTGATCAGCTTTGACTGCAAGTCTTTTAAACAAAAAGTAACGTCTATTAGGGGGCGTTTGCTTGTCACGGAACAGTGGGTGGATTCCTCTGCCGTAGAAACTGAATCGGACTCTCCATGAAAACCGTTTTTGCGAAAAAGGGAGGTCCAGGTGTAAAATAACACACCCGTCCAGGTATTTTCACGATGCTATGTTTGTTTTGGCATTGAGGGATCCATGAAAATGAATACCAGTAGGTGTGTTTTCGCAAAAAACCCAGATTTTTAGTGACACACAAATGCCCCCTTAGAGTGCTGGACTTTTGGATGAAAAGACAGGAAAACAGTGGGTCTTTATAAGAATCATCAAAGTCTGGTTCATAGTTACCCCAATGGATATGACAAGTGATGTGTGAAGCGAAAGCTAGGGCTAAGCCATGAAGCATGAAGTGAGATACAAATTGTAAAGCTATTATGCAAGCCCAAGAAAAATGAAAAAGAAACGCTATTAAGTACAAGCAAAAGCAAATGAGAAAATGGACACAAGTATAAAACAATATAAAACCAACATGCAAGCTTGTTTTAATTTTTTTTAAATGTGAAATGTAAAAAGTTAGGGCCAAGAAAGTTAAAAGTGACAAGAAGCCTAAGAGAAACATTGAAAAAATGAAAGGGAATAAATTTTGAACATAAGAAGGAAGTGAGCTTCCCATCAACTGGAATCAAATTTCCTATATTTCGAAATAGGAAGCAGATCAGGTCATGTTGAATATGAGCTTTTTTGCTCATGCCGAGATCATGGCCATCCGATTTGCATTTTAAAAAGCTCAAAAGTCAACAAAACCGTGTGACATTCATCCAAAATGCAAACAGACGACCACGATGTCGGCACTAGCAAAAATGCGCATGTTCAGCATGACCTGATCTGCTTCCTATTTATAAAGTGGGTTTCCAAAAGCTTCCCCTCCTTTCAAGAAAGAAAAAAGTTTCTGGCTGTAGAAGCCCATGATAAAATGAACATCCCAATATAGGAAGAAGCTTTTGATAACTATGGTTTGGTGTCATGTTTTAGATGAGAGAGAAGTAAGATATATTTGAAGGGTTTTTAGAGTACAAATGCCTACAATTTGTAGGTTATGAAAAGATATTTATGAAACTTTCTTTAAGAAAAGAGAGTGAAAACATTAGGTGCAGACTATGCACAAATAAGGACCTGATCACCCTCCATCTTGTGGACAGTGCCTGTCAGTTGTGAGGCCCAAGGCCTGATGGAGGGCAATCAGGTGCTTAATGCACAAATATTTGTGCAATCATATTGCACCCCATCCGGACTCGAAAAGGGCTCACATTTGGCAGCTTAACTCAATACGTCGGGTATCACCAAATCCTGACCCGTACCAGAACTGGTGAATCCAGGTTTGGTAATAAAAAAGGGTCTGGTTAATTATTTAGGTCAGACCCTCGTGTCCAATTAGCACATGAAGCTGAGTATGGTTATGAAAGCTCAGACTAGATTCGTGTCCGACCCAAGTCCTAACTAAGAACAGCAATTTTTAACATACAATATAAAACAATTTATGTTTTTCCAGGTCTGGTCTGAGTCTGGTTTACGTTACCCTTACAGGGGCCTGTATATGGTTTCTCATTTAGTAGATCTTCTTGGATCTAGACCCCGTACTAACTGATTAAAGTTGGATCTGAATGTGGACCCACATAGGTTCGGTGAAGTTCCAAGTCATAAACACCTAAAAAAAGTATTCCCCATCTTCATACCTCTCTAATTGTTTTGATCAAATCTCACTTGACAGATGAATTCAGTGTGGTTTGACTAAATAAGAATAGACCTTGAATCTTATTTTTTTTGACAAAAAAAAATATGATTTTGTAAATAAAAAAAGTTTCGTGTTTTGTCGAACATCGATCTTCATTAAATGAATGATGTAGATCACATCAATGGAGTCTGCCAAATAAACAACCCGTCTTAAGCAAGTAACCGTTGTTTAGGTAGGTGGATCGGATCCAAATATGAGTCTGGGTTAGGTACAACCTGAACTGATAACCATGGATTCAGAACACGTGATAGGACATGATCAGATCCAGATATGGACCCAAGTAACATTGAAACAATGGACCACAGAGGTGGCAATGGCATCCCATGTGGTAAGCGGGATCCTGTGCCAAGCAGAAGGCCCAGGTTCGAATCCCTCACCCACATGGGGCTTAAGAGATATCTGGTAGGGGTCTGCCTAACCCCAGCTTTGCCTTTCAAAAAAAAACATTGAAACAATGGATCGGGATCAAAATCGAGTCACAACATTGAACGCATATTTCTTGAACTTTACGCCTTAAGTTGAAAATATCACCTTTTTTTTAATAAAAAATGCAAATCGGTTCACGTTAAACACAATTTTATCTCCAATTAATATTCTATTGCTAAAGTATACTGCTTTTAAAGCTGGATCCAACATATCCAAACCACAAGTTTGGGAACCAACCCAGACTCGGGTATGAGTACATCACTATTCATCGACCCAGTTGGATCTTGGTCCACATGCACTCGAGTCGGCACCCACATCCACTTGAACCTGTAGATTTTACCCGAATGTTGTCAATGTCGATTTTGGACATTATTCAGAGAATCGGCTGATTGGGACTTGAACCAAATTGGTCAATTTTATTTTTTAAGTTCAAAATTCATTAAAGAATAAATCGATTCAACTTTGATTCAGCTCAAACCAGCCGAGTCAGGCTGAATCGAAAATGAAATGCGAGAGCCGAATTGACAAACCTGAGTGTCAACACCACTTCAATTGATGATTTTTTTACTCAATGGGACTACATTATCTTTACCTGCGATATGTTTTAATATAAAAGTAAATTTTTATAAGTATTCTACTTATTTTTTCATTCGGGAGATTAACTTAGGGCAAAAACGAAACATTTAGACTTTGAAAAGTTAACATCATTTAAGAACCGGCGTTTCACTTTTTTAGATGGAAGATTTCAAACCGTTGTTTCACTTTTTTAGATGGAGGACATTTTTGTCTTTTTCTTGAACCATCATTTAATGACGAGAAAGGGTACTTAAGTCTTTGCAACCACACCAGACTCCGATGCTAAGTGATGCTGACACACGAGGATACGAGCCCCACATGCTTATATACACGACACTCATTCAGACCCCCGAACTTAGGGAGGGGGGGCATATAACCTGCTTCGATTAAACTAAAGAGATTTCCATAGACTCGTCTTTTGTTACAGGCTTACCTCGGAGGAGAAGAAAATCACAGACAACACATTATGCTCTGTCTGAGATCAAATATACTGACTGAAAATTCAGAAACATGCTAACAATATATCACACAACAAAACACGATGGATCACTTCCTTTCAAAAAGAAGAAAAAGCAAAATAAAAAATACGATGCACCACCACAACTAACAAACTTAGTGTTGGGTTTCTCTCCTTATTCAATATCGTCGCACTCCAAGCCCTATTCTTTGCAGTCTCTTTCAAGCACGTCACTTGATCTTGTTGAGGACAGTTTCGTATTCGCTGGTCAGCAATTTGTAGACGTCCTTCTCAGCTGAATGATGATTCAGCTGTTCAGAGTTTTGTGGATCAGCGATTTGTGGTTTGGGTTTTGGAGCTGCGTAAGTCGACTTCTTATTCGTTGGATAGCGATTTTTGGTTATCGCTGGAATAACGATTTGTGTTGTCTGTCGAGACAACAATTTGTGAGTATTGCTGGAGATAGCGATTTGTGATTATTGTTGGAATAGCGATTTGTGCTGTCTGTCGAGACAACGATTTGTGAGTATCGCTGAATAGCGATTTGTAGCTTCAGTTGAAAGTCAATTCTTGATATCGTTGCATAGCGATTTATGGTTATCGGTGGAGAGCGATTTGTGCTGTGAGTAGGACAACGATTTGTGAGCATCGCTGGATAGCGATTTGTGGCTTTTACAAGAAGTCAGTTCGTGACATCACCGCATGACGATTTGTGGCCATCGCTGGATAGTGATTTGTGACATTGCAGCATGGTGATTTGTGGGTATTGCTGGAATAGCAATTGGCGCTTTTGGAGCTTTGTAAGTTGTGCAAGACGTGTAGTCTTTTCGCATTTATTGCGGGTCTCATCATCTACTTAAGAGATGAATGAGCGGGAAAACATAGTGTCGTCTGGTGCACGCAGAACATTAGAGAGAGAGTGTGAGAAACACTTTTAGGGCACCAAAAGGGTGCGAGGAGAGCAAGGGTAAGAAGTGCTGCTACACTTCTTTCAGGACAGCTTCGTCAAACTGGTTCTTCAGATCATTCGTTCCTTGCTCTTCAGTGAGGTATATCCTCTTATTCATTTGTTACACCTTGTGTGTTTGTAAAGCTTATGCTTTTGTCCACCTTGTAATCTTTGAAAAAGATAGTGAAAGGTGCCAACCTATCAGTCACTGTGGACGTACTTCAGTTGAGAGAGAACCATATAAATCCTTGTGTGCTTTTGTTTTCGCTGGTTTTGTTTTTATTTCTTCCACTGTTATCATCGCATTGTTTCCATCGATTCACACTTATGGGGAAGTGTAACACCCCAAATTTCAAACTTGCTGACCTTTTCAGAAAAACAGGCAAGAGACTAGAAATATCTCTTTCCTTTAGAGTTTGTTTATGAAATCAGCAGAAGTTTTTTCTTTGATAAATCATAAGGCAAGCTGACAACTTTGGGCACGTTAGCTAAAAGAACCAAAATTGACAAGATTCGGATATCCCAAGGAAAATCCGATACAAACCCATAGCGTCCAGAACGCGAGCTAAGAGCAGGAAGAAGAAGTCTTGAAGCCATCTTGCAATCGCGCCATCGCCCGTAGAGTACCTAATTATCACTTGTACCCATAGAATAAGTTAGTTTCACGAAAAACTAGTAGGTGCACAAGAAAGACTAACAGGAAACAGAATTAAGTACTTTTAATTCAGTAGGCTACGCAGTTTAAAGCAGATATGCAGTTAAACATGTAAGCAATGTAAGCAGGTGAATAGTGCAAATGTGTAAGTACTGCAAACAGTAAGCAGTTCAAAGCAAGTAAGCAGTGCAACTCACAAACGCAACATACGATTCAATTGATCGTAGGCTGTGAACCACCACACAAATAACTTGTTCTCGTTCCTAGAACGAGGTCACAACATCTAATCACCATCAGGACATCATTTGTCGTTCACTACTTCTACCAAACGCATTGTCTTGAACAACCTTAACCTATTCTCATCTCTCAAAATCTTACGCGGCTAACCGTCACCGGTTATGACGCACTAAGGCGTCATACCTTCTCAGAAAAGCTCACCCTTCCGTAGAAGGTCCAAAACATGATCACTAACTCAAATCGCTAACGATCTGATTCTCACACATGAGTCAAGCATGTAATCATGCTAAAACAGAAAGTCGAAACTATGAATTCATAGTTGGCTATCACAAACAATCTCAGAAGATCGTCACAACTCACCATAACTTTTTATGGTAAACAAAAACATAAGATCCACGTCGGATCGTTCGGTCCGAGAGATATACGACCGGACAAGGAATTACCGCTCTAGAGGGTATACCTGATCTTGGACTCTACACTTCCTCACAGGAGTTCACCATCTTTGCAGCTACCCGTTCGTGGACAGTATACATCCTCACAGAGATCTCCCACTCTAGCCGGGTCACCTGATCTGGGAAATGTATAACCTCACAGTGAAACCTTTGGGAGATCAGTTCCTAACAAATGCCATATCCAATGAAAATTATTGCGATACACGCATCCACACAAATGACCGCTCCCAGGGTCGATAGCCACTAATACAAACAACAAGATCAACGCCCGGATCACATGGTCTGGGACATGTATAACCTCATAAGGAATTCCGCCCAAGATGGTATACCTGGTCTTGGACCATACACTTCCTCACAGGAGGTCACCGTCTTTGCGGCTACCCGTTCGGGGACAGTGTACATCCTCACAGAGAATCTACCACTCTAGCTGGGTACCTGGTCTTGATCATACACGCCCTCGCAGATAATCCTTTGGAGATCAGGTGCTCGACAGACACCCCACTCAGTGATGCATGCATCAATAATCGACTGCTCTAAACCATTGACCGCCTCGGGGTCGGTAGCCACAATATGGGCACAAGCATGCATATCAGCAATGTGCATTGTATCACTTCACATAGAAGCATAATATCCTACGCATCGTAGGATATAGCAATTCAGTTGATTCTATGGGCGAAGGGTAACTAACTCTACCCGTCAACCAAACAAAACAACTGAATAAGACAAGCACTCATAACAATGCTCGTAAAACATATAATTACCATAAAATGGCTCAGTCCATGAACACATAATTAAATTAATTGTAAGGCATAAACCATTACATCACAAGCTATTCATAAGCAATCATACGACAACAGTTATATCACAATATGTAAGCAACTTATAAGACAAGCAACCACATCAATCTTAGTTGCCACCAGTTCGTAGATTACGAGTTGTATGCAATCACATCAATCATAAGAGATGCAAGCCAATAAGTGCTACACTACAATAAGCACCAAACAATTCGACCAAGGGATAAAGCAAGTCACATGCTAATATTTAGGAACTGACATAATGCTATTATTATAAGTATTCAACCAGTATGAGAAGCTCCTTATTACACCGCAAAGAACTGCGTAAGCAGTTTAACCAACTAGAGTAATGCCTTGGCAAACGTGCACAACTCAACGAGTAGCATACTGAACTATCGAGCAAGCAAGCGAATTAGTAATGCAAGCGAAGCAGTAGTGCAAGCGAAGCAGTAGTGCAAGCGAATCTCACGACTCAACAACCAGTGTGAACAAACCTTATGTTTCGATAATTACGAACCTGCGGGTACGCGCAGGCAAAACGTAGAACCAACTGAAACTAGTTCGGGCATCTGTTATTCTATGTATTTTCAATAACCCGAATAGCTAGTTGAGTTCGCTCCAAAGGGACGGCTTTAGCCGAGAGAGGATTCCCCAAAGGAGGTTGTGCCATGAACGCATCCAACTTCTGCAGAAGTGTTGAACTAACTAATGTAGCCCCTTTCCCCTAACTCCAATGACTGGGGAGGCCGGATCGTTGCCCGTAAAGTGGTTGTTAACAACCGGTCCATTGGAGTTTGTACCGCTCTGTCCTCTCTCTTGACAGACACAAAGAAGCGAATAGGTACGTTAGGGGTTGCTTAACTAACGACCCATTCTATGCTGTGGTGTTTAAACCACTCGAGCATCTTGCCTGTGAAGGCGAATGTGAGGCCATTAATGTGATTACAACATTTTGCATTTAGCGTTGTTCGAGGTCGCACGACCGTCTCACCCGATCATCGCAGTACTAGACATGTCATGCACGACTACAAGTACTCTAGGATGAAGGGGGTATAGCTCCTCAATAGAAGCCTCAACAGAAGCCTCAACAGAAGTGTTTCACAAAGATGTAAAGTTTATCAACTTTACTCTATCCTTTGAAACAGCAGTACCTTGTGCCAACCTTATGCATGTGATTGTCTCGAATCGCATCCGCTATTGGGGTATCTACATGTCTCACATGACTCGATACCGGCCTCGATAGACGGAATACGAGTTTCTCAACAGAACACCCGCTAAGAAGTTCGCTCGAACCCCCAATTCAGGATCACCCGAGATATGCCAAGAAGGCGAGCAGAACCAGCCAGTCACATCCTTCCAAATGCTTCGATTTGGAGCAATCTTTGATGCTTTTGCGCAGCTCCCTGAAATCTCAAGTCGACTCTGCAGGACTGCACACACGAAGAGCCAAGATCCTTGCGAGGTATCCCTCCCCTTAGACGAAGATGTGTCGCTCGCTCCCGACTGAACTCTTGTCGTAAGAGGGAGTGATAGATGTCTCTTGCATCCTCCACGAGGATGCCTCAAACGCGTATGCAATGAACGGGAACCTGAGCGTCATCTGCAATAGCAAGGCAGTAACAACACATATGCAAAAGCAAGAGCCTAGCGCAAAGCGCGACAGCTATGTAAAGACCGTAAGCAGGGGTGCAACGCAGAACCTTTGTGCGATGCGCGACGGCAAGGTAAAGGACAAGGATCGCGAAACCGCGTCCTGAAGTTAAATGCGTAATCGTATAAATATATATATATATATATATATATATATATATTTAATTGTCCTTTTTAGTTAATTGAAATCTTTTCAATTGTCCAAGTCTTCTGTGCAATCTTCCCCTACCTTGAGAGTTGAAAGTTTGTTGTCGTTCGCGGATGTACGCGATCGGCGACTCGGGTCGCGGAGCGCGAGCAGGGTTCATTGTACGAGCTGCAAAAGTAACGATCTTAGCAAGCTAATACCAAAATAGAAAGTGAGGGGTACTATCGCGTCCTGACGTAAGGGAAGCAGAGACAGGGGCATCGTGCACATGCGCACCTGCTATAAGCGCAAGAAGTAAGTGCAGGGGCTGCGAGCCCCTGCTAACTTGCTGTCAGCGGACTCCGAGGAGACAGGGGGTTGCACCCCTGCCCTCATAAAGCGAGGGCAAGCAGGGTTGCGCCCCTGCCTGACAAAGTAGAAGAGAGGCAAGGACAGAGCCCCTGCCTGTTAGCAATGAAGGGGAGGAAGGCGGCTTCGCCTCTGCTAGACGACATACAAAGAGGGAGGCAGAGGGCGTTGCCCCTGCCTGCCGAAGAACAACAGAGGCAGGGGCGATGCCTCTGCCTAAAGAGAGAAAAGGCACAGGGAGGGGGCTCGACCCCTCCCCTGAACGACGAGGGCACAGGGAGGGGGATTGACCCCTCCCCTGACCAAAAGAGGAAGCAGGGAGGGTTCGACCCTCCCCTGCTGTCAAAGGGAGCAGAGAGGGGTCAACCCTCCCCTGCTGTCAAAAGGAGCAGGGAGGGGTTGACCCTCCCCTGCTGTCAAAAGGGAGCAGGGAGGGGTTGACCCTCCCCTACAGTAAGGAGACGCAGGGAGGAGGGGCTCGCCCCCCTCCCCTGTCAACACAAAGAGTAGGGAGGGGGCTCAGCCCCTCCTTTGTCACAACATGAAGCAGGGAGGGGCTCAGCCCCTCCCCTGCCGTGATAGGGAGCAAGGAGGGGCCCCAACCCCTCCCTTGCTTAAAGGAAATGCAGGGAGGGGCTCAACCCCACCCATGCAACCAGAGGGCATCGGGAGGGGAACCGACCCCTCTCTTACCAAGCACGACACAGGGAGGGGCTCTGCCCCTCCTTCGCTAAAAAGAGCCGCAGGGATGGGGCTTTGCCCCTCCCCTGCGATCTAGGGCAGCAGGGAGGCAGCTCAGCCACCCTCCCTGCGCAACAGAGAGGCGAGGGAGAATAAGAAGGGAGAAGAGGCGGAAAGAAAAGGAGAAAGAAGGCGAGGGTACATACCTAGAGGTCGCTGGAGGGAGTCGCCGGGGGTGGTGGCCGACGGCGGACGGGGGCCTCCAGCGGGATGACAAGGAGGCGAGAAGGAGAGTGCGGAGAGAACGAGAGAGCATCGAGGGGAGAGGTGCAAAGAGAGACAATGAGGGGGGTTTCGTATATGAAACCCCCTTGCCTCTCTATCTAATGAAGGCTCAAGGGAGGCAGTGAGGCTGTGCCCGACCGCCTCACCCTTTTGGATCCGGGTAGGGTCCAAATCTGGTTCCGACCCGAGTCAAGCAAATTCTTGGGATGAGAATCGTTCGTGACAGATCAGATGGGTTGATCTGGTTATCACAAGAGAAGTACATCAGAAAGGTTCTTGAGAGATTTAATATGAACAAAGCAAAGCGTGTTAATTATTCGTTTGCAGGTCATTTCAAACTCAGCTCAAGGCAATGTCCTGCAATTGATAAAGAGGGAATCAAGATGCAAAACATTCTCTATGCTTCGGCAGTAGGTTCGTTGATGTATGCTATGGTCTGTACTCGACTAGACATAGCTCATGTTGTTGGAGTCGTCAGTCAATTTTTGTAAAATCCAGGGAAGGAACACTGGACAACAATGAAATGGATTATGAGGTATCTTCAGGACACTTCGAAGTTAAGCCTGTGTTTTGGAAATGGTGAACCTATTCTCGAAGGGTTCACAGATTCTGATATGGCTGGTGATGTAGACAATACAAAGTCTACTTCTGGGTATTTGGTTACCTTTGCAGGGGGAGCGGTTGCATGGCAGTCAAAACTTCAGAAATGTGTAGCTCTCTACACTACAAAGGTTGAATTCATCGCCATTATAGAAGCCAACAAGGAGTTGCTGTTGGTGAAGAAATTCTTGCAAGAGTTGGGCTTGAAGTAAGAAGTGTATATTCTTCACTGTGATAGCCAGAGTGTGATTCACTTGAGTAAGAATTCTTCATTGCATTCAAGATCAAAACATATCATTGTTCGATATCACTGGATTCACGATGTCTTGAATGAAAAATTGCTGCAACTGGAAAAACTGCATACTGATGACAATACATCAGATATGCTGGCAAAGTTATTGCCCAAGGACAAGCATGAGAAGTGTCGATTCCTAGAAGGAATGGAAGAAGCTTCAACATAAGTCGAGAAGAGGGAGAATTGTTGGGTTTCTCTCCTTATTCAGTATCACACACTCCAAGCCCTATTTGCTACAGTCTCTTTCAAGCACATTGCCTGATCTTGTTGAGGACGGTTTTGTATTCACAAGTCAACGGTTTGCAGAAGTCCTCCTCAGCTAAATAACGATTCAACTATTCAGAGTTTTGTGGATCAGCGATTTGTGGTTTGGGTTTTGGAGCTGCGTAAGTCGACTTCGTATTCGCTGGATAATGATTTGTGGTTAACGCTGGAATAGCGATTTGAGCTGTCTGTCGAGACAACGATTTGTGAGTATCTCTGAATAGCGATTTGTGGCTTCAACTGAAAGTCGGTTCGTGATATCGCTGCATAGCGATTTGTGGTTATCGCTAGAGAGCGATTTGTTCTGTTAGCAGGACAACAATTTGTGAGCATTGATGGATAGCGATTTGTGGCTTCTGCAGGAAGTCAGTTCGTGACATCACTACATGATGATTTGTAGTCATCGCTAGATAGCGATTTGTGACATCTCAGCATGGTGATTTGCAGGTATTGCTGGATTAGCAATTGGTGCTTCTGGCGCTTCGTAAGTTGTGCAAGATGTGTAGTCTTTTCACATTTATTGCGGGTCTCATCATCTACTTCAGAGATGAATAGGCGGGAAAACAAAGCGTCGTCTGGTACACGCAAAACATTAGAGAGAGTTTGTGTGAGGAACACTTTTACGGCACCGAAAGGGTGTGAGGAGAGCAAGGGTAAGAAGTGTTGCTACACTTCTTTCAAAACAGCTTCGTCAAGCTGGTTCTTCAGATCATTCGTTCCTCGTTCTTCAGTGAGGTATATCCTCTTATTCATTTATCACACCTCGTGTATTTGTAAGGCTTATGCTTTTGGCTACCTTGTAATATTTGAAGAAGATAGTGGAAGGTACTGACCTATCGGTCGCCGTGGACGTACCTCAGTCGCATTGGTTTCATCGATTCACACTTGTGGGAAAGACTAGATCCGTCAATTTGTTTCCGCTTTATCCCCAACACTTAGTCCAAGAGAGTGTTATTTGGATAAAGAGCTAGATTAAAAGGCTATAAATTTTGATCCAAATGACAAGTTATTCCCAAGCTTTAAAAGAAAATGAGGATTTCCATGTAGCACATTCGGTATCTGTAGATTGGTCCATCAGATGAAGGGTGGTTGATTCCTAATACCTAATCTAGATCCCAATCCAAACAAAAACAAAACATTGAAGTTTTCCATAGCAAGGTATATTATTATTATATTATTATTAGATACCTAGTGTATTGTGGCAAGGAATGCACAATTTGGTTTTCGGACTCATACCATCTCTTCAGCTTGGCGACATTCACTGGTTGCCCCCTACCAGATGAGTGACCCAGCAATGGGCAAATGTGGGTTCATCAAAACTTGGAGCTATTTTGATGCCTAGTTGGATCGTGCTTGTTATTCGTAAATTTTGAACACTTGGTTAATTAGATGCATTGTACAACTTAAGTAAAAGAAAGAAAAGTCTAACAGAGGCAAAAACGTGTGCTTCACTTGCATACCCCAGAGAAAGAAAGAAAAAAATTGACTGTTATCTGAAGCACACGTTTTCAATAGGCAATGGAGGTCCTGGCTTGACTTATTTTTGCATGACTTTGTACACTTTATTTGACCCAAGATCACCAATTCTACAAGTAGAGATTTAGACTCTGCCAAGCTCACCCCGGACGTGCATTGGCTTTCGTAGAAGGTGGGATGAGCAATCACAACTGAGAATCCAAAAACTATGACGGGTTAGTCTTGTGATCAACTTTCACAGGATTCAAGAGAGAATCATTCTCAAATTAGAATCACAATCACAATTTGCACTATCTCATGATTCACTAAACTTGAGAAATTGTTGCAATTGTGACTTGCGATCACAAGAAGCTGAGAAAATCTAATAGTCATAGGGCAATACACACATTCCCTAAGTCAAGCGAGTGAAAGATTTCAACAATTATTTTAGTTTGCAACACCTTGTGAAAGTAGCATTTTCTCAAGATCTTGTTACAATGGACTGTGAAAGGTATGGGAGGCATCTGGCAGTAATGTCCACTCACTCTTGTAATTATCTGTTCTCTTCCGGTTGGGTGATCATTCATCACCCAGCTCCTCTTTCAATGAATCATTTTACTTCCTCTAAAAAAAAAAACAAATTCTCAAGATCTTGTGATTGCAAATCACAAAGTTGCACCACCCATGTGGTAAGGGGGTCTTGTGCCAAGCTGAAGGCCCGGGTTCGAATCCCTGAGACACATGGGGCTTAAGAGATATCTGATAGGGGTCTGACTAACCCCAGCTTGCCTATCAAAAAATTCACAGACAATACTTTTTTCAAGTTTTCACTAACATGAGAAAATTCAAGTTGCGAATGTAATGCTCACTTGTGAATAATTCTTCCTTGAGAAAATTGGCCAGAAGATAGACCTTCTGACCAACTGTTATGTAGGCTTTAATTATAAGAGGGACGAGCCATCACACGTGAAGCATGAGAATGTTTGGTCACAGGGTCTGTCTAATTGTCACCAACTTTCTCATGTTTCAAGGAAGAAACATTCTCAAGAGGAGAATCACAATCACAGCTTGAATTTTCTCATGTTTGTGAAAAGTTGAGAAAGTGTTGTGACTGTGATTTGCAATAACAAGATTTGAGAAAATTGTAATTTTCACAAGGCATTGCAAACGTGTATACCTGTTTAAAGCTTTCATTAGATGGATTTCACCAAGGGGTGGCCTTTTTTCTTTCAGTTCTACTTATTGGAGGATGGCCTATTAAAAGGAATGTGAAATAAATTTTATGTCAAGTATTTAATTTGTCTTGATTCTCGGTAGTCAAAATCTTTCTCTTTTAAAACCGCTAAAAAAAATGGTCTCGATGGTAATTGGTTCAGATAAGGAATAGCATCCTAATCATAAACTTCTTTCATCATCACTCCTTGTCCCATATACATGGCCTCCACATGATTAAAAGCTTCATTAAGGGAAGTAGATTCCATTTTATTCCAAGAGGTTACAATATAAATGGAAAAGAAACAAGGGAGCTTTTCACTCACAAGAAGCAGCTCCATTTTCAGTATACAAAACTAGCCTTTCTCCCACTGAAGTACAGACAGACCTTGCATCAACGAAAAGTTGATCTTGGTATGTTTATTGTACTAATTACTACAGCAACAAGTTAATTAGGCATAGACTTTTATTCTTGGCAAAACATCCCCAAAGTTTCGAGGGAAACCAGCCATCACCTTCCGAACTTCGTTTGCGAGCTCGATGATTGAGTAGTCCGGGTAACCCAGTTCGTCCAATGCCTTCTCCAGCTTGAAAAGGTACTCACAGTTGGTTCCACAAGGTCCGGAAGCCATAGCTATCTGTGATGCCACTTTCTCCAACGGGCTACTCCCTATGTAGTACTTGTTCTTCTCTTTGCATGGAGAGGATATAAAGCTGTAACATTAATAGCACAATTGATTATTCTTAAGCGTTAATTTAATTTATTGGCACTTGACTTAGCAATGGCATCAAAAGTGAGGACCAACATAAAGAAAAGAGAAAGAAAGATGAAATGATAAGAGACAGCAACTCACGTTAGTGTTTTTCTTTGTTCACTATTTCCTAAGGAGTAGAAATCCATACAAGCCTTGCAATCGTACTCGCATTCTCTCTTCTCCAAGTACTGAATCCAAAAACAGCATTATAATTGAATGATTATTAACTCATGATCACGAATCTTGATGAAGATAAAGTGCAGGTGGTGATAACGATAATGTCAGAGAGAGAGAGAGAGAGTACCTCTATGATTCGTTTTTCCTCTTCAGTATCTTCTTCTATGCTATAAGCAACTCCCCACTATGAAAAAATTTAACATGTAAAAAATTAGATGAAGACTGTATATATATATATATATATATATATATATATATATATATATATATATATATATATATATATATATATATATATATATATATATATATATATATATATATATATATATATATATATATATATATATATATTAGGGAGAGTTTTGGTAAACAAAACTAGCAAAGGCATTCATGGTAATTACACAAATAGCTCCAGGCCTGTGTTGCAGATTGCACATTCTTGCCGGTAATTCTTTTGTTCCTCTATGGAAACATGCTGTTTGAATGAACAAAGCAAATTGTCAATGTCATTATCAAATGGGATAGCAACAAAAAAAAATTAAGAAAAAGTTGTCATTTTTTCTTAATTTGGAGAGGAAAACGCATTCCTTTTAAACTTGGAAGTATGAAAAAAGCACTACACAACTAATCATTAAAATATGGAAACCTGACTGGTGTTGGGGACACAGCCAGTTTGGCTACCACACAAAACGTATCCACGCCTTGTGTTGATGTTTTACATTTAAATGGTAAAACACCATTTCACCTTGTCTTCTCTCTCAAAAATCTCGGTCCAATGAAAACTTAGGATTTAAACATTCCTACTAGTGTTAGGAAATTCAAAACTCTCCTACTTTCTAGCTTTCAGTGAGATACAACGGCACAATAACTGTGAATCTAAAAAACCTACTTGGGTTCACAATAGTAGCTAGAACTGTTCATGTCTCTACGAATGTCCCTAGTTAGGAATGTAAAAAGCTCGGATTCGAGTTGAGATGTAGCCAATACCAGATCCAACTAATAGGATGTTGGATAAAACAAGCTCGAAATTGGAACAGATGGTGAAAATCATACCATCCAATTTTTTTACATATAATCGGATTTGGACATCCATCAAATCCAGATATCTGTCGAATTTGGAAGCAAATGATCAAATCCATACCCATATCATTATAATTGGATATGGTTTTGGCTTACCAAATCAAACCAAACAGAGTCAGATATTGTCGGATGTCACATAAAATTTGATATAATCGACATTGATACCCTTAATAAAAACAATATATATGCAAAGTATAACAAGCTCACCCAGATCAAAAACACGTTGGTAGTCTCTGATATACCCAACCACCCGCTCCTTGTAAGGGAACCCAGGGTTCCAAATAAGAGACCCATACCCAAAAATCCACACCACCATTTTCTTTTCTTTTCTTTTCCTAAAGAGAGGAGGTGGAATGAAAATGCAAGGGCACAAGTGAGATATGGGAATCCGGAGCCTCCTCTCCTATTTATAGTGCCCATCTTCATCAATCTGTTGTCACCAAGAATTCTTTTATTTACATTTTTAAGTGGGCCAGTTGACCTGGACCCATTCGTATTTTGAATACTGTCCATATCGAAGAAGTCTAGTCTTCTCTTATGCAAAACAAACCGCGTCCACATTCAATCATATTGCCATGACCTATTTTATAACGTATAAGTCTAGTCTTCTCGTATGAAAAGATGTAAATTGGAGTTATATGAGAATGGAATTATGCAGAAAAAGAGAAAAAAAAGGGCTCAGCTTTAACGTATTTATATGAAGATAATAATAATAATAATAAAAATATCCTTTCATTAAAAAAAGTATTTAATTGCCAATAAAAGTCTATATGTCTAATCATGAAATAAAACGGTTCCAATGTTTTTGTAACGTCATTATTAAAATAATAGAGGAACATGCTGTTTGTCCAAAAACTTGTATTAAATGCTGAGGACAGCAGCACTCTAATCTGCCGTCCATGTCAAGATGGACGGACATGATTTCACTGTGGAAAATAAATAAATAAATAAATAAATAACTTGTTTCCAATACATGTTTGCACTGTATATTTTAAATTAAAAAAACTTGTTTCCAAGAGTTGGAGGGTCCATAAATTCTGATGACTTGTAGCCCATGTCAAGTCAAATAACTCAAATGAACCTCTAGACACGGCTGAGTAAAATCAAGTGGATATGGATAACCAAGTTATTGTTGTCAATCGCAGACTTCGATACGCTCCTTGTTCACGCGGGAGAGACTTTTTTTTTTTTTCTTTTTTTTTGGCAGAAAGATGAAGATGGTAATGGAGCACAAAAATAAAAAATGCACCCAGCTTATGAGAAAATATCAGGTAAAACGTTTTATATAACGCCCTAGTTCAGAAGTGACACCTGTCCTGTATTGTGGGACCCACAGCTAAGGGTTCAACAGGTCTGATCCGGTTTGGATCCAGTAAAACTGAAACAAAATCTGATTTGAGGTGCTGATACTGGGTCCAGACCTGGGTCTAGTCGGACCCACCATAAGAGAAACCATACCCACGGATTGCATGAAACAGGCCTGAACCATACTTGATAAAATAATAATTTTATCTTTTTTACATTGAAAATTTGTGGATGTTAACAGGAATTCGTGTCATGCGTGGGTCTGGTATGAAATTTCACAGACCATGCCGACTCCATATATAGATTCTCACCAAACAGTGACCCTTATAAGGTTTGGTATGGGTGATGTCCAAGTCAAACGCAACCCATTGACACCCTACCCACAGTTGTTTTCAGTACTGAACAGAACCGGGGCTGTCATGATGGGTCCTGTACTGGTAGTTTTAAATTAGGAAAAATTTCATTCAAAACATGATAGTACTGATCTTTTAAAATGGTACAATTTTGGAAATGCCCCATAATTTGCTGAAATCCTCTTCATATCCAAAATGTTTGATTCCTATCTTCTTAAGATAATTTTACCTTCCATACAAGCTAATCAACCAAGGTTACCTTTCATACAAGCCAATCTACCGAGGTTCACGCAATATATAGGTACATCACATGCAGCTCTCAACCTCTTAACAAAAGAGAGATTTGCATGAACATTTTATGAACTTGATGATATTTACATAAACAAATTTGTGAACTTAGCTAACTTGAATCACGACAAAGGAGATTTGCATATCAAATGTGTGCATCTTCTCAGGTTAGCAACCCTTCTCTTCTGTAAATGAAAAATTCTAGCTTCGTCGTACATTTGGGACAGTCTTGACATTCACGCACACATCATGCAAACCTTCTTAGAATGAAAATTCGCAATGTATGTTTGCAAATATAGTATGACCTTCGCAAATAGTTTTTGTAAATATCCGCAATCTGCACATTTTCTAATTCAAGCTCGACGGGTTCACATCCCACATTTGCGGACTTCACAAACTTCGCACAAATATTGTGTGAACCTCCTTTAACTATGATCTAAATGGTCACTGTACTCTTGGATGTAGACCCATTTAAAACTAAGCCCATTCTAGATTTGTCCTCTATTTGGTCTGAGAAGGTGTAGTTGTTGGATCTTGTTCCCAAGTTCAGAAAGGAAATGAGGATTTTCCTGTAGCACATTTGGTAGCTGTGGAATGGTCCATCAGATTAAGACGGTTGGTTCCTACCACCCAATCTGGATCCCAATCCAAACAAAAGCAAATCTTTGAAGTTTTCATAGCAAGAAATTTTATTATTATAATTATAATTATAATTATAATTATAATTATAATTATAATTATAATTATAATTATTATCATTGAATACCCAGGGTCTTGTGGCAAGGAATGCCCAATTTTGGTTTTGGGACTCATGACATCTTTTTAGCTTGGTGACATTTACAAAGTTGCCCACCAATATAATTGAATGATTCTTAACTCATGATCACGAATCATGAAGAAGATAATCATAATTATTAAACTATCATTAATGCAAGTGATCATATTGTTTTATGTTTATGGTGCTGATAGGCTGCTCATGGCTAGGAAAAGAGAGCAGCTGCTCATGGCTGAGCAGCTCATAAAGAGCTTCTTCAAAGTCATGTAGTAACCTAGGTTCGGCTCATATAGCCTCGTTAACTAAAAATAAATATATTTTACATCACGCAGGGAACAAGGTTGAAGCGTTTGGCTTAGAAGCAATAAGTGTTAGATTTAAAATCCTATTGCTTGTACCCCTGAAACAATGCATTTATTTTGTAAATGAGTTAGTTTGAGCTTTGCTCAGTGTTTTGCTTAGAGTCTCAATTTTATTGATTTCAACATTGAAAACTATACTTTTTGAGAAAAGAAACAACTCATTTAACTTGCACTTGCCATGAGCGCAAGCCCAAATGGACTTACTGATGAGTTGTAGAGCCTGATTCAAAGTTTTTGCCCTTGTAGTAGGGGAAGTTCGGAGGCTCCCCCCAACACGGGTCCAGTGGGGCTGCTCCTGGCGGGGGAGCGTAAGGGGGTAGCGCTTCCCCGAAAGAAATTTTTTTGGGGCTTATGTTTGGGACCCAGTTTCTTATGGATCAGACCCGTTTTGTTTAGGTTTAGGGTTGTTGCCCTTGCCTTGTATAAATACTTTCTTTTCTTCCTCTCTTGTAATAGTCAGAAA
The DNA here is from genome assembly GCF_984573655.1 of Nuphar pumila. NCBI lineage: Eukaryota > Viridiplantae > Streptophyta > Magnoliopsida > Nymphaeales > Nymphaeaceae > Nuphar > Nuphar pumila. The sequence goes on from NC_143263.1 coordinate 15,139,444, forward strand.
GAGCAATAAAGGTTTTTCTCTAGGCGGCCGTGGTTTTTTACTCTCTCTCATATTTTAGGAGAGTTTGTTTCACGTAAATCTCTGTGTCCCTCTTCTTTGTCTTCTGATTGTTTTTGTTTCTTGATTTTTCTTGCTTGAGCGTTTATTAACAACTGGTATCAGAGCAAGGTTTGAGTTTTTCTTTTCTTGTGAGAAACACTCCTCGACAGTAGAACATGAATTTTTGTCATTCTGTGGCCTTGAGTTGAAGTGGTTTGTGAGTACGTGAATATCTATTGTACTGCGATCTCACTAAAATAAGAAAAAATTTGTCGACACAAGAAGGGAAGATAAAGATTGATCAGTTCGATGGCAAGGGTTTCGGTTTCTAGAGGATGCAGATCGAGGATTTGCTATATCAAAAGAAACTGTATCAGCCTCTATCAGGAAAAAACCCAGAGACGATGGTGGAAGAAGAATGGCTATTGTTGGATAGACAAGCCCTAGGTGTGATTTGTCTCACACTGTCTCACAATGTTGTGTTTAACATTGCAAATGAGAAGACGACTGCGGATTTGATGGCGGCTCTGTCAAACATGTATGAGAAGTCATCCATCTCTAATAAGGTGTACTTGATGTGCTGGTTATTCAATCTGAAGATGGTCGAAGGGGCTTCTATGATCGATCACATCAATGAGTTCAACACCATCACGAGTCAGTTGAGTTCTGTGAGTATTGATTTTGATGATAAGGTAAAAGATCTTATTTTACACTCCTTCTTACCCGAGAGTAAAATAAAAGAAATTGACGAAAATGGACTCGAGTCAACCGATACTCGATCCTGCACACCAAGCCTAATTAAACCTATGTTGTCCTGCGATAAACCCAAAAAAACTGGTCTGTTAAAATCTCCACCACCGACTGCTTCGAATAGTAGTGGCTATGAAATTTTAACTATAGGTTTATGTATTCGTTAGCAAACTATAACTCCAAACTTGGCTCAATTTGACCAAAAAATAAGCATAAAATGATGTCAACAGTGCCGGTCAGTCGAATTTCTGACAAAATTTGGGTTATCAGTTTGTGACATCTAAAACTCCATGCCCAAATATCAAAAAAAATCTAAAATAATCAGGGTACGTACTAGACACACAGAGCTTCAATACAAAAGAAAAAAATCTTAAAATCTCAAAAAATTGAAGGAAATATGCGCAAATCCAAAAACCTGATTTCGCATTTGGGTCGATCGGAGATCAAAAACTACCTGAACCTAGCCGTTTCTGACCAGATAGGCCTGCTGCAGATTCATAAACCCGATTTCACATTTGGGTGATTTTGATATGATCTGGAATGCTTTTCTTCTTAAAAAATTATAAAATATCAAGGCCAACCTCCTCTAACCAAAATTATTTTTTTGAAGATTTTTAAAGTTACAAAAGGCTATCAAATTTTATAGACAAAGAGCAGGGGATACAAGATGTCGATCCTACCTTAGTGGCGGTTTTCGAGTTGCAACGTTGGAGGGGGTAGGCCAACCAACATCATCAACATTGCCTCAGACGTAGAAGAGGACTGGAGAAGAGAATAGACGGGGTAAGAAACACAAAGCTTACCAGAGAGGCTGGTGCTCGACCTATAGCAGAAGAAGAGGAGGGCAGCTACAACGGAAAAAATAAAAAATGCAAGAGGAAGAATAACTATCTCTTCTTTCTCAGAGGATTTTATTCAGAAGGGGCTATTTTGGTGGATCTGGTCCACCACTTGCTCCTTCTGAAACATGCGTGAAAGGGGAAGGAAGAGGAAGCAAGGAGGAATGACATACTAACTTTTATTTGTTTTTCTCTTTTTTTTTCAAACCTTCTAAAAGGGAGGGGCTAATTTTGAGATTCACGCCCCTCCTTCCTTATTTCCTTTCTTGAGAATAAGATGAAGAGGAAAGGGGTGACTTTGAAAATCTTTCCCCCCCTCTCCTTCCTTCTTTGCATGAAATTTCAATTTTTGGCAAGTCCAACTTGCCACATTAACCAAATGCAACAAAAAGAGGATCCTAGAAGATGTTGACTTTATGGATCCCATATCCAGTCCATAATACACCTTGGATCCAATTCAGATGAATTTAGGTCTTGGGTCATGGGTTGGACCAATTGAATTCCCTATTGAGATCCAAATCCAAAATTATGCTCCAAAATCCAAAATTATATTTTTGACCTCAATTCTATGTTGTGCAATTTTAAGTATTAAGCATGGGTAATTATTTCAAAAAGCTATAAAAATGCATGCAGTTGAATGTGAAGATGTAGCACTTATCATGCTCCATCAGGTAGCTCCATGTTGAGCAACGTTCATGCGAGCCATGAAGTGGGAGAGACATTAAACGTCTCTTTCCTTGGGACTCAATGTGTCGCCCAAGGGACCCAATGGAGAAACAAGAGAGAAGAAGGGAGTCTACACCACTCAAGCCATGCCAAGTGGGCGGCTTCTTTGCTCTAACGGTGAGATGTTGGCCAAGTGGGCATCTTCTTAGCTCTAACGTATCCCTCAGCTAGACTATCGATCATTCAACCGGCCACCTTTCCATGGGTAGCACCATGCCGGGCAGCGTTCACGTGAGCCATGATGGGGGAGAGACGTTAAACATCTCTTTCCTTGGGACTCAATGTGTCCCCCAAGGGACCCAATGGAGAAAAAAGAGAGAAAAGGGAGTCTACACCATTCAAGCCATGCCAAGTCACACAGAGACAAGATACCTTCTAAAGTATATATAGACCAGGGTTCGATGGTTGATCAATAAGCCCTTAGAGGTCCATTGACCACAACATTTTAACATGACTCTTAATATCTTGCACCCACTAATGGCTCTTAAAACCCTGCATGTACCTACTACCGTCTAGAATGATGGGCTAGGTGGTGCACTCAATTATGGCCTAGAATGACCCTTGACATGCTGATCAACCTTCCAAACCGTTTTGGTGTTAAAACTCTTTTAAGAATGCATTAAGTAACTTTTAAAAATGTTTTATGATTTCCAAAATGATAAAAAAAGGAGTGATAAAAGGATTGGTCAAAGTCAAGACATAACTGAGCCGGGCCAAATCCAACTCTGAACAAAGTTTAATTGACAAGCTCTTGAAGGTCTTGCCCTCTAAGCCAACTCTCCAAATTTTAAATCCAATGTGTTTCTCAAAAATTTTTACTGCACGACTAAACTAAACATATTTCATAGAGTGAACTTTTTTTCCAAAACTCATTTTCCAAAAACTTAGTCAAGAGAGTGTTATTCGGATAATGAACTTGATTAAGAAGGCTATAAATTTTGAGCCAAACGACAAAACTTATTCCCAAACTCTAAAAGAAAATGAGGATTTCCGTGTAGCACATTCGGTTGATTCCTACTACCCAATCTAGATCCCAATCCAAACAGAAGCAAAACTTTGAAGTTTCCATAGCAAGGGATATTATTATTATTAGATACCCAGGGCCTTGTGGCAAGGAATGCACAATTTGGTTTTCGGACACATGCCATCTCTTCAGCTTGGCGACATTCACAAGTTGCCCCTACCAGATGAGTGGCCCAACAATGGGCAAATGTGGGTTCATCAAAACTTGGAGCTATTTTGATGCCTATTCGGATCGTGCTTGTTATTAGTAAATTTGGAACACTTCAGATGCATTGGTAAAAGAAAGAAAAGTATAAGAGAGGCAAAAACGTGTGCTTGACTTGCATACCAGAGAAAGAAAACAAAAATGACTGTCATCTGAAGCACAGGTTTTTAATAGGCAATGGAGGTCCTGGCTTGACTTATTTTTGCATGACTTTGTACACTTTTTTTGACCCAAGATCACCAATTCTACAAGGAGAGATTTAGACTCTACCAAGCTCACCCCGGACGTATATTGGCTTTCGTAGAAGGTGGGATGAGCAATCACAACTGAGAATCCAAAAACTATGACGGGTTAGTCTTGTGATCAACTTTCACAGGATTCAAGAGAGAATCATTCTCAAATTAGAATCACAATCACAACTTGCACTATCTCATGATTCACTAAACTTGAGAAATTGTTGCAATTGTGACTTGCGATCACAAGAAGCTGAGAAAATTTAATAGTCATAGGACAATACACACATTCACTAAGTCAAGCAAGTGAAAGCTTTCAACAATTATTCATGTTTGCAACACCTTGTGAAAGTAGCATTTTCTCAAGATCTTGTTACAATGGACAGTGAAAGGTATGGGAGGCATCTGGCTGTAACGTCCACTCATTCTTGTAATTCTCTGCTCTCTTTGGGTTGGGTGACCATTCATCACCCATCTCCTCTTTCAATGAATCATTTTACTTCCCCTAAAAAAAAACATTTTCTCAACATCTTGTGATTGCAAATCACACAGTGGCACCACCGAGGTGGTAAGGGGGGGTTCTTGTGCCAACCTGAAGGCCCCAGGTTCGAATCCCTCTGCCACATGGGGCTTAAGAGATATCTGATAGGGGTCTGACTAACCCCAGCTTGCCTATCAAAAAATTCACAGACAATACTTTTTTCAAGTTTTCACTAACATGAGAAAATTCAAGTTGCGAATGTAATGCTCACTTGTGAATAATTCTTCCTTGAGAAAATTGGCCAGAAGATAGACCTTCTGACCAACTGTTATGTAGGCTTTAATTATAAGAGGGACGAGCCATCACACGTGAAGCATGAGAATGTTTGGTCACAGGGTCTGTCTAATTGTCACCAACTTTCTCATGTTTCAAGGAAGAAATGTTCTCAAGTGAGAATCACAATCACAGCTTGAATTTTCTCATGTTTGTGAAAACTTGAGGAAGTGTTGTGACTGTGATTTGCAATCACAAGATCTTGAGAAAAATGTAATTTTCACGAGACATTGCAAACGTGTCTACCTATTTAAAGCTTTCATTAGAAGGATTTTACCAAGGGGTGTCCTTTTTTTTTAGTTAATTATGCAATGGAATGTACAATAAACTAATAAGTTATTTTATTTGTCAAGTACTTGATTTATCTTGATTCTCGGTAGTCAAAATCTTTCTCTTTTGAAACCGCTAAAAAAAATGGTCTCGATGGTAATTGGTTCAGATAAGGAATATCATCCTAATCATCAACTTCTTCATCATCACTCCATGTCCCATATACATGGCCTCCACATGATTAAAAGCTTCATTAAGGGAAGAAGATTCCATTTTATTCCAAGAGGTTACAATATAAATGGAAAACAAAACAAGGGAGCTTTTCACTCACATGAAGCAGCTCCATTTTCAGTATACAAAACTAGCCTTTTTCCCACTGAAGTACAGACAGACTTTGCATCAACGAAAAGTTGATCTTGGTATGTTTATTGTACTAATTACTACAGCAACAAGTTAATTAGGCATAGACTTTCTCCCACTGTAGTACAGACAGACCTTGCATCAACGAAAAGTTGATCTTGGTATGATTATTGTACTAATTACTACAGCAACAAGTTAATTAGGCATAGACTTTTATTCTAGGCAAAACATCCCCAAAGTTTCGAGGGAAACCAGCCATCACCTTCCGAACTTCGTTTGCGAGCTCGATGATTGAGTAGTCCGGGTAACCCAGTTCATCCAATGCCTTCTCCAGCTTGAAAAGGTACTCACAGTTGGTTCCACAAGGTCCGGAAGCCATAGCTATCTGTGATGCCACTTTCTCCAACGGGCTACTCCCTATGTAGTACTTGTTCTTCTCTTTGCATGGAGAGGATATAAAGCTGTGACATTAATAGCACAATTGATTATTCTTAAGCGTTAATTTAATTTATAGGCACTTGACTTAGCAATGGCATCAAAAGTGAGGACCAACATAGAGAAAAGAGAAAGAAAGATGAAATGATAAGAGACAGCAACTCACGTTAGTGTTTTTCTTTGTTCACCATTTCCTAAGGAGTAGAAATCCATACAAGCCTTGCAATCGTACTCGCATTCTCTCTTCTCCAAGTACTGAATCCAAAAACAGCATTATAATTGAATGATTCTTAGCTCATGATCATGAAATTTCATGAAGATAATCATAATTATTAAATGATCATTAATGCAGGTGATGATATATTTCTATGTTTAATGGTGCAGATAGGAGCTGCTCATGGCTATGGCTAGGAAAAGAGATTAGCTCATAAAGAGCTTTTTCAAAGTCATGTAGTAACCTCGGCTCGGCTCGGCTCATATAGCCTCGTTAACTAAAAATAAATATATTTAAATCATGCAGTAAACATGGTTGAAGTGTTTAGCTTAGAAGCAATAGGGATGGCAGTGGACCCCCACCCCGTCTCAAAATCCTGCCCTTCATTCCTGCCTCCATCCCCACATGGGTTTTGATTTTAACCTTCATCCCCGTTTCATGTCCTCTATCCCCGTTTCCCCTCGGTCTATTGCCATCCCTGAAGAAGGATTGGGGACGGGGCGGGGCATGGCAAGGCGGGGATGGGGTAGGGGCGGGAAAAAACGTAAGTCCATCCCCGCCTCCTTCCATGCACGGGTTTTGACTTTAACCTCCATCTTCGTTTCATATCATCCATCCCCGATCCAAATGGGGCGATGCGGGGCAGGGCTCGTCCCGGTTCACTGCCATCCCTAAGAAGGAATAAGTTGTAAATTTAAAATTCTATTGCTTGCACCTTTGAAACAGTGCATTTATTTTGTAAATAAGCCAGTTTGAGCTTCGCTCAGTGTTTGGCTTAGAGTCTCAATTCTATTGATTTTAAAATAGAAAAATTATACTATTTGAGAAAAGCGCCAACTCACTTTACGCCATGAGCTCAAGCTCAACTCGGCTTACCACAAAAACGAGCTGTGCTTGAACACCCTTTGTTTGGTTCATTCGAATTTGCCAGTTCTAAGTGCAGGTGGTGATAACGATAATGAGAGAGAGAGAGAGAGAGTATACCTCTATGATTCGTTTTTCCTCTTCGGTATCTTCTTCTATGCTATAAGCAACTCCCCACTATAAAAAAAGTTTAACATGTACAAAATTAGTTGAAGTGTGTAAAATAAATAATATATATATATATATATATATATATATATATATATATTAGGGAGAGTTTTGGTAAACAAAACTAGCAAAGGCATTCATGTTAATTACACAAATAGCTCCAGGCCTGTGTTGCAGATTGCACATTCTTGCCGGCAATTCGTTTGTTCCTCTATGAAAACATGCTGTTTGAATGAACAAAGCAAATTGTCAATGTCATTATCAAATGGGATAGCAACAAAAAAAAATTAAGAAAAAATTGTCATTTCTTCTTAATTTGGAGAGGAAAAAACATTCATTTTAAACTTGTAAATATGAAAAAAGCACTACACAACTAATCATTAAAATATGAAAACTTGTAAATATTAAAATATGGAAACCAAACAAAACGTATTGACGCCTTGTGTTGATGTTTTACATTTACATGGTAAAACACCATTTCACCTTGTCTTCTGTCTCAAAAATCTCGGTCCAATGAAAACTTAGGATTTAAACATTCCCACTTAGACTTCAATACGCTCCTTGTTCACGCGGGGGAGACTTTTTTTTTTTTTGCAGAAAGTTTAATATGATATTGGAGCACAAAAATCAAAATGCACCCAGCTTATGAGAACATACCTGTTCTGTATTGTGGGACCCACAGCTAAGGGTTAAAAAAATGATAGTACTGATCTTTTAAAATGGTGTGTTTTTGGAAATGCTTCATAATTTGCTGAAAACCTCTCCATATCCAAAATGTTTGATTCCTGATTTTTTAAGATATTTTTTACCTTTCATACAAGCGAGCCTACTGAGATTCATGCGATATATAGGTACATCGGCAGCTCACAACCTCTCAACAAAAAAGAGATTTGCATGAACATTTTGCGAACTTGATGATATTCACATAAACAAATTTGCAAACTTAACTAACTTGAATCTCAACAAAGGAGACTTGCATACTAAATATGTGCATCTTCTCAGGTTCACAACCCTATGTGAACCTTCTCTTCTGCAATTGAAAAGTTCTAACTCGAATGGTTCATCATACATTTGGGACAGTCCTGACATTCACGCACACATCATGCGAACCTCCCTTAACTGAAAACTCGCAATGTACTTTTGTAAATATAGTATGACCTTAGCAAATAGTTTTTGTGAATATCCACAATCCACACATTTTTTAATTCGACTCGGCTGGTTTACATCCCACATTTGCAAACCTCACAAACTTCGCACAAATATTGTGTGAACCTCCTTTAACTATGATCTAAATGGCTAGTGCACTCTGAATCTACCCATTTAAAACTAAGCACATAATATATCTGTCCTTTATTTGGTCAGAGAAGGTTTGGTTGTTGGATCTTGTTCCCAAGTTATGAAAGGAAATCCAAGATAGAGTTGCGGGTGCAGCAGAAGGAATGCCAAGATCATGTAGTAAATATCTTAACCAGATGATCTCACTGGTGGCCATGGCGATGGATGTGTATTCGACTTCAACAAATGAACGAGACACAATGTTTTGTTTCTTGGTTTTCCAAGCGATAAGATTGTCCCCCAAGAAAGTGCAATATCGTGTGGTAGAGCGCCTTGTGATAGGACAACCAGCCCAATCTGAATCTATATAGCATGAAAGATGCATAGGGTTGTTAGCACATAATAAAATTCCTTTTCTAGAGTTTTTCTTCAAACATTTAAGCAGTTTCATGGCTGCATCTCAATGAGGTTGGCGAGATTCCTGCATAAACTGGCTAAGAATATGAACAGAATACGTGATATCAGGTTGTGTAATAGTTAAATATAGGAAACTTCTCACAAGTTGCCGGTATGAAGTTGGATCTTTAAGTGTTTCACCAATGTGAGCCAACTTTAAGTGTTACTCCATCAGAATGTCACTAGGTTTGGATCTAAGATATCCAACATCTTTCAATAGATCCAAAACGTATTTTCTTTGATTCAAGAAAATTTCATGTCGGGAGCGGGAAACCTCAATGCCTATGAAATATTTTAATTTTCTTAGGTCTTTAATGTGGAATTGTTCATGAAGTAAGGCCTTTAGTTTGGATATGAGAAGATTATCATTTCCAGTAATGATGACATCACCCACATAGACAAAAATGAATATCCTTTTGGTTCTCATTATCAAGGAAAATAAGGAATAGTCAGTCAAAGACTGCTTAATACCTCCATGCTTGAGGGCTTGAGAGAACTTGGCAAACCATTGGTGGGATGCCTGTTTAAGTCCATAAAGAGACTTATTTAAGCAACAAACCAGTTTCTCCCCCATTGTGGTATATCCGGGTGGTAGCTTCATGTATATTTCATCCTCGAAGTCCCCATGTAAAAAGGCATTGTTGATATTTAATTTGTACAATGGACAATTAGAAATGACTGCGACTGTAATAAGCACCTCATTGTGACAAGTTTAGCAACTGGGGTAAAAGTATCATGGTAGTCCAGACCTTCTTATTGTTTGTACCTCTTTGCCACCAAACATGCCTTGTACCTTTCAATGGAGCCATCAAAATTATAGTTGCATCTTAAAAACCCATTTATTTTCAATCGCCTTCTTTCCTGGGGGCAAGTCAGTAAGGGTCCAAGTATTGTTTTCTTCTAACGCCTTATCTCAGCTCTCATGGCCTCACACCATTTCTTATATTTCATAATAGTACGGTAATCCGTTGGTTCATCATGAGAAGAGATAGAAACCAAGAAAGTTACATGCTCTTTAGAAAATTGAGAAAAAAACAAGCAATGTAAAAGTGAAAAAGAGGACTACTTTACCTTAGAATCAGGTGTGTATGCGTAAAGTGCGGCATATGAACATTGGTTGTAATTTAGGTACGCAAGTCTGGTTTTAGTCCATGTAGATCTCCTGCATCGATCCGGTGGGTCCATAGAAACTGAGATGGGTGTGGTTTCAGGTAAGTTTTCATTAAATTCGAGGTGTGTAGGATTAATCGGATTGGATAAGATGGTTTTTGGATCTTGGTTTTGGTCATCTAAAACAGGAATGAGTAAGACATGGTCACTAAGGGTTTTCTCAACATGTGAATGAAAGAAAAACACATTCTCATAAAATATGATATCACGACTCACAAAAATAACTTGTTTGCTAAGATCGAATATTTTGTATCCTTTTTGTTCATGAGGATATCCAACAAAAATACACTTGTACGCATGAGCATCAAATTTGTGTTTGTAATTGATATTGTGGGCAAAGCGCAAACAATAAAAAACCTTTAAATATTGATATTTTGGTTTAGATTTGTACAACATCTCATATGGCATTTTACAAAATTGTTTATCCAATCCTGAGGTGGGTAATATGTTTATTAAATAAGCTGCCGTGAGAATACATTCACCCGCAAAATTTGATAGTCAAATTTGCTTGAAATCTTAAGGCTCTTGCAACTTCTAGTAGGTGTGTATGTTTGTGTTCAATTATTTCATTTTGTTAGGGTGTTGAAACACAATAATGTTGTTGTAAAATGCCATTGGTGGAAAGAAAATTTTGCATATCATGAGAAAAAAAACTTAGAACCATTATCAGACCTAATGCATTTAACTTGTGAGTTAAATTATACTTTAATCATATTAAGGCACACCGATTCGAATCAGATCTGCTAAGTATATGAACTAAGCAGATTTGGTCTGGATTTGCCGAATATATCATTTTTTTGGATTGTGACTTAGATCTATTTAGTTGTATGTACACACATTCAAATGTGTTTTTAATGTTATCATATTGAAGGTGTGTTTAGAACTGTCATTGTCAATGTGTTTGTTTTTAAGAGTTATCATATTGATTGTGTTTGTTTTAAGAGCTGACATAATGAATGCGTTTTTAAGATAGTCATTTTTGGCTATGTTTTAAGAACTGTGCATGATGTTTTCGAGTGCTGATCAGACCCATAACACATGTAGTATTGGGTGCTGATCAGACCCAAATCACATGTAGTATCGGGAGCTAATCTGACCTAAAATTTCACAGTTTTCAAGTACTGATCAGACCCAAAACACATATAGTTTTTGGGTGACTAATCAGACTCGAATACATATTGTATCGGGCACTGACCATACTTGAATACGTGCTGATCGAACTGGTTTACACAATGATGTTGATTTTAATAACTATGTTAGCAAGACTGTCATCAAATTATGTTTATATATATGTAAAAAATCAATGAATTTTAAAAATGATTTTAAAAATAACTATGTTTAAATAACTGTATGCATGCATGTTATTTCTCAGCATAGATATGCAATAGCCATGCATTTTCCAGCATGATGTGTTCTGCATAATCATGCATCAACAAAGTATTTCCACCATGTTATATTTCTGCATAAATATGCATCAATAATGTATTTTTCCATCATGTTATTGTTTCTAATAATGCAACCACTACATGTTGATGACAACATGTCGATGAACATGGTTTTACAGTTGTTTAAGGACCAAATTTACTATTGGTTATATAGGTGCAATCTGGGCCAGATTTGCCTATTGTTACATATGTGCAATCTGGACTAGATTTGCCACTGAACCACATATGTGCAATTTGGATCAGATTTGCCTCTTGTTACACATGTGAAACCAGAACCAGATTTGCCAATGATTGTTTATGTGCAAAACCGATTATATTTGTCATGGTACAAGGTAATGCATGTATTGAATATTGATTAGGCATGGCATACATTTCATTGGTACATTGTGAATGTTATGTCATACATATTGAAAACTCTGAAATGTAATTCAATATATGTATGAAGATGTTCATGTGCATATTTGAGAGTTTATGCATAAAATGAATCATGAAATAATGCATATTATAAGCATTTGTTCATATGCATATGCATATGCAATTTATCTTTTATGTACATTCTTTTTGTGTATGAATGGATGCACATTATAGACACGTTTCAATAGTTGTATGTGTGCGTGTTCATCAAGGATTTTGCATAAGATACATCGGTGGTCAGATGTGAACCACTGTAGGCCAGGTAGACCAAGAGCATGTATTTCTTCAAGATATGTGTTTGTACATTACAAAATTCACTTTTAAAATTATTGGTTTTCTAATTTAATTGCATTGTTAAATTATAGTAGGTCAGGTCCCATCTTGGGTTTTGCATGTTGATTTGCAAAATGGTTCTTTTGTAAAGAATTTTACTTTTGTTAAAAAGATAAAATAGATAAACAATGTAATTAATATTTTTTTTTCTTAGATGGCCCTTTCATGATAAGAATCCTGGATGGCAGTTTTGGAGAAACTGTGAGGATAATATAACTTTGTGTGCGTTTGTGCTCCTGAATTCAATAAGGTGGTTCACCTTCCGGATATAGTTTTACAGAGTTTTCAGCCACTTTTCTTGGGGGTGTTGTTGTAGACAAGCTGTTGTTATTGGTATACCAAGAAAGTGACATCAATGGATGTTGATTTCTCTAGTATCTCGACATTAGATGTTGATTTTTAATGTTTCGATGGATGATGTCGATTCCTGATATTAGTCAAGAAACAAGTGTGAAACTCAATAATAAAATACGAATTATGTGTTAAGCTACAACTGAAAACCTATCTTGAACTTCGAGAATTGTTGTGCCCGCTTTGAGTATCCGCGGGTTTAATGAAAAGTAACACTAAAATTATGTATATTTAATAAGGACATGTATGTAAAAGAGAACTCTGATAATAACTTAATAATTTATTATGCATGTGCATTGAATAATGAATATTTATTGTTTTGCACTAGTTCATGCATTCTTACTTGTTTTGTTTCATGTGAGATATTGTTATTATATAATACTTGTTTTAAAATGCTTGAATGATAAATGAATTATGAGATTGTTGTTTTTATATTTTCTCTAAATACTTTCATAAATTTGATTTATGTTTTTCTTGCCTATTTGAATTTTTAGAAGAATTTATACAAAGAATCTTTGATTCTTACCTAGTATTTCCAATGTTTATCTAAGAACCTAGAGCTCAGTGATGGGGATGACTGCCACAGGGAGCCTGCAAGATTGCGTGACTTACTTCTGATATTTTTTGACAGTGTGGCTCAAAATTTTTATTTTTTAATTTAATTTTATTCTCAGCCATTGATTTATTGATTAATAAAGTTAGTTTTTTTATTTGTTGGTTTAATGTAAAGATCACTTATAGTTTGGAAGTTGTTAAGTCTGTGAGACCGCGAATCCTTGGGTTTTGGTTTTTGTAATTGTTTAAAAAAAACTATTTTTTTTTACTGTTTACGGGGTTGAATTAGGATCGTTACAAGGGTCACACAACCAAAATGGCAAGTTCCTGTAGCATAGGTCTTAAAATACAAGTAGAACATTTGTACACAAAGGCTCCAAACCAACCTGATAACATACAAATGGGTTTGCTTGTCTGAGTAGCTAGTGCACGTCACCTTGTGTTGGGGCATTGCAAGTTCGAATCCCAATGGTATCATTGTATAACTGGTAGGGGTTTGCCTAACCCTAGCTTGCCTTAAAAAAAAAAACATACAAATGGGTTCCACTCATACCCTATGTCAATGCAAGTTGTTTTGATCAAATCAGAGTCCACATATGTGATCTACATCATTCATTTAGTAAAGATCGACATTTAAATCATCGAAATCTGGCTTGTGTGCTATTTTTTTTTAAATTAAAAAATCAATGATTGACAAAACATAAAATTTTGCAATTTAAAAATTCATTTTTTTCTTAAAAAAGTTGAGTCTATTCTTCTTAAATTGACCATGCTCAATCCACCTATAAGGCCCGATCTAATCAAAACAACTTGTATGATATGAAGAGGGATGATGACATAGGGGGATAAGTAGAACCCAATTTTTTTAACTTAGGTGTCAATCAAATGAAACTAGAATTGAAGAAGGCTTGTGGAAGCGGTGAAGCATGTGATCTAATTCAATGTGGGATGCTTTGACATGGTTTCTAACGAGCTAAAGCCTACAAACCCAAGCCAAAGTGAGATGGACTCACAATTGATCAGTTGTATGTTCTCCCCCATACTTTTTCTGAATTTATAACCCGAAGAAACCACACTAGGCACAAAGACCTGATTGTATTGGTTGCGCCTGCCATACCTACTGTCATCGTGCTGGCAGCGTAAAGCTTTGAGGTTAGGACCCCTACCCCTGAGGCCTATGCTACACATTGGCTTGCACAGAGGGGCGACATCCATGAGAATCGAACCTGAATTGCTCGTCTAGTAGCCAAGGTCCCACCCCCACTATGTCAACCCCCTTGGGGTTGTTTTCCCCGTACTTGCAAGTGTATCAACTAGAATCTTATCAAAGGCTTTGCAGTAAAACTCCATTCAAGAAAAACAAAAGGACACATAATATATAGAGATGTCAATGTGACATTTTATATAAAAAGAAATTTGATTCTGCAGATGAAATAGACATGGAATTGGAAGGGCATTCATTTTTGTGCAAGCTCATCAATCTTTGATGGTGGCTCTTTCATCATATTGCTGTAAAAGCAAATGACAGAAATATCACTAGTTGAAAAATTGTGGAAAGAGCTGCAGCTGGGTATATATTTCTAGGTATAGGCAGAGGGTACTTCAAGGCTTTTTACTTTTACCAGAGTGGAGGAGTCTGCCAGTGATAGATAGGTTTTGCATCGATAAATTTTAAAAAAACTTTTACATTTCATGTCACCAAAAAGAGATGATACATACCAACGTGGCTCCATTTCCCCATGTGTTGGGATGTTGCAAGTTCAAAATCCAATGGTATGTTGTATTACTGGTGGGGGTCTACCTAACCCCAGCTTGCCTTTCAAAAAAAAAAAAAGATGATTTTGTCTGGTAGAAGCAGCTAGTGCACATCACCTTGTGTTGGGACGCTGCAAGTTCGAATCTCAATGGTATCATTGTATAACTGGTAGGGGTCAGACTAACCCTAGCTTGCCTTTAAAAATAAAATAGATGATATAATATCGTTCGAGGCTTTTTGTTTTGGTATATCAAAGTTCAATTAATGTCTTAAATGAAATTATCAAAATTACCATTGTTACCCATGTAGTAAGTCGGGTCCTGCATCAAGTTGAAGGCACAAGATCAAATCCCGTTGGCGCATGGGGGTTGCTGATGCTCTATCATGAATGAAGCAGATAAGGTTGGGTGGTCATGTCTTACCTCGCAAGAAAGCCGACCCATTAAGTAACCCGATTCTCAGTAGGGTTTTATTTGTCATAAAAAAGATCAAAATCAACCTTAATACTTGATATAGTATTTTTTTTTAAACTCCTAATTAAAATTATTTTTTTGAAGTGTACTTGATCTAGAATTTAAAACCCCAAAACCGAGAAGGGAACAAAGACTGGACGAGGGGCACCAATTGCTAGAGCTCTGGCTGACAAATATAGCAACTTCATAGTGCTCTAAGTGGGAAGACATGCCGCAAATTGCGTAAAAGACAACATTATTTTTACTTTGCATTTATTAAAGGCTGCACCCCTTAGAGGGCTAAGTGGTGGGCCCAGTATGAAGTCTAAGGATCCACACTTGAGATATTGACTTGATTGGTAAACGAATCTAACAAACTGAAATGAGGTCCTCAAGGTCTGCACTTTTTTCTGTAACAAGCTCAAGCTAAACAAGCCGAGTTTGAGCTAGCCCATTTACAAGAAAAGTACATTGTTTTAAAGATGAAAGTATTCGAGTTTGAGTTTGAGAAAGTTCATTGTTTTAAAGCTTGAAGCAATAAGAGTTAGTCCATCCTTAGGGCAAGGGTGTTGGTGACCGAAGATTACCAACTTTGGCAGAAAACTTAGCCATAAAAAATAATAGGAGTTGAAGTCCAAACCTAATGTTTACAAGCTACATATTTTTACTGTTTACTTTGCACCAGATTATGAGATATATGTAATACCCCGATCTGGGACCTCGATAATCTAAGTCTGGTTGGTATTATTTTTCAGAGAAAAAAAAACATGCAAAGTTCATACCGAGAAAACATGGTTAATTTTTTTTTTTCAATAACTCACTTTCTTTCACAAAGTTCGTTATTCATAACATAAGAAAATACATGAATGTTTAATAACAAGAAAATGAAAACTACCAAGTACTCTACTGAAATAGTCGTTCACGTCCTACCTGCGCTAGTGTGCCTACAACCTACAATTATAATTATAGAGGGAGTGGGTCTACAACCCAGTAAAGAATAATTATAAGCAAATAAAGACTTTAACTTGCAACTGTAGTGGACTCTAAGCCCCTAGTTTGAGTTTAATTTTTGACACAACACACAAGGTTTGTAGGTTTTAATTATTCTCCTTTAAACTCTCTCAAATACTCACTCACACCAAACTAAATTACTAGGTCGACTATACCGGTCACAACCATCTATGGGCGCAACAACCCGCGTAGAACATCCAAATTCTACATGTTGGCCAGACAATGAACCATACACTCCCAGTGATCCCCGGACCACCAAACACTGTAGCAAAACAAAAAAGAGACCCCACTGATAGCTAGTTAGAAGGTCAGGCTTAATCTCAATCTCGACATGGTTCATGCTACATCCTAACTATAATGACTTTCAAACATTCATGGTTGTCTAGAGTCTCAAACACTGTGTGAATATAACCCTAAGTTATATTTTAAGTTTATTGCATTGAACCATATTCTCAAGCTCATGTTTTACTCATTCTCTCATGAGTGATATCGTAAAATGATCACGATAGATCTCACTCTTAATCTCATAATGATATTAGGGTTCACACTTATCTCATACTAAGCATGCAACGATGTAGAATCTCTACATCGTTAAATCACAAGCAGCCCACTCTCCATGGTGGCTGCACTCTGGCCGTGAACCAGGTAACCCTTTTTACAGGTCGCTACTTTCAAGATTTAAGGGGTTATGCGTGCTAATCTTAATGTAAAAGTCATATGACATGAGTAGAGTAAAATGACTCAAGGCTAATCACAATCTCATCATGATGCAAGTTATTTGCAATTTATAACACATATATGCCATCGGAAAGCAATTACTTTCTAATATATATGACATATCACAACTAACATGTATATATAATTATCTCATAATTTTGTGTATGGTCGTTACATATCATGTTGACACTCAAGAGTTATATTTCTAATAATGCTAATTTATAATATTATAATAACCTGCAACACAATATGGTTTATTCACAACTAAAATTACTTATAATATCTCTTACATCGAATACGAATATTGTGTTGTAGCCACAATCGAGTCTTAAGAGGCTCTAACAGTAGGATCTGATCATCACACAAGCATATTCGTATCAATATACATAACTTCTTATATTTTGATAAAATTATCAAAATAACCCTCATGACTTGACTCGTCAAACCTCAATTTTTGTGCCCATAAATTGACCAAAACCAAATGACAAGAAGATTTTTCTCTAGGATATGAATTCAGTGCACCAAACCACACTCAATTTTGAGTTCGAAGTGCAAAGTTATGCCCATTTTACTTAAGCGAATCTTGGGTACACACACAAGGGTACTTTAGTTATTTTGAAAATTATTCTCAAAATTCAAAAATGAATCATAAACTAATTCTAGATACATTTTGTATCTAGATCCAAACCCATTTTTTATCTTTATCCAGAACTGGTCCATCCAGTTATGAGTTGGATCTGGATCCAAAACTATTATACTAGATCCATACCAGTTCTGATCTAGATCCAGAACCGATCTATTCAGTTGGATCAAGATCTTGTTCTGATCTGAATCCAGTACTGATCCAAACCAGATCTAGTTTCATTTGGATCTATCCAAACTAACTGGATCAGAATGGATCTAGATTCAGTCGGATTCAGATTAGACCGGATCTAAACTAAGAACCGAGACTCAGTCCGACCCAACTCAATCTAGTTCACACCCAGACCAGTTCAGTCTGAACCGGTTTGGTCAGACTGATTCAGTATGAGCCGACTCGATCTGATCTGATTCAGTCTGAACCGGTTTGACTCGAAACCTCTTTTTTTTAATCTTACCTAGTTTAGTCTGGGTGAGACCCAGACTACCTGGTTCGATTTGGATCGCACCTAGACTGACCTAGTCTAATCTCATATAAACAAAACGATGGGCGAAAGGGGCATCACCCCTTCCATCTTTCCTCTTCTCAAACACAAAGGGGCCGACCCTCTCTTGGTTTCTCTCCATTGCTGAGGGATCGCCCACCGACGTCGGTCGACCGACCCCCCCCCCCTCTCTCTCTTTGTTTCAGGGTTTTCTATTTTTTTTTTGTTTCTTCTCCAGCAACTCGCCGACAGCCATGGCTACCATCCCTCTATTCAATCGAAAAAACGAAAAAGGCAAGACACTTACCTCTTGACGGTGAGCTCCAATAAGCTTCCTCTTCTCTCTACAACTCGTTTATTTCTCTCTCTCTTTTCTTCACGTTTCTCTTGCTCGATCGGTGGTGGGGAAGGCACACCGTGAGTGTTTTTATAGCCCTCGCAGTGGGTGAGGATAAACCTCACCCCCCACATCGATCGCAGGGGGTGAGGTTTATCCTCATTCCCCATTTCCTTCTTTACGCGATTTGGGGAAGGTGGTTCCCCGATTTTAAGGAAACCGTCTCTCTCTTTCCTTTTTTTTAAACTTCTTCCCTTCGACGATTTTGTCGGAGGTGATTTTATAATATAAGACACATTTAAAATAGAATATGGACAAACCAAGACGATCCAAAAGCATGTTTTTCATGTTCAGCCTGCCAAGCATGTTATAAGAGTTTGAATGAGCTCTTTATTTGGGCTTAGGGTTACCAGGCTTCCGTGCCAAATCTACGAGTGGTAGCTGTAGATTCCGTTCTTTAGTGTAAATACAAAGGTGAGAAGATCTTACTTCCCATCCCAAATGCATAAACACCCATCCCAGCTACAAGTTTCCAAACGACTACAGACCAAGCTTTTGCCGAATGTATAAATTCCTATCCCAGCTCCTAGTTTCCAAACATGGCCTTAGTTCACGTGACTACAAATTTTCTCCCACCATTAAAGCATACACGGACTTGACTTGTTTACTCGTGACAATGAAATCGAATCTTAGTTGGTCTGCAACATCTTGACTTTATGACTTGCTTTAGTCAGCCACGTGGTTGGACATGTCATACCAAGATATGTTCAATATGTATTCATTGATTAGTGGGACAGAGTGATGATTCATAGAACTTAAGGAGAAGGAGAGATGTAATGATCTCTAGTCATGTCACAACAAATGGTAGTTATGGTGCACCAATCATGATGGAAACTATATTGATGTCTTATTGACATGTCGTTATTGATTGTCATGAATGGTATCCTGATATATAGGGTTAAGACACAGAAAATGATCATGTTACGATGCCCAGATTAGGGTGGAATCGAAAGGCACAAGATCTAACCCACCCCGACCCCCACCTCTCATTTTCTCTCTCTCTCTCTATTGAATCCTGAATAATGAATACTTGATTTTGACTAAAATATTAAAGGTTTTATATTTTTTTGTCGATCAGCATAAATATAAGCATTGCCAATTAGCATAAATGCAACAACCAATAAAAAAAAAAGTATGTATCTGATTTGTTTTTTTTAGAGAGTGCATTTGTGCCCACCCTAAGTTAAATTGCTGGGGGCTCAGACACTGATGATGCCGTGATGTGATTGATGATGGCGATTCGGACGCATGCATTTCCCAACCCTGCCATCAATCCATCTGCACTTCAAAGTCTCCTCAGAGTCTCCACATGGGTGCTTTGCAAAGTTATGGGTTTGCTTTTCAAGGACGTTAAGCTGACCCTTAAAATGAAGTTTTCCCAAACACTTTTATCATTGTTGTTGCACCTAATCACCCTCCATCCTTGCATCATACTAATAATTATTGAGCATGATCCATCACCTGGTCTGCTTTGACTGCATGTCTTCAAACAAAAAGTAACGTTTAATAGAGGGCGTTTGCTTGTCACGGAATAGTGTGCCATGCACGGCACCTCTTCAGTGGATTCCTCTGCTACAGAAACTGAATCGGACACTCCATGAAAACCGATTTTGTGACAAAAAAAAGGGGTCCAGCGCTGTAAAATGGTACACCCGTCTAAGCATTTTCATGAAGTTAAGTTTGTTTTGGCATTGTGGGATCCATGAAAATGAATGCCCGATGTCTATTTTTTTTGTGACGTGAATGCCTCCCCCCTCTGCTGTAACAGGAGCTCATCGCAATATGTCGCCCTAAATATTTTGGATCACCCTTTGACGATACACCATCTGCTTCAACATGAGCTTTAATTGACGATGCACCCTTTGACGATACACCATCTGCTTCAACAGGAGCTTTAATTGACGATGCACCCTTTGCCGTCGTCTGCTGCCGCTGGAGCACCCTTTGTCACTGTCTACAATCGTCATAGCACCCTTTGCCGTTGTCTGCTATCGTCAGAGTACCTTTTGTCGTCGTTGTCGTGTATTATCGCTGGAGCACCCTTTGTTATTGTTTGTTCATGAGAAATAGTTGAACTACCAGAAAAATCAGCATTCGGTCTATTGTTTATTATGATACCAGGGTGCAAGCGTCAAACTGATTAGACAAAGAATAACCATTTATAACAGAGATAATGGTGGCAACATCAAACTGAGTAGAGTAACGATTTATAATAGAAATAAAATAAGAAAATTTCTATAAGAGATTACGATTTACAGTAGAAATCAGATCAGAGAGTAACGATTTACAGTAGAAATCAGATCAGAGAGTAGCGATTTACAGTAAAAATCAGATCAAAGAGTAACGATTTATAATAAAAATCAAATAAGAGAGTAGCGATTTATAGTAGAAATCAAATCAAAGAGTAACAATTTACAATAGAAATCAGATCAGAGATTAGCGATTTACAATAGAAATAAGATCAGAGAGTAATGATTTACAGAAGAAATCAGATCAGAGAGTAACGATTTACAGAAGAAATCAGATCAGAGAGTAGCGATTTACAGTAAAAATCAGATCAGAGAGTAGCGATTTATAATATAAATCAGACCAGAGAGTAGCGATTTACAGTACAAATCAGATCATCATTTGATTTTCAACATCCTTCAATAAATCGTTGTTCGATTTGTAGTGTTCTTCAGTAAATCGTCACTCGACTTACTACTTTCTTTAGCAAATTGGTATTTTGATTTGTGGTATCCTTCGACAAATCACCATTGTGATTTGTAGTCCTTTTTAGCAAATCGTCATTCAATTTGTGATATTCTTCAATAAATCATAATTGTGATTTATAATTTTCTTTAGTAAATCGCAATTACGATTTACAATGTCTCTTAGTAAATCGCAATTACGATCCGTGAAAGAGGGGAGAGAAAAAATCTGGAAGGGGCGTTGGAGATGAGCGAGAGAGGAGGAAGAAGGCGGTTGGCGATCAGTGGATGGCCATCGAGCGAGAGAGAGAGAGAGAGAGAGAGAGAGAGAGAGAGAGAGAGAGAGAGAGAGAGAGAGAGAGTTGGGGAAGATTAAGGAAGGCGATGGAGGGTCGTTGGAACTTTTTCGAAAACCAGTGCCCATCTTGAAAATTTTCATGAAGATGGTTCTTTTTAAAAGTTTTTCTCAAAAAGCGATTTTAACTACGAGAACATTTTCAAAAAGAGTTTTTTCTATGCTATTTTTTTCGTATTTTGGATTTCTATTTTTTTGGTATTTTTGAAATAACAATTCTGAAAACTAAAGGATTTTAAACTAATTTTGCGAAAATTTAAAAATCTTTACAAAAGAAGGGTTTTCTGAGAATTCAGATTTTTGATATTTGGAAATTTCTTAAGAAAACGGGTTTGGATCCGAAATTTGAGAAGATATTTGAGTTTCAGACCTCGAATCGAGAGATATAAGACAATGAATCTAAATGGATACCGGATGGATCGATCCAAGCCTGTCAAAATTTATTTTTGATATTTTTATAAATTTGGTTTAAAATTAGATAACGAGACTCGGATTTGGATTTTGATACTGGATCCGGATCTGAAATTGAGTCAGATATAAAAGATGGATTTGATTCCAGTAAATCCGAGAAATAAACTAGAATTTTGAGTGAAAATGAGGTTCAAGGTCAAAAAGGGAATTTTCTTAGATTTTTTGGAAAATTTGGGGTGTTCACACTAGGTTGCTCATCTCCGACGTCAGAAATATGACTGTGGGCAATATCCTCTTGAATAATGTGTTAGTTGTTCCTTCAATAAAGAAGAACTTGATATCTGTAAGTCAGCTTACTATAGACAGTGATTTGATGCTTGAGTTTTATGACAATTATTTTCTAATTAAGGACAAGAAATCTCGAAAAGTGATAGCGCCAGGTCATAGATCGGGGGATCTCTACACATTCCAGCTAGACTCTCAAAAGCATAAGCAGGCATTATTTTTCAACCGGCAGCGGATAGTCGACTTCGACACATGACATAGATGACTCGGTCATCCGAATATGCAGACAATTGACTTCTTGTCTAAACAAAATTTGATTTCCAGTTTAAATAAAATGAACAATCATTTTTGCTCTAGTTGTGCTATTGCCAAGTCTACCCGGTGACCTTTTAAGGAATCTTTTTTCAATTCTAGTATGCCTTTTGAAAAAATGCATTGTGACTTATGGGGGGCTGCTCCTGTCACCTCTAAGCAAGGATTCAGATATTATGCAGCTTTTGTCGACGATCACTCTTGTTATACTTGGATCTATGCATTACGAGCTAAATCTGATTTTTTTGTCAAGTTCAAAGAATTTCATAAAATGGTTGCAAACCGGTTTAAGAAAACTCTGCAAATTTTTCAATCTGATGGGGGTGGAGAATTTATTTTGACAGAGTTTCAAAATTATCTCAAGGATCACAACATCATTCACAACATGTCATGTCCCAAAACTCCTGAACAGAACGGTCGCATAGAACGCAAGCACAGAAGTATCATGGAACTCAGCTTGAGTATGTTGTTTTGTGCAGGCATGCCTATTGAACATTGGTTAGATGCCTTTTTTACCGTCGTCTGGTTGCTTAATCGGCTTCCAAGTTCGATTTTAGATATGAAAACTCTGTATAAAAAAAAATTAAGGGTGCCTGAATACTCATATCTTTAAACTTTTGGAGCTCAGTGTTTTCCTCAATTACGTGATTATACCAAACACAAATTTGAGCCTCGAGCGTTGTCATGTGTCTTCACTAGATAAAGTGATACATACAAAGGATATTGTTGTCTTCACGTTCCTACAGGATGGGTCTATATTAGCCGACATGTCATATTCAACGAAGATTGCATGCCTTTTAGAAATCAAGTTGCTCTGTCTACCAAGAATGTCGAACTTGTTGTTTTTAGCGACTGGTTTCCTGATTCTGAATCAGCAGCTCCACCGATAATACCATCAGCTGCACCACTCCCAGAGCAGGCTGATCCAAGGCTCTGCAATACTCCCTTTGTCTTAGAATCAGCCGACTCACCACTACAACTACACCTTCCCTTCAAGACAACCATGAACTTGTCGTAACTCATCTTGACTCTGCCGCCATTTTGAACGAAGCTTCCTCACCTGCTAACTCTCACAACATGATCACGCGTGATAAAGATGGGATTATTTGGCCCAATCCAAAATATTTTTTGGCCCACCTTGATGTTCCCTCTGAACCTAAGACTGTTAAATCGTCCCTTAAGGATCCTCTCTGGGTAAAGGCTATGAAAGAGGAAATGAATGCCCTTCATGCCACTCAAACTTGGGATCTTGTTCCTCGCACATCCTCCCAGAACATCGTCGACTTCAAATGGGTCTTCAAGACCAAACTAAAATTCGATGGCTCCCTCAAACGACTCAAAGCTCATCTCATCGCAAAGGGATTTTCACAACTTCAAGGTGTGGATTTTGTTGATACTTTTTCTCCCATCATCAAACCTACCACCATTCGGATTGTTCTTTCTATTGCCTTACACCATGGATGGACTATCAGATAGTTGGACATCAAAAATGCATTCTTACATGGCTTTCTTGACGAACCTGTTTTTATGCAACAACCTCCTGGCTTCAAAGATCCTCTTAACCCTCATGACGTCTGTAAACTGAAACGAGCTCTTTACAGATTACGGCAATCTTCTCGCACTTGGTTTGACAGATTCAACAATTTTCTTCTCGGTCTTGGATTCTTTTGTAGTGTGGGAGACTCTTCTCTCTTTGTTTGTCAAGCTTCTGAAGGAACTATTTAATTGCTTCTCTATGTTGACAACATCATTATTACAGAGAGTAATCTATCACAACTTAGTCGGGTGCTGAATCTCCTTCACAACGAATTTGCCATGAAAGATCTCGACTCTTTACACCATTTTCTCAGCATCCAGGTTCAAGCTCTTCCAAGTGGCCTCTTTTTTAATCAAGCTCGCTATGCTTATGAAATCTTAGAACAAGCTCGAATGGTTGCATGCAAATCAGTCTCCACACCGATGGTGACTCATCCCCATGAGTCAGCCTCGGATCAACTTTTTGCCGATATTCAATATTATCAGAGTCTCGCTGGCAGCCTTCAGTATGTAACTTTTACCCGGCCTGATCTCTCCTTCAACGTCAACTACATCTGTCAGTTAATGCACTCCCCACTATGCATCACTTCCAGTTGCTTAAACGCATACTTATATATATCAAAGGCACCATTCATTATGTCCTACGTCTTCTTGCTCCCAACCGATTTTCTCTCTATGGATTTTCGGAATCTGATTGGGCAGGGTTCTCTCTTACTCATCGCTCCAACACGGGTTTCTATATTTATTTTGGAGGAAATTGCATTTCTTGGAGTGCTAAGAAACAACCTACCGTCACTCGTTCCAGCACTGAGGCCAAATATCGGGCTCTCGCCTCTAGCACCGCTGAAATCACATGGATCACCTTCATCCTTCGGGACTTGGGCATTTATCTTTCTCAAGCGCCTGTCTTATTTTGTGACAACTTGTCTGCCCTACATATGACTATCAATCCAGTGTTTCACAGCCGCACCAAACATATTGCTATTGATTATCATTTTGTACGTGAAAAAGTCTCACACGGGCAACTGGAAACTTGATTTGTTACATCTCGGGAACAAACTGCTGACATTCTCACAAAACCTCTATCCAAAGGCACCTTTATACCTCTTTGCTCCAAGCTTGGTCTTTGCTCACCTCCGACTTCAAGCTTGACAGGGGGTATCATCAGCGATAATCTCGCAATGCATAGTGATACAGTTGATGATAAACTTGCCATATCTAGTTATGATATGCAAATCCATCGAGATAAGAAAGATCTCAGCAACCGTCTTAATATTGATCCTAAATCTGTTGCAGATCCATATTTGGTGGAGATTGACAGCGGCCAATATGGCAATGATATTAATATAAAATGAAAACAAAGGCTCAATAAAGTTTAAGTTAGTCTTCTACGGTGGAAGTAGGCAATACGCCGAACCACGTACATTCGTCCCATTATCTTCTTATTTCGTTTAGTTATATGTTCCTCCTCCAAAGCAGGTTATATGTCCCCCCCCATTAGGGCAGTTAGCTACATCTCATGTTCGGGGGGTCCCAAAGAGCACCACGTATATAAGCATGTGTGTCTTGTATCCCCATGTTTGTCAGCATTAATTAGCGCCGGAGTTTGATGCGATTGCAAAGACTTAAGTACCCTCTCCTCCATTGGTGCCAAAAAAAATAATGATTCTAGAAAAGGAGTGGTTGTAAAGACTTAAGTGTCTCGAAGATGATTATTTAAGACTCAGTCTCTGCACTGCAGGATTATCTGAGAAAGAAATCTCTCTTGGAGGAGGCCATGAACATCAACCCTCTGACTCTCTCTCTCCCTTCTCTTTCTGCTTCTGTGCACATCCAGCAGAAGATCCTACATTGCTCCATCAAGCACCGACTGACCTGCACATTGACTGTTGCGGATCCTGATTCAGAGTTTTTACCCTTACAGGAGGAGGGTTTAGGGGCTCCTCCCAGCGTGGGTAGCATCATTCAACTAAATGAGTTGTAGATCCTGATTCAGAGTTTTTACCCTTACAGGAGAGAGGTATGAGGGCTCCTCCCAGCATGGGTAGCATCATTCAACTTGAAGAGTATGATTCAGAGTTTTTACCCTTACAGAAAGGGGGGTCTGAAGGCTCCTCCCAGCATGGGTAGCATCATTCAACTTGAAGAGTTGTGTGATCTGATTCAGAGTTTTTACCCTTACAGAAGGGGGGTCTGAGGGCTCCTACCAGCGTGGGTAGCATCATTCAACTTGATGAGTTGTGGAGCTTGATTTAGCGTTTTTGCCTCTTATAGGAGGAGAGTTTGGGGGTTCTTCCCAGCGTGGGTAGCATCGTTCAACTTGATTCATTATGGAGCCTGATTTAGAGTTTTTGCACCCCCGGCGCGGGTCCCGAATGTCGTGGTCAAAAAATGCACAAAGTGTGTTGATGAGAAAGACATATGTTTGTTCCAAGCAAGGTTGGAAGAAATCAATGGAAAATTCAACAAGTAGCATGCCAGAATCAAGATGTGGATGTCAAGTGAGAATGGTGTTGTGCAACTCAAATAACACAGAATAATAGGGGTCTGATTTTTAGTTAAAATGAGGAATAAAATGATAATAGAAATCGCTGAAAATTTACAAAAATAAACTAGACTAAAAAACAAAGACACCACTTTTTACGGATTTGGAATATGATTTTCGGTTAGAGAGATATGACCCTGACAAGTTGCTCCTAATTTGGGTAGCGATTTACAGTGTTTTGCTTACTGAACAACACTACAAATCACTATAGTGATTTTCGAAAGACACTACAAATTGCTATATTGAGATCCAACAACACTATAAATCGCTGTGGGACTCGTTGGAGACCCCAAAACACTATAAATCGCTATAGTGATTTGCAGAAGACACTAGATATCGCTATTGAAAAGCCGAATAACACTATAAATCGTTGTGGGCTCGTTGAAGACCTCAAAACATTATAAATCACTATAGTGATTTGCGAAAGACACTATAAATCGATGTTGAAAAGTCGGATAACACTATAAATCGTTGTGGGGCTCGCTGAAGACCCAAAAATACTATAAATCGCTGTAGAAAAGCCCTATAATACTACAAATCATTGTTGGAAGGCCAAAAAAAAATTGGTCCGGAGGGCGCTGCCCCCCGGGATCCGCGCCGGGGGGGAGCCCCGAGACCCTCCTCCTATAAGGGCAAAAACTGTAAATCAGGATCCACAACTCATCAAGTTGAATGATGTTACCCATGCTGGGAGGAGCGCCCAAACCCCCTCCTATAAGGGCAAAAACTATGAATCAGGCTTCACAACTCATCAAGTTGAACGATGCTACAGTCAGTGTGCAGGTCAGTCGGTGTTTGATGGAGCAATGTAGGATCGCCTGTTGGATGTGCACAGAAGTAGAGAGAGAAGGGAGAGAGAGTGAAAGGGTTGATGATCAGGGCCTTCTCCAGGGAGAACTCTTTGCCTCCCTTGATTTCTTCTTTAGAGAGAGAGAGGCTTTTACAGTGTTTTACGGAGAAAGAAGAAGAAGACTTTGAAGAGTCAACATCATCCTCGACTTTCTCGATGGAGGACATGTTTGTCCTTTTTTTGAACTGTTTGTTTTTTCTTTTTTGAATGAAGGGCATTTTTGTCATTTTCTCAAACCATCACTTTATGAGTAGAATAGCAAGAAAGGGTACTGAAGTCTTTGCAACCACACCAGACTCCAATGCTAAGTGATGTCAACATACACGGGAATACGAGCCCCATGTGCTTGTATACGTGGTGCTCATTTAGACCCCCGAACACAGACGTGGGATTCAGTGAATTTTCGAGGGAGAACATACACCACCTTCTCGTTCCTCCTCTCCAGCAACTCCCTTTTTACGGTGCCCATATCCACACCTTCAGTTGACATAATGAGCGCCGGCATCCCCATAGGAAGTTTGTCCCCTGCCCACCACCACCACCACCACTACCACCACTACCACCCACATCTCAAAAGCATCAACTCATTTCATAATAATCAATTTAAGAGCTACAAGAGTCGTGGTTAGGCGATCTTTCAAACACTTACAAAATACTTGAGCTACACAAAACACAAAAAAACGTTAATGCGTGTAGCGATTTTCGACGCTAGCAGTGATTTTCTGAGTAAAACACAAAACACAGAAATTCGCTACACACGCAGCGATTTTCTGTGTTTTGTGTGGCCTGAGTAGTTTGTAAAGTAAAGTACTCAGGCTCCGATCACTGAATCTGGTCTGGAGCTAAAGGAGACATTGCATGCATGCCATGCCATGGTAGGCAATTACCTCGATCAACTTGCCATGTACACCAACATTTACCGTACGTTTTTGCTAGGTTCTTCAGCTCTGCGCTTTGCACCATCTCCGGCACTCCTGGATTCACCCACAGCCCTGTTTTTATATATCGGATACAGAAGAATTATTAATGTTTCTTTCAACATAAATCAGTTATAATATATTCACCAAAGCAACAATGAATTGTTGGGATTTCCGGCGAGGATTTTCCGGCGAGGCGGCAAGCCAGACGGCGTCACTTTATGGCAGTGGCCCTGCAAAGCAAACAATGAACAGAGAACAGACAAACACGCTAGGCGTACCTGAGGCGGCCATTGAAGGAGGTTGGAGGTCGCCGGAGAAAGAGATTCTTCAACTCAGCCTGTCCGCAGCCACCACAAGCGCAGGCCTCCTTATGCAGACGGTGAGTCGACCTCTTCCCTCCTCAAGTTTCTGTATTTTTCACTTACGTTAAGGGTTGCTTATGAAACCCTTTTATAAGTCATGAAATGGGAACGGTTGAGTAACCGTTCCCTCTGTTTTCAGGTTTAACGGAAGGAACACTTCATGTGGGGAAGCGTTACCCACATCATGGGTAACCACCACCAACGTGGTGGTTTAACCCAACATTCTCCCACTTGTTCCGACGATAAACCTTTTAACCAGAAAACCTTATGGGAATAACTTGATGAATAGAATGACCTTTATATTCTATTCTAAAGGTCCTTAGTTGAATCTCTAATCCTTATGAGATTAACAACAACCATAATGAGAATCAAATGACTGAAAGTGATCACTTTATTTATATGCATTTGTCAAAAAGAGTTTAACAATCCCATCCTCATTACATGTTCGGAATATAATCCCGGTGCTAGCCCTTTAGTAAGAGGATCTGCGATCATCTCTTTGGTACCAATATTGACAATATGCACTAAATGATTCTCCGTCCTTTCTTTAACAACAAAATACTTCAATTCCATATGCTTGCATGACGTAGTACTTTTGTTGTTGTTTGAAAAAGACACCGCAGCTTCATTATCACAGTAGACCTTCAGTGGCTTCCCAATGGAATCGACCACCTTTAACTGTGATATGAAGTTCTTTAACCATATAGCCTGCGAAGTAGTCTCGTACAATGCAATGAATTCTGCCTCCATGGTGTGGGCAGCAGTGGTCGTCTGCTTTCCACTCCTCCAAGAGATCGCTCCCCCAGCAAGTAAGAAGACGTACCCAGTAGTAGACTTTCTACTATCAAGGCATCCTCCTAAATCCGCATCTGAGTAGCCAATGACCTCGAGGTGATCAACTTTATGATACGTTAACATATAGTCTTTTGTCCCTTGCAAATACCGCAAGACTTTCTTGGCAGCCTTCCAATGGGGTAAACCTGGATTAGACTGAAATCTGCCAAGTACCCCTACTGCAAAAGAAATGTCTGGTCGAGAACATGTCTGCGCATACTGCAAGCTGCCAACAACTGATGCATATGGATAAGCACTCATCTGTGCTTTGTCAATATCGTTCTGTGGACAATCCTTTAGGCTCAGCTTGTCACCTTTTGATATGGGTGTAGAAGTAGGAGAACAATTCTCCATCCCATATCGCTTTAACACCTTTTCTATATAGGATCTTTGGAAGAGGCCTAGAAACCCTTTTGCTCGGTTTCGACGAATCTCAATGCCAAGAACATAAGCAGCCTCACCCATATCTTTCATATCAAAATGTGATGCAAGAAACTGTTTTGTCTCTGAAAGTAACTTCATATCGTTGGTTGCAAGTAAGATGTCATCCACATACAACATCAATATAATGAACTTACTCCCACTTTCCTTAAGGTATATACATTGATCAATAATGTTTTCTGTAAACCCGAAAGTCACAATGACTTGGGAAAATTTAATATACCATTGTCGGGAGGCCTGTTTAAGTCCATATATTGATTTGTTAAGCTTACAAACCAAACAATCATTTTCAGAGAAACCAAGAGGTTGTTCCATGTATACCTCTTCATTTAAATCCCCGTTGAGGAACGCTGTTTTCACATCCATCTGATGTAGCTCTAAGTCATAATGAGCTACGAGGGCCAGAATAATCCTCATTGACTCCTTAGTTGAGACAGGAGAAAATGTCTCATTATAGTCAATGCCCTCCATCTGGGTGAATCCTTTAGCAACCAATCTTGCTTTATGTCTCTCTATGTTACCTTTGGAGTCTTTCTTGGTCTTAAAGACCCATTTACACCCTACGGGCTTTACTCCTTTAGGTAACGTGACAAGATTCCACACTTGATTTTTAGCCATAGAGTCTAACTCTTCTTTCATGGCTTCAATCCAGTGCGAAGATTGTTTGCTCTCAACAGCTTCCATAAAATTCAACGGGTCATCATCCATATCTATGAAATCACTAGGCTCCTGAAGGTACACCACATAATCAGGATGTATGGCAGATCTCCTAATCCTTGTGGATCTCCAAACAGGTCGTTCCTCAGGCTCAGATGAAACCTGATCATCCTGCTCGTGTTCTTCCGCATTGTCCACAATAGGTTCACTTTGGATTTGTGCATTAACAATCGAATGATCAACCACATTATCATTAGGAATAACAATGTGGTATCTTTCGATGTTTTCCTTAACAGGTGATAAAACTGGATCATGTATTTCCTCAAAACCAATGCTTTGAAGTGCACTTAATCCTACTGAACCATCTTCTAGGAATTTAGCCTTATCTGTTTCAACAATCTGTGGTGAGTGAGATGGGCAATAAAACCTGTACCCTTTTGATCTTTCTGGATAACCAATGAAATATCCACTGGTTGTTCTTGGATCAAAGACTTTAATGTGGGGGTTATACAGTTTAGCCTCTGCAGGACATCCCCATATGTGCATATAAGACAGTGATGGTTTCCTACCTGTCCACAACTCGTAAGGAGTTTTAGGCACAGATTTCGTAGGAACCTTATTCAAAATATGCACAGCAGTCCTTAAGGCTTCACCCCACAACTTTATGGGAAGTGTTGAATAATTCAACATAGCCCTGACCATTTCTTTAAGCGTACGATTTCTCCTTTCAGCTACACCATTCTGATAGGCACTACCAGGCATGGTATATTGAGGCACAATGCCTTCCTCTTTAAGAAATCGCGCTAATGGTCCTTCCCTTTGCCCCATCTCAGTAAACCTACCATAATATTCGCCACCTCTATCAGACCTGACTATTTTAATAACCTTATCGGTTTGTTTCTCTACTTCTTTCTTAAATTTTTTAAACATCTGAAAAACATCAGATTTTTCGAAAATCAAGTAGAGATACATATACCGAGAATAGTCATCAATAAAGGTAACGAAATATTTTTCGCCTGTGTAACATGGGGAAAACGGTCCACATACATCCGTATGGACTATTTCTAATATCTCACTACTGCGTTTGACACCCTCTTTATATGTGTTTGTATGCTTAGCCTTTATGCAATCAACACATGGGTCATTGTCAGTAAAATCTAGAGATTGCAAGATCCCTTCATTTACCAGTCTCTTTATTCTCTTTTCAGAGATATGACCCAACCTTCGATGCCAAAGCATGTAAGACTCCTGAGTTTGGATCTTCACATTCAATCTATATAAACCATCATAAACAGATGCAGAACCAATTTCAATTGAATTTCTGAATATGAACAATTTGGAATTTTCAAACTTAAAACAATATCCAAATTTATCCAACTTTGAAATTGAAATTAAGTTTCTACTATACGATGGAATATAAAAGACATCATGAAGATCTAAAACTACGCTTGTATTCAGAATAATCCTGCAGGTTCCAACACCCTTCACATGTGAACGCATCTTGTTTCCCGAATAGATGCTTTTCTCATGCATTGTTGGTTCCCTTCTGCTCAGGAACAACTATAGACAGTTGGAAATATGAACAGTAGCACCAGAATCAATCCACCAGCTATTTTCAGGAATTTGTAATAAATTACATTCATGAGAAACAAATGACAAATTACCTCTCTTTTCCAACCACTTCTTGTACTTTATGCAATCTGCCTTTATGTGTCCCTTCTTCTTGCAAAAGAAGCACTTTATGGGAGCAGAGTTGGATTGCTTATCTTGGGATGACTTATCCCCAGTTGGCTTCTTCCTAGCATTTCTCTTAAATGCATTCTTCCTTGGTCCTACCTTGGACGTATGAGAAGCCATATGTGCACTTTGCACCTTCTCACCTTTCATCCTTTCTTCTTCTTCAACACACTTGGACATGAGTTCATTAAATGTTCATTCATCATTATGTGTGTTGTACGAGATTTTGAAAGGTCCGTATTCCAAAGGTAAGGACGTTAGAACTAAATGCACTAGGAAAGAATCAGAGATAGTGAGCTTCATGTCATTCAGCTGAGACGCTATGTTTCTCATCTCCAAAATGTGCTGGCGAATGTTTCCCCCTCCAGTATATTTCATAGATATCAGTTTTGACATCAGGGTACTGGCTCTGGCCTTGTTTGAACTCACAAACTGTGCCTCAATGGCATTCATGAATTCCCTCACTGTTCTACATTGTGGGATAGCACTCCGAATGTTCTTAGCTACTTTAGATTGCAAAAGCAACAAGCTAAGTCTATTCGAGCGCTCCCACTTCTCAAAAGCAATCTTTTGATCAGCAGTACTCTGATCAGTGAGGGCAGCGGGTTCATCTACCCTTAGGGCCAGATCTAGATCCATATACCCTAATGCAAATAAAACAGTTTCTTTCCAATCACTAAAATTGGATCCATCTAGAAAAGGAATTGAGCTAGAGCCATCTAAAATCACAGAACTAGAAACTGCATGACAAAAGACACGTATCAGGAAGCATTCATACGAGACTTAAAAACTTTAGTGGAAAAAGCAAAAAGATAAAGGCCCTTGATATGCTTCTTTCCAGGCGAGTGAAGGGGGTCATCGGAGTCCTACTTTGGTAAGAGCTCCGACACGCGAAACCACTTCGCCTACCGACCATATTCGGTAAAACTAAGGTTCTTGTGAAGATAGACCATCAACACAAGGTACCTTTGGATACTCATGTGTGATGTATCTCGACACATTTACCTTATTCTACCCTACTTAAATTCCAAACACGATAAAACTACCTTTGGGTCGTCTATCATTTCATGAATATAAGTACAATGTGCATATCGGCTTAGGAACTGTATGATAGTATAAAATTCATTCATGACTCACGTGTATTCAGTCACTTTGGTGACATGAAAACACTGATTCATTTAACTATCCTTTATGCTAATATGCAAAATTATATCTTAAAATGGTCCGTAAACCGAATGGACTAGACATATGACCCTCGAAATGGTTCTTAAACTGAATGAACCAGTAATATGTATCACGAACCAGTCTTAAAGCACTCTGAACCGGTCTGAAACAGCCCCGAACCGGTCATCCAAGGGTCCGAACCGGTTCTGAACCTTATGAACCGGGTCAAATATGAACAAAAGTTCATTAAAACCCTATAACCGTATGCCAAAACCCCTATATTTTCTTATATATAAGAAAACACAGTCTTAACATTTCGGAACCGGTGAGAAACTAGAAGGAACCGGCCAAAAACGGCTCCGAACCGGTCCCGGAAGGGGACTGAGTCAGTCCTTGATCCGGTTCCGGAAGGGGACTGAGTCAGTCCTTCATCCGGTTCAGGCCAAATAGTGCCTGGACCCTTATGGATCCGGGTCAGACCCGACTGTAACTGGATCCGGGTCAGACCCGGGGTTATCCGGATCAGGGTCAGACCCGGTACATACTTGATCCGGGTCAGACCCGGTAACAACTTGATCCGGGTCGGACCCGGTAACAACTGGATCCGGGTCGGACCCGGTAAAGACCGGATCCAGGTCGGACCCGGCAAGGACCGGATCCGGGTCGGACCCGGTAAGGACCGGATTCGGGTCGGACCCGGTAAGGACCGGATCCGGGTCTGACCCGGTAAGCGCTGGATCCGGGTCTGACCCGGGATTTACCTTATCCGGGTCGGACCCGAGCGGGTCCCCACCCGAAACCGTGATCCGATCCGGGTCACTTTATGGATCGGTTTCGGGTGGTTGGGTCTGGTTCAGAAAATGAACCCGACCCGAAAAACAAAAACGTAAAGAGTCGAAATGGGGTTTTTCCAAAACCCTATTTCACCCTTTTCATTTTGTTGCAGGGTTTTGCCGCCGCCTGCCAGCAACCAACGCCGGCGTCTACCGGCGATCAATGCCGCCATCCGCCGGCGACCAACGTCGTCATCCACCGGCGACCAACGCCGCCATCAGATGGCGCCCTTTTTCGGCAAAAATTCAGCCATCCGCCGGCCAAAACCGATGCCGCAGAAGTCTTTAGAAATCCGGCGACTCAATAGTCGCCGGCGACAGCTCCTGATGGCGGATGAAGATGAAGACGCCGGCGGGATCCACGCCGACAGGAAAAACCCCCATGAACAGAGGTAAGTTACTTTTTTTTTTTTTTAATACTGTCGCCCAACGACGACAGTCGCCGGTGCCGGCGACAGGCGCCGGTGACCAGCAGCAGGGTCACCCCACGGTGACCTGCGTTGCTGGTCTTACCAGAGCACACCCCGCAGCGGAAGCGGGGTGTGGGCCCATAACCCAATGTTGGGATTTCCGGCGAGGCGGCAAGCCAGACGGCGTCACTTTATGGCAGTGGCCCTGCAAAGCAAACAGTGAACAGAGAACAGACAAACA
Source organism: Nuphar pumila (assembly GCF_984573655.1). Lineage (NCBI taxonomy): Eukaryota > Viridiplantae > Streptophyta > Magnoliopsida > Nymphaeales > Nymphaeaceae > Nuphar > Nuphar pumila. The sequence goes on from NC_143263.1 coordinate 15,174,423, forward strand.
CGCTAGGCGTACCTGAGGCGGCCATTGAAGGAGGTTGGAGGTCGCCGGAGAAAGGGATTCTTCAACTCAGCCTGTCCGCAGCCACCACAAGCGCATGCCTCCTTATGCAGACGGTGAGTCGACCTCTTCCCTCCTCAAGTTTCTGTATTTTTCACTTACATTAAGGGTTGCTTATGAAACCCTTTTATAAGTCATGAAATGGGAACGGTTGAGTAACCGTTCCCTCTGTTTTCAGGTTTAACGGAAGGAACACTTCATGTGGGGGAAGCGTTACCCACATCATGGGTAACCACCACCAACGTGGTGGTTTAACCCAACATGAATATGTAAAGTGGTTGGTTTCAGATCACGAAGAACGACCTCGTAGGCATGAGAGTGCCAGAGCTTCTGTTCCTCCGGCGGTAGGCATTCAAATATCCTGTCAGACACTATATACTCCACACCTGAGAGAGACAGAGAGAGGTAATGCTTTATTTAAACAGCAAAAAAGAAAAAAAGGTTAGAGAAAGAAATACCGATGAGGCGGGCAGCGGCGTCGTGGGAGTCGTAGAGGGCGCACTGGAGGAAGTCGTTGTTGAGGCAGGCCGCCTGGCGGTTGAGATCGTGGGCGTAGAAGTGGGCTTCCATCTGGCAGTTGAGATCGTGGGCGTAGAGGAGGAAGGTGCAGATGTGTTGGTTGATGGACATGATGGGCTTCATGGACTGCATCATCTGAGCGCCTGCGTCCAGCACCTTCGACCCCACCGTCACCGGCTTCCCCGGAACTAGCTCCCCTCTCGCCCCTACGATCCCCGGGAACTCGTCGCTCGATACCAATCTTGCCCTAAACTCTGTCGGCTTTCCGGCTGAAGTTCCGTCCTCACCTTCCTGACTTCCTCCTGCCTCTCCCCTTCCACTAAGCTCTTCAGAAACGTCAGAATGCGTACATGGTGGCCACGTCCGTTCGCAGGAGCAGCTGCGTGTCCGTGTATTTGCATGCCTGGTGTGCACCAGTTGCTTTCGGCGCGTAGACGAAGCAAAGTTAGTTGTTGTCCACGCAGCTTTAGATTACTCGTGCCACGAATCGTGTCGGTGAGGTCAAGAACCTCTTCAAAAAACAAATCTCGTTATTCACATTTCTGGGAGGAGAAGAATTTCCAATAAAAGAAAAAGTATGGATTTTTCACGTCATCACGAGAAGTGTATAAGATTGCAATGAATTCGAAGATATAAAAACCTACTGAGCATCTAAAAATATCTAAACATTTAAAAGTGAAAGTGTAAATATCTAAAAATTAGGTTAAACATGTTATTTTCTGCGAGTTTTTCTTGAAACTGTTGTGACAAAATTAGTTACCGTAAAAAAAATAATAACGTTATAACGTTATCGGCTGTTTGGATCACATTATAAATTACTATTTGCCATTTATAATTATTTTAAAGAGCAAGTTTTGGTGTTTGGATCACTCTATAAATTGCTACTTGCCATTTATAATTATTTTAAAGAGCATATTTTGGTGTTTGAATCTTTTAATAAATTTTTATAAATTATATTAAAAAATAAAAACTATTTTTTAACTACTTATTTTATTCCATTTCACATTCTTCATCTCCATCACCACTATCACCAATTTTATACCATCACCATTATCACATATCAATCATTATCATTACCATCACTACCATTATCATTACCACCACTATCCATTCACCATCGCTGCTACTAGCATCACCATCATTGCCATCACCATCATTACTATCATTTCCATCACCACCATTGCTACAATTGTCATCACCCGCACCAACATTACCATTACCACAACTAACACCATCATATTCACCGTCATCACCACTACTATTACCACCACCATATGTTAAAATCAAATACAATATTATGTTGTAAATCAGATTACAACACAACCTGATAAAACATGTAATACAATTGATTCACATTGTAACAGGGTTCAAGCATGTCATATTCAGTTTTAAAACAAAATTCAGACAAAAACAACAGATCAAACATATACATTGAATAGAATAAAAACAACAAGAAAAGCATGCTAATATTCTGCATAAGGCTAAGACGTATAGGAATACTCCCCTTTTCGAGAAACACCCACAGGAAAGCAAGAGAAAGCAGAGAGAGAGAAAACAAAAATGCGAGAGTCACTTGCAAGAGCTCCAATCTTTTTCTTTTTAACCTTCTAAAAGGGAGGGGGCGATTTTGAGATTCATGCCCCCCCCTCCTTCCTTCTTTCCTTTCTTGAGAATAAGATGAAGCGGGAAGGGGGAGACTTTGAAACCCCCCCCCCCCCCCCCCCCCCCCCTCCTTCCTTCTTTGCATGAAATTTCAATTTTTGGCAAGTCTTGCTTACCACCTTAACCAAATACAACAAAAAGAGGATCCTAGAAGATGTTGACTTTATGGACCCCATATTCAGTCCATAATACACCTTGGATCCAATTCAGATGAATTTGGGTCTTGGGTCTTGGGTCATGGATTGGACCAATTGGATCCCCTGTTGAAATCCAAATCCAAAATTATGCTCCAAAATCCAAAATTATATTTTTGACCTCAATTCTCAATTGTGCAATTTTTAGTCCTATGCATAGGTAATTATGTCAAAAAGCTATAAAAATGCATGCATTTAAATGTGAAGATGTAGCACTTATCGTGCTCCATCAGGTAGCTCCATGTTGAGCAGCGTCCATGCAAGCCATAAAGGGGGAGAGACGTTAAACATCTCTCTCTTCGGGACTCAATGTGTCGCCTAAGGGATCCAATGGAGAAAGAAGAGAGAAGAAGGGAGTCTACACCAATCAAGCCATGCCATGGCACACATAGACAAGAGACCTTCCAGGGTATATGTAGACCTGGGTTGGATGGTTGATCAACAAGCCCTTAGAGGTCCATTGATCACAATATTTAACTTGCCTCATAATGACTCTTAAAGTCATGCATGCACCCACTAATGGCTCTTAAAACCCTGCATGTACCTACTAACGTCTAGAATGATGAGCTAGGTGGTGCACTCAATTATGGTCTAGAATGACCCTTGACTAGCTGATCAACTTTCCAAACCTTTTTGGTGTTAAAACTCTTTTAAGAATGCATTAAGTATCTTTTAAAGATGCTTTATGATTTTCAAAATGATAAGAAAAGGAGTGATAAAAGGATTGGTCACAGAGCCAGGCCAAATCCAAATCCAAATCTTATAAGTTCAAAGTTTAATTGACAAGCCCCTGAGGGTCTTGCCCTCTAAGCCAACTCTCCACATTTTAAATCCAATGTGTTTCTAAAAAAAAATTTAATGCAGAACTAAACTAAACATATTTCATAAAGTAAACTTTTTCTCCAAAACTCATTTTCCAAAAACTTAGTCCAAGAGAGTGTCATTTGGATAAAGAGCTTGATTAAAAAGGCTATAAATTTTGAACCAAATGACAACTTATTCCCAAGCTTTAAAAGAAAATGAGGATTTCCATGTAGCACATTCGGTATCCGTAGATTGGTCCATCAGATTAAGGGCGGTTGATTCCTACTATCCAATCTAGATCCCAATCCAAACAAAAACAAAACTTTGAAGTTTTCCATAGCAAGGTATATTATTATTAGATACCTAGGGCATTGTGGCAAGGAATGCGCAATTTGGTTTTCGGACTCATACCATCTCTTCAGCTTGGCGACATTCACAGGTTGCCCCCTACCAGATGAGTGGCCCAACAATGGGCAAATGTGGGTTCATCAAAACTTGGAGCTATTTTGATGCCTAGTTGGATCGTGCTTGTTATTCGTAAATTTTGAACACTTGGTTAATTAGATGCATTGTACAACTTAAGTAAAAGAAAGAAAAGTCTAAGAGAGGCAAAAACGTGTGCTTCACTTGCATACCCCAGAGAAAGAAAGAAAAAAATTGACTGTCATCTGAAGCGCACGTTTTTAATAGGCAATGGAGGTCCTGGCTTGACTTATTTTTGCATGACTTTGTGCACTTTATTTGACCCAAGATCACCAATTCTACAAGTAGAGATTTAGACTCTGCCAAGCTCACCCCGGACGTGCATTGGCTTTCGTAGAAGGTGGGATGAGCAATCACAACTGAGAATCCAAAAACTATGACGGGTTAGTCTTGTGATCGACTTTCACAGGATTCAAGAGAGAATCATTCTCAAATTAGAATCACAATCACAACTTGCACTATCTCATGATTCACTAAACTTGAGAAATTGTTGCATATGTGACTTGCGATCACAAGAAGCTGAGAAAATCTAATAGTCATAGGGCAATACACACATTCCCTAAGTCAAGCGAGTGAAAGCTTTCAACAATTATTCTAGTTTGCAACACCTTGTGAAAGTAGCATTTGATGAGTTGTGGAGCCTGATTCACTGTTTTTGCCCCTGCAGGAAGGGGGGTTCGGGGGCTCCCCCCTGCGCGGGACCCAGTTTTCAGTGGATCCGACCCGATTTGGTTAGGGTTAGGGTTGTCGCCCTTGCCTTGTTTATATTCTCGCTTTTCTTTCCCGAGCTCGTAACTGTCTGTTAAGAGTAATAATATTTCTCTCTGGGCGGCCATGGTTTTTTACTCTCTCTCGGATTTGAGGAGAGGTTTTTCCACGTAAATCTGTGTTCTTGTGTTTTGTTTGATCGTTCTTGTTCTTTATTTCCTTTTGATTGTCTCTTGCTTGTGGTTTTTCCTAACAGAATTTTCTCAAGATCTTGTTACAATGGACAGTGAAAGGTATGGTAGGCATCTGGCAGTAATGTCCACTCACTCTTGTAATTATCTGTTCTCTTCCGGTTGGGTGATCATTCATCACCCAGCTCCTCTTTCAATGAATCATTTTACTTCCTCTTAAAAAAAAACAAATTCTCAAGATCTTGTGATTGCAAATCACACAGTCGCACCACCCATGTGGCAAGGGGGTCTTGTGCCAAGCTGAAGGCCCAGGTTCGAATCCCTCAGACACATGGGGCTTAAGAGATATCTGGTTGGGGTCTGCCTAACCCCAGCTTGCCTATCAAAAAATTCACTGACAATACTTTTTTCGAGTTTTCACTAACATGAGAAAATTCAAGTTGCGAATGTAATGCTCACTTGTCAATAATTCTTCCTTGAGAAAATTGGCCAGAAGATAGACCTTATGACCAACTGTTATGTAGGCTTTAATTATAAGAGGGACGAGCCATCACACTTGAAGCATGAGAAATGTTGGTCACAGGGTCTGTCTAATTGTCACCAACTTTCTCATGTTTCAAGGACGAACCATTCTCAAGTGAGAATCACAATCACAGCTTGAATTTTCTCATGTGTGTGAAAACTTGAGGAAGTGTTGTAACTGTGATTTGCAACCACAAGTTCCTGAGAAAAATGTAATTTTCACGAGACATTCCAAACGTGTCTACCTGTTTAAAGCCTTCATTAGAAGGATTTTACCAAGGGGTGTCCTTTTTTTTCAGTTCTCCATATTAGAGGATCGCCTATTAAATGGAATGCACAATAAACTAATATGTTATTTTATTTGTCAAGTACTTAATTTATATTAATTCTCGGTAGTCAAAATCTTTCTCTTCTAAAACCGCTAAAAAATGGTAGTCAGATAAGGAATATCATCCTAATCATCAACTTCTTCACCATCAATCCTTGTCCCAAGTTCTCAAAGGAAATGGGGATTTTCCTGTAGCACATTCGGTAGCTGTGGATTGGTCCATCAGATTAAGGACGGTTGGTTCCTACTACCCAATTTGGATCTCAATCCAAACAAAAGCAAATCTTTGAAGTTTTCATAACAAGAGATTTTATTATTATTATTATTATTATTATTATTATTATTATTATTATTATTATTATTATCATCATCATCATCATTGGATACCTAGAGCCTTGTGACAAGGAATGCCCAATTTAGGTTTTCGGACTCGTGACATCTTTTCAGCTTGCTGACATTTACAAAGTTGCTCGGCAAAGGTGGGTTCATCAAAACTTGGAGCTATTTTGGTGCCTAGTTGGATCATGCAAGTTATTTGTAAATTTTGAACACTTTGTTAATTAGATGTATTGTACAACTTGAAAGAAAAGTCCAAGAGAGGAAAAAAACTGTCCTTGACTTGCATACCCCTGAGAAAGAAAAAAATTTTGACTGTCATCTAAAGCCTACGGTTTTAATAGACAATGGAGGTCCTGTTTTTGCACTACTTTGTACACTTTATTTGACCCAAGCCTACCAAGGGAGAGATCCAGACTCTACCAAGCTTAACAGGGCATTCTGGTCGAAGGTGGGATGAGCAATCACATCTGAGAATCCAAAAGCTATGATGTTGGTCACAAGGTTAGTCTTGTGACCAACTTTCACAGGATTCAAGGGAGATGCATTCTCAAATGAGAATCACAATCACTACTTGCACTGTCTCATGTTTCACTAAACTTGAGAAATTGTTGCAAGCTGAGAAAATCTAAGTCACAGGACAATGCACGCATTCCCTAACTCGAGCGAGCGAAAGCTTTGAACAAGTATACATGTTTGCAACACCCCGTGAAAGAAACATTTTCTCAAGATCTTGTCACAATGGACTGTGAAAGGTATGGGAGGCTTCTGGCAGCAATGTCCACTAACTCTTGTAATTGTCTGCCCTCTTCAGGTTGGGTGACCACTCGTCACCCAGCTCTATCAATGAATCATTTTACTTCCTCTAAAAAAAAAACACTTTCTCAAGATCTTGTGATTGCAAATCACAGTCACAATACATTTTTCAAGTTTTCAATAACATGAGAAAATTCAAGTTACGATTGTATTGCTCATTTGAGAAAGTTGGTCAGAAGATAGACCTTATCACCAACTGTTATGTAGGCTTTAATTATAAGAGGGATTAGCAATCACACGTGAAGCTTGAGAAAGTTTGGTCACAGGGTCTGTCTAATTGTCACCAACTTACGCAAGTTTCAAGGAAGAAGCATTCTCAAGTGAGAATCATAATCACATCTTGGATTTTCTCTTGTTTGTGAAAACTTGAGGAGTGTTGTGACTGTGATTTGCAATCACAAGGCATTGCAAATGTGTATACCTATTTAAAGCTTTCATTAGATAGATTTTACCAAGGGGTGGCCTTTTTCTTTTCAGTTCTTTGTATTGGAGGATGGGCTATTTAATGCAATGTGCAATAAACACTATAAGAAAAACTCTAATTAACGACAGGAAATTTTCATTGCAAATTTGCAACGGATTAGCTAGAGAAAACTATCCGTCACTAACATTCGAATTATTTGTGGAATTAGCAACGGAACTTGGCGACGCAAATTTTCAGTCGCAAATTTACGATGGATCAGCTGGAGAAAACTATATGTCGCTAACATTCGAATTATTTGGGAAATTAGCGACGAAAAAAAATGTGTTGGTAATCCCTCGCGAATTTGCAATGGATTCGCGATGGAACAATTTCGTCTCAAACTCCGTCGCAACATCGCGATGACTCAACATCAGAAATTTTTTATCGCTACTCCTTCGCACATTTGTGATGACGTTTACAACAGAATATTGTTGTCGCTAATCCATCGCTAATTTTTTCGTAAATTCCTAATGTGATCCCCTTTTCCATTTATGTTTCATCAGTCACCCGCCCGTCGCTCGTCGACCTCCCGTCGCCCGCCCGCCGCCATGCGAACTCTTGTCTCTTGCCCGACCGCCGCCCGCCGACCTTCCGTCGCCCGCCCGCCGCCCATCGACCTCCCGGCGACCTCCTCTCTCTTTCCCCTCCTGTTCTCTCTCTCGTTTCTCCCCCTCTGTGTTTTCTGGTGAGCCCCCTTCCAGGTACACCCTCCATCTCCCGAGTCTTCTTCCTCCTTAAGACTGGCAGACTCCCTAACGACCCCCCTTCCGTCGTGTTCAGCAGCCCCTTCATCCCCTTCCTTTTACTTTTTCGGCTGCCCCTGTCGCCCATGTTCCTCTTATAGAGGGTTGGCAGGGGAAAGACCCTACCGTCGGCTGGCTCGAGCACGTCGACAGGGGCCAAACCTCAGTCGCCCCCTCTCCTTTCCAGCATGCGGCAGAGCTGTTGCCTGCGTTGCCTCTTCTGTCAGGTAGAGGGCTCCCAGGGGAGGGGATGCTCGTGCCTCGGTCGGCAGGGTGGCTGGGCCCCCTGCCTGCCTCTTGTCCAGGCAGGTTGGCAGGGGTTGAGCCCCTGCCACCTCCCTTTTTCTCGCTAGGTTGGCAGAGGCCGAGCCCTATTGTCATCTCCCTCTCTTTTTTTTCTTTTGGTGGGTAAGGGTTAAGCCCTACCCACCTTCTTCCGGAAGGTATGCGTTTATTTTTTGTAAAATAAATCTGATGTATTTGTCACTTTTAAGAAGTGGAAAATAGAGGTGGAAAATGAGACCGAATTGAAAGTCAAGGGCTTACGGTCTGACATTGGGGGAGAGTATGACAGTGCAGAGTTTAAAGCATTTTTGTGTGAAAAACGAAATTAAAATGACTCAGACTATTCCAAATCGACCACAGCAAAATGGAGTCACTGAGAGGATGAGCCAAACTCTCAATGAGCGTGTAAGGAGCATGAGACTGCACACAGGTTTGCCAAAGGCATACTGGGTTGATGCAATCAACATCGCAGCTTATCTTATCAACCAAGGTCCCTCAACCCCACTCGATCTAAAGTTGCCAAAAGAATAATGGACGAGAAAGAAGGTAAATCTCTCTCATTTAAGAATTTCCAGTTGTATTTCCTATGTACACATTGACTCTGAGAAAAGGGATAAGCTAGATGCTAAGGCCCTAAAATGTTATTTTATTGGATATGGTTCAAATTACTTTTATTATCATTTCTGGGATGAACAAAGCCGAAAAATAATAAGAACTAATGATGTAACATTCAATGAGAATATATTCTACAAGGATTGGCCCTGTGTAGAATCAGATGGTACAGAGAAACAAGTAGAGATGATGAGAGATGTTGATTTGGAGGAAATCTCAACAAATACCCCTGTTGAGAATTCTTAGACAGTCGAGATAGACTGTAACAAAGAAACAGTCACTCCTGCACCTGAGTTGAGGAGATCTGTTAGAGTACCTAAACCTTTGACTCGGTATTCCTTGTCTTTACACTATTTACTATTGACTGACTCTGGAGAGCCAAAACATTTTTCTGAGGCAATGCAGGTGAAAGATTCGGTTATGTGGGAGTTAGCAACGAAAGATGAAATCAAGTCTTTACAAAAAGAATGAGACTTGGGTGCTAACCAAATTACCGAAGGAGAAAAAAGTATTGTTGAACAAATGGGTGTAAAGAGTGAAAGATGAGCCCGATGGCACTAAGAGGTAAAGGAAAGATTGGTAGTCAAGGGATTCTTACAAAAGGAAGGGATTGACTACACTGAGATATTCTCCCCGTGGTAAAATTGTCCACCATCGTATAAGGAATATCATCCTAATCATCAACTTCTTCATCATCACTCCTTGTCCCATATACATGGTCTCCACATAATTAAGCTTCATTAAGGGAAGAAGTTTCCATTTTATTCCAAGAGGTTACAATATAAATGGAAAAGAAACAAGGGAGCTTTGCACTCACATGAAGCAACTCCATTTTCAGTATACAAAACTAGCCTTTCTCCCACTGAAGTGCAGATAGACCTTGCATCAACGAAAAGTTGATCTTGGTATGTTTATTGTACTAATTACTACAACAAGAAGTTAATTAGGCATAGCCTTTTATTCTTGGCAAAACATCCCCAAATTTTCCAGGGAAACCAGCCATCACCTTTCGAACCTCGTTTGAGAGCTCGATGATTGAGTAGTCCGGGTAACCCAGTTCATCCAATGCCTTCTCCAGCTTGAAAAGGTACTCACGGTTGGTTCCACAAGGTCCGGAAGCCATAGCTATCTGTGATGCCACTTTCTCCAACGGGCTACTCCCTATGTAGTACTTGTTCTTCTCTTTGCATGGAGAGGATATAAAGCTGTAACATTAATAGCATAATTGATTATTCTTAAGCGTTAATTTAATTTATTGGCACTTGACTTAGCAATGACATCAAAAGTGAGGACCAACATAAAGAAAAGAGAAAGAAAGATGAAATGATAAGAGACAGCAACTCACGTTAGTGTTTTTCTTTGTTCACCATTTCCTAAGGAGTAGAAATCCATACAAGCCTTGCAATCGTACTCGCATTCTCTCTTCTCCAAGTACTGAATCCAAAAACAGCATTATAATTGAATGATTCTTAATTCATGATCATGATCATGATTCATGATGAAGATAATCATAATTATTAAACGATCATTAATGCAGGTGATGATATATTTCTATGTTTAATGGTGGCTAGGAAAAGAGAGATTCTTCAAAGTCATGTAGTAACCTCGGTTCGTCTCATATAGCCTCGTTAACTAAAAATAAATATATTTTACATCACGCAGTTAACAAGGTTGAAGCGCTTGGCTTAGAAGCAATAAGTTTTAGATTTAAAATCCTATTGCTTGCACCTCTGAAACAATGCATTTATTTTGCAAATGAGCTAGTTTGAGCTTCTCTCAGTGTTTGGCTTAGAGTCTCAATTCTATTGATTTCAACATAGAAAACTATACTTTTTGAGAAAAGTGCCAACTCATTTAACTTGCACTTGCCATGAGCTCAAGCCCAACTCGACTTACCACAAAAACGAGCTGTGCTTGAACACCCTTTGTTTGGTTCATTCGAATTTGCCAGTTCTAAGTGCAGGTGGCGATAACGATAATGTCAGAGAGAGAGAGAGAGAGTACCTCTATGATTTGTTTTTCCTCTTCGGTATCTTCTTCTATGCTATAAGCAACTCCCCACTATGAAAAAATGTAACATGTAAAAAATTAGTTAAAGTGTAATATATATATATATATATGTATATATATATATATGTATATATATATATGTATATATATATATATATATATATATATATATATATATATATATATATATATATATATATATATATATATATATATATATCAGGGAGAGTTTTGGTAAACAAAACTAGCAAAGGCATTCATGGTAATTACACAAATAGCTCCAGGCCTGTGTTGCAGATTGCACATTCTTGCCGGTAATTCGTTTGTCCCTCTATGGAAACATGCTGTTTGAATGAACAAAGCAAATTGTCAATGTCATTATCAAATGGGATAGCAACAAAAAGATGAAGAAAAAGTTGTTATGTCTTCTTAATTTGGAGAGGAAAAAACATTCCTTTTAAACTTTGGAAATATGAAAAACTATTACACAACTAATCATTAAAATAAAGTAGTGTAAAACGTCTTATATATGGAAACTTTTCCGGGTGTTGGGGACACAGCAAGTTTGGCTACCAAACAAAACGTATTCACGCCTTGTGCTGATGTTTTACATTTACATGGTAAAACATCATTTCACCGCATTTTCTCTCTGAAAAATCTAGGTCCAATGAAAACTTAGGATTTAAATATTCCTACTAGTGTTAGGAAATTCAAAACCCTCCAATTTTCTAGCTTTCAGTGAGATACAACTGCACAATAATTGTCAATCTAAAAAATCTACTTGGGTACGTAATAGAACTGTTTATGTCTCTATGAATGTCCCTAGTTAGGAATGTAAAAAGATCGGATTCTAGTTGGATGTAGCCAATACCAGATCCAACTGATAGGATGTTGGATAAATAACAAGCTTGAAATTGGAACAGATGGTGAAAATCATACCATCCAATTTTTTACATATAATCGGATTTGGACATCCATCAAATCCGGATATCTGTCGAATTTGGAAGCAAATGATCAAATCCATACCCTTATCATTATAATTGGATATGGTTTTGGCTTACCAAATCAAACCAAACAGAGTCAGATCTTGTCCGATTTCAGATAAAATTTAATCTAATCGACATTGCTACCCTTAATATATACAGTATATATGTAAAGTATACCAAGCGTACCCAGATCAAAAGCACGTTGGTAGTCTCTGATATACCCAACCACCCGCTCCTTGTAAGGGAACCCAGGGTTCCAAATAAGAGACCCATACCCAAAAATCCACACCACCATTTTTGTAAGGGAATGCTTGATGTCTTATAGTGGAGAAAATGCAAGGGCACAAGTGAGATATGGGAAGCCAGAGCCTCCTCTCCTATTTATAGTGCTCATCTTCATCAATCTGTTGTCACCAGGAATTCTTTTATTCAAATTTTGAAGTGGGCCAGTTGACCTAGACCCAGTCGTATTCTGAATCTTGCCCATATTGTAGAAGTCAAGTCTTCTCGTATGCAAAACAAAGCGCGTCATGACCTATTTCATATTGTACAAGTCTAGTCTTCTCGTATGAAAAGATGTACCTTGGAGTTATACGAGAACGGAATTATGCATAAAAAGAGGGGAAAAAAAGGCTCATCTTTAGCGTATTTATTTGAAAAATAATAAATAAAAAATTGTATCCTTTCATTAAAAAAAGTATTTAATGATTGCCAATAGAAGTATATCTGTCTTATTATGAAACAAACGGTTCCATTAATGTTTTTGTAACGTCAATAAAATAATAGAGGAACATGCTGTTTGACCTTCTTAAATAGTTTTTGTAAAGATCCGCAATCCTCACATTTTCTGATTCGAGCTCCGCTGGTTCACATCCCACATTTGCGGATCTCACAAACTTTCGCACAAATATTGTGTGAACCTCTTTTAACTACGATCTAAATGGTTACTGCATTCTGGATCTAGACCCATTTAAAACTAAGCACATTCTAGATCTGTCCTTTATTTGGTCGGAGAAGGTCTGGTTGCTGGATCTTGTTCCCAGACAGGAAATGAGTATTTTCGTGTAGCTGTGGATTGGTCCATCAGATTAAGGACGGGTGGTTCCTACTACCCAATTTGGATCTCAATCCAAACAAAAGCAAATCTTTGAAGTTTTCATAGCAAGAGATTTTTTTTTTTTTTATTATTATTATTATTATTATTATTATTATTATTATTATTATTATTATTATCATTATCATTATCATTATCATTGGATACCCGGGGCCTTGTGGCAAGGAATGCCCAATTTTGGTTTTCGGACTCGTGACATCTTTTCAGCTTGGTGACATTTACAAAGTTGGGTTCATCAAAACTTAGGGCTATTTTGATGCCTAGTTGGATCATGCAAGTTATTTGTAAAACTTGAAAGAAATGTCCAAGAGAGGAAAAAAACTGTCCTTGACTTGTATACGCCTGAGAAAGAAAAAAAAATGACTCTCATCTAAAGCACACGGTTTTAAGACAATGGAGGTCCTGTTTTTGCGCTACTTTTTACACTTTATTTGACCCAAGCCTACCAAGGGAGAGATCCAGACTCTACCAAGCTTGACAGGGCACCCTGGTCGAAGGTGGGATGAGCAATCACAACTGAGAATCGAAAAGCTATGATGTTGGTCACATGGTTAGTCTTGTGACCAACTTTCACAGGATTCAAGGGAGATGCATTCTCAAATGAGAATCACAATCACTACTTGCACTGTCTCATGTTTCACTAAACTTGAGAAATTGTTGCAATTGTGATTTGGGATCACAAGAAGCTGAGAAAATCTAAGTCACAGGACAATGCACGCATTCCCTAAGTCGAGCGAGCGAAAGCTTTGAACAAGTATACATGTTTGCAACACCCCGTGAAAGTAACATTTTCTCAAGATCTTGTCACAATGGACTGTGAAAGGTATGGGAGGCTTCTGGCAGCAATGTCCACTAACTCTTGTAATTGTCTGCCCTCTTCAGGTTGGGTGACCACTCGTCACCCAGCTCTATCAATGAATCATTTTACTTCCTCTAGAAAAAAACACTTTCTCAAGATCTTGTGATTGCAAATCACAGTCACAATACATTTTTCATGTTTTCAATAACATAGAGAAAATTCAAGTTACGATTGTATTGCTCGCTTGAGAAAGTTGGTCAGAAGATAGACCTTATAACCAACTTTTATGTAGGCTTTAATTATAAGAGGGATTAGCCATCACACGTGAAGCTTGAGAAATTTTGGTCATAGGGTCTGTCTAATTGTCACCAACTTTCCCAAGTTTCAAGGAAGAAACATTCTCAAGTGAAAATCATAATCACAGCTTGGATTTTCTCTTGTTTGTGAAAACTTGAGGAAGTGTTGTGACTGTGATTTGCAATCACAAGGCATTACAAACGTGTATACCTGTTTAAAGCTTTCATTAGATGGATTTTACCAAGCGGTGGTAGCCTTTTTTTGTCAGTTCTCCTTATTGGAGGATGGGCTGTTAAATGGAATGTGCAATAAACACTATAAGAAAAACTCTAATTAGCGACGAAAATTTACGACGGAATTTTTTTGTCACAAATTTGCGACGGAATAGCTAGAGAAAACTATCAGTCGCTAACATTAGAATTATTTGTGGAATTAGCGACGGAAAAAATTCCGTCGATAATCCATCGCGAATTTGCAATGGATTCGTGATGGAACAATTCCGTCTCAAACTCTGTCGCAACATCGCGATGGCTCAACAACAGAAATTTTTTGTCACTACTCTGTCGCACATTTGCGACGGCGTTTGCGACAGAATATTGCCGTCATTAAATCATCGCTAAATTTCTCGTAAATCCCTAATGTGAGCCCCTTTTTTCTTTTTGTTTCATCAGTCGCCCATCCACCGTCCGTCGGCCTCCCATCACCTGCCCGACGACCTCCTCTCTCTTTCCCCTCCCATTCTCTCTCTCGTTGCGCCCCCTCTGTGTTTTCCGGCAAGCCCCTTTCCAGGTACACCTGCCATCTCCCGAGTCTTCTTCCTACCTAAGACTGGCAGACTCCCCAACAACCCCTCCTTCCGCCGTGTTTGACAACCCCTTCCTTTTTCATTTTTGGCAGCCCCTCTCGCCCGTGTTCCTCTTATAGAGGGTTGGCAGGGGCAAGACCCTGTCGTCGGCTGGCTCGAGCGGGCCGACAACGGCCAAGCCTCTACCGCCCCCTCTCCTTTCCAAAAGGCGGTAGGGCTGCTGCCTGCGTCGCCTCCTCTGTCAGATAGAGAGCTCCCAGGGGAGGGGTTGCTCGTGCTTTGGTTTATAGGGTGGCTGGGGCCCCTGCGTGCCTCTTGTTCAGGTAGGTTGGCAGGGGTTGAGCCCCTGCCACCTCCTTGTGTTTGTAAGTAATGGCAGAGGCCGAGCCCTGTGGCTATCTTCCTCTCTTTTTTCTCTTTTGGTGGGCAGGGGTCGAGCCCTGACACCTCCTCGGATTTTCCCTGTGAGTCGGCAGGACGCAGCCAAGCCATGTCGCCTCCCCGTTTGCCTGGGTAGATCGGTAGGGGTCAAGCTCTGCCAACATTGATCATTTTTTTTTGGCAGGTTAGCTGGGCTAAGGCCCTTGCTGCCTGTAGTTTTGGGGTTCGTTTCCGATAAAGGGTGTCAACCTCGTTGTCATCGGGTAATAAACTTTATTTTAACACAGTGTCTCTTGCAGATTTCTCAACGGATCCCGCTTGTACCCTGCCACCTGTGGTAAGTAAGTGACAAAAGCAATGCAAATCAGGTAAATACCACTACAAAAAAATACTTGATTAGCGACGGAATTTAGCGACGACGTTATATCGTCGCTACTTAGCGACAGATTAACGAGAGAAATTAATCTGTCGCTATAATTGGAGAATTTTATGAAACTAGCGACAGATTATATTCCCTCGCAAAATCCGTCGCTACGTAGCGATGGATTTTGCAAGAGAATATTTTGTTGTAATGAATACGGCAGTTCATGACGGAATTGCGACGGATAAAATTCCGTCGCAAAATAGCGACGGCCTAGGCGACAGAATATTTTCTGTCGCCTTTTTTGTTTTTTGAATTACGATGGCTTAGCGACGGAATTAATCCGTCGCGAAATGTCGCATTACCCCTAATCCCAGCCCTCTTTTTCCTTTCTTCTTTCGCTGCTCCCGCCCGCCGCCCTCTCCCTTCTGCCGCCCTCTTCCTTCGGCCGCCCTATCCATCCCGTTGACCTCTCTGCCGGCCCCCACCATTCGCCGGAAGTCGATCTCCGTCAACCTTCCGCCGCCGCCGCCCGGAGCAATCGTAGGTATTTCCGGGCCCCACCGTTAAATGGATTGGGGGTCGACCCCCTGCGTTTTTCGGCAGGGGGTCGACTCCGCCTGGCGGTCGACCCCAGTAGGGGGTCGACCCCCTGCCGTGTCCGGCCGAGGGTCCACCCCGGCAGGGGGTCAACCCCTTGTCATGTCCGGCAGGGGGTCGACTCCGGTAGAGGGTCGACCCTGGCAGGCGCTCGACCCCGGCAAGGAAAAGCCCTTTCCCATTGCATCCTCTCCTTTGTTGCGCTCGAGTTCAACCCTCACACCTCTCCATCCGCAGCCTCCTGAGCCTCTCCCATGTCCGTCGAAGCCTCATCGGAGTCACCTACATGTGCCTCCAATCGCCAGAGCCACCTCAACTCATCTTCCACAAGAGTTGAGCCTCGTTGAATGCTCAGCGGGGCCCCTCCACACCTCATTTTCCAAACGGCGCTGCCCATTAGGTCTGATAATAAAAATATAATTAAAAAAAGTAAAGTTCTAATGTTAAGTGCATTTTCAGCATCAAGAAAGTTTGATTTCACATTTAGAAAAACAAATTTTGAATTTTTGAGAAGTGTCATTATAAGATTTTATAAGCATAAAAAAAGTTGTTTGAAACAAGCTTCTTACCTTCCTCATGGCAATTTCTGCCATCCCTAGTATTCATCGGTTCTTTGTAAAGGTTTTTTTCTCCATTGCAATGGGGAGGTCATCTGAATGACTTCTAACTGGTTCAAGTCATGAGCAGTGATGTGTTGTTAATGGATAGAACCTAGAAGTAACCAGCGTGGTGAAACTCGAGCAGTACTATAGTTAGGTGTGAGCACCAGAGGTGGATGAGATAGGAGATTTGGTTCCTATGCTAGGCTAAGTTGGCATTGCTAGGCTAGAGGTATTAGGTCTAGTGCAGATAATTCAATAGTGTAGTTATGTCTAGATCTCATACTTCATATACTGGAATATTGGTGGGGTAGACCCCAATTTATAACTTTTCTAGCAAATTTAGTCACAATTCCTACAAATATGATATTCGTGGATCCATATCCGCCCAAGGATGAGTTGGCAGGATCCTATTGTCCTAAGTTTGAAAGGGTTTTTTTCATGGTGACTTCATTTTAAAACATCATTTTTTTGTGCAGATTTCTCAACGGAACTCGCTTGTGCCCCACCACCCGTGGTAAGTAAGTGACAAAAACAATGCAAATCGGGTAAATATCTGTGGTGAGTAAGTGATGCAAGCGCATCACATGTTATTTAATTTATTGAATGTAACACTTTATTGTTCATACACTCACTTAGTTGTTGATATCTAGGACTGCTTTGTTGGAGTTCAGAGATCATGCTGCGTATTATTTTAATGTATGAATATGGAAGTGTTCTTATTTTTGGAGTACGGAGTCCATGCTAGGCATGGTAGTAGTTAGTGGGATATTGAAGTGTGTTTGTTGCAGGTACATGTTTGACATTTGTTTGATATGAATTATTTCGATGTATTGCAATGTTTGATGTGATTGTATCCATGCTTACATGTAGTTACTTTCAATTTGATTATGTCTTCCATGTGAAATTGCATACTGAAAGCATGCTTCAAATGAATGTATCGTGTCATGAATAGTTTGCACATGAAAATATCAAGTTATCAATGCATGCATCATAATTCTTGTGATTGTATGACATCATATATTGCATGATAAATTTGATATTTTCTTCATCATAGCATTCTGATGGTTCTCTTTTAACTGGTTAGGATACTATTCGTAACATCATACGACAAAATGACTGCAAACCGTGAATGGATGTACCGTAGGATAGTGGACACATATGAGCATAATCGAATCACATATATAACTTTTTGCCTGCCTAAGAACACATATGAGCATGTTATAATCACATATTCAGTTTTTTGATTGTCTTAGAGCACATATGAGCATGCTATAATAATATATAGAGTTTTTTTATTGCCTTAGAGCACATATGAGCATGCTATAATCACATATAAAGTTTTTTTGCCTGCCTAAGAACACATATGAGCATGATAGAATCACATATAAAGTTTTTTTGACTGCCTTAGAACACATATGAGCATAATCGAATCACATATATAACTTTTTGCCTGCCTAAGAACACATATGAGCATGTTATAATAACATATTCAGTTTTTTGATTGCCTTAGAGCACATATGAGCATGCTATAATAACATATAGAGTTTTTTTATTGCCTTAGAGCACATATGAGCATGTTATAATCACATATTCAGTTTTTTGACTGCCTAAGAACACATATGAGCATGATAGAATCACATATAAAGTTTTTTTTACTGCATTAGAATACATATGAGCATGCTATAATCACATATTTAGTTTTTTGACTGCCTAAGAACACATATGAGCATATTATAATCACATATTCAGTTTTTTGACTGCCTTAGCACACATATGAGGATGTTATAATCACATATTCAGTTTTTTTATTGCCTTAGAGCACATATGAGCATGCTATAATAACATATAGAGTTTTTTTATTGCCTTAGAGCACATATGAGCATGCTATAATCACATATAAAGTTTTTTTGCCTGCCTAAGAACACATATGAGCATGATAGAATCACATATAAAGTTTTTTTGACTGCCTTAGAACACATATGAGCATAATCGAATCACATATATAACTTTTTGCCTGCCTAAGAACACATATGAGCATGTTATAATAACATATTCAGTTTTTTGATTGCCTTAGAGCACATATGAGCATGCTATAATAACATATAGAGTTTTTTTATTGCCTTAGAGCACATATGAGCATGTTATAATCACATATTCAGTTTTTTGACTGCCTAAGAACACATATGAGCATGATAGAATCACATATAAAGTTTTTTTTACTGCATTAGAATACATATGAGCATGCTATAATCACATATTTAGTTTTTTGACTGCCTAAGAACACATATGAGCATATTATAATCACATATTCAGTTTTTTGACTGCCTTAGCACACATATGAGGATGTTATAATCACATATTCAGTTTTTTTATTGCCTTAGAGCACATATGAGCATGCTATAATAACATATAGAGTTTTTTTATTGCCTTAGAGCACATATGAGCATGCTATAATCACATATAAAGTTTTTTTGCCTGCCTAAGAACACATATGAGCATGATAGAATCACATATAAAGTTTTTTTGACTGCCTTAGAACACATATGAGCATAATCGAATCACATATATAACTTTTTGCCTGCCTAAGAACACATATGAGCATGTTATAATAACATATTCAGTTTTTTGATTGCCTTAGAGCACATATGAGCATGCTATAATAACATATAGAGTTTTTTTATTGCCTTAGAGCACATATGAGCATGTTATAATCACATATTCAGTTTTTTGACTGCCTAAGAACACATATGAGCATGATAGAATCACATATAAAGTTTTTTTTACTGCATTAGAATACATATGAGCATGCTATAATCACATATTCAGTTTTTTGACTGCCTAAGAACACATATGAGCATATTATAATCACATATTCAGTTTTTTGACTGCCTTAGCACACATATGAGGATGTTATAATCACATATTCAGTTTTTTTATTGCCTTAGAGCACATATGAGCATGCTATAATAACATATAGAGTTTTTTTATTGCCTTAGAGCACATATGAGCATGCTATAATCACATATAAAGTTTTTTTGCCTGCCTAAGAACACATATGAGCATGATAGAATCACATATAAAGTTTTTTTGACTGCCTTAGAACACATATGAGCATAATCGAATCACATATATAACTTTTTGCCTGCCTAAGAACACATATGAGCATGTTATAATCACATATTCAGTTTTTTGACTGCCTTAGCACACATATGAGCATGATAGAATCACATATAGAGTTTTTTTATTGCCTTAGAGCACATATGAGCATGCTATAATCACATATAAAGTTTTTTTATTGCCTTAGAGCACATATGAGCATGCTATAATCACATATTCAGTTTTTTTATTGCCTTAGAGCACATATGAGCATGCTATAATAACATATAGACTTTTTTTATTGCCTTAGAGCACATATGAGCATGCTATAATCACATATAAAGTTTTTTTGTCTGCCTTAGAACACATATGAGCATAATGAATCACATATATAACTTTTTGCCTGCCTTAGAGCACATATGAGCATGATAGAATCACATATAGAGTTTTTTGCCCGCCTTAGAGCACATATGAGCATGCTATAATAACATATAGAGTTTTTTTATTGCCTTAGACCACATATGAGCATATTATAATCACATATAAATTTTTTTGCCTGCCTTAGAGCACATATGAGCATGTTATAATCACATATTCAGTTTTTTGACTGCCTAAGAACACATATGAGCATGATATAATCACATATAAAGTTTTTTTTACTGCATTAGAACACATATGAGCATGCTATAATCACATATTTAGTTTTTTGACTGCCTAAGAACACATTTGAGCATGTTATAATCACATATTCAGTTTTTTGACTGCCTTAGCACACATATGAGCATGATAGAATCACATATAAAGTTTTTTTATTGCCTTAGAGCACATATGAGCATGCTATAATAACATATAGAGTTTTTTTATTGCCTTAGACCACATATGAGCTTGCTATAATCACATATAAATTTTTTTACCTGCCTTAGAGCACATATGAGCATGTTATAATCACATATTCAGTTTTTTGACTGCCTAAGAACACATATGAGCATGATAGAATCACATATAAACTTTTTTTTACTACATTAGAACACATATGAGCATGCTATAATCACATATTCAGTTTTTTGACTGCCTAAGAACACATATGAGCATGTTATAATCACATATTCAGCTTTTTGACTGCCTTATCACACATATGAGCATGATAGAATCACATATAGAGTTTTTTTATTGCCTTAGAGCACATATGAGCATGCTATAATAACATATAGAGTTTTTTTATTGCCTTAGAGCACATATGAGCATGCTATAATCACATATAAAGTTTTTTTGCCTGCCTTAGAGCACATATGAGCATGCTATAATCACATATTCAATTTTTTGACTGCCTAAGAACATATATGAGCATGTTATAATCACATATTCAGTTTTTTGACTACCTTAAAACATATATGAGTATGCACAAATCACATATAGAGTTTTTTTACTGCCTTAGAACATATATCATTTATGATAGAATCACATATAATTTTTTTTGCTTTGCCTGCCTTAGAGCACATATGAGCATGCTATAATCACATATTCAATTTTTTGACTGCCTTAGCACACATACGAGCATGATTGAATCACATATATAGTTTTTTGTCTGCCTTAAAGCACATCTGAGCATGATAGAATCACATATAGAGTTTTTCTAGCTGCCTTAGAACACATATGAACATGCTATAATCACATATTCAATTTTTTGACTGCCTTAGCACACATATGAGCATGATAGAATCATATATATATAACTTTTTGTCTGCCTTAGAGCACATATGAGCATGATAGAATCACATATAGAGTTTTTTTATTACCTTAGATCACACATGAGCTCATGATAGAATCACATATAGTGTGTAATTTATTTCATTATATTTTGTTTATCAATACTGACGGTTCTTTTCTTGTGTAAGCTGCTAGCGATAATCAGCGTAGTGGAGCTGAAGGGACAGATAAAGACAATGAACAAGAAGACGCATAAAATCTTGGCGATGATTAGAGAACTGTGTTGAAGAAGTTCTATTTTTTTATGTTTCCTAATTGTAATTGTTGAATTGTAAATAATTAAACTTGTTAATTTTGAGGTGGAACGATTAATTGTTGTAGATTCTTGTTATATGGAATTTTTTATGTGGTTTGTTTTTTATTTACAGGAAATATAAATTGTACCATTCTCGGTATTTAATTTTCAAATAATTTTTTTTTTCGTGTTTGCGACAGATTAGCGACGGAACCATCCGTCGCTGTTCATATAAATCTAGCGACGGCATAGCGACGGAAGTAAATCCGTCGCCAAGCCGTGGTCACCGTTTAGTACCGCCGGATTGGCGACGGAATATAACGCTCGTTAGTCTGTCGCAATTAGCGACGGACCTGGCGACGGAATAAATCCGTCGCCAGTTAGCGTTAAAATATTTGCGACGTAAGCATACCGTCGCCTCGTTGTCGCTAATCCGTCACTAACATGGGTAGCGACGGATTAGCGACGGATTAGCGACGAAATGTGGTCGTCGCTAATCTACTGCTTTGTTGTAGTGTACCCATGGTGAGTAAGTGATGCATGTGCATCACAGGTTATTTAATTTCTTAGATGCAACATTTTTTTGTTCACACACTCACTTAGTTATGGATATTTGGGACTACTTTGATGAAGTTCGGAGATCACGCTGAGCATGATTTTAATGTATAAAAATAGAAGTGTTCTTATTTTTATAGTTTGGATTTCATGCTAGTCATGATAGTAGTTAGCGGGATATTGGAGTGTGTTTGCTGCAGGTACATGTTTGACATTTTTTGATATAAATGATTTGAATGTATTTCAATGTTTGGTGTGATTGCATCAATGCTTGCATAAAGTTACTTTCAATTTGATTATGACTTGCATGTGAAATTGTATCATGAAAACATTCTTCAAATGACTGTATCGTGTTATGAATGAGTTTGCACATGAAAATGAATGATAAGTTATCAATGCTTCAAACATGCTTCAAATGAATGGTTTTGCACATGAAAATATTAAGTTATCAATGTATGCATCATAGTTTTTGTGATTATATGACATTATATATGTGTGTGTGTATGTAATATATGTCAAATCATTACATCTATTACGAATACATGATAAATTTGATATTTTCTTCATCATAGCATTTTGACGATTCTCTTTTAACTGGTTAGGATAATATCTATAACATCATATAACAAAATAACTGCAAACCGTGAATGGATGTGTCGTAGGATAGTTGACAATGAGGTATTGCTTAAATATACGGATGGTGTTGACAGTTTTATTGAATTTGCAACGGCAAGTGTCAGTACAGTAGATCCCACAGGTCGGATTAGGTGTCCTTGCAAGATTTGTAAGAATAATATATTTGTAGAATCCCATGGTGTTAGACATCATCTATACAAGAAGGGTTTTATGAGTGATTATCAGAATTGAACGTTTCATGGTGAAGAATTTAGGAACAATTTTGACGCACAGGTGGATGTGGTGCATGATAATCCATATATAGATTTGATATTTGATGTCGCAGGACCAGAACTGGGTTCTGCTATGGGTCCTAATGATGTAACAACTGGGGTAGAGAAAGAAGCATCAAACGATGCAGCTAGTAGATTTTATAATTTACTTAGAGATGCTAATGAGCCACTTTGGAATGGTTGCAAGAGTCACACTATCTTGTCTGCAGTTCTTTAACTACTGGATTTAAAGTTCGAGTTTAATTTGAGTCAATCATGTTTTGACCGTTTATGCTCTATTGTAAAGAGTATATTGCCCAAAGATAAGAAATTGACACAAAATTTCTATCGTGTGAAGGTTATGGTCAACACTTTAGGTATGAGGTATCAAAAGATAGATGCTTGTCCAAATCATTGCATGTTGTATTTTAAATATTAGGAAAATAGCAGATCATGCCCACCATGTGGGCATCCTCGATTCAAGCTAAAGACAAGAGACAATGGTAGCACGAGATCAAAAGAAGTGTCATGCAAGTCGCTCAGCTACTTTTCTCACCCTAGATTACAACGATTGTATATGTCTTTGAGGACAGCTAAACACATGAGATGACATGCAAATAAAGTTCGACATGATAAAGGCAAGATCACACATCATGTTGACGCGGAAGCTTGGAAGCACTTTGATCGTACTCATCAGTCCTTCGCAATAGAAGTGAGAAATGTTAGGTTCGATTTATGTACAGATGGATTTAATCCATTTGGGGGTAGATCAACTCCATACTCGTGTTGGCTAGTATTTATAACTCCATACAACCTTACTCCAAGTTTGTGTATGAAGCATCAATAAATAATAGAAGAAATAATGGAATTGACTTACTTAGGCATAAATAATAGAGTAACTTTATTCAAGTGTCATTGGTTTGGTCCCATTGCAACAAGAGTCGATAAAGCCTCAAGCATTGTGGAGGTGAATCATAAATCATGGTTTGGAACATATGAATCATTCATATTAGCCTCGCAAGCTCAACAAGTTTACTATACTTTATATCCGAGTATAAAGAAGTCAGATAGAAATGAATGGTGGGCAGTTTGCAAGGTAAAGTCCAAACTATACCCCGAGTATAATCAGTTACAAGAAGACAAGTTAACTGAAGAAAGTGATTACTATCAATCAGATGATATGTATGATTTTTCTTATGGTCACGATGTCACGCATGGTATATATGTCATATCTCCATTGGTCGATGGAACATTCGTGGAAGAATGTGATCCAAATGATATATCAAGTGGATGGGTGGCCAATGACGAAGATAAAGAAGAAGACAGATGAAGAAAAAGAATATGAAAGTCAAACAAGTGATGAGAAAGAATTCTCGAGCTTGTGAAATAAATCTTGTAATACATACCTCTATTTGATGTGAATGATTTGAATGTATTGCAATGACTTAAATGATTTGAATATATTACAATGTTTGAATGTATTGCATGAAGTTATTTTCGATTTGATTTGAATATCTTATGTTTTAATGTATTGGAATATTTGGTGTGAATGATTTGAATTATCAGAATGTATTGAAATATATTGCAATGGTTTGAATGATTTGAAGGTATTGCAATATTTGAATGTATTACATGATGTTTTTTATTCTTTGATTATGTATCTTTGATATGTATAGAGTTATGATTTGAATGTATTGTAACATGTTTGAATAATTTAAATGTATTGCAATATTTGATGTGAATGATTTGAATTATTTGAATGTATTGAAATATATTGCAATGATTTGAATGATTTGAAGGTATTGCAATATTGGAATGTATTGCATGACATTTTTTATTTGTTAGAATATTGTTCATGGAGGTTACAGTGGTCGATCACTCAATGGTAACCAGTCTCAACCTTCATCTTCATGGGCTGCTTTGATAGGTATATCATTTAACTAATTATATACTTGATTAGTTTAAATGCGCATTGTGTGAATTTCTAACTCATTTTTCTATAGATGATGTTTCGCTTGCACATGACCCACCTACCCCAGTTGTTCATACAAGTCAAGAGACAATGCTGGATGCAGGGTCTTCTCAATCTGACACAAGAAGAGTCATTCAAATAGTATATATCGATAATCGACCGTAAGTATTTCATTTTTACTTATCCTATGCTTATCTTATAAATATTATAAATTGCTTGTTAATGTGTGTCAATTCATATGTGGTGTGAGGTTCAAGCTATAAGAAGTAATACGAGAGATTGGGCATTCACTAGTTCAATATCTACCTGGACCGGTCACTCAATGGAAAGAGTACCCGAATGAGGTGTTGGACAGATTATGGTTCTCATTCATGGTATACAATCATTCATCATAGTTATTGTGTTTCAT
Organism: Nuphar pumila; assembly: GCF_984573655.1. Taxonomy (NCBI): domain Eukaryota; kingdom Viridiplantae; phylum Streptophyta; class Magnoliopsida; order Nymphaeales; family Nymphaeaceae; genus Nuphar; species Nuphar pumila. The sequence continues at coordinate 15,200,022 of NC_143263.1, forward strand.
ATTTAATTTTTTGTTGTAGTCATGTCTATTAAATTTCTGAAACTATTTGTAGGCTTTGAATCGCTTTGCGACTATGATGGAGGAGCAGGACATGAGGAAGGTGTGGCAAAAGGTGGCTGCCAGTCGATTTACAAACATGCTGCACAATATGAAGACTGCAGTAAGAAAAGCATCTGGCGGGATAGATGATCCACTGCAGTGGAAGGGCCATGGACCTTCTACTATCAGGTCAGATGTTTGGGATGCAATGTGCGACAAGTGGGGGAGGCATGAATTTCGAAACCGCTCAACAAAGGCTGGGTAAAACTGAGCAAAGATGCTTGATTCCCATTTACACACAGGTGAATATAGGACTTTTGGAAGCCACCTGCAGAAAATGGTAACTCATCAATATATATATATTGTCAATTTTAAAAGTATTGTTGCATACATGTTAAATAATTTTTTTATCATTTAACTTCGCAGGAAGCAGAAAAAGGTGACATTGTGCCATACAAGGATGTATTTGTTGAAACACATAAACGTAAGACCATGAGAGATTTCGTATCAGAAAAGGCAAGAACGACAACGATATGTATTTATTGTATTAATAAATATTGTAATATACAAGTTATCATAAATATTATAATTCTTTATTATTAATTCATACTGTAATCGTTACTTTGTAGGAATAATATGAGCAACAAATGGTAGAGCAATATGGCGATGACTCCACTCAGCATCCACCTTTTGATACTGCAGCATGGGTAACTGCAACAGGTGAACCCAAAAAGGGTCGTGTGTTCGAGTTTGGGAGTAATATGAACACCTCACCAGTTGTTGCCTCCTGCTGTCACGTCTCACAGAGTTCTCCCACCAGCATCAACTCCAAACATCTGACTGACCTACCTAATTCTTGGGATGGTGTCTGCCAGCTTGTTAAGGACACAATGCATGACTATTTACATAAAGCAATTTTCGACGTTGTTCGTAATGAGTTGTGCAGCTTTTTTCAGGACAGGAGAACTTCGTCTGCAAATGCCTCTCGGGTATGAAAGTTTCATGTGATTTGTTTCATATCGTTAGATTTCAAGTTAGTATATGCATGATTAGAACACATATTTTCATGATTGAATCATTATAAATTTTTTATGTCATCCTTAGAACACATCTGAATTCTGTTAATATCCTTCACTTTATTGTTAGCTAGATTATGTGTAATTCACTCATGTTACTTTGATTGCCTTTAACTTAGGTGCATTGCATATAATTTATTTCATTATATTTTGTTTATCACTACTAACCTTTTTTTTCTCTTGTAGGATGCTGGAGATAATCAGCGTAGAGGAGTTGAAGGGGAAGATCGAGACAATGAAGAAGATGACGCACAGAATCTTGGCAATGATTAGATTCATGTGTTGAATTTGTTATACCTTTTTTCTTTTTTTGTTGTTTCAAAAAAAAATCTTTGTAAATGTTTACTTGTAAATAATTAGAACTCGGCAAGGATTATAGTGGATCGATAAATTGTTTTAGTTGCTTTTTATATGTATTTTTTATGTGTACTTTGTTTTTTATACACAAAAAATATAAATTATACAGGAAATATAAATTGCATCACGAGAATTTTTTCTCGATATTTATGTTTTAAATACTTTTTTTAAAAAAAAAATTATTGTTTGAGACATATTAGTGATGGATATTATCTGTCGCTATTTACTATTGGCGTCCAATTTAGCGACGGATTAGAGACAAATATTAATCTATCACAAAAGTGAATCGGCCAATGTTTTTGCACCGGATTTTAATTCGTTGCTAATTTCATCCTTATAATAGCGACAGATTTTAAGCCATCACCAAACCAAATCTCCATATATTAACGATGGCCTAGCGACGAATCATGGCATTCGCTAATTCATCGCAAATTAGCGACGGAACCTGCGATAGATAATTTTCGTCGCTAATTAGCGACTAGAATTTTGCGATGAAAGTTATCTGTCGCTAAGCCGACGCTAATCCGTCGCTAAACTGTTTAGTGATGGATTAACAACGGATTGAGGTCATCGCTAATCCACAAATTTCTTGTAGTGAAACTAATAAGTTATTTTATTTGTCAAGTACTTAATTTATCTTGATTCTCGGTAGTCAAAATCTCTAGCTTTTAAAACCACTAAGAAAATGGTCACGATGGTAATTGGTTCAGATGAGGAATATCATCCTAATCATCAACTTCATCATCATCACTCCTTGTCCCATATACATGGTTTCCACATAATTAAGCTTCATTAAGGAAAGAAGTTTCCATTTTATTCCAAGAGGTTACAATATAAATGGAAAAGAAACAAGGGAGCTTTTCACTCACATGAAGCAACTCCATTTTCAGTATACAAAACTAGCCTTTCTCCCACTGAAGTGCAGATAGACCTTGCATCAACGAAAAGTTGATCTTGGTATGTTTATTGTACTAATTACTACAACAAGAAGTTAATTAGGCATAGCCTTTTATTCTTGGCAAAACATCCCCAAATTTTCCAGGGAAACCAGCCATCACCTTTCGAACCTCGTTTGAGAGCTCGATGATTGAGTAGTCCGGGTAACCCAGTTCATCCAATGCCTTCTCCAGCTTGAAAAGGTACTCACGGTTGGTTCCACAAGGTCCGGAAGCCATAGCTATCTGTGATGCCACTTTCTCCAACGGGCTACTCCCTATGTAGTACTTGTTCTTCTCTTTGCATGGAGAGGATATAAAGCTGTGACATTAATAGCATAATTGATTATCCTTAAGCGTTAATTTAATTTATTGACACTTGACTTAGCAATGGCATCAAAAGTGACGACCAACATAAAGAAGAGAGAAAGAAAGATGAAATGATAAGACACAGAAACTCACGTTAGTGTTTTTCTTTGTTCACCATTTCCTAAGGAGTAGAAATCCATACAAGCTTTGCAATCGTACTCACATTCTCTCTTCTCCAAGTACTGAAACAAAAACAGCATTATAATTGAAAGATTATTAACTCATGATCACGAATCTTGATGAAGATAATCATAATTATTAAACTATCATCAATGCAGGTGATGATATATTTCTATGTTTAATGGTGGCTAGGAAAAGAGAGCTGTGCTTGAACACCCTTTGTTTGGTTCATTCGAATTTGCCAGTTCTAAGTGCAGGTGGTGATAACGATAATGTCAGAGAGAGAGAGAGAGTACCTCTATGATTCGTTTTTCCTCTTCAGTATCTTCTTCTATGCTATAAGCAACTCCCCACTATGAAAAAATTTAACATGTAAAAAATTAGATGAAGAGTGTATATATATATATATATATATATATATATATATATATATATATATATATATATATATATATATAGTATGGAGAGTTTTGGTAAACAAAGCTAGCAAAGGAATTCATGGTAATTACACAAATAGCTCCAGGCCTGTGTTGCAGATTGCACATTCTTGCAGGTAATTCGTTTGTCCCTCTATGGAAACATGCTGTTTGAATGAACAAAGCAAATTGTCAATGTCATTATCAAATGGGATAGCAACAAAAAAAAATTAAGAAAAAGTTGTCATTTCTTCTTAATTTGGAGAAGAAAACGCATTCCTTTTAAACTTGGAAATATGAAAAAAGCACTACACAACTAATCATCAAAATATGGAAACCTGCCTGGTGTTGGGAACACAGCCAGTTTGGCTACCAAACAAAACGTATCCACGCCTTGTGTTGATGTTTTACATTTACATGGTACAACACCATTTCACCTTGTCCTCTCTCTCGAAAATTTGATGTAATCGACATTGCTACCCTTAATATATACAGTATATATGCAAAGTATAACAAGCTTACCCAGATCAAAAACACGTTGGTAGTCTCTGATATACCCAACCACCCGCTCCTTGTAAGGGAACCCAGGGTTCCAAATAAGAGACCCATACCCAAAAATCCACACCACCATTTTCTTTTCTTTTCTTTTCCTAAAGAGAGGAGGTGGAATGTTTGATGTCAGGCGACAAGTGAGATATGGGAAGCCGGAGCCTCCTCTCCTATTTATAGTGCTCATCTATAATAAAAAACAAACCGCGTTCTCCTATTACCAATATAGTGTTGTCACCAAGAATTCTTTTATTTACATTTTGAAGTGGGCCGGTTGACCTGGACTGGACCCAGTCCCATTTTGAATATTGTCCATATTGCTTCTCCTATTCAAAACAAACCGCGTCTACATTGAATCATATTGCCATGACCTATTCCTCCACCATCTTCAGTCCATTTTGTAGAATGCTCATTTTTAACGTATTTAGATGATTGCCAATATAAGTATATATGTCTAACCATGAAATAAACGTTTCCAACGCTTTTGTAACGTCATTATTAAAATATTTATGTCCAAAATTTGTATTAATTAAATGCTGAGGACAGCAGCAGCACTCTAATCTGCCGTCCATGTCAAAGACGGACATTATTGCACTGTGGAAAATAAATAAAGGGGTGGAGGGAGAGAGACGTTGGGAAGAAAGAGGGAGGCGGGTTCCTAAAGGACCTACCGCCCGAGAGAGAGAGACGAAAGAAGATCAACATTAATACTCATGAAGATCCACAGAATGTTGAACCCATGAACCGAACAAGTAGAAAACAAAACTAAAAATATAGAAAAACAAAGCAAAAGAAAAAGAAAAAAAAAACTACAAACAGCTAGCAACAAAACAACAAAGCCAACTCAACAAGGATCCGCAGGATTAGAAGAAACCACTGCTGAGTGAACGTCGTTCAGATGAGAGGCGAGGTCTCTAAGATGCATACGTATTATTGCATACACATCAACCAGGATTTTATGGACAAGATGAGAGAGAGAGAGAGAGAGAAACGTTTTCTAAACAAGAGACCCTATGCGTGGGTCTTTGGTCCAACGGTTATATGGGTCCAAGGTGGGTCCATTTGGATCCAAACCCGTCAAGGGTGGATCCAACTTGATTATTTACAAAACTGTAAAAAAAAACTACCTGTAAATCCCTTTTACACCCGCCAATGGCCCCAAACGGATCTTAACGGGCTATCAAACTAATTCTAAAAAAAAAATCCAAAAGTTCAAAATAAAAATAAAATTTTATATATTCAAAAAATATTGTTTGGGATGAAGGCGTTGTTGTTGTATATATTCAAAAAATATAATTTTACTTTCTCATATACTAAAATGTGTATTGAGAAAATGCACTTGCTGCACTGTCCAGTGAATTAAAAAGTGTTGTAATTAGAATTTTAGTTTGGGCGAGTTTCTGATGGCATCCATCACTCACGTTCTTCTTGAAATAAAAAATTTGTTAACGTGTTGGATGCTGAGCAGCGAGTCCACTTGCCACTGTTAGCGCCTGTTCCAAAAATCTGTTTAGACGATTCTGTTTAGGATTTGATAATCTAACTCGTAGGAGGAACTGATCCTTCGTTCCGTTTCTGTGTTTGTCACTGTTAATTAACATCCGTTCCTGCTGAACCCGTTCAGACGTGTGACAGATCTGAACTCATTGTGATGGTCAACAGGGATTTAACTGGATTTAGATCTGCATCTCTTTTTTTATTCTGATTTCATGAAGTTTTCTTGAATAGTATTATTTTTTGTGTGATTAGCTCATTTGGCACCAAAGTTCTAATTTTTCTGTTCGAGCGGTATGCATGGTTTCAGTTTCTTGTGTTGAGACAATCTTCAATAAGGGTGTTAACGGGTTGGGTATGAGCCAGTCTTGACCCGTATCAGATCTGTTAAGGTATGTGGTTTGATAACAGATGAATGGGTCTAAATAACTGTTCGGGTTAGACTCATAAGATCCAGAAAGCATAAGTCTGGGTATGGTATGAAATTTTATACCAAATCTTTGTCTGACCCAAGAGCCCATTAAGATCCCCACTTTTTCAATGTAAACAACATAAAAAGACATTTATTATTTATTGGGTATGGACCCAGCCTGGTCTACATGATCTTTATTTGGACTCAAGTATGGTTTTTCTTTTGAAGGATCTGGTTGGACACAAATCCAGATTCAGTACCATTACTCGTAATCGTATCTGGGTCCAGGCCAACCGATTTCTCATGGAGGTCCGACCCTTTCACACACCTTAATCTTGGATACAGCCAACAACATGCTTTGCAACTCTTAACATCTATACATGAGCAGTTATGGGTCCAGTTTCGTTCCACTCATCCCCTATGTCATCCCCATCTTCGTATCCTTTTTAAATTTCATGATACAAGTTGTTTTGATCAATTCTGACCGTATAGATTGATTCAGCATGTTCAATTTAATAAGAATCGACCGTTGGCTCATTCTTGATTGACTCGTGACTCGACCCAGCGACTTAGCTGGGTTATGTTAACTTTATATTTTATATCAAATATGTAAATATATGTATATACTATATATATTTTAGAGTGTTAGTAATATATTGTATATAATATGCATTATTTGATATTTTTATTTAATGTATAACTTTATTAATATATGTATAACTATATTTTTCATATTTTATATATATAGACCTAGTCATGAGCTGATTTGGCTGAGTTATGATAAAACTTGGCTGACTGGGCCTAGTTTTGTTCATTTTCTAAGTCATTCACTGGGTTGACCCAATAAATGACTGTCACTGGGAGTTTTTAAACCTTGGGTGTACCAAGGACTTCAGGGATGAGATGTGACTGATTGTGACCCGAGCATGGAGGAGGGAAGAGTTGAAAGCAACGGTAACAAGCAACCAGCCCACAACTTATGGATAGGTGTGCCCCCTCCCACAGCACCACCAATCATGTTTGTTATCCCCACCCAACAGAGAAACAAACCTCAAACCGCCATAGTTTGTTAAAGCTTTGATGTAAATCCAACACTAGATTTATGAGAAAATTTACCAAACTAAGGCTACTCCTACTATTAAACTAAGAAACTCTGGAAATAACAGGAAATGAAAGAAATTTACATGAAATTATTAAAGCAAAAAATAAACTGAAAATTAAGAATATTGGATTTCAACTCAAATTGTCTTTCCCTCTCCTCATCTATACATAGATGAGTTATTACAATCTCAAATGACTTAGGTTTCCTACCTAAATAAATACCTAACTAGGAAAGCAAATTTTAATCCTATTGAATTGTTAAAATAAGATATGGATCAGTTGCTTGGATCTAATATTTATTACAATGACCCAAAATAAGAAAATATCTAAACTAAGAAAATATGGATCTCAAATGATCCATTGAACAATGTGAACCCAGATATGTGTTGCTCTGCGGTGTCCACTGTGGAAAGCACAACCAGTGCTTTTCCAAAACAAGGAGGGGCATGGTCGCAGGGAGATCAGCAGCACTAGATGGGTCAAATGCAGCAGCAGCAGCAAGAAACAGCCGGTGGATGGGTGGGGGGGCACCTCATATGGGGCCAGCAGCTGAGGCCTGCCCTACTACAGCTGGATAGGTCCCTAAGGAAAGCACCAGCACCCTCCTCACTCCTCAGCCCATCCTTTGTGCAGCAAATACCGAAGGTGGAGAATCCTTTGGGTGAGGTTTGTTTCCTTTTCTCCTTTCTAGGATTCCATAGCCCTCGCTTTTTCAAGAGACACCTCCGAGTGCTTGTTTGTCGTTTGTGTGTTCGCAGGGAAGGCAAGGCGATCTCTTCCGTCGGGTTCGCTGAGGGTGTGTATGACTGTTTGTCCAAGCCTGGACAGAACACATGACAAACACAGACAGTACACATGTTCTGTCCATAACAGGAAAAACTGTGCTTATCTAGCATTTGCTTCAACTAGACTATGACATGTGTTCTTTGTGTCCAACGGTTGATTTGCATTACGTAGACAGCTTGGCCACATGTAAAATAGGGTGGACAGCTTTTTCGAATCATACGACCCGATCCCTCCACCGTATTACTGTTTGAACATGTTTTTTTATGCTTTTTAGCCCTGAATATGGATCTCAGATTGGATCCAAATACCAAAAAATGTTTAAAATTTGGTTAATTTGAGAAAACAAATAGGAATTCATATTTTTGGATATACAACTGCTTAATGTGTATCATATTCTATCCCATTACGGTAGTCTATCAAAAAATTATTTATATTGATTTTAGCCATGGATATGGATCTTGCATTGGATTCAAATGCCAATAAATATTTAAATTTTGGGTAATTTGAGAAAAAATGGGAATATGTTTTTTTATATACAAATGGTTTAGTGGGTATCATATTTTATATAATTATGAAAGTTTGTCAAAAAATTATAGATTTCAGCCCCACATATGGATCTCCAATTAGATCCAAATGCCAACAAATATTTACATTTTGGGTAGTATGAGAAAAAAAATAGGATTTCATATTTTTTGATATACAAATGCAAAACTCATAAATAAACCATATATAAAACCTTAAATTGCAGAAAAACTAAACCATAAAGTCAAAGAAATCATAAATAAACCATAAAATAATTCATAAAATTAAAGAAAAAAACATGCAAAATCCCCAAATCTAGACCTTAAAATCAATCATATTTTATTGCCATAAAAATAATTTATCAATAAATAAGTTATCAACAAAGTCTTGTAAAATTTTAAAAATAAAAAGTAAAATGAAGTATACAAGTGCCATATTTACAAAAACGAGAATACATTTGTGTTTTAACCCCAAATATAAACCCTAATTTAAAAAAAAAATCATAAAATTGCAACATTTAGAGGGAAACACACACAAGAGAGAGAGAGAGAGATGAAGAGGAAGAAAAAGAGAACGAGAAAGAAATAAAAAAGGGGAAGAGAGAGAGACAAATAAGAGGGTCTCAGGGACGCTGCTAAGAGAGGAGCCGAAAGTCGAGAGAGAGAGAGAGAGAGAGAGATGGGATTGGAGCAGGGGGAGGCCAATTAGGATGATTTGAACTATCTCTGAGTCTTTATGTTTTTTGCTTTTACAAACTTTGATATTTATTCAATAGAATGAAATATTTTTGAAATAATTATTGTGTGGTTTTTTGTTACTTTTCAACCTACAATGGGCTTGAAGATCATGGTAGATTTTAATTTTAAAAAAACTATAAAAAGTTTAATTCTGAAATTTTTGGGCGTTATAGTTGCAATGTTGATCTTGAGACGTTGCACTTTTGTGAAGAGTGGTAGGTTAGCGGAATTCTATACGAACATGCAATCACATGCATTTTGTATGAGGGCAAGCTACCAAAAAATTACTATGAAAAGTTCCTTAAAGTTGAATCATATTGAGCTACATATATTACATTTTCATTCTTTTCGATGGCGGATAATGTCTTATACAATGCTCCATTGACTATTATTCATGTCTATCTAGCAAAATTGTCTCATAAGCCCGAGGGACTTAAGGTGAAGAGACACAGAACACAACACAAGGATGTTGTCTCATACTTATGCGGTGAGGTTGGCCACAACAGGAGAAAGCACGAATAACAGTATGTTTGAGTATCTCTTATTGCAAAATATATATTTGTTAAGAGTTGTTGAATAAATCTATATATTTATTTAGAGTTGTTTAATGAACGTCTGCTCCAATGTCTTATGGCTTCAATGTATATCTTAGATAGTTTACGATGTATACACGTAAAGAAAAATGTGACAGCAAAAAGAGAACTAAACCCCCAAGCAATGATCCAATTGTAGTAAGATGTATAATAAAGCAAGTTATGTGTTATAGAACTAGTGGTGCTGATATATATATGTATTTATATTTATTTTTAATTGATCATAAAAACTGGTTGGTGAGAACTAGAAAGATGGGCAACAAAAAGAAGAATTGAATTAGCATGATTTGTACAAGGAAACTATGTTAAACAATGACGTAAATGTTAGTTTTGCATGTTTGTTTGTTACGTTTGTATGTAGATACATATAAATCTAACATGAATGTATCACAAACTATGGATTTATGTAGCAACAACATAGATTCATACAAAGACTCAAATAGTACCACAAACAGGACGGTAGATGAAATAGATCTGCCAAAGATCATTAACCTTACCCCTTATTTCTCAATGAGTAAATAAAGTGATAGTCCTCGTATTTTGCTACCAACTAATAGAAATCAATTGTTTATCATTAACTATGCATAGCAAATGATCAAAGTAAGAACAATGCAAGATGGGGTTTGTTCCTTCTTAGAGAGTCGCAAATTAATATATCCTTTTGAGGAATGTGACAAAGTATTAATTGAACAACTTTGCATACTTACATTTATGTTTACAATATATCAAAAATTATACATGCTTATGTATTCAACTCGATTTATATTGCATATCTTAATTCATCTGAACTAGGGCAATCAACAGTGAGTACTTTGGGAAATAGATATGAATATGAGGGAGTTCAAATTGTACACTTTATTAGCTCTACTACACATGCAGATAAGAACATCAAATATCTAGTATGATGCAATTACATATTCAATAATATTCTTATTTTTTTCATGTAGCTAAGTAGGCCTAGTGTTAGGTTGCATGTTAGTTTTTTATAAAGTGGTTTGGCTATGATGGTTATACTGATTTGATGGCTTGTCTTGTTGATGGTATTCCTTAACAAAAATGGAGTAATTACTTTATATATGTTTGTTAATTCAATTCATGCATATATATATTCTTGACTTAGTATATGATTATTATAGGTCTGATTGTGGTATATTTGTTCTACTATATATGCAATATTTAAGCAAAAACACAAAAAATAATTTCATGCAAGTATATATTTAAATGTCTTGTTTTGCTATTTTTTTATGTAAGCTATAATTAGTTGTTTACTAATAACCTTTTTTCAAAATGATGCAAAAAACTATAGAAAGTATATGATCAAATACTATAAACATGTGGGAAAGTAAACTAAAAAAGAAGTTGCCCAAAAGAAGGTTAAGGAGGAGGCAAAGAACCAGAATAGACTGCAACAAAAAATAAAAGGTCTAAAGGCTAAGAGAAAGAAGAAGATGAGGAGACATCAAACGATGAGGTGTCGGATGACCTTTTTCAGGAAGCTGAGTTGTGACAATTCTAGGTCCACATTTTTTATTACTATTGTGAATTTGATAGAATTGCAAAATAGAATTATTTGTTAATAAATAATTTGTTTTTTTATGTAGATTTGACACATTGGATGTAAATTTGACAGAATTTTGGATGTTTTGTAAATTTTGAATGTTTTAACTTCAATTCAGGTTGGATGTTCTTTAATTGTTTGATGTTTTATGAATTTTGGATGTATAACTTCAATTTAAGTTGGATGTTCTTCTAGCCTTCAATATTTTATAAATTTTGGATGTTTGTAAACTTTGGTTGTTTTATTTTGCAAAATTTGGATGGTTTGTAAATTTTAGAAGTTTTGTATATTTTGGATGTTTTGTAAATTGTCTATAGTAACAAGATTGTATTATGTAAATATAGAAAATTTGCATATTTAGGAAAAAATTATAAATATTGTTACAGTTCGAATGTATATCACATAGAAACTTAAGTCCAATAATGACATTCGCAAATAATAGAGTATGCATATACATGATGTGAATGTTCTCAAGTTTGCAAATAATTGAGTACATTCACATAACCATCATGTAAATATACTCAAGTTTGCAAATAATAATACATGTGAACCTCTATATCCTCGCATCACAGTGTGTGAATGTTATCAAGTTTGCAATCAATGAAGTACATTTGCATAAATATCATGTGAATGTTCTCAAGTTCGCAAATAATAAAGTACATTCACATAAATATCATGCAGACCTCTCTATCACAATATATTATGTGAATGTCATCACGTTAGCAAATAATATGCATTTGCATAAACATCATATGAATGTCCTCAAGTTCATAAATAGTAGAGTACATTCACATAAATATCAAGCAGACCTCTCTATCCTTACATCATAGTATGCAAATATTCCCAATTCAAAAAATAATAAAGTGTATATAAACATCACGTGAATTTCTTTAAGTTCATAAATAATGGAGTACATTCGCATAAACATCATATGAATGTACTCAAGTTTGCAAATAATAGAGTGCATATGAACCTCCATATCCTCACATCACAGTATACAAATGTCATCATGTTTGAAAATAATACAGTACATTTGCATAAACATTATGTGCATGTCCTCAAGTTTATAAATAATGTACATTCACATAAACATCATGTGAATATCCTCAAGTTCATAAATAATGAAGGATATTCGCATAAACATCATGCAAACCTTCATATTCTCGCATCAAAGTGTGTAAATGTCTTTCAGTTTACACACTATGATGTGTGAATGTTGTTTAGAAGTCACTGCATATATAACATTCAAAAAATCACATGTATATTCAAATCATATATATTCAAAAATTTACAAAATCAAAAATTCACTTATAGTATATATATTAAATTTAATTATTCACACAAGCCATATACATTTAGAAATGATATTTAAATTCAAACATTATAATTTCACAGTAGTTGTACATCCATTCAAATTTACAAAAGTGAAAAGTATGCAAATACAAAAGTATTCAAATTTAGAAATATACATTAAAGTTGCAACATTCATACAAACAGAAATTCCTTCAGCATGCGGATTTCAGCTCTTGCAAGAGCCAACTTTGTATCTGTTACACTTGCAGTCTTTTTGTGATTCGAATTCCTCGCCTCAACTTCCTCCTCCTCCTTAATGCCCCTACTTGTGAAGGGACTGCTTTGAAATTCTAGGTTAACAACAGCTACGTCATCATCATCGAATGTAAGAACAATATATGATAAGTTAATGTTCTTATCGTCGTTGTGTCAATCTTCAAGTTTGGTTTTGAACATCATGAGGTAATCCTTGATATGATTCTTAACACAAAAAGAGATGCTTTTGCTAACTACGCGAGGGCAATGAGGTGGTTATTGAACAAGCCCAAACTGCTAGACCACTCAATTGACCATTTGGTGCTTAACTTCATTCATGTTGAGCAACCAAATGTTCCTCGCAGTGTTCATGGCTTGCACAACTACATCCTCCTCCTCTGCATCATTCGCATGTTCGTAAGGGCACCATGTTACCTACATAATAAAGTTTTATTCATGGTTAGTCTTATATCACATTATTGATAACAACGTAGGAAATTGTTTCTCATGCATACATGTGCCTTGGTTAGCCCACATGACTTTGTAGTGCAAAACACCCTTCCCATTTGAGGACCCAACACTCTTTGATCATTCTCCTTCTTTTCATTGTGTAACCAACTCCACATTACAACACATAAAAATTTATGAACACTGTCAAGTCTCTGGGGGCCTTCAACAGATATGTGCTCCTATATTCAAACCTGCAAGGGTCAATACACAGTTTAATATAGACTATATACAATATAGTACATTAACAATGTTAATCATGTTTGAGTATAAATCTAAAGTAAAAGTACAACTAATGGACAAATACCTCCAACACCACCAACATGCCAGTAATATTTTTTCTTTTATACCTCAACTTACTCAAACTTGCATATAGGTGTACAAGTGAGGTTACTCCCTATGTGTACTCATTGACACATCACGTCTTCTAATGTGATAGTAATCTCAATATCTCTGAACTATAATCAAGAATTTTCAAAAGTGCATCTAATCCAGACAATCATTTGCTTCCTCCGTTAGTGTTAGGAATTATTTGTTTGCTTGAAACCAGTAGAACAGTGGATGCAAGATGTTGAATCTTTTGGTTGTAGATCCTGTAATCGCAATTAATGAATCTATATGTTATCCTAAAAATAATCAAACTAGTTATCATAAAAACATGTTTTACCCACACACACACACACACACACACACACACACACACACACACACATATATATATATATATATATATATATATATATATATATATATATATATATATATATATATATATATATATATATATATATATATATACGAAATTTTAATTAATGTATATACTCAAACTAGTAATCTTAAAAACATGCTTTTAACATATAGTTTTCACTCTCCAAGAATTTAATGAATGTATCTATTATCCACACTCTCCCTCTCCATCTCGCCAATGCCACTTCAGGTGGGTGCATCTTCACTATCCTCTAGTTAAGCATTGAGGTTAGCAACAACCTTGGACTAAGCCAATGGCACAAACTTCTTCTCCATGAAATGTACACATGAGTCCCCTCCCCCTCCCCATCCTTAAATGCTTTTGTGATGGGAGACATGAATGTGGCCATAAACTCTTAAACCTTTTTATCAACTTCAACCCTATATTTTGCCCAAATTAAAGGTATTAGATGCTACTTGTTTGAGCACAAATTTTAGGGTCTCAGCTGACTGAGGCTGCATTTTGAGTGAAAATATCAAACACCCAGACATTTGGCCACAGAGCACGGTCCCTCTCTACCCACTTATCAAGCCAATTGGTATTTCATAGTAGGAAGTATCATCCAGTATATAATTTTTATTCGGTGGCTTTTCTTGTTGTATTCCAACAATAGCACATGGTGTGGGTCTAGGACCTTCAAGATGGTCTCTTCAATCGGCATTTTGTAATAAACAAGTTCATAATTTTCTATAATAGCAAAACGAATATTATAGGTAAACATGCATACAATATATGCATGGAATAGGCTACTGAAAATGTAAAAAAAAAAACTCAAAAATGATACAAGTGTTCCTTACTCGTGCGTATAATAAAAGATAAACAACCAAAATTGAGGATAGAGGCATAGCAATCGCTAAGAAAATAAAGTGACAAATTGAAACTCAATGGCAAATTATTTTTAAAAACATGAAATACACTATTGAACATGCAAAGATAACTTAAAAACTATGCAATTCTTCCACAAAATGACTGATTCATACCAATATTTCAATTATTTATTGATTCATGCCACTATTTCAAAAAATAATTGGTTCAACCATTAAAGATGTTCTTATTGGAAAAACTTGCCATTGATGATTCTAAAAAAGTCATTGATGAAGTATCATCGATGAAGTGCCACCGTCAATGAAGTGTTGATGATGCATCACCGAAAATAGTTGCCAAGAATTACCAAAGAAATTTTTGAGGGAAGAACGTTGTGACCACTGATTGGTGCCCACAAAAAAATCCTAGTTTATGAAAAAATAACCCTAGAATGTGGACCACCATTTTATATTGATGATTGTCGTACTTAATGGTCGTAAGAACGTTCGCAAAAACTGTTGAAATTCACAGAGAAGTCATTCCTCAAATTTGCAAATGTTCGAGAACTCTACAAATGAGTCAAAACTTATGAATATACAAAGCAAATTCGCAACGACAAAATAAGGTCAAGGACATCCGCAACAATTATACATGAATGTCGCCACACATTTAAAGACCTCCTCGAAGACCATTTACTTAAAGGAGATTCGCATGGTAGCTCACAAATGTCGTACTATATATGCAAAAGTAGTATCTTATTTGTAAAGATCCATTAGAGACTGAAAGTCTAAAGCATTTGCAAACATTAATACGTGAATGTCATCACACATTTGTAAACCTCCTTGAAAATCAATTACTTAAAAAAATTTACACAATATCTCACAAATGTCATCAATTTGATATGTGAATTTCATACAGTATTTGCAAAAGTACACAGATTTCATTTATACAAGGTTCATAAATTTGGTTATGCAAACTTTATGAGGTCTGAAAAATCATAAATATATTTTTTAGTGAGGTTGCAAGATCATGACAACATACCTATATATCACACAAACCTCGAGAGGGTTGCTTATGCAAAGGGTAAAATGATCCTAAAAAATTGAGTATTTGTGAATTTGAACATAGGACAGATTTCAGAAATTGCGAGGCATTTCAAGAAACATGTCATTTTTCCTGTACAGTAGTCATTTTCCATTTTTTTTGTTCTCCTTAGAAAGTGTGCCCCAAAAATAAAAAACCAGGCCAAAGTAGCATTTGCACTTGCCTCAACTGTAACAAGTAGTAATACCTTCTTTGACTTGTATCTTAGTTCAAGCATCGCACTTGTCTTCGTTTACTATAACTAATTGTTCATAAAATATGTTTCTGAGTGCCTTTTGTTTAGCCAATTTCACAGATTCTCAAACTTTTGTAAAGCAGGTATTTGTAAATTTTAGAAAAATAAGCAAAATAAAATAAATAACAAAAGAAAATATTTAAGAATCACGTAAAAATTCAAATATGGTATATCAAGACAACAAATTGATTAAAATGCAATTTTAAGTTTCATGAATTTGGGACGAAATTTCATTGCTACTTGATATTCGGGACAGATTTTGTGTTTTAATGGAATGATAGAAGCTAGGACCATGGCTAAGACACCATTTAGCTATCCAACCATTATAAAAACATTTTAAAGGTAATGAAAAAACAAAAAATAAACAAGCAAATGTACAAAGTTATTAATATCTAAAATAGAAAAGCAATTATTATTTTCTCAAAAACATGTGCTTTTCTAAAATGAAACTAAAACGCAAATCAAGGATTAAGGAGCTATTGAACCAAACAATTTCAATCCCAGTCCATATATTCCTGCAAGCAAATTGTTAAAAAACACTTTTCAAAAATATTTCAACAATGGCGTGGTAGAATATGTTTTTCCTAGTGCCATACCCAGCTTTTAGCTCGATAAATAGTGATACTAAATAAAAGACTGGTCAAGGCATGCCGTACGACCATAACTGACCGTTGCTTGGAAATGATCACATTGCATTGTGATAGGAGTATTCCATTGTTGTCTGGATCGATCCAAATCGGCCATTCATCCCCGATTCGGCCTGAATCCACGTTGAATCAGCCGATCCTGCCCTTTTTAATTTTTTATGAAATTTTAAAATTAAAATATATAAAATTGACGGGCTCAGCATGATTCGATTCGAATCTCGGCTGATTCTCTGAATCTATTTGAAAATCATTTCAGGTCAGAAATCGATACTGACAACATTGGACCATTTGCATAAATATATCATTAGATAAAAGAAATCCAGAAATACAAACAGTTAATATTTAGTTGTAAAATAATCTAAATAATCAAGTAGCGTGCCTTTTAAGATTAAAACTATTTTTCCCTGGGTTAGAGATTAATCCAATAACCAATGTTTCTTTGCCAGCACCAGAAAAATTTTCTTGCTTAACCATGCATGAACATACAAGAGTTGAGTTACAGGGGGACATGACAAAGACAAGTTGAGATCGCTCCAGGCTGTAAATCCATTAACGAACAATAAACAAAAAATGACAGAAACTTGCTTACTTTAACTGCATATGCCAGCTTATCAGCTCAAATGTTTCAATTACTTGTGCAACTTTTGAAGAGACAACTTTTCAAACTCCAAGGAAATATCCACACCAATAGTTGCTTGTTTCTCTGGAGCCTGAGACGCTGTATTGCTGGGCTCAAGACCATGCTTTGAAAACTTTTGAAGTTCCAAATTTAAAGCCAAAATCTTCTTCTGGATGTTCGCTCCCTTGTCTGGTAGCTTTGATATAATAGCCTGAGAAGGAAGTTTTATTCATGGTACGTGGGACTAAGGAAATGAAAAGCCATTCTAAAAATATACCAAGCTATACCTTATTTTCCAAAGTTTGACTTAGCCGTTTGATTCTCTCCTTGATATCCGATTCATGCAGTTGGCTATAGTCAGCAATTGAAGTATCTACAGCCTTTTGTTTCCACTCCTTTGGATTAATCGCAAAATCAGCTCTGAAAAGACGAGATTATAAATCATTATTACAGAATCCTCATAGAAAACACTGTTAGTACAATAGTAGTAAAGAATTAATGGTGTTCACACATACCCATCCACGTTAGGTTCAATATAAGTGGTGGATGAAGATGCGCTTCGCACAACACCAGGCTCCCTTCTAATGCAACTAGACAATAACATAAAAGATGAGCAGCTTTTCAAATTGATTAAATCTAAAGTAACCAGCAACGTCAACAGATTTACTAAGGACGTGTAGCTATAGGCTATAGCACATTTTTAACAGACTATGTACAAGATGTTTTAATTTAAGGAATTACTGTTTGCAATCTTACAGGAAAAAAATTTGATAAATGATGAAGCAAGGCGCCTTCCACCCAAAGTGGCGAGACATGAGCATATGCCACACAAACAAAAAATAAAAAAGGAAAACTCACCAAAAAACAAGGAAAAGTTAAAAAGTTCAAAAAAGCCCAAAACGTTTCTAGAATATTAATCTGTCTATAGACAATAATATGAAAACACAAGAAACAAAAAGCAATGGGCCATGAATGAGTGACGGATAGATCATAATATTACATTAAATCATCGGTCTTAAAAGACAACAAAGAATATTCATGACAAACATCATAACAATTAATGATCAGTACGCAAAAAAGCAAAAGATAAATAGTAAAACAAAGGATTGTAATAAACTAATCATAGAGAAACAACATTCATATTAATTATTAGAGCATGATATTACACCATCAAGAAGCTGCACAAAAACCATGAAAAAGAAGTTAACAAGTTCTCGGTTGAAATAAGCAATGGTCACCAATTTGAATCATCCTCTGTTACATAACTGTCATAATATTCGAACTTGAGAAAAAAACAATTAGTCGTACACCAATGCACTATGTAAAGAAGTTAAAACATGGCAAAACTTACATCACACAGATATGTACAGAGAAATGTGACAAATAGTCACAGCAGACACACATGTGTGACTGAGAAATGTCATAATTAAACAATTAGATTTCATCAAAAGACATAGAAAAGGTATTAACAAATGAGAAGAAAAGGAGAGAGAGAGAGAGACTTGATAAGGTCTTTCCCAAAATTAAAGGCAAAGTCAGGGTGTAGGTCCAAGTTTTTTTATTGAAGTAGAGGCAGGGTGACAAATAGTCTCTCTCTCTCTCTCTCTCTCTCTCTCTCTCTCTCTCTCTCTCTCTCTCTCTCTCTCTCTTAGAATTTTAAAAAATAACAAAGAACCAGGTGAACATTGACATGAACACCATGCTCATGGATAAATCCATGCACACCTATCCCATATATAGGTATATGGATCTAGCCTGATTGGATCCACACTTGGTCCCAATCTGGGTCTAATCAACAGGACCCAATTAGACCAGGTTCGCTTTGATCCAGGTCTGAAGCAGACCTAGGTCTGAACTTAAGACATGAACCAGCCTCGTATATATATTGAAGCAATCAACAGAAGCATGGTTCAAAAAATTATAACCACTCAAGTGTGGAGTGTTAACTTACCATATGCTAGATTTCAAAGACTTTATAATACATACCCTTATTAGCAGATCTAAAAGAAAAATGGATCACAAACAGATTGGGAGTGTTGGACACCTTTTCCCCGAATCAATGAGTATCAGTCGATAGAGAAAGATTGAAGAAAGAAGATGAAAAGATTTAACGAGGGTAAAAGTTACTTAGGGGGCATTTGTTGCACATCCACCAAGGAAAGACACTTTCCTTTGAGAGGGACACCCAGGAGGGAAAGTGCTTACCCATTCAGGAAGACGTGAACCTATTTCGACAGGAAAGATGTTTTTTTGAATTTATTTTGTAATCACTAGTACTACCACATATTTTTCATGGTGATGTTTGCTTCACTCCGTAAGGAAAGAGGCCTCCTTAGTTGTCATAGGCGCTAGGCGGTGAGCCCCTAAAAAGGCCTAGGCGGGGGGGCCTAGGCAGTACCCCAAATAAAAAAAAACATAAAAAACATAATAAGAAATATGTATATTGTCTTCTCTTTCTTCTTCTTCTTCTTCTTCTTCTTCTTCTTCTTCTTCTTCTTCTTCTTCTTCTTGAAAAAGAAAACAAATGATATGTTTTCAAAAAAACAAAAACTTCAAAAAAAAAGGCCTAGGCGGCAATATAGGGCCCCACCACCCAGACCTGGTCGTCCAGGCGGTGGGGCTGCGCCTAGGTCGCCTAAGCCGCCTAGGCAGCACCTTTGACAACTAAGGAGGCATCTTTCTTATGAAAAGAGCCTCTTTCATAGGAAAAGGCATGAAACATACACTCACTTAAGAGAAGAGTTTAAGGAAGATCAAAGAAGAGACCTACAAAATAAAATTTTACACAAAAAGAATAGAAAAAAGACAATCAGAAAGAAAGGATTAGAAGAACAAGACTTGGAAAACAAGTGGGATTGAACGATAACCTCTATGACAGATCACCTTTGATATTATAACATGTTTTGACTTGCATTAGCAACCCACAATGAAGAAGGAAATGAGAGAAGATGAGTTCTCACTGCTGCCAGAAGAGAGGACTGAAACTGAACACCTTTTGCTATTTTCGTTCAAGTAACGGATTCTAGCCAATTGAAAGGATCTTCTGATCAATCCAGAGAGAATTTTGATTCCATTAGTAATGAGGATTCAGAATATCACACATTGATCAATCAAACAGAGATTCAGCAACTAAAAGAAAGATTGATTCTTTGGGATCCTTCCTCTCTTCAAACGAAACGAACAGAGATAGAATCAGATCGATTCCCGAAATACCCTTCGGATATTCCGCAATGTCCCGGCTATTCACGGAACGTGAAAATGTATTCAAGTACCGCCATTAATAATACTAGAAAACTGCCCATCCTTACGAACGGGTCACCTACACACAAAAATCAAACATGAGTAAACCTTAGTATCAAATGATAATGTTAATTTCTGACTTTCAAGTTGGCAATTTGAAAATTTATCTATAATTTAGACAATGTTTATAAATACTTTTAGGTGAGAGAGAGAGAGGTAATAAAATTTAAGGTCTCCATTAGGGGTGTAACTGGGTCAGTTGTACCCGAGCTGAACCGATGTCCTGAGCCAATTAGACCTTAATTGTCATGATTTTGATAGAACCATGGGTTCAGGTTGGTCTACAATTTGGAACTGCTTATAAAAAGGATCGATTATGGATATGTAAAATGCAGATCGAACCCGAATGTTATGTTAAAATGTATCGATTCATATATATGAGTGTATATATTCGTATACGAATGTACAGTAGGGTTACCGGAAATGCTATAACACTCGGAGAAGCGTGCTTTCCTGAAATGTGTTTCAGAAGCGCAAAATGCATCACTTCTGAAATGCATGAGGAAGTGACCCTTTTAAATGGGAAGCGTGATTCCCATTATTGGGAAATGCACTTCCCACTCGCTTCCCTGATCGCTTTCCCACTCACTTCCTGCTTGCTTTCCACTCATTTCATGCTTGCTTCCCACTCGCTTCCTAATATCAGGAAGTGAATCTTCTTTTTTGGGAGGGCTTGGAGCCTTTAACAAATTTTTTTTGCCCAATATTCGCTTTCCACTCGAATCCTATCTTGCTTCCCTCTTCATTTCCTTTTCGCTTACGGTTCACTTCCGACACCATCCCCGATTCACTTCTAACTCGTCCTGAGCTTCCCGCTTCCTATGTCACATAGACTCTTCTAACATGGCACCGCACCCACGTTGCACCCACACCCGAGTGGGTGCGACACTTGGACACAACTTCCTTTGTGTTAGGTGAAGTCAACCACACTGAGGTCCATTTCTATCCAAAAGTAGACTCAGTTAACCCTAATCAAGTCCATATATATATATATATATATATATATCCTCCCCGCACCCCTACACCCAAGTTTTTTTAAAGTGCAGCATCGCCGCATCCGCACCTATACCCACACCCGCACCTATGTGACATAGCCCGCTTCCTCAAATTTTAGAAGTGCCTCACTTCCTACTTCCCGCTCCCACTTCCTCGACTGGTAACTCTGGTGTATATGTATATATTATATATTTTTAAAATACTTTTCTTCCCTTTGTAATAGGTAATACCTTTAGGGGTATTGTAGTCATTTTGTACATGTAATAGGTGCTGCCCTTTAGGGGCAGAACTGACCTCTTTTTGTATTTTATTTTTATTCAGTTTTCTACACTTTTGTAAAGGGCAGTTTTGTCTTTTGGTGAATATAGTTGTTGAAAATCTCCAACAACTATATTTCTAGTTGTTGGAGCCGATATGGGTCCTCTTGTTTGTATATAAATAGGGACCTCTTGTCCCATTAGATGTAATGTTTTTGCTAAGCATATTATCAATAAAGATTATTATTTTTTTTAAGTGTTTGTTGCATTGTATTAAGCCCTTGTTGGCTCTTTGTATTGTCCCTAGTGGACTTGTGGTTGTGCACATTGTGATTGTGCTCTTTTATGCCATTAGTAGGCTCTTATTTGTTTCTTTCACTCATTTCATTACATGGTATTAGAGTCATAGTGCTCTTAGACTTGTAGAAAGTAGTCATCAAGTGTTCGTGTTCATGAGAAAGCATCCAAAAGTGTTTGTGTGTTTGTGGTGCTCGTGGTGACTCAAGTGGATACGTTCTTCTACAATTTTTTCTCTCTCTTCTCCCATTCAAAATGGAGCATGAGTCCAAATATGATCTCTCCTTCAAGCTTAATGGTACCAACTACATGATGTGGGCCTTCACTATAGAGAACAACCTCAAGAGAAAGAAGCTTTGGAGATATGTGATGAGCACTATTCTCGAGCCTCAACTCAGGCTCACCAAACTAGAAGGAGAAGAAGAAGAGGAAGAGGAGGTGAAGGTGAAGGTCCAACCCTTCCTCTTTCGTCTTCTTCCTTCTCCTCTTCCTCTTCCTCTTCCTCTTTCTCTTTTGTCTCCTTCCCTCCTCATTTTCCTCTTTGGTCTTCTTCTTCCTTCTCTTTTCTTTTTTTTTTTCTTCTTCCTCTCCTCTTTCTTTTTCTTCTTCTTCCTCCTTTTTATTCTTCCTCCATGTTTCATCGACATAGAAGAAAAAGAAAAAGAAAATGTTGGGTCAACGTTTTTTTTAATTTTCCGAAATGGACTTGATCAAAGTTGACCAAGTCCATTTTAGACAAACATAAACCTGGGTGCGGGTTGACCGCACAAGGTGCGGCACCCAATTTAGCGAGTCCTTGTGACATAGCTCATGAAATAGTAAATGCACAATTAAGACTTAAAGATGGGACTCTTCTAAAAGATCCTACACTATATAGACAATTGATTGGGTCACTCACATATTTGACTATCACCAGACCAGACATAGCTCATGTTCACCTTACGGGTCAGTTTCAGCATGCTCCAACCACCGTATACATAAGTGTTGCATTACAGATTGTCAGATATATAAAGAACTTTATAAACCAACGGCCTTTTTTATTTTCATTTTTAGATTTACTTGCATATATTGATGCAGATTGGGGAGGAAATCCCAATGATAGTCTCAACCATGGGTTTCTGTGTTTTTCTAAGAGACTCTTTGATTTTGTGCAGGTGCAAGAAGAAACAAAAGGTTTTACTATCATCTACTGAAATTGGATATAGGGCAATGGCTATGACAACCATAAAACTCGTATGGCTAAGGAATCTTTTCAAAGATATGAGAATAGACATCTTCAAACCTTCGAAGATGTATTGCGACAACAAAAGTGTTATTTACATTGTCAGCAATCACACCTTCCATGAGTACACCAAGCGCAATGAGATAGATTGACATTATGTACATGATGAATATCTGAGAGTTGTCGAATTACCATATGTCACATCTGAGTACCAAGTTGCAAACTTCCTCACTAAAGCTCTTCCTACACCTTGTTTTATCTTTCTTCTTAACAAACTTTCAGTGTTTACACCGTAAGTTTGAGGGGGAGTATTAAAAATTTATTGATTCATATATATATATATATATATATATATATATATATATATATATATATATATATATATATATATATGACTGTATATATTCATATGAGTGTATATGTATCTAAGTCACACGGACTCGGCTATAAGGTCGACGCACCCGCGTCGACACGGGTGCGAACACGAGGCAGACACGGTCAACCAAGTGTCGGACTCGGTCAACGCACTGAGGCCGAGTTCATCCACATTTTGGACTCGGTCAACTTTAACCGAGTCTATTTTTATACATTTTTTAGGGCAAAAGACGTATAAAAACTAAAAAAAAATGATCTTTATATATATATATATATAGCTGAGTCTCATTATTGTTATATATATATAGCCATGTCCCCTAATGGGCACAACTTTGACAGAGTCTTATTATTGTGATATATATATATATAGTCGTGTCCCCGTTTTCAAAATTTTTTAAATTGCTCCGCACTCGTGTCGCACCCGCACTCGCACTCGTGTCCGCACCCATGTGACATAGATATGTATATATTATATATTTTTAAAATGCTTTCTTCCCTTTGTAATAGGTAGTACCATTTAGGGGTATTGTGGTCATTTTGCACATGTAATAGGCGCCCCCCATTAGGAGCAGAATGGTAATCTTGTACATGAAATAGGCTCAGCCCTTAATGGCAGAACTGACCTATTTTTGTATTTCATTTTTATTTTTTCCTTTACACTTTTGTAAAGGGCAGTTTTGTCTTTTGGTGAATAGAGTTGTTGAAAATCTCCAACAACTATATTTCTAGTTGTTGGAGCCTTTTCCAACAGCTATATGGGTCTTCTTGGCCCTCTTGTTTGTATATAAATAGGGACCTGATGCAGAGCAGGATCGAGTCCGGTCTACATATTGACAGCACCCCGATCCATCAAGAGCATGAAGATTCAGGTCAAGACTCAGGTCCAATACCGGACCCGATACCCGGGTCCAGCAGCAGTCTTTAAAAACCCCTCTAGGGTTGCGTGTGCAAAGAAGAATATTTTCCTTTTCAGCCGTCTTTTCCTTTTCAGCAGTTCTTTTACCGTTTGGATATTCTTTTTTTTATTTCTTGCATTCAGCCGGACTCCTTTATTGTTTCCTTTTGTCATTTAGTGTTTGATTTATTCGATCAGTCTGAATACTCTCATTGCTCTATCAGTCATTGTTTTTTTCTATTTCATTCCCTGTTAGTAAAACACAATATGTGGGCATCATTGGTTGATTCTTCATTTAAATCCATGGTGGTCGAACCCTTTTGTTCCGAGGTTCTCCTTTTATTGGCTTCACATGTTTCTGCGTGACTTTACGTTGCACGACTGTGCGTCGCAAAGAGAGCAACCAGTGGTCGTCCGTATCCAGGGCGATACCGAGTCCATCACGACATCAGTGACCGTCAGCGTGTTGTTTCATCGTGGTCATGTGATTCGAGCCATTCCCTTGTTCCTTCGCTTGTTGGGTAACGTTTGTTGCACAGTCAACGACCCCTTTGCTGCACCAAAAGCGTGTCCGGTACCCATTACGTGAAGGTCGACCTCGGATTTTCTTCCCTCCGCTACATCAGGACCTCTTGTCCCATTAGATGTAATGCTTTTGGTAAGTATATTATCAATAAAGATTATTATTTTTTAAGTGTTTGTTGCATTGTATTAAGCCCTTGTTGGCTCTTTGTATTGTTCCTAGTGGACTTGTGATTGTGCTCTTGTATGCCATTAGTAGGCACTTACTTGTATCTTCCGCTCATTTCATTACATGTTATACCCGAACCCGCAATGTACCCAAAACAGTTTTATACCCGATCTACTTTTGATCCTAACTGAACATAATTTATACCAATCATGATAAATTTAAATATAATCATTATTAATAAAATATAGTTATCATAAATTCAATAGGTTTCCTTTATGATAACAACTTTTCTAATTCTAAAAAGTTAAAAATCCTAAAAGAACTTGTATTAAAACAAACCCACTCATTCATATTCAACTTAGTTTACACCTGAACTGATCAACTCTTACAAGCCTACATCTTAGTAGTTTTTAGACGCGACCAATTTAATTATTTACAAAAACCTTTTACACGTTTTTCAAAAACTTTTAAATTAAATGTGTTCAGCTCGAACCAAGCTGAGCTTAGCTCGAGCTCGACTCTAGCCGAACAAAGACATGGATTGTTCAAGTTCGATCCAAGTTTGAACATTCTGTTTTTCTTAATGAGCCGAGCTGAACCAGCCCAAGCTCAGCTTGAACCTGGCTTGTGTGCAGCCCTATCTGTAACTTTTTCACAGGATAGCTTTCCTAATTTCTCTTTCTCTACTAAAAGTCTAAAATACATTTAACCACAATCAATTGAGTAAATTACCATAAAAACCACACCACTCACCATGTCATTTTGCAAAATGTTGTGTGAGTATTTCCTCTGAAAATAAAAAAAAAAAAAGATAAAAAATTTAATAAATGGCATTTAACCCAACATACTCTCTTTGTGATTTTTAAAATGTTACAATACAACCGACTTTTGGCTCCCTAATGCCCCCCACTGCTCCTTTATTAGTATAAATATAGATTAGAGGTTGGTCAGAGTACCCGTCTAATCATAGTATATGTTCAGTACTACAATCTCTATTGGAAAAGTATAATTAATTATAGGAGAAAATGAGCAACACATGCATATCACAACAATAAAATATAAGCATATTTATGAAAATACCCCTGCACTTTTGAACTTTGAAATTCTTGGAAATATTTATCTTATTAACAATGGACAATGGTTTTCTAATATGGTTTAGCTTCTCACTCTTGGACATTTATTGTGATAGCAATTGTAGGCTAAAACAGGCTGGAATGGCCTCCAACCACAAAGCAGTACAAAAAACTAAAAATAAGGCAGTAAGAAAACTACTTGAAAAAAATTATAACTCATTGTAGGGTTATCCAAATTATGTGGTGTTTGGCTCAAAAATCATCTAAAATTCAGATTCTTCTAATAGAACTCACACAGGATAAGCATCCCTCCTAGCTCAGAGGTCTGACATCCCTACAAGAAATAGGTTCCTTAAACTTTGTCTGATACATATCAAGATTAATGGAGCCCTTATGTCTGCATATCATATCAAGATTGAATGGCCATATAAGGTTTTGAATTAAATACTGGGATGTATTAAGGTATTTCCTTGGGAGGAATACAAGAACTAGTGAACATAAAGCTTGTCTGACAAAA
Organism: Nuphar pumila; assembly: GCF_984573655.1. Classification (NCBI taxonomy): domain Eukaryota; kingdom Viridiplantae; phylum Streptophyta; class Magnoliopsida; order Nymphaeales; family Nymphaeaceae; genus Nuphar; species Nuphar pumila. The sequence continues at coordinate 15,226,921 of NC_143263.1, forward strand.
GCCCGTTGGATAAATCTAATATGACAAAACACATGCAAATGCATTGACAATTATGCATAAAAGATTACCAAGAGATGAAGACAAACCCAATGAAGACCTAGAAAAGTGACAACTGATGGTAGAAGTGTTATTGTAATCACTCCTATATGACTATGTCACTATATGCATGACGCATAGTAAACAAATTTGCCAAATCACACACTCCAACCAAAATGCCGGTAGAGGCATCAAGACATCACTAGGAGCAGAAATTCTCCCAGAAAAGATTGAATTAATACTTCTATTATTTTGAAAAGAAAAGCTAAATTTGTATTCTTACTAACAGTATTAAAATAGTAGGACCAAACTGCTGCAAACTAAGTAAATTTTTTAACAGTTAACTACAAAAAAATTATATCTCAACTATAAAATCAGGCATCCTGTCAAGCAGAAGAAAAGCAAGTCAAACCATGTCTAAATATGGTGTTCCTTACCTTGGTGCAATCCAATCTTCATTTGCAACAGACAAAGGAGCTGTCTTGGAAAAAAGCAAACTATGGTGACTGATTCCAGATATCCCTAGACTGTGGAGAAATTTGGCATGATCCCTAAAAGAGTCATCCCTAGGAACATGAACCAATTACGTTTCAGAAGTTATGAAAATATTGATCCAGTTGTAAGGCAGCAAAAATCAACCAACCACAGACAACCAAAAAGAATAAATAAGATAAACTATCTGCACAAATTGAAGCCATAGAACTCAGCAGTAACACGGCATGGTTATTCCTTAGTCAGACTGAAATAACTTCCAATTTCAAAATGCCTGGGCCTCTCATATATGCATATACATCATTACATGCAACTACACATTCATACATACATATACATAAGTTGGCCTGTCAATTATAGGCGCTTCAAAGTTCCCAATGTACACAAGTCAATGTGTGTGTGTGTGTGCTGCACTGTATCTGCATTCTTTTGACAGTCTAGACCTATGTCACATGGGTGCGGGTGCGGCACAATTTTAAAAATTTTGGACACAAGGACTAGGCTATATATATATATATATATATATATATATATATATATATATATATATATATATATATATATATATATATATATATATATATATATATATATATTAAAAAAATCGTGACTGTGCATACAGCGCAGTCACTGTGACTGCACAGCACAGCAGAGATGTGACTGTGCACAGTGCACAGCAGAGATGTGACTGTGCACAGTGCACAGCAGTCTCTCTCTCTCTCTCTCTCTCTCTCTCTCTCTCTCTCTCTCTCTCTCTCTCTCTCTCTCTCTCTCTCTCTCTCTCTATATATATATATATATATATATATATATAATTTTTTAAAAAAAAATTATTTCTTTAGTTTTTCACCCTAAAATAGACGAATATAGACTTAGTCAACATTGACCGATTCCTCATTGACCGATTCCTCGTTGACCGAGTCTGGGCCGTGTCCGTGTCCGCACCCGTGTCGAGGCGTGTCAACTCGGGTGCGGCGCCTCCCTAGCCGAGTCTGTGTGACATAGGTCTAGACCAATATTTTATTTAGGCTTAAAGAAACAGAGTGAAACGGTAAAGAATCTAAAAAAACATAGTAGCAGTACTATGAACAGTAGGCTATAGATCAACAAAAAGTAAAAGACAATCCCCAATAACACAATGATTTTCAACCAAGCACTGAGATTATAGTCAGTCATAAATTTACAAAGCAATATGGGATAGTGGGATGAATTTCCATAAAATCAGGGTACACCAAAGTATACAAAGCATATATGTCATCATCACCATTGCTTTATCCATTGACATGCACCAAGCACTGAAACCAGTCTCTTTTCCAGAAGTTTCCGACAACCTTCAGCCACACTAAAAAATAACAAACTTTTTGTTGGCTTATTATTATGCTAGTTCATAGTAGACATTGTCCCAAAGACTTGATGGATCAAACATCATAGCAATATTTGCCAAAGTATCTGATATCTCACATAAATATCATAAATTAGAGTATGACCAGTATCTCAGAAAATTTGGTTCAAAAAGATTAATCAACATTTTTTTTCCTTTTGAACCAAATTTTCTGAGATGCAAAAATATAGACTAATCAACATATCATCCACCACTGCAGGGGTCGCCCGCGTGGCCAGCAAGGTGCTTGTGAGGGTGCTGTGATGAAGGACAAATCAAACCCTGCTCGAGCAAGGGTGTGTCTGTAGCTTTCAGAGGTGGGCCATGTAAGGCAGGGTGGTCATGGGGCTCCACCCAGAGTATCCTTCGCTTCAGTAAGGGTTCCTCGTGAACAAAAAATCAACATGCCATCCAAAATGAATCCAATAATCAGCAGCTTGAGACTCCTTATAAAAGCAAAAGTAATTGCAAACTCAAATGCAATGCAAAATAAAAGCTTCCAGTGTAAATAACATGAAAACCTTTAAAGCATCCTGAGTAAATAGAATATGAAAACTCTTCTTTTACGACCATAAGCATAACAACAATATTGATTTAGAGGACTCAGACTGTAATGAAATAAAGCAGAAAGCAAATCATAATGTGCACAAGCACAAGAACAACTCCTACAAGGGACAATACAAATGCCAAAGGCAATACACAAGCACGCAAGTGCATACAATGGCTACAAAGAGCCTAAATGTGCACAAGCACAAGTCCACAAATGGACCAAACACAAGCCAATCAATGGCAAAAAAACATAAGTTCGCAAGATGCACTAATGGGCATATGCAAAAGAACATAAAAACAGAAAAAATAACAATCCTTTATTGAGATAGAATGCTTAGGAAAAGCATTAAAAAAACAAGGGGTTTTAACCCCTTTATATAGACCATACAAGGTCAATAATAGTCATTGGGATGCTCCCAACTGCTACAAATGTAGTCGTTGGGGAGATCCCAACGACTATATTGGACAAAGTCCAATAAACCCTTATAAAAAAGGAAAATGACAAGAAACAAAAAAAATAAGAAAAGACAAAACTGCCTCTAAAGGGCAGTACTTATTACATGTGTACAAAAGACCAAAATGGCCTTACATAGGCAAAACCTATTACAATAACAAAACGGTTAAAAATATATATACATATACACTCATATATGAATATATACACTCATATGAATATATGTGTGTGTGTGTGTGTGTGAATCAATACATTTTAACACTCTCCCTCAAATTTACAGTGTGATTACCGAAAGTTTGAAAATACAAAAACAAAGAAAAAGATCCAAGTCTTCATTGATAATTTTCACCAAATGCCTTAATAGGCTATCTTCATCTTCATGATGAATCAAAAACATAATTTTTTTCTTAACCCATATCATCTTTAAGAACCTTACGAGAAAACAAAACAAAGGTTTCAACTACACAAAGGAAAGGAAGATATCCTAACCAAATAGTTAAAAAATAGTTATAAGATATACGTATATAGTTTCAAAACAAATATATATTTTGAACAAAAATAACACAGATTAATTCACATATATATATATGAAAAGAGGATGGTTAAGTTCCCCAACAAATCATTGAGGTACTATAAACTAAACAATTTCCTCTTAAAAGCAAGTTAGATATGCACCTAAAGCAATATTTTTTAAGATTTTAGAAACATTAGCAACAATTCAAGCAATGTACAATAGCCATTAAGAAAAACACAAGGAATATACTTCAAAATCAATTTTAAAGAATTTCTCGTTTAGAAAATCATATTAAAACAACATATTTTTCAAGAAAACCTAAATTCTGAAGAGTAGAAATTTGATCCCTAAAGTCCAATAGACAAACATATATTAGACATAAAATAAACAATTTTGAAATAATGTCCCAAAGACTTAGATAAACATTTCAAATAAAAGATATAACTCATCAAAAACCCAACAACACATATTAAATGTAAGAACTCAAAGGAACTCACAGTAAAAGGGAAATTAATTAAATTCATAAAAAAAATGCAAGATAACCAACATGGAACAAATCCAAATACCCTCACATATATATCCAACATGCAATTAAAGTATACTTATCATGCACATAATACCATGTAATGAAATGAAGATGTTCTCACAACCCAGTAGGGCTAATGCACAAAAAACCACCTAGGGCCAAGAGAGCACACATAAAAATAATAATTTTATTAAGGATAGAATACACACAAAATGCATGAAATTTTTCCAATGGATAACCTTTTTGTATACAAGGGCAAACAAGAAGTGAAAAATATTAGAAAATACATGGAGAGATTCTTAAAAAACCCACATACAACAAATCATAAAAAAAGAAATGATATTTGCAAATCTCAACACTAGTTCGCTCACCACAAGCAATCACCTCTTTGACCTCCAACTCAACATCCTCAAAATTCAAGTGTATCACCGCATAAGGCAAGAGATCAAACACAAATGTCAACAATAACCAAACCAATGACCATAAACCAGCAATATCAAATATTTAAACTGACTATAAATATCATCTACAACCACAAGATGTGCACATCCCTTACCTCATAAATAGTTGTAAAACTGCAATCAATACCATCAATCAGAGTTGTAAGTATCATATTGTATCATACCATATGATACGACACATTGTTACTTTAGGGTTTTGTGATACGATACACACTCGTATCGCGATACGAGTGTGTTTTGTACCCATATCGGGTGTATCATACGATACACCCCTATACAATGTTGTATCATACGATACAGGGTGTATCGTACAATACAACTTCGGCGCACTTTAAAAAGGCTGAAAGTTATTTTTTCAATTTGGGTTTTAAATACCTTTTGAAATCCAACTTCTCCATTTATCTAGAGGCCATTAGAAGGGAACCCACATACCCTAGGAGCCATGAGAGCGATTTGAGGGCCAATTTGTGCGCTAGGGAGAGGGCTTTTGCGATTTTATCAAGAGTGCATTTCCACCATTTTTCCACTCAAGAAAGTGGGTTAAGCTAAAAAATCCATATTCTTTGCTTATTGAGCTTTTTTTTTGGAAAATTGCGTCAAAGGATCTGGCATGGCAATGGGGCACTCAAGTAATGAGAGAAAACCGATTAAAAATCAAGTGCAATTATTGCCAAAATACTTTTTTAGATGGTATGTCTCGGTTGAAGCATCATTTAGTCGGGACACATCGTAATGTTGCCACATACACACCAAGGAAATTGTAGGATGTCGTGAAATGGCAATGTCAGCAATTACTTGATGGTTTGAGAGGAAAAAGACAAGAAAGAGAGATGAATGAGGCAGAAATGGGGTATGTGGAGCCCTAGGAGGATGTGTATGACGAAGATGAGCTTCCTACTTTTGATCTTGTAGCGCCTAACATAGGATCAGAAGTAGAAAGTTTTGCAGCGAAGGGGAAAGGTGTGTCTAGTGCCAGTAAAAGTGTTATCGCGGGCACAAAAAGAAGAGGAAGGGAGTTATTCGACAAAAGGTAGAGCTAGAGACTCTATTAGGAGCTTTTTCGCTCCTAGGACTACCCCTAAGGCACAACCCGACATTCATACTGCTATGACTCCTCAACATTTAGTCCAGCAGGTGAATGTCGCGATTGAGAGAAGGTTAGGAGATGGTTCTATGATAATTAAGGTTTTATATAATAGGTTTTAAAAAAACTTGGTTATTTAACACTTAATTGTTCATAAACTTGGTTATTTTGTTTTTGTTTATGTAATATGAAAGTAGGAGTCTTGTGCATGTTCTTAATTGAAGGATATTTAATATTTTGCATTGTTCATGTGAGATATGTATGCAATATTATCTATGATTCTATATTAGTTGATGTTTGATGATGTTTTATGCAACTCATAGAGATATAAATGCTTCATATATGATTTTATGGTTGTATTTTGTGCAATTCATCATTTTTTCATGTGATATGATCTTTTTAGAATTTTTGCTAATTTTTCTTGATTTTTGGGCGTTTTTGAAATTTTTTTATTAAAAAGTTATGATATTTAACAGTCTGATACGATATGATACGGTCTTAATTTGGGCCCGACCGATATGGATAACGATACAATACTTACAACCTTGACATCAGCTACAACAACTGCACATAACTCACCACAACCATGGTTGTAAAACTGATAAACAAAATCTCTTATCTAAAGGAAAAAAATCACTCAAATAAGAGGAAAGAGAGAAGAAACAATATAGGTAAAAATACTGTAATGAAAACAAACTGATGTCAATAAGCAAGAAGATTTGAAAACAATATTCAACTCAAAGCAATAAATTTTGCAATAATATGAGATTTAATCCATAAGAACCAATATGGTCACAAGCAAATAACAGTTGAGTCATCACTGATAAAAAATCAATACAAGCATCCAGTAAACAACAATGGCCAAATAAGCAATTGAATGATACAACTCACTCATAAAACCAAAGGTTAAACAACCGTCAGTTAGAGCCAAAACAAGCACCAATATAGCACTAATAAACTGGCAAACTATACTGACAAAAAAATAGAGGTGCATACATAACTCACCCCAACAAACATCTCTAGCACCACAACACCGAGGTGAATACAACTCACCTCGAAAAGGCCTAATAAAATAATGTTTGCATCGAATAACAAAGATGGACTAAGCCAAAACAATGAGGCAAATAGGAAAAGCCTTGAAAATCACTTTCCACAAATAAAGAAAACAAGAACCGACTTGACAACAAAAGTTTCAAATCAAGTCAAATAACAAGAGTTTGAATCCTCAAAAAAGTTTAGAAAATTCATCTAATAAATGCAATCAAAGGATAAGATAAAATGTCCACCAATGAAAGTCTTTAACTACAAAGAAGAATGCCTACCAATAGACACAAAATGGACAAGCACAAAAGTGAACCACAAAGGGCACACTCACAAAAACCCACAAAGGGTATGAAGAAGACTCATAATTCACAAATTAATATTTTATTACTAACAAGTACACACAAAAAAACTTAAATCCTATATGAAGTAACATAATATAAAAACATGTAAAATGATGTTCACTAAAGAGCCATGAGTCTAAGAAATTGTAATAAAATAAGCGGAAGATACAAACAAGTCACTAAGGCCATACACAAGCACAAACACAATGTGCACAATAACAAGTCCACTAGGGACAATACAAAGAGCCAAGGGGTTAATACAAGGCAACAAACATAAGAAAAATAGTCTTTTGTTAATAATATGCTTAGCAAAAAGCATAAAATGAATGGGGACAAGGTCCTTATTTATACACAAAGAGACTAAAGGCAAGAAGCCATGAGAGTTATATCACAAGGACTCGGCAAACCGGGTGCCGCACCCGCGTCGATGCGACGCAACGCGGGTGCGGGTGCGGGTGCGCATGCGGGTGCGGTGCGACACCCGGTGCGGTCAACCCGACCCTGGGTGCGGTCAACGCAACCAGGGTCATTTGTGTCTAATTTTAAGACTTTAAAAAAAAATATGCCCGATGAACTTTGCTGCTGAGGGAGGATTAGGGCAAAAATTTTTTTGCCCTAATCCTCCCAACCTCTTCTCCTGAAGCCTCCGTCGGACGCCGTCGCCAACCGCTCCGCCTCTGCTCTCCTCCTCAGGTATGCTCTCTCCTCTATGACTCCCTCTGCTCTAGTCCTCTCCTCTCTGACTCCCTTTGCACTCCTCCTCTGCACAAAGAGGGCGCAGGGAGGGGGCTCGGCCCCTCCCCTGCCAACAAAGAGTGCAGGGAAGGGGCTCGGCCCCTCCCCTGCACAAAGAGGGAGGACAGGGAGGGGGCTCGGTCCCTCACCTACACACAGAGAGCGCAGGGAGGGGCTCGGCCCCTCCCTGCACAAAGAGGGAGGATAGGGAGGGGGCTCGGCCCCTCCCCTGCCAGCAGGGAGCGCAGGGAGGGGGCTTGACCCCTCCCCTGCACAAGATATATATATATATATATATATATATATATATATATAATATATTTTTTTTGCCACACCCCTGCACCCAAGTTTTTATAGAGTGTCGCACCCATGTGACATAGCCTGGGAGCTCCCAACGACTATAATTATAGTCGGGAGCAATCCCAACAACTCTATGGTTAATGACAATAGAGCCCCCAAAACAAAATGAGAAATACAAAAAGATAAGTACAAAATTATCCCTATAGGACATACCTAATTACAAAAGGTAAAAAGACAAATGACCTTGTTGGGCATTACCTATTACAACATAATTATATATATATACATACTTTAATAGAAATAACACAATCACAAGGCATTGATGCCATTAAGGTCGCCATAGAGAGCCCTCACAAAAAACATTTTTTTTCTATAAATATCTTTATTAATGATTATGATACACTAAGCATGTAGACACAAATCATTCAAGTGCAACAAGTACACTCACAATAAACATCTCCCAAGAGGCAAGAACACAAGCCACAAATGGGCACAATCACAAGGGCCAAGAGAACAAAGCATGCATAAAAAAATATTATAATATCCAAAGAACAATATGATCATATAGATCAAATGCATATCAAGATACAATACAAGAGCATGTATGACAAATCTAACCAAGGTAAGAATATGAACATGTCATGTATAAGAGAGCATATCAAAATCTTATAAAGTCCTCACGCATTAAAATATTCTCATGCACATACAAAAAAACTTATAATAATATATAAGACTACTAAGAACTTTACACAAAAGATAATTTAAAAGTATGCAATATGCATTCATAGAAATTCCACAAGTTTCAAAGTCATGCTCTCAAGGATTAGCCTCAATAAAAGATCACAACCCTCAAAATGAAAAGACAAGAATTTGAAGTCATACATAAATACATGTTTTGACATTTATAACCACAAAGTGTTTATGTAAAACAAAAAAAAAAATTATTTAGAATCGGGTCGGATCCGGACCCGAACCCGACCAGAGGCCACTGCCTCTCGCTGTCGTTAAGAGACAGTGAGGCAGGCAGGAGAAGGGTCATGAAACCCCCCTCACCTCCTCTCGCCCTCTCGTCTCTCTCTCTCTCCTCTGCGTTGCTGAGCACCGCCACCGACGACCCCCTCCTTCCGGTGAGCTCCTCTCTGACAGCCTCCCCAGGTATGTCCTTTTACCCTCTTTGCACTCTCGTTTTCTCTCCCCGATACTCACCCTCTTTCCCCAGGCATCGACCCACCGTCGTCGGCAAGCACAGCCACTAGTGACAGCACCGCCGGAGCCCACCCACGTGGACGACAGCATCCCCTCTGCGACCTCGTCAGCGATGCCTCTCTACCCAACGACCCCCCAGACACGCTGTCAGCTGCGCCTCGCCAACCTTTGCCGCCCCCGTCCAGAGGGTTCATCGATGGCCTCTCGGTCAGCACCCTCCGTCCTCGCCCTGCGTCCGGCCACCTACCGTTGGCAGCCCAGGTGCGTACCCTTCTGTCCCCTTCTCTTCCCCTTTTTCTTCTTCCTTTCGTCGACCGACAGGGGCAAAAGCCCTTGCCTATCAGTCCGTTACGACAAGGGATAGCCGTCCAGCAAGGGCTTAAGCCCCTGCCACTTAGCTGACAGGTTGGAAGGGGTAAAACCCCTGCCGCCTGTAAGAAAGGTTTCGGCAGAGGTTTTGGGCCCCCTGCCTGCCTTTGCTTTTATCAGGGAGGGTCAAACCCCCTCCCTGTCTCGATGCGTAGGGGAGGGTCCGACCCTCCCTGCCTTTGTTTATCGCAGGGAGGGGCTCGAGCCCTCCCTGCCTTCGATCTTCGCAGGGGAGGGCTCGACCCTCCCTGCCTTCGTAGCACGCAGGAGGGGTCGAGCCCCTCCCTGCTCACTGTTACGGCAGGCGAGGGGTCGAGCTCCCCTCCACGCACCCTCGTTGTTTAGGGGAGGGGTCGAGCTCCTCTCTATGCACCCTTGTTGTTTAGGGGAGGGGCCAAACCCCTTTTTTGCTCCTTCTCGGGCGTTAGATAGGGGCTTTAGCCCCTGCTTGTTTACTGTTACGGCAGGCGAGGGGTCGAGCTCCCCTCCACGCACCCCCGTTGTTTAGGGGAGGGGCCAAACCCCTTTTTTGCTCCTTCTCGGGCAATACCTCTTTGCGTATTTAATTTTGACTCTTACGTCGAGGAACAAATGCAACGAGAGTTCCTTGATTTGACTCAGGGAACCATGAGTCTGGTAGATTACACTACCAAGTTTCGGAGTCTCAAGAGGTATTGCCCGAACCTCTTCAAGAATGAGAAGGCAAGGGCGGCAAAGTATGTGCACGGACTAAAGGATGGGTTACGGACTCGTGTCCTGACAGGTCGGCCTCCTACTTTGGCCGATGCGATCGAATCAGTCACTGTTCTGACCAAGGACTGGGAGAGGTCTAAGAATGTATCGCAAAAGGAAGGCATCAATGGAGGGGATGCTTCGGGCGGAAAGAGGAAGGACCCACCTGCAGGCGGAAAAACTCAGGGTGGCAAGAAGCAGTAGACCTATGAAGGGCAAAAACAAGGAAAGGCCCCGCCAGCATGTCGCAAGTGAGGCAAGAACCATCCACTTGGTTTTTACTCGTTGTTCAAGGGAATTTGCTATCAGTGCCCGCAGCCAGAGCACATTGCTCATTTTTGTCCGAACAAGCCAGTGACTCAGGGAGAACAACAGTCACCTCAGCAGCAGCAACAGATACCTCAGTCGCAACAGGGTCAACAGGGGACTAATGGGAGGGTTTATGTCGTTACGACTACTACACTGGACGATCAGACTGATCTGGTCTAAGGTATCTCTTAGTTGTCAATTATTAGGCTCGGGTGATATTTAATTTTGGTACTACCCACACCTATTTGGTACGTTCTAATTTCGAGGACGAAATTCTTTTAAGGGGGTAAAGATGTAAAAACCGTAAGTTTTTGCCATTATTTTTTTTAAATGTTTGGAAACATGCAATTTGGACATAAGATCCATATTTCGGATCTAGGACCCATAAAGGGGTATTTATGCATAATTATTTGCGTTATACTAAAATAATATTAATATTAGTAATATAAGAGAAATATACATATATAGAGAGAGAGCGAACTCGAGGATCCACAGTTGGATCCACTTGGATTCAACTTGTGGATCCATATTGAAGGTGGTAAGGCGCACCGTAACTTGGGGTTGGTTTCGGGTCTCGGGTCCGGACCCGGGCCACACCCTGTGTAACAAAAATCAATAAAATAAATTTTGGTGCATAGGGTCGGACCCACAGTTGGATCCACATGGATCCAACTGAGGATCCGTCATTCATAGGCAAACCAGGTCCATTTTAATAATGGACCCAGCGTCGCGGGTCGTGGGCTTGGACCCGGACCTGAGTTTAATTTTAAAAAGGGGGCGTTAAAACAGGAATCGTGCCTAGGGCACGATTCTTGCTTTCAAGAATCAGAAAAAGAAAGGGGCAAGGGGGGGTTACGCAGAGCGTAACCGAACCCCGTGCTTCTCGGAGGAGAGGAGTGGGGGTTCGACGTGATAAATGGGGGGTGGAAAGGGTTTTACCCTCTTCACTCGATCTCTCTCTCTCCCTCTCTCTCTCAGTGTGAGCACGTCGGAGGGAGGGTTCTATCGCCGGCGAACTTCGGCTACCCGCAACCATCACCGGCCTCGAGCGAGCACCCTTCTCCACGGCAGTGAAGAGGGGCGACATCAGCTTGCATCCTCCCCACACAGCAGCGCTGATGAAGCTCAGTCGACCCTTCTCTCGCAACGACGACAGTCTCCGATCGCCGAAAAGGTCGCCAAAAACAGGTACGGTTCTTCATTGAGTCTTGGTGAGGGATCGAACAGGGGTTCGATTCCGTGTATGGTTTCGAGAGGAGAAAACTCGGGGTTTTCGGTAGTGACGACATCCGATTTGGGGGTTTTGCTGTCAACCCCATTTCGGAACCCTAGTTAATGGTTGGGGGGTTATTTTTCAGTTAAGGGTTTCCGATTTGGGGATTTTCAGTTTTTTTTTCAATTTGAGGGGGGGATTATCTTTCGATTTCTTGAAAATCCAAATACGCTATGGGATTTCAAATTTCCATTGTGAAGGGGATATACAATTTCGATTTTCTGCTAAAAGGGGGATGTCTGGTTTCGGATGTCTATCATAAGGGTAGTTTTACTCGACTTGGGGGTTAAATTTTATGAAATCAAATCTTTTAGTACTATATGTCTGTTACTAGTTTATATCATGTTAAATGTCTGTCGATGTGGCTATAGGGATTTTTTGTAGCCTGTTGCCAAATCAGTGTTTATACTATCTGAGGGTTATTATAAAAAACGCTTTATCTGTGGTTTCATTGATTGTCGGCAAATCCGATTTTCCGGTTAATAACTGTGTTTAGCCTTGGTTACATGTTAATCTCGTATAGCATATTCAGTTTAGTTATTTTTTTATACATGATTAAGATGCTCATGATATTGCCTCTGCTATGATCGTACGTTGTACTGGTTCCTTATAAGATTTATATATTAAAGACAAAGTCTTAGTCCACAATTTGCCAACTTTTGTAGGTCTATGATCACTTACCTGATTTCATGATTTTTAGAACATCATCAGACTTCCTCTTCTGCTTTGGTAACCATTGGACCTAACATAATATAGGCTTCACAATTTTCATAGTACTATGGGGCAAACAACTTGTCAATTTTACCGGATTATTGAACTAGATACAAAATGCAGTGTAGATTCTTTTTCAGTTTGAGCATACAATTGTGGTCTTGAACTGTTCTTGGTTTGTTTGATTGTTCTTAAGGCTAGATTTATAAATTTTACCTGCTAACGTAAATTTCAGAATGTGTAAGTGTAAATTTCATATAAAAGAATCCTTTCGATGCAAGAAGGAATTTGATTGTTATTTAAAACTGCATATGTGAGGGTTGTTTCAGTGTTGAACTGAAAATGATAATCCTGTCATGAAACTGCATATGTGTGGGTTTGCTTTCCTTTCACTTATGATTTGACTAAGGTATATTCATTTGGTTATATGAATAGCTGATGGGGTTATATGCTTTTTAATATGTTGTTCAATATGTGGTGGCATTGAGAGTATTACTGGCTGGACTGAATTGACTATGTTTCTAGCTAGGAGGTTGGCGGGTCTCGGATTGGTAAGCCCGACCAACTTCCCTAGCATATGTCAAGGCTTACACTTCTGCCTGATAATTGTGTAAATGTTGTTTTGCATTTCATAATACTAGTGAAATCTGGAATGTGCGCATGACTCGGTTACTGATTTTCTTCCTGAGCATGTATGCTTGATGAATATGTGAAATTTTACAAGTACACTCGCACATTCAAAAGAAATGTGCATTGGTTAATACACATATATGATGTAGGTACCATACATAGTGAAAATGCATATGATTGAGTAATGACATGCATATGGTTGGGTTATGTTTGTATGAGTGCACATGCTTTTGGCACCATTGGCCTAGTGTTATGAATAAACACTACTTGGTTTTATTATGTGATGCATCAATTGCCTAAATGGACCATCACCGGCCTGGAGAGTCGTGGGTTGGGTTTCTTTCATATATATTTTGTACTGCATCACTTAAACCACATAAGTTGGTATGGTACACTACTACATTGTTCTAGTTGTTTATACGGGTTGTAGTCCCGTAAGGGTCCCCGCAATGGAGAATGCGGGTTTTCACTTTACTTTTGCATATGGTGTTGCAAACCTAAAGAACTAACTTTAATAAAAATATAATAAGAACAGTGTAATATACATTCTGGGATATCTCATCTAGAGTATGAAAATCTTAGAGATCCGGTCTTGAAGAGACTGTGAGGATACAAAAACTCTGTGTGCTGTAATTTTGTCCCCTGAACCCGATATTGAAGTTCTTTATCCTGGCTACGGTTTTAGGGAGAGTCTGTCACTTTACTCGGGAGCGGTGTGTTTGACACAGTTCTTGTTTATAATACCAAGGAAGTGGCACTTGTGAGCGTGGGGTGTCCCTTGTGTTCCCGACATTAGATGTGGAGGTCTAATGTTTCGAAGGTGATTCGGTCGAGGGCTAAGTTGGAACCCAGTAATAAAATACAAATTGGGTTTTAAGCTACCCTGGGAACCTACTTGACCTCGGGAATTGTACATGTTTGGTGTATCCGCGGGCAACAGTAATTAAAAAGAGGAACTTAAAGTTGTATGCATTTAATAGGGCATGCATATGGAAAGATGGAGTTTAAATGAAAGATAACAAAAAGGAATCATGCATTGCACATAATCACGCATTTTCCTGCTATGCACTACATCATGCATAATTGAATTATTTTATAAATCATGATAGAATGGTGAGTGTATTGTTATTTACTTCCTAAAAAGAAGATCTTGTTACTTAGTTCTTGTATATGCTCATGCCTTACTGTTTCTGTAATAACCTCAAATTTTGTAATTTACTTATTTAAATTTATTTGAAAACGAGTATTTTTCTAAATTTGGGCCTCGGATCCGTTACCGGATCCATATAAGAGCGTGTGAATAACCCACAATGGGGTATTAAAACTATACTTATAATAGTTAAATAAATAATTAATAGTATAAAAGAAAAGAAAAAAACCGAGTATTTAAGGTTGGATCCGTGTTTGGATCCAAATGGATCCAACATATGGATCTAAGATCCATAAAAAAGGTCTTTATATCCATATTCATAATAAAACTAATAATATAATATATAAATAAAATTTAAATTTTTATTTTTTTTTTAATTATCCGAGGATCCACAGTTGGATCCATTCGGATCCAACTAATGGATCCATATGGTTGGGGGTCAGGTTACGGGCCTCGGGTCCGGACCCGAGCCGCACCCCCTGTGTAACCCTTTTAAAGAAAGGGGCAACCCGATAGGGTTGCCCGATAGGGTTGTAGCAGAACAGAAAAGGGGAAAGAGGGGGGGGGGGGGGTCGGCGATATATGGGAAGTGGAAGAGGGGGGTCTCACCCTCTTCCCTCGTCTCCCTCGTTTCTCCCTTCCCTCATCTCTCTCCCTCAATCTCTCTCTCTTTCCCTGTGTGTGCGCACGCCGGAGAAATAGCCCATTACCGGCCATCCGCAGGCGTCAAGGGCCCCTCGAACATCTCCTTTCACAGCAGTTGGAAGGAGCGTCACCAGTCGGCACCCCTCTGCGACAGCCGTCTCCGGCCACCGGAAAACCACCGTAAGAGGTACGGGTTTTCCTCTTGATTTCGAGTGAGACAGAGGGTGTAGATTTGTTGTCCATGGAGTATTTTAGGGTACTCATTAGGGAGAGGCAGTTTTGGGGGTTTGATGTGCCGGAGACCCCAAAACGACAATTTTAGGGATTTCAGTCCGCTGATTTGTGGAGTTTTGGGTTGTTTGATCTATGACTATGAGTCCATATGGAGGGAGATATACCCATACACAATCCTTTTTAATAAGCCTCCGTTTATTTATTGGCGTAGGTATTATGTCTTATGGTGAATTCCATTTAGATAAAGCTTTGCATGTTTAATAGTCGATCGATGTTGCTGTGAAACCTCTGTAGTCTTAATAAGTATCGGAATAGGCTTCACTTGCTATATACCGAAGTCTGGTAATTTATGGACTAATTTCTGAAAGTACATAGTCTTTTGTGTTATGATTTGAGGTTACTGAAAATTAAGATAAATTGTAGATTGTAGACATGCTGAAGGGTACATTCCTGTGATCAGATATCAATTATAAAAACAAAATTTAATTGTTAATATGTAAATAGTTTTTTTTTGGATCCTACATGTTTCCACTCTGTTTTTGGCTGTTTATGCTTCTTTTTACTTGTTGTTGCGTTTCAGAATTTGATCCAGAATCTGCCCAAACCCAGATTCACTTTTGGTTGGTAGTGTTCAGAGGAGAGTTTCAGCTCTACTTACCTGTTAGCATTATGTTTCTTTTATTCTTCCTATGTTTGTTGCCCCCATTTCGTTTTTAGGGTTGAACTAGTTCTCTTATATAAGTAATACTTATAGTACATACAAGCTAAGCTCGGAAGTGTATTACATCTATAGTTTTGATACTCGCTGAACCTGAGATTTTATTTTATTAGAACTAGAACTTGAAATACATATTTATCTGAGTTCTTATTTACAAAACTTGGGTTACTGTATTTTATAACCAGACTTACACCAAATCATATTGGGTCGGCTGGGCAATACCCAGTCCCTGTGAGGTCTGGCAGCACTTGCCAAAGTGTTGGCAGCCCCCATCTGTGACAATATATATATATACATATATATCTGAAAGGTTTTGTTAAGGTGGGCTGGCTTTCAACCCAGCCGAACTTGGCTGGCCTGACAGGCCGAGCCTGGTGGTTGCGGAGCCTCATCCAAGTGCATTGGCTGGGTCATTGCTTCTCAATTAAGACTACAAAATACCTGTGTTAGTCCAGCTTTGCATGGTCACATTGTTTTTTTTTTACATACTCATGTGTGAGTGGTCATTTGCTTCATAATTTTTATATTGCTTAGTAGCATGATTGATTACTGTCATGCATCCTGTCATGCCTATTTACAAGGTGATTAAGAGGCATAGGGACGTGTAAAGACTGTTAGGCATACACCCATGTAATCTGTATGACACAAACATTATGGGTGTTCTCATAATTTAGCTAAACATGTAATCGTACATGTTGTTTTCCACGGCTTAAACTAAATATTATAGGCTGAGTGAAATTAGCTTGTGTAAGGTTCAATTCTTCTTGAAATTTTCATATTTATGCTTGCCTAATATTCAGACCTATGGGTGTAAGAGCATGATATGTTTTGTTTTTCTGCATTTCACACATTAAGCCAAAATCAAAGTAATTGCTGCAAAGCTACATCTTATGCATATTGTACACTAACTTGATGTATTGACACGTGCACCACCACTTGAAGGTTCACCTGCTGATTTAGGTGTGTAATTTCATCAAAGGGTGTATGTGACATAAACATGAATGTTAAAGCATGCATTGACAGGCTAAATGAAATCATACATGGGATATGAGCATGTGTATGGAATGAAAGCATGAAATTTAAATTGAGGCTGTGAACTCATGCATAGGTATATGTATGTTATTGTTTCATGTACACCTTTAAATTGTCCTAAATGAATGCGCATTGAAAAACATGTGAAAAGAATGCATAAGTGGCATACTCTTTATGATTTTTGCTTATGCATGTGGCAATGATCAAATTGGATCATTTGTGGCTGGATGAGCCGCGAGAACTAGTTGTTCTCCGTTTTAATTGTTTTTGAGGCATTGCGACAAATCAATTGTGATATTGTTGTTTTACCACACTGTTCTATGGGCTGTGGCCCCGTGTAAAGCTTAGCATGCTGATGTGCAAGCTTATGTTATTAATTCTGCATGTAAATTTGCAAATGTAAAAGAAATGAATTAATAACCAGATAAAAGAAAATAAAGAACAGTGTAATTCACTTTCTCCTTGATGTCCCTGCTTTAGCGTGGGAATCTTGGATATTGCGGTTTAGGGGAAACCGTGAGGATACAAAAACTCCGTGTGCGTTTTGTTGCCCGTGAACCCGATATTGAGGTTCTTCTCCTGGCCACGGTTTTAGGGAGAGTCCGCCACTTTACCCGGGAGTGGTATGTTAGTCACAGCTGTGAGTTTGTTTTGATATACCAAGAAAGTGGCGCCAGTGGATGCTGTTTTCCCTGGTATCCCCGACTTTGGATGCTGTTTTCCAAGGTTCCGATGGATGGTGTTGTTTCCTGATATCGGTCGAGGGTTAAGTTTGGAACCCGGTAATAAAATATAAATTGTGTGTGAAGCTACCCCGGGAACCCTACTTGACCTCGGGGTTTGTACCCGTTTGGTATATCCGCGGGCCACTCTAATTAAAAAGAGGAACTTAAGGATGTGTGCATTTAATAGGACATGCATATGGAAAAAGGAAAACTTAAATGGAAGATAATAAATAGTTCATGCACTACACATAAATCATGCATATTCTTGCTATGCATTAGTTCATGCATGGTTACCTCTTCACTTGGTTGTTTATGTTGATCATTGTATGATGTTGAGCTCTTTTGTATTTAATTGCCTTATTGATTAAGTTGTGATCAATGTTACATATTTCGTGTTCCCTCTTGTTAAATGTTTAATTATGCATGAATGGTTAATTGACTTAGTAATTGATTATAATCGTATTCCTCAAAATATTACATGGATCTTATTTATGCTCTTTTTCTTATTTGATTCATTAAGGAAACCTGTACGCAGAATTCTTCGAAATTCTGACCCTCTTATTTTATTGGTTTTTCCCAGGCACAGGTGATCAGTGAAGTCGACTCGCTTCTGAGGGGTACGAGGGTCACAATTGTTTCAGACGGCTTCACTTACGGACAGAGTGGCTCTACTTGTGTTTTATTTTAGTTCTTCTGATTTCCTGCAATTTGATATTTCACATTTGACATTGAACATGTTACTCTTATTGATTCATTAATAAAAGAGTTCAGTGGATTAGTTATGATTGATAAATGTAAGTTGCTTTGTGGTGTGTGGTTATCCAACTGAAATTGGAACTGTAGGGACCCCAGGTCTCTGGGAAGTTTTCCGCGACTCAAAAAAAAAAAATATTCCGCATTTTTCAAAGGTAGGAGTTGGGGTCGTTACAGTTTCTTTCTGTCTGACATATGAAATTGGTTGCATGTATGACTAATTAAATTCTGAAAATTTTTATATCTGCACTCATTCAAAGCATTACATGAAATCTTTTCCATGTTCTTTGTCTCACTTGGTTTCATTAGAAATAGTTGTGCTCAGAATTTCAGTTCTGACACCCTACTTTGTTGGTTTTTCACAGGATATGGTGAACAGTGAGGCTGGACTGGCTACTGGGGATGGATGAGAGTCATACTTGGGCTTGAAAGCTTCAGCAGGGGACATAGTTGCTCTTTCTTTTGTTTCAGTTCTTCTCATTTTTTTTTTCAGTTGTTTTATTTTCAGTCGAATAAAACCTTGTCTCTGAAATTTACTCTTATTCATAAATAAAGAAATTGTTCTTATTCATATGGATAATAGTTGCAAGTTCGTTTGTGGTGTTTGGGATATCCAATAGAAATTGGAACAGTGAGGACCCCAGATCTCTCGGAAGGTTTCCGCATTGATTAAAAAAAAATCCGCATTTTCAAAGAGGATAATTTGGGGTCGTTACATGCTCGATAGTTCAGTATGCTACTCGTTGAGCTATGCACGCCTGTCAAGGCGTTACTCTATTTAGTTAAACTGCTTATGCAGTTTTTTGCTGAGTAATAACTAGCTTCTCATACTAGTTAAGTGCTTATAATAATAGCATTATGCCAATTGCTACATATTAGCATGTGACTTGCTTTACCCCTTGGTCGAACTGCTTGGTGCTTGTTGTAACGTAGCACTTGTTGGCTTGCATCTCTTATGATTGATGTGATTGAATACAGCTCGTAATCTACGAACGGGTGGCAACTAAGATTGATGTGGTTGTTTGTCTTATAAGTTGCTTACATATTGTGATATAACTGCTGCCGTATGATTGCTTATCATGTATAACTTATGAATGGCTGGCTTGCAATGCAATGGTTTATGCCTTACGATTAATTTAATTACTTGTTGATGGACTGAGCCATTTGATGGTAAATGTATGTATCGCGAGCATTGTTATGAGTGTTTGTCTTATTCAGTTGTTTTGTTTGGCTGTCGGATAGAGTTAGTTACTCTTCGCCTATAGAATCAGCTCGATTGCCATATCTGCGTGTTCTCATGTGTCGTTTACGCATGCTTTGAGGTCCTATTTAAGAATTACAATGTTCCTTGTGGCAATAATTCGATGCATAATATTATATGCTTCTGTGTGATATGATTGATGTGCCACGTGATAAGAAATGTTGAGAGTATGCGATAATATGTTCATGGTTCATGGAACCTTATTGAAGGAATGGTTGATCGTGTGTTTTGTTTACCATGTGAAGTGATACGATGCATATTGCTGATATACATGCTTGTGCCCATATTGGTGGCTACTGACCCAAAGAGCGGTCGATGGTTCGAAGCAGTCGATTGTACTGATGTATGTATCACTGAGTAGGGTGTCTATTGAGGATCGGATCTTCAAAGGATTATCTGCGAGGGCGTGTATGATCAAGACCAGGTAACCGGCTAAAGTGGTAGATTCTTTGTGAGGATGTACACTGTCCACGAACGGGTAGCCGTAAAGATGGTGAACTCCTGTGAGGAAGTGTATGGTCCAAGACCAGGTATACCATCTAGGGCGGAATTTCTTGTGAGGTTATACATTTCCCAGACCAGGTGATCCGGCGTTTATCTTGTTGATTATTATAGTGGCTATCGACCTTGAGAGCGGTCATTTGTGTTGATGTGTGTATCGCAATAGTTTTCATTACATATGGCATTTATTAGAGACCATATTCCCAAAAGATTCTCTGTGAGGGTATGTATGATCAAGATCAGGTGACCCGGCTAGAGCGGTAGAATCTCTGTGATGAGGTACACTGTCCAAGAGCGGGTAGCCGCAAAGACGGTGAACTCCTGTGAGGAAGTGTGTCGTCCAAGACCAGGTACACCCTCTAGGGCGGTATTTCCTTGTGAGGTCGTATATTTCTCGGACCGAGCGATCCGACGTGGAACTTGTGTTTTAGCTTACCATAAAAAGTTATGGTGGGCTGTGATGATCTTCTGAGATTGTTTGTCATAGCCAACTATGAATCTATAGTTTTGGCTTTCTGTTTTAGCATGATTTCATGCAGGACTCAGATGTGAGAATCATATCTTTATTTGATTTTAGATCATGTTTTGGACCTTCTATAGAAGGGTGGGCTTTTTCTAAGAAAGTATGACGCCTTAGTGAGTCATAACCAGTGACAGTTGGCCGCGTAAGGCCTTAAGAGATAAGAATAGTTTAAGGTGGTTTAGGACAAAGTGTTTGTTAGAAGTAGTGAGAGCGACAAACGATGACCTGATAATGATTAGATATAGAGACCTTGTTCTAGGAACGAGAACAAGCTTGTTGCGTGGTAGTTCATACTTGCGATCAAATGAATCGTCTTGCTACGTTTTGACAGTTGCGTTGCTTACTTGCTTTAAACCGCTTACCATGTTGCACTACTTACCTATTTAACTGCATATCTACTTTAAACTGCTTAGCATACTGAATTAAATGTACTTAATTCAGTTTCTTATAGTCTCTCTTGTGCACCTACTAGTTTTTCGCGAAACTAACACATTCTATAGGTACAGGTGATGATTAGGTACACCACGAGCGATGGAGCGATGATTAGATGGCTTCAAGACTTCTTCTTTCTGCTCTTAACTCGTGTCCTGGACGTTTTGGGTTTTGTAACGGATTTTCCTTGGGATATCTGAATTTTGTGAGTTTTGGTTGTTTTAGCTAACATGCCCAAAGTTGTCAGCTTTTCTTTCTGAATTGAACAAAAGAATAGTCTTCCGTTGATTTCATAAACAAACTCTGAAGGAAAGAGATTTTTCCTAGTCTCTTGCATGTTTTCTGAAAGGTTCGCAAGTTTGAAATTTTGGGGCGTTACAGTTCAAATAAAGTATTAAGATTCAAACTAGATCTCATAGAAGCATACTCATGCAATAATATTATTTCATAAAATAATATAAGCCTTATGAAAACATTTACAAAAAAATTTATAAATTAGCACAAATATGAACCTAATTAAATCCAACAATAAATTTGAAAAACATTTTAAATTTTTTAACAAATAACACCATATACAAAAGGGTATTCAAAAAGCTCAATCATTTGCTAATTAATAATCACAAAACAAGGAAATTTCAAAAAGAGCTTTAAAAAATAACAAATGTTTTTTCAAAGATAAGAAAATGAGTGTTTTCTCATGTATAATGCATAAGATAAACTCAAGTAAAAATAACTATATATAAAGGTTTAAAATATATACCGAGTCAAGATCTCCCTTGAATCCAAGCCATACATCGATCATGATTTCTTCACGAAAGCACGAATTTGAACCAAAGAGTCTCAAAACCCAAAGAGACAAAATACCAAGAAAAATTTCTTGGCTCTGATACCTTGTAATGAAATAAAGCAAAAAGAAAACCATAATGTGCACAAGAACAACTCCTACAAGGGACAATACAAATACCAAAGGCAATACACAAGCACATAAGTGCATACAATGGCTAGAAAAAGCCTAAATGTGCACAAGCACAAGTCCACAAATGGACCAAACACAAGCCAATCAATGGCAAAAAACATAAGATCACAAGATACACTAATGGGCATACACAAAAACATAAAAAAATAATAATTTTTTATTGAGATAAAATGCTTAGGAAAAGCATTAAAAACTAGAAAGGGCTTTTAAGTTTTAACCCTTTTATATAGACCGTACAAGGCCAATATAGTTGTTGGTATGCTCCCAACAGCTATAAATATAGCCGTTGGGGAGATCCCAACGACTATTGGACAAAGTCCAATAAACCCTTATGAAAAAAAGGAAATGACAAGAAACATAAAAAATAAGAAAAGATAAAACTGCCCCTAATGGGCAGTACTTATTATATGTGCACAAATGACCAAAATGCTCCTACATGGGCAAAACCAATTACAATAATAAAACAGTTAAAAAATATATAATATACATATACACTCATATATGAATATATATATATATGAATAAATACATTTTAACACAGACTATTGCAGAAACTGGAAATTTCCAATGCCAACTTCAAAGAACATAAAAAGTAAATAAGATCCATACATTATATGCTCGCAGTCATGCTCTTCATGTAATTGCTGCTGAGTAAGTGAAACATCAAAACCCTGCTTAGGGAGGCTGAAAAGCTCTTGGATATCCTGTGAGAAAGAAATGCATAGTTGGCAATCATAATTCAAAAAAGAAAAAGAAAACCAAATGCAAAAGGACAATGACAACTTCTAAAACAAAGTAGCATGAACTATTGAGGAATAAAACACTAAGACTGCTGTTACAACATACTTTCTGGCTAAAATATCGAGTCTGCTCCTTGTGTTCCGTAGCAGATTTAAATAAGCCCCCTTTGAATACCTAACAAAAATTTAAATTGGAAAAATCATCAGATCAAGAGGAAAATTAAAATTAGCCATGACGCATGTAAAATAGTTTCAAGCCACCACATGAGATCAAAGTTCTACATGGCAGTTCTACTGACAGCTTGCACTGTCAGTTTACTAGCTGTATCCACAAAAGTTTAGAGTTTTGTGGCTCCATTATATGATCAAGCCACATGAATATATGTACGAAGTTTATAGAAAATCACTGACCCAGTTCTACTGAACAAATTGCCCAGGACTAGAATGCAAATCACCATTAATTCCTAGGGCTTTGATCAAACTACCAAGATCAACTATTTCACTATCACCATAATTCTAAAGATTTTGACACTAATTAAAAAAGCCAAGGCAAACAACAGAAACAGACAAGCTTACGCTTGCATAAGTTAATACAACAAAAGTATTGGGCGATAAATATTATGAAACATATAATATATATCAAAAAAGGTAAGCAACTAGAAAATGCTGTAAAACTGAAATATACCCATAAATGTAAAAAATGCATTAATGTCTTCAAAAAAAAAATGAAAATGGAGACATCGTCATCAAGCTAAAGTTGAAGTTACCACTAAAAAAACAGTAATTTAGGAATTTCACATCATGTTGATTGTGGAACCACACTTTAATTACAAAATGGTACCTGCATTTTGTATATCTTCTCTTCTATAGTGCCACATGTCATCAACCGATACACGAGAACATCTTTGAGTTGCCCAATTCTGTATGCACGGTCAACACATTGATTGTCCGTACTGCATAGTCATTCACAGACGATGTCAAAATCTTATAGCAAGAGACACAATAACCAACAGATCCAACTACATTTTAACTTTGTGGACAACATTGTTTGAACCCTTTTCCTTCCGCATAGATAGAGCTGACAGTACTATGAAAGGAAGTGAGATTCGTTCAGAAATGTGTCACGAGAAAATTTACATGAGACAAAAAAAAAAGAATACAAAAAACACATGGCTTTGCAATGCACTATTTCATATGAAAGCATTATACCCTTAAAGCAATAGAAGTTTGATTGAGCATTCATATGAAAAGAAACTGCAGCAATTTGGTTTTCTAACACAGTGAAAAAATAGCATAAAATATGTGATAGAAATTTTAGCCTCCAGAAAGTTGTTTCTTTATGGCAATTGACAAGCACCCACAATGGGCCCATTAGCGAAACTTTGTAGCCCAAAGTTTCAATTCACAATCAAATAGTTCACACCACGAGTTAAGATATTTATCTTCAATCCAACAGAATATATCTAGCCGCATTATCATTTCAAAGGTGTGAAAGTTACTTGACTCGATACCCACAAAACAGTATACAAGAATGCTTTGACCACTCAAATATAGAAAAATGAAATGAAACTCAACCGTCGATGCAAATGAAAAGCCCATAGGCATGGACAAGATGAATCTGCAATTCTATTGCACTCCAAAGATTTATTAATTAGGAACTCGAAGAAGAAATTTAGAAGAAAGTTAGCATAGGCATCCACTATTTGATTGCAATTGACCCACTCTAGATAAGTCAGATTTATCCATGAAACAACAGCTTTAATTTTCTCTTTCATTGACTTCCTCAAAGGGAAGAGACTTAGATAGTTTAGCTTATATGAATACTCAGAAACAAAATGCTAAATGTTTAAGGCAGCAGCAAAGTCGTTTTTTTTTCTTTTACATTCCTGCACAGGAGAAGTGTTGCAGCCAAAACAGATTGAGAAGCAAAGAAGTGTATTGTTGAGCCTATGATGCAGTATGATCAGATTTCCTTGGCAGGTACTTCTCGTTAAAAACAAAGTCACCAGTATCATTCAAGGTAATTTCTCATCAAGGGTTTTCCTCCCAGATATTTTCAGAAAAGTGATTCTTCTCAGGAAGACCTCGGAGGCTTTAAAAATTGAAAAAATATAGTGAATAATAAAAGGGACAACGAATAATAGGTTTTGCAGTATTTATCTTGCAAAAATATAAGAAACAATTAGAACAGCTTTTAAAATATAAAAGAAATAAAAAATATACTTAAGATATATATAAAAAATTGAAAATTTTCAGGAAAATATCATGATATTTTTTAATCTGGCGATATTTTGAAAATCTTAGGAAAATATTGGCTGACCTTGAAATACCGATGATATCGTGATATTTTCAAAATATCGACAATATCGATGACACTGATAAAAAAAGGCTCACAGTATTTGTAAAGAAGAATCCCAGGGCAGTTCCCATCACTTGGTTTCTCTTTTTATAATGCATCCCAACATAGGTATTCCTTGAATCTCCTGGAATTCAGTCGGGCCACTTGGCATCATGCAGTCTGATGTTCAACAACAATGAAGAATCAGCATGGAAACTTCATTGGCTCTGCCCAGCCTTCATTGGCTCCAAAATTTTATGAGGACTGCTTCATTGAGATAGATTGCCACTTTACTCGTCGGGCATATCTGGATGGAGTTATATCCTTGGCATACACTGGGACTCAAAACCAAATAGCTGATTGTTTTATGAAAAAATTTATCGTTGAAGAATTTTCAATCATTCTTTTTCAAGCTTGGGTTGATTGTGTTCTCATCACCTCAAACTTGAGGGGGAGTGTTGAGGAAATGCCACATTTCCATTGTGTGTAATTGCAATACCCGAAAAATTTAAGTGATTCTATATGATTTGGGCCTGGGATCCAAATTTCGGATCCAGGACCCATAAAGGGATCTTTACGTATACTTATCTCGTATAAACTTATATGTATATATAAGTGAAATAATTTAAATTAATTGAATTATTCATGTGATAAATAATTAAGGTAGTGCGCAGATGGGTCCGGGATCCACCTTCCGGATCCATATACCCATATATATATATATATATATATATAATCATAATAAAATAAATAAAGCAGTAAATAGTTGTAAAAGGATCCACTCTTATAACCAGCCCGGATCCAAATTAGGATTTGGATCCCAAGTCGCAGAGTTCGGACCCGTTACCCAGATCCATAAGAAACCTACGAAATGGGTATTAAAGTATACATATAATAACAATTCTAAAATAAATAAATAACTAATAATATTGGTTATAAGAAAAATAATAGTAAATTTTTTGTAAAATGGGTCGGATCCATAGTTGGACCCACATGGATCCAACTGAGGATCCGTCATTCAGGGGCGACCCAGATCCACGCTAAAGGTGGATCCAGCGGCATCGCAGGTCACGGGGCTCGGACCCGGACCCGACACTTTTTTTTTAAAGGGGACACGATTCTTGCAGAGCGTCAAGAAGGGAAGGGGGAGGAGGTTACGGAAGTCGTAACCAACTCCCTCCGATTTTCTCAGAAGAGAAGGGGGGCTTCAGCTCGTTAAAGCGGAGATGGAGGGGGAGTCTCGCTCTCTCATCTCTTCCTCCCACCTCGTCTCTCTCTCTCCCTCTCTCTCTGTCAGTGTCGCACGTCGAAGAAAGAGGTTCTGTCCCCGGCGAACTCCGGCTACCAGCAGCCATCACCGGCCTCCTCGAGCACCCCCTGTCACGGCAGTGAGTGGAGCGACACCAGCCGGCCCTGCCCTCGCGACTGTAGCCTCCGATCGCCAAAAAATCACTGAAAAAGGTATGGTTCTTTTTTGGAGTCTGGGTGAGGAATCGAAGATAGGTTTGATTCCGTGTATGGATTCGAGATGAGAAACCCAGGGGGTTCCTATAGCTACGACATCTGATTTGGGATTTTGCTGTCAACCCTATTTCGAAACCCAAGTTAATGGTTGGGGGTTTCGAAGGTATTTTAGAAAGGGAGTTATAGGGGGTTGAAGGGATCTTTCGATTTCTATAATATGGGGAAAGGTTACGATTGTGGTAACGGAAAACCCCATAATTTGGGGGTTTCCTATTTGGGATTCGATAAACTAAATACGGAAGGGGGGGGGGGGGTTCGATTTGCGATAAAAAGGGGGGTTTCCGATTAAAGGGTTTCGATTGATTCGGTCTATACAAAAAAAAGGGGTTTTCGATTGATGCAAAAGGGATTTTCCCATATACTGATTTTTTTTAAATGCCTATTCTTTTATATCCTCTGTCCATTCTGTTGGAGACTGTTGGACCTTGGGTGATGTGTGATCAGACACGTGCTTGCTGAAATCGAGAGTGGTCCAGATCTTTTATGGTGTTTGGCTCCATTCATTTATTTTTCAATAGACCAGTTCGTGTAGATTTGAAATGGGGATTAGTAGTTCTGTGTTATTTATACTAAAAAGGGGTGTGTTATTTTTATCATCTTGCGTAGCTATGCATATACTGTAATGATCCGAGTTAGCTGGTCTTGTATGCATAATATGGATCTCTTGATTTTTAGTTTCATGGTCTTGATATTCCTGTTATAAAATTGCATGTGTGGGTTGTTTCAGTGTTGAACAGAAAATGATATTCCTGTCATAAAACTGCATATGTGTGGGTTGTTTCGGTGCCAAACGGAAAATAAACTTTCAGTTATGAAACTATGGGGGTGTGTTGGCTGGACCGATGCTATAACAGGCATAGCAGCAGCCCGATACGTGTCGGAACATGCTCAATAGCATACCTATGTTCGTCATGGTTAATGTTGCTCATAATACGATTCATTCCATGATATGTGCTCATACGTTCTGCCCAATGATAGGTATATGTGATTGACCTTGTTAAGCAGTAGTTAATTGTCCTGATTATGTAGTCATTAACGTATGTGTTGTCAGGTTATTGATATTTGGCAATTTACGTAAGCATGTACACTTGATGAAAATGTTTAATTTAGGTGCACATGCACACACTCAAAGGAGATATGCATGGGTGGATACACGTATGTGATGGAAGTAACACACATAATGAGGATGCATATGATTGAAAAATGACATGCTTATGGTTGGGTTATGTTTGCATGAGTGCACATGCTTTTGGCACCATTGGCCTAGTGTTATGAACAAACACTACTTGGTTTTATTATGTGATGCACCGATGGCCTAATTGGACCATCATCGGCCTTGAGAGTCGTGGGTTTGTTTTCCTTTCACATATGTTTTTTACTGCATCACTTAAACCACATAAGTTGGTATAGCACACTACTACACTGGTCTAGTTGTCCTCACGGGTTGGAGTTCTGTAAAGGTTCCCGCAAGGGAGGATGCAGGTTTTCACTTTACTTTTGCATATGGTGTTGCAAACTTAAAGAATTAAGGTAAATTAAAAACATAATAAAAAACAGTGTAATATATGTTCTGTGATCTTTCATCTGAAGTATGGGAATCTTAGAGATCCGGTCTTGAGAAGACTGTGAGGATACAAAAACTCCGTGTGTTGTAATTTTGTCCCCTGAACCCGATATTGAGGTTCTTTCTCCTGACCACGGTTTTAGGGAGAGTCTGTCACTTTACCCAGAAGTGGTGTGTTGGTCACAGTTATGATTGTTTTGGTACCAAGGAAATGACACTTGTGGGCGTGGGATGTCCCTTGTGTCCCCGACATTAGATGTGGAAGTCTAATTTTCCGAAGGTGATTCGGTTGAGGGCTAAGTTGGAACCCAACAATAAAATATAAATTGTGTGCTAAGCTACCCTATGAACCTACTTAACCTCAGGGATTGTACCCGTTTGGTGTATCCGCGGGCAATGATAATTAAAAAGAGGAACTTAAAGTTGCGTGCATTTAATAGGGCATGCATATGCAAAGGAAAAAAGAAACTTAAAGGTAAGATAATAAAAGGACTCATGCATTTTCCTGTTATGCACTAGATCATGCATATTTGAACTAATCTCAATATCATGACATGATATGCTGCAAGGTTTGTTTATTTAATTCTTGATATATGGTACTGTTTTATGGTTCTCAACTGGTGAGTATATGCAATCTGTCGCATGTATGAATTGTTAGACACTGCAAATTGTTATATCTGCACTCAGTCAAATCATTATATGAAATCTTTATCCATGTTCTTTGTCTCACCTGGTTTCTTTAGAAATAGTTGTGCTCAGAATTTCGGTTCTTACACCCTACTTTGTTGGTTTTTCAAAGGAAATGGTGAACAGTGAGGTTGGACTGGCTATTGGGACTGGATGAGAGTCATACTTGGGCTTGACAGCTTCAGCAGGGGACAGAGTGGCTCTTTCTTTTACTTCAGTCCTTCTTGTTTTTTCAATTGTTGCTTTATTTTCAGTCGAATAAAACATTGTCTCTGAAATTTACTCTTATTCATAAATTAAGAAATTGTTTTTGTTCTTATGGATGAGGGTTGTAAGTTCGTTTTTGGTGTTTGGCTATCCAGTTGGAATTGAAACTGTGAGGACCCCGGTTCTCTGAGAAGTTTTTCGTATTGTTTAAATATATATATATATATATATACTCCGCATTTTCAAGAGGGTATAAGTTGAGGTCGTTACAGTAATACCCTTCAATGTAGCTTTTTATGCACATATTCCAGATTAGGGGTATTACTGTAAACTAGCATATACCCACTACTACATTACCTTTTATCTTGTAGTGGGCTCTACGGGGGTCGATGTTAAATTGTAATATCAAATCAATGTAAGGAAGATACATGCATATATATATTTCATATATATGTACACGTACCTACTTACATATATATATATAATATATTTCTTGTAATAGTCATAGGGATAGTTTAGTCATTTTGCACATATCCATTTTTCGAATATGTTGTAATTGTTTTTCTTTTAATTCTTTTTCCTTTTATTTTTTATTTTCTTTTTATTTTCTAAAAGGTAGAGTACACCTTGGAGGGGCCCACCATCTAGTCGTTGGGCCCCTTCCAATGGTCACATTTGTGACTGTTGGAGGGGCTCCAACGACTAGAAGTGGAGCCCCTCCAAGGCCTCCACCTCCTCTATAAAAAGAGGTATTCCCCCTATTGTATTTCTAAGGCTTTGAGTCAAAGCTCAAGTGATTTATAAAGTTTGTTATTCATTGTTATGCCTTTGTGCATTCGTGACATTTTTGTGAGTTGTGCTTTTGTGCACAAGTGCTCTAAGTGTTCTTACTGTGCACGTGCTTGTTATCAAGAATATTGAAGTCTTGATAAGAAAGAAAGATCGTGTGGATTCTCCCTTTTTCTAGTGCCTCGAAAAGCTAGCTCTCAATTTTTTGGAGATTGGAGTGGATCCGCTTGTTCATCCAATATTTTAGAAGACTCTTCTATCAAGAAAAATCTAAAAATCATTTGTGGTGTGTATTCTTTTTCGTCATCTATCCTCCCTAATGGGTGAAAAAGACTCTCATTTCTCTCTCGACTTCAAACTCAATGGGTCCAACTATCTCATTTGGGCCAAAAACATGGAGGCTCATATTTAAAAAAAAAAGGATTTGAGGCTATGTTCAAGGCTCGATTACCGAACCGGAACCAAAGATAACCTTGATGGAGAAAGGAAAAATAAAAATCCATGAAGGCGAAGAAAGAACCAAGGCTCTTGAAGACTGCACCAAAAAGCATAAAGAATAGGAGATGAGAAATTTTAAAATCCTCTCATAGATTTTCTTATTCGTAGAAATAAAAATTAACACCAATATTATCAAGTTTAAGAAGGTTTCTCAAGCGTGGGAGTACCTTGAGAAGATGTGCACCTCTATGGACTTGTCCCATAAGTATTACCTCCAAAAGAGGGCGCTAACTCTTCATCAAGGGGAGATGACTATAAGAAAGTATTTTGCCGAACTCTCTTCTATTTGAAATGAGCTTGCTATGCTCAAACCCAAGTGGAGTGGAGAAGTCATAGAGTTTCGTCATAAACAATTGAAAGAAAATAGATTTTTTAATTTTTTGAATGGGCTTAGACCCGAATTCGAACAAATCCGATCTTCTCTTTTATCTGCCTTCACTTCCCTCTCTCTTGAAGATGTAATCACTAAACTAAGTGGGGAAGAGACTCGTATGAGTATAAGCAAGAAATACCCAAGTGTTCTAGCCATACCTTACAATAATGAAAAAAAAGGTGTTAATGTCGTCTCAAGACCGGGGAGTAACTTGAGGACCTACAAGCCTCCTCACTTCAAGAATCAAAACTCAAGTGGTCAAGGAGGAAAGAGAGACTATAGCAAGCTTTTATGCCACTTTTGTAAGAAACCGGGGCACATTAAGCCTATTTGCCCAAAGTGGAAAAAGTTACTAGCCATGGCTACTACATCTCAACCTCAAAAGGAAGAGTGCTTGTCATTTTCAAATGGAGCTCTCTCATTGCAACAAATCGTGGATGCACTTCAACCACTTAAAGGGGGCTATTTCCGGAGCTGCCATGTCAACCTCTTCTCCTCCCGGTAAGACCTCTTTAACTTTTAGATTCGGGTGCTTCTTTTCACATGACCCCAAGTTTTAGCTCTTTTCTGAATATTCAAAAAATCTCTCTCCTTCTTTTGTTTTAACGGTAGATGGAACATCTCTTGAAGTAAAAGAAATAGAAAATTTTGAAAAACAAGGGTTCCTTATTCCAAAAATAAGATTTATACCCAAATTAAACTTAAATTTGCTTTCTATTTCTTAACTATCGGATCATGGGTGTGATATAAAGTTTTCATCTAACAAATGTTGGATACAGGATCGTCGGTCCGGGAGATTGTTTGGGGAAGACTCTAGGAAGGGTGATCTATACTATGTTGATTCCCTTCAAATTTTAAAGAACCCGTTCTGTAATATTGTCCAACAAAAGGATATTAATGTGTAGCACAAGAGACTTGGACACCCAAATATTGTAAAAATTTCTCATTTACCTTTTGTTAAAAGTCTATGTAAAAGTGATTTCACTTGTAACGACTGTATACTTGAAAAATGAAAAAATTGCCTTTTTGTCAAAGATCAATGTTTACAACAACACCTTTTGAAATTGTCTATTCGGATGTATGGGGACTGATACCCGTTATATCAAAAGGAGGCTTAGCTAATTATGTCATTTTTGTTGACGACTACATGAGATATTGTTGTATTTATTTTTCTAAACACAAATATGAAGTTTTCTCGATCTTTAAAACCTATCATATGATTATTAAAAATCAATTTAATGGGAATCTAAAAATTTTTAGAACTGACTGGTGGAGAATACCTTTCAAGTGAATTCAAAAATTATCTTGAGAGTCATGGTATTCTTCACCAAGGATCTTGTCCGAAAAACCCTCAACAAAATGGATTAGCCGAAAAGAAGCATAGACATATAATAGAGCCAACTCGAACTTGTTTCTCAAAACATCCCAAAAGGTTTTTTAGCTGAAGCGGCTTTAGCATCTGTCTATCAGATAAACCGGCTACCTTCTAAAAACTTGAATAATATCTCGTCTTTTGAAAAATTGCATACCAAAGAACCCGACTATAGTCAGCTGAGAATTTTCGATTGTAAATGCTTTGTTCTTACTGACAAGAACGACAAGCTTTCACCAAAAACTATTGCATGTGCCTTTCTTGGATATTCTGAAACTCAAAAACGGTTTCGTTATGATATTAAGAATGATAAGCTATATGTTTTCAGAAATGTGAGTTTTCTGGAAATGTTAATGGTTTTGAAAGGAGTGAACCCCTTGAAGATAACATGGATTACTCTTTTTTATTTGAAATGTTAGCACATGATGATGATAGTGATGACGATTTTATTCACGATGACGTCAATGATAAAGAAGATGGTTCTTCCCATCATCTATCTCCCAACATAGTAACGAAGGAGCATTGAGAGATCCTATAACATATACCCATAGAAATAGAAACAGTTTTAGGAGTGCAATTAAAATATACAGTGAACCTAGTGGTTCCAACTCAACAAATGATGAAAACCTATAAAGGACCGAGAGAAGTAGAAAGATGCCTTCTAGGTTTATTTCATATGATTCCTTTACTCCTAAACATAGAGCTTGCCTCAGCACCATTCATTCCTATATAGAACCCAGAAACTTGGAAGAAGCCAAAAAGAATAACGAATGGTTGAAAGCGATGGAATATGAGCTTTCAGCTCTCAATAGGGCAAAGACTTGGGAGTTCCAAGGTCTCCCTAAGGGAAAGAAAGCAATAGGATGTAGATGGGTATTTAAGATCAAAACTAAGAGCGACGGATCTCTTGAAAGATATAAGGCTCGTGTTGAGACATGCCTATAAGAGCATTTTGGGTTTACGTATTATTATATATTGTGTGAGGGGTATTTTGTAATTTGTTGCTCACGTTTAATCTCTATTTAAGTAGAGATTAAACCCTAATATCAAAATCAGTCTCTCTCTCTCTCTCTCTCTCTCTCTCTCTCTCTCTGTGTGTGTGTGTGTGTGTGTTCCTGTGTGCTCCATTAAAGCTGTAACATGGTATCAGAGCAGCGTGCGACCTTGGGTGGCTGAGTTCCAACATCATCTTCCTTCAAGCTACATCTCATCGGATAGTCGAAGGAGATCGACATCCTTCTCTATTGATCAGAGTTCGGTCCTTTTGTGTGAAGATCAGACCTGGCGACAGATCTGCAGTCAAACCTAGTCGCGACTATTGACTAGAGATCGTGACTCAGATCTGAAGCCAACACTGGGAGCAGTTTGGAAATCTATTGAAGATGGATCGTTGTGATTTGGCAAGCTGGAGCAGCAGGTGGATATCTAGGTGTTGAAGTCTTGGCATTGACGATGTTGCAGTTGGTGTGATTTAGATCCTGTCGCATGGTGTGGACCAGATCTGTCTGCATTGCAGGCATGTTAAAGATGTTGTGATCAGATATGAATAGTTGTGGTCGTGAGTTACTGCTGTTAATATCGTTGTGGTGCTGGTGATCAGCGATCACTGTGTTGACGTGGGTTGTTGTTCATGTGGGTTGTTGTTCATGTTAAATCAGATCATATTCAGATCTGATATTTGTTTTTGGTGTAGTTGAAGTTGTCTACTGCAGATTTGTACCTTGGTTCCCAACTTGATGTGCTTGCGCCTATCAAATATTGATTTGCTAGAGTGTAAGCATCTCAATAGTTTTACTGAGATCATCCAGAAAATGGTTTATTTGTCCGTGTCTTCTGGTTGTCGTTGGTTTTACATTGGACTTTGGAACTCTTTGGCATGTCTACTGGAAATCGTATTCTTATCTGACATTTTCTGTCTAAGATCATATCTATGGTGGTAGCGTGGATGTCGAATAAGTCTGCTAAGTCCAGCATGAATAAGTCGTGTCACGGTCTTGGTATTGTCTAAGGTAGCAGTTGTTGAGTAGATCAGTTCTAATTCGTATTATTCGGATATGAAATGGGCCGTGATATTCAGTCTATTTTTGTGGATCTGATCTGAGTTTATATCAGATTGACTGATGTGGTGGAGAGGTTAATCTACCATTGTCAGCTGGAAGTTTTGGCAGTTTCAGGTATGAACCAAACACATCTTTATCGTGTTGGATGTGTGGTATTGATATACATCCTATAGCTATCCTTTGTTGAGGTGGAAGGTTTTGGTCAAGTTCCTTTAAAATTATATTTGAAGTGTGGATCTAAACAGGCGGCAGTCGTGCATCTCAGATTTCATTAGTAAAACCCAATCAAAATATAGTCGATTTCATAGTTGGTTGTTGGTGTGTGCATGTGATTGTACCTTTTTTTTTTCAAGCCCATTACTTTTCCTTATGGATACAGATTACTCCAATGATTATGTAACTCTTAGCCGAGCTGAATATAACAAGCCCCTTACCTTAGGCTCATCCACATCGAAGTCTTTTGTTGCGAAGGTTGCGTGCTCGGCAGGTGATGGCCTATCTGGCCAAGGTGGTAGGTGGATCATTGATTATAGAGCATCCAGACAGTTGTGCGGAAATTCGAGTAACTTTTTAAGTTTAAAACCTGTGACTGATCAAAAAGGGATAGTTCTTGCTGATGGCAGCTCTTCCCCAAGAGTTGAATTGTAGAGTGATTTTTTATCCTATGGAGTGCACTTTTCAGGACTTGCTGACGGGGAGAAGGATTGGTGGCGGCTATGAGGAAGGTGGTATGTATTATCTACATCAACCAGAGGTTTCGGCTTATTTTGTTGTTACATCATCCCCAAGTCCTCTATTGTGGCATCATCGTCTGGGTCACCTTCCAGTGACAAAACTCTGTTGTGTCATTCCTCATATACCTCCTTCAGTTTCTTTTCAGTGTGAAACATGTCAATTGGGAAAACATTGTCGAAGCTCTTTTCCCTTCAGTCAGAGTCCGTCAAGTCAAGGATTGTTTGATCTTCTCCATGTCGATGTGTGAGGTCCGAGTAGGATTCCTAATAGGACTCAGTGTCGTTATTATCTAGTTATTGTTGATGACTTCTCAAGGTTATCGTGGGTGTTCTTGTTAAAAGATCGGTCTCAAGGTCCTGTCAGTCTTAAATCTTTAATTGCAGAGATAAAAACTCAAATTGACGTATGTGTTAAAATTGTTCGCACCGATAATGTTCTTGAGTTGAAATCCAAAGACTTACTTCAATTCTATTCTGCTAATGGGATTCAACCTCAATTTACATGTCCCCATACCTCCCAGCAAAATGGTGTGGCTGAGAGGAAACATAGACAAATCATCAATGTTGCTCGGTGCCTTATGATTCAATCCAATATGCCCGCTTCATACTGGGGCGATGCGGTTTTGACTACTGGTTTTCTTATAAAAAGCATGTCGTCAAGCTCTGTAGAAGACCAGATCCCAATTCAAATTTTCCATCCGGAAGCTCCTCTCTTCCCTATCCCCCCTAAAGTTTTTGGATGTGTGTGTTTTGTGCATAAGTTGGGTCCTGATCGAGATAAACTTGTTGCACAGTCTATTAAATGTGTTTTCCTTGGGTATCCTAAGAACTAAAAAGGATATCATTGGTACGACCCTATATCTCATAAAGAGTATGTCAGTACGGACGTTACCTTCTTTGAGTCTATTCCTTATTTTTCGAGTACTACTCCAAGATTACAGGAGAGCCTTGGTGATATCCTTCCTCTGTCGATTCCTCCCTTCCAGTTAGAGTCGCTTCCTCTTCAGTCCTTGGCTCTATCGTCTGGTGTGTCTCGCTACCGAAACCCTCCCATAGTATACACTCACAGGGTACTACCTACCTCCATGCCACCATTATCTCCTTCTCCTGAGGTAAGTATTTCTGAACATACTGCAGTCTCTACTTATGATGATGATCTTCTCATTGCTCTACGCAAGGGAAAGAAACAGTGCACTCTTCATCCCATCTCGCAATTTGTTTCAGAAGTTAATCTTGGGGCATCTATGAAGAATTTTATTTCAGCTCTGTCTGCCTCCTCTGTTCTGCTTCATCACAGTCAAGCTCTATTCGACTCCAACTGGATGCAGGCTATGCATGATGAGATGGATGCCCTATGATCTCGAGGCACTTGGGACTTGGTTGATCCTCCCACAGATGCAGATATTGTAGGTTGCAAATGGGTATATAGCATTAAATATAACTCGAATGGGTCGATTGAACGGTACAAAGCTTGATTGGTTGCAAAAGGCTATACTCAGACTTATGGTGTTGACTTTTTTGAAACTTTTTCCCCAGTTGCTCGTTTTGGCACTATGTGTCTCGTTCTTTCTGTTGTGCACCATGGATGGCCGCTGTTTCAGTTGGATGTCAAGAATGTCTTTTTTGTATGGGGATTTGCATGAAATTGTCTACATGCAACAACCCCCAGGCTTCAAGGTTCAGGGGGAGTGTCAGAAGGTGTGCAAGTTGAAGAAGGTTATTTATGGCCTGAAGCAGAGCCCTCGAGCATGGTTTCACAAATTATTTGAGGTAATGTCGAGTTTTGGATTTGTCAGGTCAGCTTCAGATCACTCCCGGTTTATCAAGAAAACCAGTGTTGGAATTGTTGTTGTGGTGGTATATGTCGATGTCATCATATTAACAGGGAGCAATACCCAAGATATTTCTGCAACAAAAGATCATCTTCAGAAACACTTTGTTACTAAAGATCTTGGTCACCTTCGATATTTTCTGGGTATCGAGGTTGCAAGAAACAAAGAGGGCTTAGTGTTGTCTCAAAGAAAGTATGTGTTGGACTTATTAAAAGAGACTGGAATGCTAGGAATTAAGCCAGCTAACATTCTAATAGATCCCAAAACTCACATGTTCGATGAGAAGTCTGACTATGTGGATAGTGCCAACTTTAGATCCTTGGTGGGTAAGTTGTTATATGTGACTATTACTAGACCTGACATTTCATTAGCCGTGAGTAAAATTAGTCAGTTCATGGACAAACCTACAAAAGTTCACTGGGATGCAGCTATGATGGTTCTTCGGTACTTAAAGCCATCTCCTGGTAAAGGTCTGCTGTTTAAACGAAATCCTTCCTTGGACGTTGTTGCTTACACTGACGCAGATTATGAGGGGTCTGTTGAAGATAGGAAGTCAACATCTGGATTTTGTGTTTGTGGGAGGAAATCTTGTTACCTGGAGGAGTAAGAAACAAACTGTTGTAGCCAGGTCGAGTGTTGAATTTGAATACCGAGCGATGGCCCAAACCGCAGTTGAGATTATGTGGGTAAAATCAGTTTTGACCGAGCTTCAGGAGAAAGTATCCCTACCTATGTTGATGATGTGTGACAATAGGGTTGCTACATATATTGCCAACAACCCAGTGTTTCATGAAAGGACTAAACATATTGAAGTTGATTGTCACTATGTTCGCGACTTGGTTCAGGCTGGGTATATCTGCACCGATCATGTATCTTCTGAAGATCAAGTAGCTGATGTTTTTACCAAACCCCTGGCGAGGCCGAGTTTCTCTCACTGTTGTGACAAGCTGAGCATGATTGATATCTATGCTCCAGCTTGAGGGGGAGTGTTGAGACATGCCTATAAGGGCATTTGGGGTTTACGTATTATTATATATTATGTGAGGGGTATTTTGTAATTTGATGCTCACGTTTAATCTCTATTTAAGTAGAGATTAAACCCTAATATCAAAATGACTCTCTCTCTCTCTCTCTCTCTTTGTTCCTGTGTGCTCCATTAAAGCTGTAACAACTCGTTAAGTAGTAAAGGGATATAGTCAAAAGTACGGATTGACTATGAAGAAACTTTTGCCCTTGTAGCCAAAATGGTCATTGCCCGATGTCTCATCACCGTTGTCTCAATCAACAAATTGTACATCTATCAAATGGATGTTAAAAGCGTCTTCCTAAATGGTGATCTGAATGAAGAGGTATATATGGATGCTCCATCAAGAATAGAGACTCCCAAAGGAAAATTGTTTCGCCTTCAAAAAGCACTCTATGGTTTAAAACAACCCCCAAGGCTTGGTATGATAGGTTTAACTTCGTAATGTTAAAAAATGGTTTTTCTTCCTGTTTCACTGACATTGTCTTATTTGTTAGAAAAATCAATGCAAGAATTGTCATTCTTCTTTTATATATGGATGATATGGTTATAACCGGATGTAACGCCCCAAAATTTCAAACTTTCTAACTTTTCAGAAAACAAAAGATTAGAAAAAATCTCTTTCCTTCAGAGTTTGTTTATGAAACCAGCAGAAAACTATTATTTTATTAAATTCAGAAAGGCAAGCTGACAACTTTGGGCACGTTAGCTAAAAGAACCAAAAAGTACAAAATTTGGATATCCAAAGGAAAATCCGTGACAAACCCAAAAATGTCCAGGACGCGAGCTAAGAGCAGCAAGAAGTTTTGAAGTCATCTTGTCATCGCGTCATCGCCCGTGGTGTACCTAAACATCACTTGTACCAATAGAATGGGTTAGTTTCGCGAAAAACTAGTAGATGCACAAGAGAGACTACAGGAAACTGAATTAAGTACATTTAATTCAGTATGCTAAGCAGTTTAAAGCATATATGTAGTTAAACAGGTAAGAAGTGCAAAGCAAGTAAGCGGTGCAACAAGGTGTTTCAAAGCAAGTAAGCGGTACAACAAGGTAAGCGATTCAAAGCAAGTAAGCAGTGCAACTGTCAAAACGTAGCAAAACGATTCATTTAATCGTAACCTATGAGCTACCACGCAACAAGTTTGTTCTCGTTCTTAGAACGGGATCTTTGTATTTAATCATTATCAGGTCATCGTTTGTCGCTCTCACTACTTCTAGCAAACGCTTTGTCCTGAACAACCTTAATTTATTCTCATCTCTCAAGGCTTAACGTGGCCAACTGTCACCTGTTATGACTCACTTAAGGCGTCATACGTTCTTAGAAAAACCCACCCTTCCATAGAAAGTCCAAAACATGATCATGATCTAAAATCGCTAAAGATCTGATTCTCACATCTGAATCCTGCAAGAAATCATGCTAAAGCAGAAAGCC
This sequence comes from Nuphar pumila, assembly GCF_984573655.1. Lineage (NCBI taxonomy): Eukaryota > Viridiplantae > Streptophyta > Magnoliopsida > Nymphaeales > Nymphaeaceae > Nuphar > Nuphar pumila. Next base: position 15,266,192 of record NC_143263.1, read on the forward strand.
AAAACTATAGATTCGTAGTTGGCTATCTCAAACAATCGCAGAAGATCATCACAGCTCACCATAACTTTTGATGGTAAGCAAAAACACAAGTTTCACGTCAGATCGCTTGTTCCAAGAAATATATGACCTAACAAGGAAATACCGCCCTAGAGGGTACACCTGGTCTTAGATGACACACTTCCTCACAGGAGTTCACCGTCTTTGCGGCTACCCGGTCTTGGACAATGTACCTCCTCACAGAGATTCTACCGCTCTAGCCGAATTATCAGGTCTTGTAAATGTATAACCTCACAAGGAACTCCGCCCTAGATGGTATACCTAGTCTTGGACCACACACTTCCTCACAGGAGTTCACCGTCTTTGCGGTTACCCGTTCTTAGACAGTGTACCTCCTCATAGAGATTCTACCACTCTAGCCGGTTACCTGATCTTGATCATGCATACCCTCACAGAGAATCCTTTGGGAACCCGGTCCCCAACAAATGTCATATAAAATGAAAACTATTGTGATACACGCATCAACACAAATGACCGCTCTTAGGGTCGATAGCCACTATAATAATCAACAAGATCAACGCCGGCTCACCTGGTCTGGGAAATATATAACCTCACAAGGAATTCCGCCCTAGATGGTATACCTGGTCTTGGACCATACACTTCCTCACAGGAGTTCACCGTCTTTACGGCTACCCGTTCGTGGACAGTGTACATCCTCATAGAGAATCTACCACTCTAGTCGGTTACCTGATCTTGATCATACACACCCTCGCAGATAATCCCTTGAAGATTCGGTCCTCAATAGACACCCTACTCAGTGATACATGCATCTATACAATCGACTGCTCCGAACCATCGACCGCTCTTGGGGTCAGTAACCACCAATATGGGCACAAGCATGTATATCAGCAATATGCATCGTATCACTTCACATAGTAAACAAAACACACGATCACCCATTCCTCCAATAAGGTTCCATGAACCATGAACATATTATCGCATACTCTCAACATTTCTTATCACGTGGCACATCAATCACATCACACAGAAGCATATAATATTACACATCGAATTGTTGCCACAAAGAATATTGTAATCCTCAAATAGGACCTCAAAGCATGCGTAAACGACACATGAGAACACGCAGATATGGTAATTCAGCTGATTCTATAGGCGAAGAGTAATTAACTCTATCCGACAGCCAAACAAAATAATTGAATAAGACAAGCACTCATAACAACGCTCGCGATACATACAATTACCATCAAATGGCTCAGTCCATCAGCAAGTAATTAAATTAATCGTAAGGCATAAATCATTACATCGCAAGCCATTCATAAGTTATACATGATAAGCAATCATACGGCAGCAGTTATACCATAATATGTAAGCAACTTATAAGACAAGCAGTCACATCAATCATAGTTGTCACCCGTTCGTAGATTACAAGTTGTATGCAATCACATCAATCATAAGATATGCAAGCCAACAAGTGCTACGTTACAACAAGCACCAAGCAGTTCGACCAAGAGGTAAAGTAAGTCACATGCTAATATGTAGCAACTGGCACAATGCTATTATTATAAGCACTTAACAAGTATGAGAAGCTAGTTATTACTCAGTAAAGAATTGCGTAAGCAGTTTAACCAAATAGAGTAACGCCTTGGCAGGCGTGCATAGCTCAACGAGTAGTATACTGAACTATCGAGCAAGCGAGCAATCAACCAGTGTGAATAGACTTTATGTTTCGATATTACTGGCCTACGGGTACGCGCAGGCAAAACGTAGAAACAACTGAGACTAGTTCGGGTGTCTGTTATTCTATGTATTTTCAATAACCCGAATAGCTAGTTGAGTCTGCTCCTAAAGGAATGGCTTTAGCCGAGAGAGGATTCCCCAAAGGCAGGTAAGCAGTGCTACGGACGCATCCAACTTCTGCAGAAGTGTTGAGCTAACTATTGTAAACCTTTTCCCCTAACTCCAATGACTAGGGAGGCCGGATCATTGCCCATGGGGTGGTTGTTAACAACCTGTCCAGTGGAGTTTTGTACCCCTCTGTCCTCTCCCTTGAGAGACAATAAGAAGCGAATGGGTGCGTTAGGGGATGTTTAACTAATGACACATTCTATGTTGTGGTCTTTAAACAACTCGAGCATCTGGCATGTGAAGGCGAATAGTACCATTTTATGTGATTACAGCATTGTGTATTTAGCACTGTTCGAGGTCGCACGACCGTCTCATCCAATCATCGCAATACTAGTGTGTAGTACACGACTACAAGTACTCTAGGATGAAAGGGGTATAGCTCCTCAATAAGAGCCTCATCAGAAGTGTTTCACAAAGATGTAATGCTTCTCAAACTATACTTTGACATTCTTTATCTTTTGAAACAGCCAGCAGCTTGTACCAACATTTGGTATGCGATTTTCTAGAATCTCATCCGCTATCGGGGTATCTACATGCCTCTCATGACTTGATACTGGCCTCGATAGATGGGATACGGGTTTCTCAACAGAACCCCTGCTAAGAAGTTCGCTCGAACCTCAATTCGGGATCACCCGAGATATACCGAATAGACGAATAGAACCAGCCAATCACATCCTTCCAAATGCTTTGATTTGGGCAGTCTTTGAAGCTTTTGCACAACTCCTTAAATCTCAAGTCTACTATGCAGGAACTGCGTACACGAAGAGCCAGGATCCTTGCGAGGTATCTCTCTCCTTAGACGAGGATGTATCGTTAGCTCTCGACTGAACTCTTGTCGCAGGAGGGAGAGTGGTAGATGTCTCTTGCATCCTCCACGAGGATGCCTCAAAAGCGTATGTAATGAGCGAAAACCTGAGCGTCATCTGCAATAGCAAGGTAGTAACAACACATGCAAAAGCAAGAGCCTGGGCGCAAAGCGCAACGGCAAAGTAAAGACTATAAGCAGGAGTACAACGCAAAACCTTTGTGTAATGTGTGACGGCAAAGTAAAGACTATAAGCAGGAGTGCAATGCAAAACCTTTGCGCAATGCGCGACGGCAAAAGGAAGACATGACAGAAAGTAAAGGACAAGGATCGTGAAATCGCATCCCTGAGTTAAATGCGTACTCGTATAAATATATATATATATATATATATATATATATATATATATATATATATATATTTATATATATATATATATATATATATTTAATGGTCCTTTTTAGTTAATTAAACTTAATTCAATTGTCCAAGTCTTCCAATCAATCTTCTCTTACCTTGGAGAGTTGCAAGCATGCTGGCGTCTGCAGGTGTAAACGATTGACGGCTCGGGTCGCGGAGCGCAACCGGGATGCGTCGTACGAGCTGCAAAAGTGACGATCTTAACAAGCTAACACCAAAAATAGAAGGTCAGGGGCACTGTCGTCGTCGTCCTGACGTGAAGCAAAGGCAAGGGCATCGTGCCATTGCGCACATGCTATCAGCGCAAGAAGCAGGGGCAGGGGCTGTGAGCCCCTACTGAACTGTTGTCGGCAATCTACGAGGAGGCAAGGGGTTGCACCCCTACCTGAAGAAGGCAACGTGGAAAGTCGAGGTGTCGCCCTGCCTGCCAGAAGAGTAAAGAGACAGGGGACCAAGCCCCTACCCGTTCGCACAAAGGGGGAGGCAGGAGGCTTCGCCCCTGCCTGCCAAATACGCAAAGAGGCAGGGGCTTGGCCCCTGCCTGTCGAACAAGTAAACAAGCAAGGGCTAAAGCCCGAGAAGGAGCAGGAAGGGGGCTTGGCCCCTCCCCTAAACAACGGGGGTGCATGGAGGGGAGCTCGACCCCTCCCCTGCCGTAACAGTGAGCAGGGAGGGGCTCAGCCCCTCCTGCGTGCTACGAAGGCAGGGAGGGTCGAGCCCTCCCCTGCGAAGATCAAAGGCAGGGAGGGTCGGACCCTCCCCTACGCATTGAGACAGGGAGGGGGTTCGACCCTCCTTGGTAAAAGAAAAGGCAAGCAGGGGGCCCAAAACCCCTGTCGAAACCTTTCTTACAGGCAGCAGGGGGCCCAAAACCCCTGTCGAAACCTTTCTTACAGGCGGCAGGGGTTTTACCCCTACCGACCTGTCGACAAAGTGGCAGGGGCTTAAGCCCCTGCTAGACAGCTATCCCTTGTTGTAACGGACCGACAGTTAAGGGCTTTTGCCCTTGTCGGTCGACGAAAGGAGGAAGAAAAAGGGGAAGAGGAGGCGACAGAGGGGTAACACCTGGGCTGCCAGCGGTAGGTGGTCGGATGCAAGGCAAGAACGGAGGGTGCCGGCCGAGAGGCCATCGACGAGCCCTCGGGACGGGGGCGACAAAGGTTGGCGAGGCGCAGCCGACAGCAAGTCTGGGGGTTCGTCAGGTAGAGAGGCGTCGCCAGCGAGGTCGCAGAGGGGATGTCGCTGGCGAGGGTGGGCTCCGGCGGTGCTGTCGCCGGTGGTTGTGCTTGCCAACAACGACGGGTCGACGCTTGGGGAAATAGGGTGAGTATCAGGGAGAGATAACGAGAGAGCAAAGAGGGGAAAAGGGCGTATTTGGGGAGGTTGCCGGTGAGGAGCTCACCGAAAGGAGGGGGCGTCAGTGGTGGTGCACGGCAACGCAGAGGAGAGAGAGACGAGAGGGCGAGAGGCGGTGAGGGGGTTTCGTAACCCTTCTCTTGCCTGCCTCGTTGTCTCTTAACGACAGCGAGAGGCGGTGGCCTCGGGTCGAGTCCGGGTCTGGATCCGACCCGAATCTAAATAATTTTTTTATGTTTTACACCATAAGTGTTTCTAAGGGGGTTAAAAACATAAAAACAATTTTGAAGGATATATTTGAAATGTCAGATTTGGGATTTCTAACTTATTTTTTGGGTATTAAAGTAGCATACTCTCATAGAGGGTATTTTTTATCTCAAACTAAGCTTGCTTCTGAGATTATTGACAGGTCAGGTATTACGAATGATAAGGTTTGTGAAACTCCTGCTATAGTAGGAGCCAAAATGAAGATTGATGATAGTATTTCTCTCTTTGATCCCACCCCCTACAAACAGCTTATGGGAACATGAACCAACATCAATCCACATGAGTGTCATCTTGCGAGTTGTAAGATACATAAAGGGCACACTAAATAAGGGAGTATTCTTTTCCTCTTATTGAAGATATTTTTACAGTCGACACCCCTTTTAATAAGTTGTAAACCAAATTCCAAACTAATGAAGTTCTCTCCAAGTTATTGCCCAGCATTGTTGGTGTGATTTCTTTTACATTTGATTCAATGGGTTGAAATACGACAAAAGGCACAATAATCCCTTGATTATTGTTGGCTTCAGTAATGCAGATTAGGGAGATCCAAATATGAGAATGTCTATATCAGGCTTATGTGTTTTTCTTAGAAGAAATTTGATATCTTAGAGCAATAAAAAGCAATTGTAGCAAGGTCGAGCATAGAAGTGGATTACAAGTCTATGGCATCCCTGAAAAGATGTCATTCATTGGGTATGGATCTCAGGATCCAAACCCAATTTGTTTAATTTAAACACATGCTCATTAATGGCATGTTGTAATTTTAACATATGTAATGGGTATTTTCGTACCCTAATTTTGTATCTGTATATACTTAATGAGAAACAGCCGCAGACCCTGAATTGGGGTATTCTCACATAGCCATCAGAGTGTCTCTCTCCTCTCTAACCATTTTCTCACATGGTATCAGAGCACCAGAAGCATTCTGAAGATCTGATTGTTCTTATGAGCCTCTCCAACGTCTTCCAAGGTATCTCTCAAATCTGAACTTACCTATTCTTCGTTTTCTTTATTCTTCCTGAATTCTTTTCAAGCCAACGTACTTACCTGCAACTATTTTGAAGATCTGATTGTTCTTATGAGCCTCTCCAACGTCTTCCAAGGTATCTCTCAAATCTGAACTTACCTATTGTTCATTTTCTTTATTCCTAGGTTTCTGTCTTGGGTCTGTTGTAAAAAAAAGGCAGCCGAGTTCTCTACAATTACATATTGGTTCTGAAATGTATTTCTGAATTTTGTTTGTTAATCTTTTACTTTGAAATTACATATTGGTTCTGAAATTATTCTTTTTGTTCTACTCCACCTTGTTTCTAATTCTCCCTTGCTTTCACCTTCAATCGCCTATGGATTTTTTTTCTTCCCCTCAATCTGGCCTTTCTTCCAACTTTCTTAGCCAACTTATATCTGAAAAACTGAACAATTCTAATTTTCTCACCTGAAAAAGATAAATCATCCCCTTCATAAGAAGTCAGGATCTTTCTGGACATCTAGATGGCTTTGTTTCTATTCCTCCAGAGTTCATATCATAAGATGGCAAGACTGGGAAGGGTGACACTTTCATTACTTTTGCTAGAAATCCAGAGTATATATCTTGGATGAAGCGAGATCAGGCTTTGGTTGCCTACATCACTTTCACCCTGTCTCAGGAGGTGCTTGTGGCAATCCCAAATGACTGCACAGTTATGCATTTATGGCATCGTCTTGTTCAAACGTATTCTCAAGTTTCTCAGGCTAGAGTTTTATTTTTAAAGAAAGTTTCAAATGCTGAGAAAGGACTCCATGGCTGTCATGGAATACTTAAACAAAATAAAGACTATCACAGATCAGTTAGCCATCGTGGATTGTGAGGTCAGTAACAAAGATATGGTGCAGCAAACTTTGAGCGGGTTGGGACCCGATTATCATATGATGGTTACTTGATGTGTTTGCCAGAGTTACCTATATTTGAAGACCTTCGTGCTAAGCTCTTACAGTATGAGATAACTTTAAAGGGATTCTCTGAAGGTAATCACAACCCCATTGGAACACACGACATTCTTGCCACAGGAGTTACCTATGGTCGAGAACGTGGCAGGTATGAATCTCGAGAAAGGAGAGGTCAAGAAAGGAATGGACAAAGAGCTCGTGGAATATTACCTACTCTCAATATGCCTCCTAATCTGCAAAGGCAAAGGACAATACCTACCTGTTTTCTCTGCAACAAAAAGGAGCACATAAAGGCAAATTGTTGGTTTAACCCACAAAATAGAGGCAAGCAATTGGAAACATGAAAGGGAACAGATACATAGAAGAATAGTGGAGAAGTCAAAGAATTGCTATTATCTACCTTGGCTGAGTTGAATATCAAACAGAATGATCAAGGCACTTGGTATGTTGATTCTGTTGCAGCCACTCATGTTACTGGTGATGTTGGTAAGCTCCTAAATCTTATTCCTTATGTTGGTAGAAATAGTATAGTCACCGGAGATGGATCTCACCACCATATTTCGCACATTGAAAAATTTGTAATACATATGTCCAACTCTTCTTTTGCTCTTTCAAATGTCATTCATGCTCCTAATATCAAGAAAAATATTGTTTTTGTCTCTAAGCTTGTAGATGACATTAATACTTTAGTTGAGTTTACTCCTTTTTTTGTTCGTGTTAAGGACCTTCACACGAGGAAAACGTTCACTGAAGAAAAACGTCAAGAGAATATGTACATGTTCCAAGAGAATCCTTTCTCTTGTGTTCAGCTTGTTGATTCCATCTTCAAGCTTACATATTCATCTTATGTTCCTCCTGAGAGTGTTTTTAATCTTTCTGAATGTATTGAGCTGAATCTTTGGCATGGTCGTCTAGGTCATTGTACTAGTCGCTTTATTGATAAGCTTGTTTGAAGTACTCTTATTCCAAAGTCAAGTCTAAATTTAAGTGTCGATAATAAAAAATGCTCTAGTTGTCTTCAATGTAAGAGTCATGTTCTTCCTTTTCATTCTATTAATAAAAGAGCTTCAAGACCATTTGAAATTATATGTTCTGATGTTTAGGGTCCGGCTCCAATTCCTTCCATGTCTGGCACTAGATATTATCTCATCTTTGTTGATAGTTATTCTCGATATACATGGATCTTCTTTATGAAAAATAAATCTGAAACCTTCAAGTTGTTTCAAAATTTTCATTCTTTTTTTCAAAATCAATTCTCCAAGAATATTATTTGTTTCCAATGTGATGGAGGGGGTGAATTCTCTTCAAATGAATTTATTAGTTTCCTCGAGACAAATGAAATAAGTAGGCAGGTGTCTTGCCCTCATACACCTCAACAAAATGGGATTGTTGAACGGAAGCATCGCCATATTATCGAGAGTGCAATGAGCATGATGCATGATAGTAATCTTTCAGTTATCTTTTGGGCAAAGGCTTTTCATACAGCAGTCTATGTCATAAATCGATTGCCAATAAACATCTTGAAAAACAAATCACCCTATTTGTCTTTGCATGGTGTGCATCGAAATTATCATGATTTGTGTGTATTCGGATGTGTATGTTATGTTCATGTTGACAGTTTAATGCGGCACAAGTTTCAGGATAAGGCCTTAAAGTGCAGATTTGTGGGGTACGCTGATGATTACAAAGGTTATGCTATGATCATGTGAGCAAGTGCATCAAAATATCCAAAAATGTTGTGTTTGACGAATCAAATTTTGGTCATAATGCTAACACTCCTGAAATTGAAGTTTATCACCCTTGGTTGAATTCAGATCTCTTTTCTAGCATTGATGATGTTTGTTCTTCTGAATGTAATCAATGAGATGAGGGAAACGTATCTACTGTTGCGCAAAGGACTCAAGAAAGTGTGATTTCTAAACCACTATTGGCCCCCGAAAGATATAAAGGCATTGTTTACTCTCAACATGAGAAGGAGATTCCTCCCAGCTCTAATCAGGAGCAAAATTCTCCTCCTGTTTCCATTCAATCACCTGTTCCCAGAAGGTCTACTCGATCTCGACATCCTATTGATAGGTGGGTTAATTATGAGAACTTCACGATGGATTTTCAACTCTTCTTAACCTCTTTGGGCAAGGAAGATCAACCCACAACATTTTATCAAGCAATAAATTCTAAGAGATGGATTGAAGCTATGAACGAAGAAATGGAGGCGCTTCATGAATGTGGCACTTGGGATATTGTTCTCAGACCACAGAATCGAAATGTAGTTGGGTCAAAGTGGGTGTATAAGATAAAGTATAAGTCAGATGGTACTATCGAGCGATACAAGGCTAGGCTGGTTGCCAAAGGCTTCACACAGGAGCAAGGACAAGACTATGATGAGACCTTCAGTCCAGTCATGAAAATGGGCACTATCTGCATCATACTATCATTGGTTGTTGAGCATCAGTGGACTCTCAACCAACTGAATGTGAAAAATGTGTTTCTACGTGAAACTCTGAAGGAGGAAGTATACATGGAGCAATCCACTGGGTATGCAGAAGGGAACTCTAAAGAATACGTGTGCAGGTTAAAGAGAGCTATATATGGTCTAAAGTAGGCATCTCGATCTTGGTTTGATAATTTCTCTCTTAAAGTAGAAAAATGCGGCTTTAGTCGGTCACTTCTTGACCATTCTCTTTTCATATTCAAATGCAAAGATATAGTTACCCTGTTATTGATATATGTTGATGACATTATCATTATAGGTAACTCTAATGAACATATTGAACAGGTTAAAGAACTTTTGAACCATAGATTCAAGATGAAGGATCTTGGTAAACTACGATACTTTCTTGGAGTAGAAGTTGTCAGGACTTCTGAAGGTATGACACTTACTCAACATAAGTATACCGTTGATGTTCTTAGCAAGGCAGGTATGACAGATTGCAGGCCTCTAAGCACACCCAGTGTACTTTATCAAAAACTCAGTTCTCAAGATGGAGATTTGTATGATGATCCTACAGGATATCGCAGGATAGTAGGAATGCTTCAGTATCTTACCTTCACTCGGCCTGACATTGTCTATTCTGTCAATCAGGTATCTCAGTTCATGCTTGAACCGCATATTGGGCATATGAAAGCTGTTAAACGCATTCTTCGATATTTGAAGGAAACTATTGGAGATGGTCTTCTGTACAGAAAGAGTATGCATGGCCATCACATGCATGAACTTCTTACTTACACAGATGCAGATTGGGCAGGAGACCCAGATGAGCGTAGGTCAGTCTCAAGATATTGTGTTTTCATTGGTCTAAATCTTATCTCCTGGATCAATAGGAAATAAAAATCCATAGCCAGGTCGAACACAGAAGCTGAATATAGATCAACGGCAACTGCTACATCCGAAGTAACATGGATCAGACACCTATTGACAGAAGTAGGAGAATCGATTTCTAAAAGCATTCTCTTGTGTGACAATCAAAGTGCTATCAACACGTCATTCAATCCTATCTACCACAGTTGTGCCAAGCATATTGAAATTGATCAGCATTTTATAAGACAGAAGGTCGAAGAGAAGGAAATTGAACCAGAATACGTACGGACTGTTAATCAAGTTGCTGGCTTGTTTACAAAAGGACTTATCAAGGAGACAGATTTTGGATGCTAAAAGGCAAGTTGTTCATGGTCCAAAACCATGTACAACTTGAGGGACGGTGAAAAGACGTCATTCACTGGGTCTGAATCTTAGGATCCAAACCCAATTTGTTTAATTTAAACACATGCTCATTAATGGCATGTTGTAATTCTAACATATCATGTAATGGGTATTTTTGTACCCTAATTTTGTATATGTATATACTTAATGAGAAGCAGCCACAGACCCTGAATTGGGGTATTCTCACACAGCCATCAGAGTGACTCTCTCCTCTCTAACCATTTTCTCACAATCCCTTGCTGCAGAAGTAACCTGGATAAGGCATTTACTTTTTGTGTTGAACTAGAATATTGGTCGATCTATCATCTATTGTGATAACCAGAGTGCCATTAAAATTTCATTGAATCTTGTTTATCATGGAAAGATGAAGCGCATTCAGATAGATTAACAGTTTATCAGGGAAATGAAAGAGGATCAAGAAATAGAGGCTCGACTTGTAGGTTTGAAGGATCAAGTTGGAAATATCTTTACAAAAGGGCTCAATAAAACATAATTTTGGTTCCTTAAAGGCAAGTTCATGATTAGAAGGACATGTTCAGCTTGAGGGAGGCTGTTAGGAGAACACATTGGATTAGAAGAGGATATGTTTGAAATTTCTATATTTTATTTGGATTGTATTGTGAAGGGTATTTTGGTAAAATACCAAAACTATGTGTAACCCTAACATTATATATATATATATATATATATTCATTAACAAAAGCAGCCGACCCTATTGTACTAGAGAGGTTGGTTAGTTTATTCCACGTATTCTCCTTCCTTCACTTGTGTGAATCCATGAAGGCAATATTTCAATATGTGTATGTATGTGTTTAAGTACATATAATAGGTTAGCAATTGATCAGGTCGTCATCACGTATAAATGAGCTTTTTCATAGTTAGCAAACCTATCGAGTCAACACAAATCAGACCCCCAAATGGGTCACGCATTCAGGACCACATATATCGCTTAAATTAAAATATCACATATTTTTCTCAGTATTTTCAAAGATATGCGAGAGAAACTCAATCAAATGAAAACTATTTTCTTCACATGCCTACACCTCTTAATAGAGGTAAGGCATTAAATACTGCCTGCTTGCTTCACGTGATAGAAAACTGGCAAGCACCTTGAAACTTGACAAACAAAAAAGGAGATGGAGGCCCAGGCCCTCCATTTATAGAGTTGGGGGAGGGCCTTTCCTTCCCACGCTCTTCAATATGGGACCAAAATCCCATAACACTTTTGCATTAGTTTCTACCCTCTCTCTCTCTCTCTCTCTCTCTCTCTCTCTCTCTCTCTCTCTCTCTCTCTCTCTCTCTCTCTATATATATATATATATATATATATATATATATATATATATATATATATATATATATAATGTTGAGAATTTGTCAAAAAAAATCTGAGAAAATTTCATTTTTTTTTTAAATATCCTGAGAATTTCCCTTGCCAATAATATCCTGAGAACGAAAGTTGTGACTATGTTTACAACTATATTAGAAAATCAAATCCACCACCAGTAAGAAATGTGAGCTCCAAGAAAGAGCACTGAAATTTTAAGTTTCCATAATAGCATTGACCTTGGGTTCCAAGCTGGATCAACCACAATTACACGATCAGCTTTTGTAAGTGTAAGACCAAGACCGCCAACTTGAGATGTCAAAAGAAAGATGGGAGGTGCATTACCCTCTTGGAAATCCTGCCATTTAAGTATAATGCATTCATTGCCTGAAACTGGGAAAAAATTTGAAACTCGATTTTATAAGACAAAAACAAAAGCAAGCACTAACATTTACAATATTTTGTCTTTCTGAAGCTTTAGTGGTTCCATCAATGCGTGAAAAGCCATATCCTTTGGCTTTTATTGCATCCTGTGAATTAAAAGGGAGTAGCCAACCTCATCAAAATAATACAAATGTCTGCTACATTACAAGACCATGCAACAATATTTTCATAGTAATTTATAACCTTGAATTGTAATCAGAATAATACCCCAAAATTTGCTGTATCAAAGATCTCGTTTTTGCACACCATAAGCCTCACAAAAATAGATATAGTTTCTAATAAGATGAGGAACTGAGATGGAAACATAAGGGGATAACAATCTCACAGAGCAGCCATAACACCTATGGACATGCAAGTGCAAATTAACGCAATGCAGGCAATAAAGCTATCAACTATTCAACATGATGGACTTGGCCAAGTATGGGTTTCACTAAGATTCACCACCAGTTCCTAGCCAATCTCTATTTGGCTACAAAGGCACACTCCAATAGAATAGTTGCATTGCTTGAGGGCTCAACAGCTTCTCTTCGTTGACAGAAACCAGAACTGGTTTAAGGCAAAAGACATGGAGGAGCCTGAAATATCTATTAACAATAGATCAAGCTTTATCTGGAAATTTTAATACCTAGCTCATCCCATGTTCAATATTTAGCACTACCTAAAAAGACATTCTGCTTTGCTAAATGTTTAGAACAAGTGCCGGCTATAATTCGAGCTACATGTTAGAAGCAAAGCAATATAAAAGATAATCGAGCCACATCCTAAAAAGTTTGGAGTCTTTGATAAACCTTAATTGGAAGGAAGAGATTATGAATGGCATGGCTACAGCATACTCATATGAGTATGAATAGGCAAATCCATATGCAGATATACATAATGAATGCGCAGATCCATGGGTGTTCATGGATCTGCATGTTCATGTGGATATGTTGATTTATGTGTGCTCCTGAATTTACATATTCAGTGTATGATACTATGAATACGTAAATTCATGTACAGAACATGTATATTTATATCCTGCTGTTTTTATGTATTAGAAAATACAGATACTGTATACTTATATCATGTTGTTTTTCTGCATTAGAAAACACAGATCCTGTTGCACAATGCATGCTGAATTCCTGCACTGGAAGTACAGGATTTTTTTATACATTTAAGACATTCTGGATTTCTACTTGGACTTCTTATTTAGTGTTTGTTTATCATAATGTCTTAAAACAATTTCAAAATTTACATTTTTAAGACACCATCTTTGAATATGCAAGTTCATACCCAGAAAAATGCACATTGTCTGCATTTATATTTGGTCATTCTCGTTTTTTTAGCAAATTGCAGATACAACAGAAATTTGCACATGGTACGGTTATGCTTCATGTTAATGTATTGACTTAACCCTACTTAATTTAATTAAACTATGTGCCCTGGCATCACGATTTATTACGCTTCAGTTCTGGCTATTCTTAGCTTTGCAAGCAAATTGAGTTGACACCAGAAATCTACATTTATGGGCCTGTCAACTGTATTGACTTTGTGGGGCCCTCTCATATAGCGGACTTATTGGTGACTTGCATCTCAAGATAGTTTCCATGACACTATTGGGCAGTGAAAAACCATGAAAATTGACTCGTTATATGTTTCTTGATATTGCTGTACATGCACTTCTGTAATTGGAATCTACTCCTGCTAGCATACAGAATAATCATTTGTACATGCTCGGCAGAATGCCTATTAGAAAAAAAAAAAGACATTACATGAGAACACTTGGAAATGAAAAGAAAGTTATTTTCATATGAGGCTAAGTAGATATCTCAAATGCCTGAATACTTTAGATCTGTCATGCCCAGCTGACTGCAGTCAGCTGGGCATGGCATTATCCTGTCAAGCCCAGCTAACTGCAGTCAGCTGGGCAGAACTTGTGTATCACACCCCAGCCGACTGCAGTCAGCTGGGGGTGAACTCAAACTGATATATATATATATATATATATATATATATATATATATATATATATATCAAGGACTTATGTTTTTACAGGTTAATGTGCAGATTTTTTTTATATACCAAATGCTTAGGTTGTACATGTTAATGTGCAGGCTTTTACATGTTAACTTCTTAGGTGTATACATGTTCAAAGTACAGATTTTATAAATGTTAAATGTTAGATTGATACATGTGTAATATGCAGAATTGCATGCCTATACATGTTCAGAGTTTGCATGTTTATAACTAGACTGTTATGCATGTTTGCATATGAGCATTAGGCTATTCCTATGAGACTACCATCCCGAGTGCGGGCAGCATGGTTTGGACTCGGTGGGTATGTGTGGTACCCCGAGCTTGCTTGAAACGGCTAAAAGAATTGTTGGTTATGCATGCTTATGACATTTAATGTGTTGTTTACTTACATATGTATGTAATGGACATGTGCAATCCCGAAATTTATATTGTTGTTGCACTCACATGATCACATGCATGTCTGCATATTGTACATAAGATGAATCATGAAAATAAAGAGGTATTTTGCAATCACGTGATCATATGTATATATGAAATGGTTATCCAGGTACATTCTCATTATGGTTGCATGAATATGCATTTGTGAGCATGATGAATGATTTCATATGTGCATGCTCATTATGGTTTTTGCATAAGGTGCATCTGGTCAAAAGTGAACCATCGTAGCCGTGTGGGACACGAGCAGGTGTTGCTTTATATTTAGTTATATGCATCGCAAAAATCAATTTGAGATTTATTGAATTTTTGAATTAATTGCACAGTTTTATATTGTAATGGGTTGAGGTCCCATGGTGAGTTTTGAATGCTGATTTGCAAAACGAGTGTTGTTGTTGTGTTTTTCATGTTGATTTGCAAAACGAATATTGTGAAATAAATCTTTATTTTTATAAAAAGATAAAAAAATAAAACAGTGTAATTAATGTTTCTTCCTGGATATCCCTTCTTTATTATGGAAATCCTGGACTGGGATTTTGAAAAACCGTGAGGATACTAAAATTCTGTGTGCGATTGTGCCATGAATCCAAATAGGTGGTTCACCTCTCAGTCACGGTTTTATGGAGAATCCGCCACTTTGCATGGGGTGGTGTGTAGACACAGTTGTTGTTATTAGTATACCAAGAAAGTGGCATTAGTGGATGTTGATTTCCCTAATGTCCTGACATTAGATATTTAATTCTAATGTTCCGATGGATAGTGTTGATTTCTGATATCGATAGAGGGTCAAGTGTGAAACCGAATAATAAAATACAAATTGTGTGTTAAGCTACAACTAGAGACCTAACTTGAACTCAGAAATTGTTATGTCTGTTTTTTAGTATATGCGAGTTTTAATCAAAAGTGAAACTAAAATTGTGTGCATTTAATGGGGTCATGCATACAAAAGAAAACTCTGATAAGATAATAAGTTACACGTAAATGTACATAGATATCATGCATATTCTTGTTCTGCATTAGATCATGTATTTTTATTTGGTTTTTTTTTTGACATAATATGAGGTTGTTACATAATAATTGTCCTCTAATGCATGAATAGTTATTTGAATATCGAAATTGTGTAGTTGTATTCCTCTAAAAATGTTACATGAATTTGATTTATGTTTTTCTTGTCTGTTTGAATTGTTAGAGGAATTCGTACAAAGGATCTATGATTCTGACAGTGCATATTTTATGTTTTTCACAGCCTCAAAAGCCAAGTGATGAGACGGGCTGCTATAGAGAATTACGAGGATTGTGTGACTGCATTGACACTTTACTTTAGGACCTATGTCATAGGGACTCGACCAACTGGGTGTCACACCCGCGTCAACGCTACGCGGGGGCAGGTGCGCGTGCGGGTGCGGCACCCGGTGCTGTCAACCTAACCCTGGGAGCGGTCAACACACCCAGGGTCATTTATGTCCAACCTTTGGCACCACCGCACCCAAGTTTTTTGAAAGTACCGCACCCATGTGACATAATTTAAGACAGTGTCTCTATATTTTGCTTTATTTCATATTTTTTGCTTATTTGTTCTCAGACCTTATTGATTGATGAATAAAGTTATTTTGGTGGTGTAAGATCTCTTTTGGAGTGGATGTGTTATGACAGTAAGACTCCAGGGTCTCTGGGTTTGTTTCCACAATCGTTTAAAAAAAATGCACTTTTCCACGGGGATGAGTTGGGGTCGTTACACTCTCTTTCTTTGCCTCTTCCTCTCTTATAAATATTGGTGGGTGTACTTTGTAAAGTGAGAAAGTGATGGGTAGTTTAGTTGTGTATGAGTGTATTTTGTAGTGAGGTTGAATATATTTTAGATTTCTTATTAATGAAATTATTTATTCTCAAACTCTTGTATTCTACTTTTGTTTTTGTCTTGTTCGTATCCAAATGCATTGTGATATTGTAAAACCCACGGGTTCAAAAAAACAATTGTATCGAACTCGAGTTGGACCCGGATCCAGACCTGAGTCAACCCTACCCCCCCTGTTCCTTATTAGAACGCAGGGGAGGGGTCTCCCTTTTGCAAAAAGGGAAAATCCCTCCCGCAACAGCACCCCCTTCCCTCTGCGTACGTCGGCGACATTGCCCGACACCCCCCTCGTCGAGCATCCGACCACGGCCGACACCTCTTCTCCAGCCACCACTCCCCCTGCGAGCGACCCCCGAAATCCGCTCTCGACTCTCTCGCTCTCCCCTCTGCAGATACCCCTCCCTTGTCGAACCTTCCTCTTTGTTGGAAGTCGGACCCTGCCGCTTTGTTTTGCGGTAGGCAGGGGCAAAGCCCCTGCCTCCTTTTTTCCGCAGGCAAGGGCAAGGCCCCTGCCCCCCCCCACACACACACACACCTTTTTCAGCTGCCTCCTAATTTTGATAGGCAGGGGCTTCGCCTCTGCCTCCTTTCGATTTTTCTTGCAAGGGAGGGGGCGTCGGCCCTCCCTTTTCGCTTTTATCAAAGGAGGGGTGTTGTTGCCCCATCTCCTTTTCTAGCAAAACGGCGAGCAGGGGCATGCCCCTGGCCCTGTCTCCTTTCGGACCGGATTGCAGGCAAGGGTTGCGCCCTTTCCCCCTTCCTTTTGGTCAAGTCTGCAGGCAGGGGCTGCGCCTCTGTCCCTTTCCTTTCTATTGATCAGCAAGCATTGGTTGTGCCCCTGCCCCTTCCTCTTTTCCCCCATTGTTTGGCGGGCAGGGACGCAGCCCCTACCCCATTTGGGATCCCAACTCCTTTTTCTTTTAAATTGCAAGCATGTATGTGATTCTCACTTTTGCTCTTTCGCAGCTTGCGCAACGAATCCTACTCGTGCCCCGCAGCCCGAGTCCTTCATCACTTACATTTGAAGGCGTTCGCAACCCCGCAACTCTCCAAGGTAGGGAAAAGTTGCACAAAGAACAATGGATGAAATAAAATTAAGCAACTAAAACTAAAATGGGAAAAAATGACAAAGACATACATATAAATATGTATACGTATATCTATATACATATGCCTTTAACTCAAGGACGTGGTTTCGCGATCCTTGTCCTTTTTTATTCCTGTCTTTACTTGTTTTTTTTGTCATCGTGCTTTTTGTGCACAGCCTTTTGCTTTCGCATTTAACTTTTTTTATTTACTGCTTTCTGTTGCTGCCGTGCTTTTTGTGCACAGGCTTTTGCTTTTGCTTTCGCTTTTACTTTTGTCTTTACTTTGTCGTTGCGCTTCACTGCACAGGCTTGCTTACTTTATCGTCGCGCTTCAGTGCACAGGCTTGCTTTTGCATTTATTATTTCTGTATTTACTTTGACGTCACACTTTAGTGCACATGTTATTGCTTTCATATTACTATTTTCTATATTTACCTTGTCGTCGCGCTTAGCGCACAGGCTTGCATTTTTTATACTTGTGATTTCTTATATGCAAGCCTCACAGGGCACGCAGGAGCGCGTACCATTTTTGCTCTTTTCGAAAAAACATGAATTTGTGTACAGACACTACAGCCTCGAGAAGAGGATTCCTTGCACAGATTTCGGCTTCTCAAGCATGCAGTCTTGCAAAGCAAATCTTTAGAATATTGTGAGTTGTGAAATAGCAACTAGATTTTCGCAAGTCAGTACATTTGGGAGAAGTGTTTCAGATCCATGTTGATCTTATATCATGTATGTTGTATTTATGTTTCAAAAGACTAAACATGTCAAAATGAGTTATTTACATCATGTCTTTCTGAAACTTTGTGTTGGATATTCCTTTGATAAACACATACCCTTCTCATCGTAGCCACACTTTTAGACAGGTAAAGTATTGTTTGTACTATGAGTAGGATGAGAGGTTTGTGGTAACCTCGAAGCGTGCGAATGGCACATTGTGGAAATCATTTAGATAGTGATGTTTCGCCTTCAGAGGCAAGATGCTTGTATTGGTTTAAAGGACTAAAGCATGTCAAATGTAAATTAAAATGATTATATCAGTTCTTTCATAACACATTAAAGTTGAGGTTTCTTTTTGAGAAACTCATATCCATCTCATCATAGCCGTATTTTTAGACAAGTACGGTATGTTTTTACTACGATGATTGGATGAGAGGTTTGTAATAACCACACAACGTGCAAATGGCACAATGATGAAATGAAAATCACATAAATGATGATGATTCGCCTTCACAGGCAAGATGCTTGAGTGGGTTGAAAGACCAAAGCATATAGAATGGGTCTTCAGTTAAATAACACCTGACGCACCCATTTGACCTGTTGTCTTTTGTCAAGAGAGATGGTGGGATGGTACAAAAACTCTGATGGACAGGTTGTTAACAACCACCCCTCGGGCAAATAACTTGGCATCCCCAGTCATCGGAGCTAGGAGACGAGACTATAGAAAATTATCCTAAGTGGTAGATCTCATAGACTTCTACAGAAGTTAGATGTATCCTTTGCTATGTATGCCTTTGAAAATTCGCTCTCAGTCACTGGTCGTCCCCTTAAGAGCGGACTTAACTAACTACTCGGAGTATCTAAAATACATGGCATAATAAACCCCCAGATTAGTCTCAGTTGTTTTTACGTTTCGTGTTTTGTACGTACCGCAGACTAGCTAATATCGAAACAAAGTTATCATGCTCATTACCTGTTGAATCTAGATTGGTTCATATTACTTTTCGAATCTAGATTTGTTCACATTATTTGTTGAATTGCACATCATGTATTAATTGTGCATCATGTGTTAAATAACTGTTTATATCATATTTGTCGTATTACTGGTCGGACTGTGTATCATACATGAATTTAATGCATATGTTAGATTTGTTTGTATTACTTGTTGAATTGTATACCATGTGTGTATTTAATACATATGCCACATTTGTTCAGGTTACTTGCTGAGTTAGGTTATCATGTGTTAATTAACTTCTTATTACCTGTGTTAACTAACTTCTTATTAAGCAACCGCCTATGCTAGAATTATCTTATTTCTTGTTAAAAATTGATTATCGTGTGAAAATGAAATATATATGCCTAATATGGTTTTATATTGTCTTTTGCACCTATCAGCTTTTCATTAAACAGACTCATTTTATGGGTACAAGTGACGATTAGGTCAATACGACAAGCGATGGCACGATGACGTGATAGTATCAAGATGAGACTTTTTTTCGGATGTTTCGCTCTTGAGGATATTTCTGTAATTTTGCATAAAGGTTTCCATGAAAATTCCTCTTTTGTATAAACTTAAAATTATTAAAACTGCATTTCTTTTTAATCTATTCGGTTTGGAATGTACGGAGTTTCAAATCCGTTGTGTAAAGGAAAAGGTTTAACAAGTAATGCGCCCAAGGTTCGTTGACTTGTTTCAAAAATACCATTTTCTTCTAAATTACTATTTAAAACTCTGATAAACGAATGTTTTCAAGGCTTTCAAAATTTTTCTAAAAGTCACAAGATCAGAATTTTTGGGGCGTTACATATATGGCATTTGGACTTCATTTGCCTAATAAGATTTAGTTTGAGTATATTAGGTTTCGTGCCATTTTGTGACACAGATATTGTCATGCCCCAAAAATCTCAAACTTATAACTTTTTAGGAAAAATTTAAATACTTTGTAATCAATCCTTTTTCAGAGTTTAAAATGGCAGTTCAGCGGAAAATAGTGTTTAAAATAACAAGTCAACGGACTTTGGGCGCATTACAGGTGAACTTTCCGTTACACAATAGATTTGTATTTTCGTATAAGCATCGAAACCAAATAGATTCAAAACAAGGTTTTTTGATAATTAAAATTTATACAAAAGAGGGATTTTAAAAAAAAACCCTTATGCAAAATTATAAAACGTACTCAGGAACAAAACGTTGAAGAAAGAGTGGGATCCTAATATCATCACATCATCGCACCATCGCCTGTCGTACCAACCTAATCAGCACATATACATGTGAACACCCCAAATTTTCCAAAAAAATCCAAAAATTCTCTTTCTACCCCTGGGCCCATTCTCTGAATAAATCGGGTCAATCATTAATCAAAATTCCATTTATTTTCCGAATTCACGGAAATCCAGACTCAACTTTCATTTCTGACCCAATTTCTGATCCGAATCGGATATCTGGATCCAATTTTTATCTCGGACCTCTTATTCTTCAAAAAATCAAAAAAATCAATTCTTTGAATTTTCTCAGATGTTTTGTCTAGATTCGATCTCAAATTGCGATCCAAATCCAATATTTTCCGAAAATCTTGATCCAGATCCATTTTGAGGTTCATTTTCTGAAATAAATTCTGTATTTTTTTTCACAAAAACCTCATTTTAGAAAAATCTTAAAGTCTTAAAACAAGAATTTTGTAAAAAAGCTTCAAAACCTCGTCTGTATCCCATCTCTTGAAAATCCTTAGGTTTTTCCTCATATTTTCCTTGTGATTTTAAGATTTTTCTCAAAAACATAAAGAATCTAAAAGGAAATAGCCCTTTTTACTCCTTTTTCTGAAAAAAAAAACTTGAAAATGAACCCCTATTTGGAAATTTTAAAAAATCATAAGGGTCGATCTGGAAGAAAGCCTAACGGCCTTCTGTTATAAAACAGAGGCCGATCGTCTCTTCCTCTTCATCCGTTATCACCCCACCATCTGGCGATCTGCTCCTCCTTCTTCACTCCCTCTTCTTCTTCATTTTGGGTTCTCAAAGGAGTCCCATAGCAGAACGCCATTCTTTTCCTCCCTCTTTCAAAAACCCTGCAACACCAAGCGGAAGGAGGTCGATTGCCTTCCACCCCCGCACATTCCTTCTTCTTCCCCTTTCCTTCTTATTTCTCTTCTGGTTTTCCCCCATCGACCAAAAAACGATCCTCCTTACAACAAATAGCTAAGGTAAGAATCCTTCCTGACTTTTTTTTCCCTGGTTTTCCTCGATTCCTCTTGCTCCCACTGAAGCACCCGTGATAGCATTGATTTGCTTATAGCAGATCAATCTATCCAATGTGCAATATTAACGGAATGGCCCATTCCAACACTTTTTTTTTTGGTTTGTTTTCTTTTTTTCCTTTTTTTTCTCTTTTCATTTCTTTTGCTGTGTGGGAATTCTGGTTCCCTTGTGATAAATCGGCGTGTGTTTTCTTTTATTCATTTTGATTATCAATATGCATTTTGATTTCTCATTTTAGTGTTGGATTCATGTTTTTTTTTACCGTATTCTTGTTTTGAAATATCATCTATATTTCCATTTCCGTATTCTGTTGGTATATTTTCAATTTCTGGAATGTCGTTTTCATCATTAGCATCTTCCCTGTATTTCTGCTAAAATGTTCCACGCATCTCCTTTATTTAGATCTTATGGCTCATTTAATTTAGTGGTTTCCCTTGTTATTTTCCCTATCATTAGTCGTTTTGATTCATATCCTCCATACTGATTCATCTGCATCATATTCACAAAGCTTCATCACATTCGGATATGTTCATTAGATTTCATGTCATTTTACCAAAATGATGTTGCTAACTCATTCGTTGTTGATCTCTGTTGTATTTTGAGAGATAATGGTTACAGTAAGAGTCATCCGAATTTGTTCTGTTTTAAAACTTCTGTGATTGACCCGTTGTCATCTCACTTTGATCATAACGCAGTATTGTCGATATTTTCAAATGTTTGTCGTGCTATGCTCGCTGTGTTAAAAAAAAAAAGAGGGAAAACAAATGGATGCATATTTGATTTGCTCAAAGCCAATCGAATTTTGGTCCACTTCACTAAAGCAAGATGCTAGCTCCTTTTACATTTAATTTTATCATGAAGTCTGGATTATGGCTCCTGCGTATTTCGCATAAACACCTTATGCTTATCAATTCTATATTGAATTCAATCATGATGGTTCAGTCAGGAAACATGAGCTGATCGTCTTCCTGATTCTCGCTTGGGTATCGCTGATCGCTCTGATTTTCAGCATAAAGTCGAAGTGTTATAGCATTAACCTGAGCTTCCAAGCGTGAGCACACCATAACATAGGTCTGTTGGTATATCATCTTAGCATCTTGTTACAAGCATTTTAGATATTGCATTTTTCCTTTTATCAATCCATCGCATCCTATCTTCCGTCCATCATCCTGTATGTAAAAACACCTGCAAACGGCACTATTCCAGGCCATGTGTATATCCCCTGCTACCATCCACGTTGTAGGTCCACCTTCACTTCCTCATTGGTATGTGCTCAAGCACTTGTATCAGCCACAACGACCACCGCCAAAGCTGTTGCAGCAGCTATATCAGCAGAACATGGGACACAAATGATTCTGTAAAAGTGAGCCCCAATCCTGCTTACCTTTGGGTTGTGAAGACTCAAGGACTGAATGAGGATGGCATTGATATGCTCCGTGTTAAAATGTAAAACTGTACATATATGTATATATAATAATATTATATTATATATATATATAAATACATTTTTCATTTCTTTTATTTCTGTAATTTTTTTCCTTTATTTTTATTTTTTGTCTTTATGTCATCTAGTTCAGTTTGAACTAGAATGATTGTTGCTAGTCAAGTCCTGTCCAGACTTGACTAGCAATAGAGCTGTTGGACTGACACATTCCAACAGCTCTAAATAGAGCTGTTGGATTGTGCCCAACAGCTCTATTGAGTCCTCTTTCAGCTGTGTATTTAAAGGGGTGCAGCCCCTCTTGTATTTTACTCCAATGCTTCTTAAGCAATTGGTTTTTCATATCAATAAAGAATACATTTTTATTTTTATTTTGTTTCCAGTTATACCCTTTTTAAGGGTTATGCTTTAGTGTCATTCTTGACACTTGCTCTTGTTAATCTAAGCTCGTGTTTCGAAGATCCCCATTTCATTTCATGGTATCAGAGCCGCAGAAGTACTAAATCTTGAGGAAAAGCTGCCTCGGTTTCCGTGCCCGTTTGCAAAAGTGTTCGCCACTTGAAGAGAAGTGTTTTATCACTTCATTGGAGAAGATTTCACATCTTGTTGTATTTTTTTTTTCTTTTCTTTTCTTTCTTTTTCATTTTCCTTCTTGTTTCTCTTTTATCCCTATTCTTTCTCTCCTTGTAATCGATGGATGACAATGATAAAGTCACCATCATGCCTATGAAACTAAGTGATACGAACTATGTAACATGGGCTTCAATCATGAAGCACCATATATGGGGAAAAGGCTTATGGGGGATTGTGGATGGTTCCGATTCGGAACCTAAGCTATCTCTTACTAAAAAGGAGGGAGATAAAGAGGTCCTTCTATCGGAAGAAGAGAAAATCAAGGCTATTGCCTCATACGAGAAGAAATGGAAAGAATGGAGAATATCTCATGCGAAGATAATGTCATGGCTTATCAATAGCGTTGAC
This sequence comes from Nuphar pumila, assembly GCF_984573655.1. Lineage (NCBI taxonomy): Eukaryota > Viridiplantae > Streptophyta > Magnoliopsida > Nymphaeales > Nymphaeaceae > Nuphar > Nuphar pumila. The sequence continues at coordinate 15,290,151 of NC_143263.1, forward strand.
ATTAAAAAATGCTCAAGTCTTGCCAAATTTGATCATGCCGATAAGGCATGAGAATACCTTAAGAATATGTATTCCCTTAAAGATATTGCACACGTGTGCAACCTCCAAGAAAAAGTTCGAATGATGACACAAGGAGACAAAACTATTCGTGAATATTACAATGGGTTGTCCGAACTTTGGGAAGAACTTTCCCTTTTAGAACCAAAGTGGCATTGTGCCGAAGACATCGAGCTTCGTCAGAAACAACTCGATGCTGAACATTTTTACCAGTTTATCACTGGATTAAGGCCGGAATTTGAAACCACTAAATCGGCCCTACTTCACCGGGGAAAAATTCCTTCTATTGTTGAAACTATTGAAGAGTTAACAATGGAAGAAAATCGTCTCCGGAAAGGTTCTTTAAAAATTGAAGATGATTCTGTTTTAGCCGTGTCTAGACCAGGGAATCATGTTCGATCATATAGGCCTCCTCACTTTAACCGACAAAATGGTGACTATGATAAGAAGAAAGTTATTTGTCATCACTGTCATGAACCGGGACACTACAGGCCACAATGTCTCAAACTTAAGGAGCTGAGAGAAAAAAGAGCTGCAATTGCTGGATCGGAGCCTAAAGATCAGGATGCACCAGTTTCCCTGGCCCAACTAATGGAGATTCTTCAACCTCTCATCAAAGGTGCCTCTTCCTCATCTGAAGCTTCAACCGGCGCAGCAGCCTCATCTTTTTCTGATTTAGGTAAAATTTCTTGGCTTCTTGACTCTGGTGCATCTTTTCATATGACCCCAAATAATCAAAGTCTATCCAAATGTGTTAAAAATAAAACAAGTGTGTCAAAGGTCTTTACTGCTGATGGGACTTCTCTTGAAATAGAAGGAATAGGAAATTTTGAAAAAATTTATAAAACAAAAATTTTTTTTATTTCAGAAATTAGACATGTTCCCAAATTAAATTTAAATCTTTTATCTGTATCTCAAATTTCTGATTATAGGTGTAATATTTCTTTTTCTTCTCATGGTTGTTGGGTACAGGATCGCCAGTCAGGCAAGCTGATTGGGGAAGGCCATAGAGAAGGAGAACTCTATTACATGGATTTTTTAGAAATGCCGAAGAAAGCTTTTTGTTATAATATTCAAAAAATAGAGTTGGAACTGTGGTATAAGAGACTTGGTCACCCACATATAGCCAAAATCCAACATTTTCCAAAACTAGGGAAATTTTGTAACTCTGAATCATTTGATTGTAAAGATTGTATTCTCGGCAAAATGAAAAGATTACCATTTCAGAACAGAACCTTTTTCTCTTCAAGACCACTTGAATTAATACACTCGGATGTTTGGGGTCCTGCACCAGTAATTTCTAAAGGAGGATTTGTTTACTATGTTATTTTTGTCGATGATTTCTCCCGACATACGTGGATGTACTTTCTCAAACATAAGTCTGAAGTATTTTCATACTTTCAAACTTTTCATAATATGGTTAAAAACAAGTTTCAAAATGATATTACTATTTTTCGCACAGATTCAGGGGAGAGTTTTTATCCACAGATTTTCAAAATTATCTTAAATTGCATGGCATCACACATCAAAGATCTTGTCCTTATACACCTCAACAAAATGCTGGCAGAACGAAAACATCGCCATATTATAGAAACCACTAGGACTTTATTAATAGCAAATCAAGTCCCGAAAGACTTTTGGGCAGAAGCTGCCTTAACTGCCACCTATCTCATTAATAGGATGTCATCTTCTTCGTTACAAAATATCACTCCCATTGAAAAACTTATGAACATTTCTCCAGACTACTCTAGACTAAGAATATTTGGGTGCAAATGTTTCATATTTACTGACAAAAATGATAAACTTTCCCCTCGTGCGATTCCCTGTGCCTTTTTAGGATATGCTGAAAACCAGAAAGGTTATAGATGTTTTGACTTCAAAAATAATAAACTATATGTGTCTAGAAATGTTTCCTTTCTTGAAAAGGAGAGCTTCTTTGATTTTAGAAAATTAAAAGACGTCACTGAGTACTCCTTTTTGCTAGATCTAACATCAACATCTGATGAATATGACCTTGACTGTAACTTTGATGATGATCAAAGAATTATTGATCTTAATGTTGAAAATGAAGAAGTTCATAGAGATACTAGTATTCAATATTCCAGGCGACAAGAGTCTAATCCTCCATGTGCACTTGAGAAATATTCTAACATTCCAACTAGACAATCAACCCGAATCTCGAGGCCTCCAGGAAAGTTTGTATCATACGAGTCTTTCTCACCCACATATAGGGCAGTTATTGCATTAATTCACTCATATGAAGAACCATTCACATATTTTCAAGCAAAAAATGATATCAAATGGATAGAAGCCATGAAAGCTGAATTAGATGCACTTGAAAAGGCTTCTACATGGAATATTCAAGATCTTCCTTCAGGGAAGAAAACTATAGGATGTCGATGGGTTTATAAAATTAAAACCAAGAGTGATGGTACTCTTGAAAGATATAAAGCCCGTTTAGTAGCCAAAGGTTATGCCCAAGAATATGGGATTGATTATGAAGAAACCTTTGCTCCGGTGGCTCGTATGACTACTGTCCGAACCTTAATTGCCTTAGCTTCTATCAAAAAATGGTCTATTTTTCAAATGGATGTCAAAAATGCTTTTTTAAATGGAAAGCTAGTTGAAGAAGTATATATGGAACCCCCTCTTGGTCTAAGTATTCCTAAGGGTAAAGTCCTTCGCTTAGAAAAAACTCTTTATGGACTTAAACAAGCACCAAAAGCTTGGTATGATAGGTTTAGTCGTGTTATGATTGATATTGGTTTTCAATTCTGTTTAACTGACACTGCTTTGTTTATTAAGAATTCTGATGCAGGGATCATTGTGCTTCTTCTCTATGTGGATGATATGATCATCACCGGAAGCGATAAACAGGGAGTTGAAACAATCAAAACACTTCTTAAATCTCATTTTGAAATGACTGATTTGGGTTTGTTGAGATATTTTTTAGGCATTGAAGTTGCTTATTCTCCTAGAGGATATTTATTATCTCAGACTAAATTTGCTTTTGATATTGTTTTCAGGTCTGGTATTACTGATGATAAGAAAGTCGACACTCCAGAAGTTGTTAATGTTAAAATGAAGATTGATGATGGAGAACTTCTTGCAGACCCTACTCCTTACAGACAGCTTGTCGGGGTACTTTCCTATCTATCAATTACCAGACCAGATATAGCAGATGTTGTTCATACAGCAAGTCAATTTCAACATGCTCCTACTTCTGTTCATATGGGAGCAGTCATGTGTATTATCAGATACATCAAGTCCTCTCTTTCACGAGGACTTTTCTTATCTTCCTCCTCTTCTCTTGATTTAATTGCATATACTGATGCTGATTGGGGAGGTGATCCCAATAACAGACACTCAACCACTGGCTTTTGTGTCTTTTTAGGGGAATCATTAATCTCGTGGAGGTGTAAAAAGCAGCAGAAGGTATCTCTCTCATCCACCGAAGTTGAATACAGAGTCATGGCAACCACGACCATGGAAGTAGTTTGGCTCCGACGACTGCTTGCTGACATGGGAGTTGAAGCAACAAAGGCTTCACAAATGTGTTGTGACAACAAAAGTGCGATCTATATTGCCAGTAACAGAACATTCCACGAACGCACCAAACACATCGAAATGGATTGTCACTACGTCAGAGAGGAATATCTACACGGGATAATTGATCTGCCATATGTCACTTCAGAATATCAACTAGCAGACTTTTTTACAAAGCCTCTTGCTGCTCCCCGATTTCACTTTCTCTTAGACAAACTTTCGCTCATTGTACCGTAAGTTTGAGGGGGAGTGTTAAAATGTAAAATTGTACATATATGTATATATAATAATATTATATTATATATATATATATACATTTTTCATTTCTTTTATTTCTGTAATTTTTTTCCTTTATTTTTATTTTTTGTCTTTATGTCATCTAGTTCAGTTTGAACTAGAATGACTGTTGCTAGTCAAGTCCTGTCCAGACTTGACTAGCAATAGAGCTGTTGGACTGACACAGTCCAACAGCTCGAAATAGAGTTGTTGGACTGTGCCCAACAGCTCTATTGAGTCCTCTTTCAGCTGTGTATATAAAGGGGTGCAGCCCCTCTTGTATTTTACTCCAATGCTTCTTAAGCAATTGGTTTTTTATATCAATAAAGAATACATTTTTATTTTTATTTTGTTTCCAGTTATACCCTTTTTAAGGGTTATGCTTTAGTGTCATTCTTGACACTTGCTCTTGTTAATCTAAGCTCGTGTTTCGAAGATCCCCATTTCATTTCACTCCGAAGAGCAGTATATCCAAGCATAAGAATTATGAGTAACTGAAAGTCATACAGAACGACAGCAGATCAAAAACCTGCTGCTATGCAGTTAGTGGAATTCAGATGTGACCATCAATCAAGAAATGGGCATTGGTGGTTTATCACAGCATGAGATAAGACATTCAGTTAAATCTGAATCTTCAGCAAAAGATATGGGTTTATCCCATCTGAGAGTGGGTTTAACCGAGGATGGATACTTCTACATGGTACTGGAAGTTTAATTTCTTTTAAAAATCAAAAGTTGATGCAAAGTCTGGAGCTTGACTTCGACCTCCCTCTTTCTCTTAATGCATCCTGCACCCATGGTTATCATTCTCCACTAGCTTGTATATCTTTTATTTTATTTATTTATTTTTACATTGCAACACCATCTAGATAGATATGTTTTCCCATTTCTCATAGTATATCCACTTCAAGCTATTATACAGCACACTGCTACATCTACAATATGTGCATCGCCTTTCATCACTACCCTCACCATTTACTTATGCACCTACACATCATATGTTATACTCACTTCCCTGTTAACACATCTCCATCGTCCCCATCACTTGCACTGATACACAGTGTTCACATGTCTCATCTCTCTCTCCACCATTCACCATCACCCAAAAGCACCTACCTTCTTTCACCACTGGTACAACCATTGTTGTATTTTCATTCCTGTCATGTTCCCTGCATCTCCAGCTATGACTCCATCCCAGCCCATTTATTGCTATATTCCACACTTCACTAACCTCTGCTACGGCATATTACCACTACCCACTTCACACCATGTCTCCACAACCCTACATTCACCCCTGTGAACTACACTATTCACTCCATTATGCTAATCACCTGTACTCTTCATTCCAGCTTCACAAACATACCTGCTGCAATTCAATATAGTACGTGAAACACTTGACTGATGTCACTCTCTTCTCTGTTGTAGTTCCCCCACCAATATTCCACCATTGTCTATTTCACCACTTCATATCCACACAGCACCGTCTCATGTGCTGATCACTGTCACACCATCATTTCCAGTCTCTTCCATTTGTACCTTCACTGTCACTCATACTTCAGCACAGTCATCACTGACATAACACTTCCTCACCCATCTCAATACCACACAGCAGCATCCATCCCTCCTGCTGCACAGAAACATATCCTTCCACCTTCATTGCTACCCTTTCCATCCTCACTATCATACAACCAATACTGTCCTCAATTCCCAGCTCTTCAAACAACTACCCTGTTACAACCACAGACTTTTACTCCACTTGCTGTCCAGCATACCCCTTGTACCACTTACCATACTTAACACCTCATACCCACTCATATACCATATCACCTATACAATGTCACTTTCATCATCGGTACCTACCACCCTGCTGCCACCAGTCCCTGCACCATCGCTTCATTCAACATACACTATTTCTCTGCCACTTCCAGCCACTCCATTACAACCCTTCACAGCTACCTATCTACTGTCTCCCACCTACATGCATATACTATCATATACATCTTCCCAAGTATGTTTTTCATTAACTTAGGAATTAATGTGCATATACCTTCAATAGATATATATATTTTGTCAATAGTTTAGCATGCCACATAGGTATTATCATATCCATTTTTCATCAATTTAAAATGTTATCCATGCATTTCAGATATACATGTTCCCCATTTATCCCTTAGACATACACATGCATGTTAGTTTTCCCATATGATATTCCTTCTCCATATTATTTGTTCTAACTTGAGATTTTGCAGGAATTATGTAGAAAAGGTCATTCACCCCTTTAGTTTAGGAAATTTTAATTTTAATCCAATTCAAAGTTGTAATAGCTAGTGGTTAATGAGAATTTTACATTTTTTGTATTAGATTAGAATGTATGAGCACATAAATATTACTTGTTTCATATTAATTTTCTCTTTTATTTCAAAAATTCACGAATGGAAACATGAATGGCACGTACACCATTCTAATAAAAGGTGATTTAAATCCTAAGTTGACGATTTGCATCAATGGCCATAGTCAAGGTGTGAACAAAACTTAGGATTTTCATGTTTAATCGAATAACATTGGATCCACACTGGATCCCTTTTCAAAAATCATCATTTTTTTTATATTTTTCTTCTTTATCAGAGTTTAACTTAAAATCAGTCCAAAATATATATCAATGGTCATAGTCAGGATATATTGAGAGTTAATTTCATTTTAAACTCTATAAAGGCACCAAAAAATGTATTTTATTCTTCATGCGAATTTAAATCCAGATTATTATATAAAACATTCAATGACCATAGTTAGGAATGTATTATATTTTCAATCTTATTTCAATTCATTTAAAAAAATGAAATATGCTTTTCAAAATCCAATTTTAAATTCTTTTAATTCATTCATCATTTAGGATAGAATTGCATCATTCTTTTTCAAAATCCAAGTGATTTCGAGATAATTCTTCAAATACCTTCTTCATTTTTCAAATCAATTCTTATCTATGAATTCAAAATCAATTTTATCTCATTTCAAAATTCAAAATTCAATTTTCAAAGTCCAATTTGACTTTGAAATTTCGAATTCATTATTAATATTCAAAATCCAACTCAAATCAAATTTCAAAGTTCAATTCAACTTTGGAGTTCCAAATTCATTTTCAGGATTCAATTTCAAACTCAATTCAACATCTCAGATCAAATCTCAAAGTTCAATCTAAACTTTGAAGTTCCCAGATTCATCTCTTGATTTCAAAAACACAAGTTTAAAATAAAGTTTACTCTTTATTTTTCAAACTCTCCAAAGTTCTATCCAAAGATTGAGTCTTGATTCTCAACTCAAAATCAATGTTTTAAGATTGATTCTGAATCTCAAAATCTGATTTTTCCGTAAAAATTAAAGCCTGCTTTTAAATTCAAATCTGGATTTCCAAAATCCAGATCCATCTTCAAAGTCCCATTTTGGATTTTCAAAGTCCCATTTTGGATTTTCAAAATCCAATTTCATTTAGGATTCCAGATTTCGGATTCAACTCCATTTTGGATTCCAAACTTCGAATCTAATTTCATTTAGGGTTCCAGAATTTAGATTTAATCCCATTTAGGATTTCGGATACAACTCCATCTTGGATCCCAGACTTCGGATCCAATTCGATTTAGGATTCAGACTTCGGATTCAAATTACATTTGGGATTTCAAAACCAATTCTACTCCCAATTCCATATTTCAAATCCAATTCTATCTTGATTTTCATATTTCAAAACCAACTCCATTTTCAGATCCCATCTAGATTTCTTAAATCCAATTCTATTTTCAAATTCCATTTGGATTTCTTAAATCCAAGCTTCATTCTGATTTCGAACTTTAAATCTGGAATTCAATTTCATTACAAAATTCCATCTCCACTTCGAAATTCAGATTCAAAATTCAAATTCAAAGTCCATTTTGACTTTGAAACATCATTTTCTTTTCCTACCTCAGCTTCAAAATTCCCCTTTCTCCTCATTCTTTTCAAATCAAGATTTATTTTCCCAACTCTGATTATTTCAAGACTTAGAATTCCAAATATCTTTTCAGATCTATCTCAAGTTCTAAGTTAGATTCAACTTTCAAAAATCATTTCTTCACTCCATTATCACATTCATTTCAGAATCACTTGGAGAATCTCAATTTTTCAAAAGTGTTTTCTCAAAAGCATACATTTTTGCATTTGCATTACACAAGCATGATTCTTTGTGCATTTTAGACTTAGGATAAATTCTTAGATAATATTTAGGCAAAGTAAAAAGGAATAAATTTGATCCTTGGTTTGATTACCCCTGGTAAAGGCGCCAGGAACGATCGAACCTCGTACCGACGAGCGAACCCCATCTCCCTTTTTCCCACAAATATTTTAAAAACGGAGGCGAGTAATCTTTCAAAATATTTTCAAAATTAAGGTCAAGTGAGACCTTCGCAAAAGAGTTCATCTCTCTCTTCTTTTCTTCTCTCTTCTCTCTTCTTTTTCTGTCTTTTATTTTCTCCTTTAAAAAGAGAAATAGAGGTTAGAAAGGAAAAGAGAGGAACCAAGAGGAATTTTTTTTGCGATGATCACAATACCCCATAAAACGGGTCAAACTTATAGAAATATGGTAAGTGTATAGATATCAAAATTCAGAACAAGACTAACATATACGTTGTTCCTTTCGTGATATGTGTAGTTCAGAATAAGCAAAATGATCATGATAATCTTGTTTCGATATTAACTATCCTGAGAGTACGCACAGGAGAAACGTAGAAACAATTGAGACTATCAAGGGGTTTGTTATTCTATGTATTTTGATACCCCGGATAACTAACTAAATTCACTCCTAAGGGGACAGCCAGTAACCGATAGAGAATTCCCCAGAGGCATACATGACAAGGGATGCATCCAAACTTCTGCAGAAGTCCATGGAATCTACCACCTACGATAATTTTTGATAGCCCCATCCCCTCACTCCGATGACCGGGGACACCGAGTCAATTGCTACTCGAAAAGCGTAGTTGTTAATAATTTTTCCATCAGAGTTTTTGTATCATCTCATCCTCTCCCTTGACGAAACCAAAGAGACGAATGGGCATGTACGATTCTGTTTTTATTTGACGACCCATTCTACACACTCTAGTCTTTCAAACCAAATCAAGAATCTTGCCTATAAAGTTGAATCATCACCATTTATGTGACTTTCTTTTAATCATCGCACAATTTCACAGTACGAAGTTACCATAAACCTCTCATCCAATCATCGTAGTACTAACATGTTGTGCATGTATGATAGTCCCACCACGATGAAAGGGATATCGGTTTTTCACAAAAAAACACCAATATCATTTAAAAATTTTCATAGTCTCGTGCTTTAGGCTAGGAATATCTGAGTCATTTCGAATACCAAAACAAAGGACCGAACGTACATACCACTTAGGGCTACGTAGTCGAAGCCTTTTCGTTACGCAGGTTTGAGGGAAAGACTAGATTGTGAAAACTCAAACGCCAAATACTTGTTTTGTTTTTCAAGACAATGAATAATACGAGCTTTAAATTTTCACATGTGAAAACCTTTTAAAAATAGACTAAGCGAGAATGCGCAAATCTGCGTCTTTAAATGTAGTCATAATCTGAAGTAGGCTGGAGTACGCGTACCTTATAAAGTCATATATATATAGCATGGTTGTTAGTCGAGAAAGCAGGAGCGAGAAGCGATACGAAAAGCGGGAGCGGGAAGCGAGGCACTTTCAAAATTTTAGGAAGCGTGGGACGACTTAGAAGTGAATCATGAACCGTCTCGTAAGCGAACCAGAAGCGACCTAGGAAGCGAGGGAAAGCAAAAAAAGAGAAAAAAATAAAAAATAGGGAAAGTGAGGGGGAAGCTTGCTTCCCATTTATAGGAAGCGTGTTTGCCATAAAAGTAAAGCATGCTTCCCAAAAAAAGGGAAACGCTTCCCTGCACGTTTCGGAAGCGCGACGTTTCACACTTCTGAAACGTGCTTCGAGAAAGCACACTTCCCCATATGCCTAGGCACTTCCGGTAACTCTGGTATATAGAATATATATATAGTAAAACGTAAGCCTATGTATATTAAAGCACGACAGCAAAGTAAAAGACATAAAACAAGGCCCGATATGCAAAACCACACATTGAGCTAAATAAATAGCTTAAGCGACGTACGATATACGAAACCGTACATCGACTAAATAAATTGCGTAAACAGTAGCATGTGCACATAACAGCATAGCGGCAAAGTAAATAACATAAATTTTAAATGAATAAGAATATGCAAAATTGCGTCCTTGAGTTAAAATCATATATATATATATATATATAAAAGTTGGAAGTATTTTGTCATTTGTCCTCGTATGCAACTTTCTCCTACCTTAGAGATGGCCAGACTCGCTGACGATTCTAAGCATAGGTTTTTAAGGACTCATGCCATGGTAAGTGTGTCGCTTCCACTGTGCCGGCGTGGAGCGCTAAAAAGATTATGTTGTGTTGCATAAAGAATGGTGTTAAAACTTTAACGTGACGATGATTGCATCGCAGGGGTCAAACCTGAACTCATTTCGAGCCGACTGGACCAAGCCAAGCTCGGTACAAGAAGCGGGGGGTAAAGCTTGATTGAGCTAGGCTCAGTTTGCTAACTGAGTCGGCTCAGTCTGAAAGTGGAGACCGAGCTTAGCTCGGTTCTAGCCAAGCATAGCTCAACTGGCTACGCGACCAACGGGAGGGAGTGGGCTTTGTGGCCTGGTCTCAATCTTGTGACAGCAAGGTGGAGGCTGACAAGGAGCTATAAGGGAGCGACAGGGTCCGGACACGACAAGGCTCTCACCCTCTTTGGCGCCCCTGATTAGGGTTGTATTCCCAAACAACCCGACTGGTTGGCAGTGCCTCGTGTCGCGACAGGGGAGTCGACACCCCCTGTTGGCTGTCTCAAAAAAGTAGCTGCAGCCTACGGCTGCTGCTGAGAAAAGAGAAGGAAGAGGGTGTTGCAGCAGCTGCCCCTGTCAGGGCTCAGCTCGGTTGAGAGGGGAGCACAAAGGGGTGCGACAGGGTAGTCGACACCCCCTGTCGGCTATCCCGGTAAGGTAGCATCAGCAGCTTACGGCTGCTGCTGAGAAAAAAGGAGGAGAAGGGTGATCGGCACAATCCCTTTAGGCGAGCCAGAGCCACCCTCGCAGGTGACTCTGGCCTGCCTACCGTAAAAGTAGAAGAGAAGGGGAGGGAAGAGAGAGGGAGCAGTAGTTGTTCGGCTACTGCTGTCTTCGGGGAAACAGGAAAGGAAGGGCCTGCTTCTGGCAAGGAGGCGGCACCAGGTGGTGCCGCTACCACCGAGAGAGAGAGTGGGGGGGGGGGGGGGGAGCAGCATACTTGAGGGCTGTCGGGAGGGCTCCAGCGAGGTGTGTCGGTGCGCCTGCGAGAGGAAGAGGGAAAGCTCGGGGTGAGCAAGGAGGCGTCAGGTTCAGGGTCGAGTCGAGAGAGGGGAGAGGGATCGTGTTTTTATAAAAGAAAACCCCGTGCAGGGGGTTTAAATAGATCGCGAGGGAGGGTGTAAAGACCTAGATCCGGGTTGGATCCAAAACTTTTTTTTTATTTTTTTTAACTATATCCAACATGCTATCCCTAACAGGCATAGCTAGTAGATCATGGTGTTTTAGAAAGAAGTTCACAAGGGTCTGGCTCAGTTGTGTATATTGCACACACATGAATAATATTTATATGCTGGTAGAATAGCGGCTCTTATAAAAAGAAGGGTGCAAGGGTGTGGCACGATTGTGTATATTGCACACACATGCACATATAACATTTGTGATATAATATGTTTAATACATACGCAGGGTTGTGCTAAAATATGTACGAAAATTGGTAAAATATTTGAAAAAACATACCATGCAAAAAATGTAGACAATATGAATGTTTATAGAGCATCCAGAAGTATCAGCTTTGACCAGTACGCTGGACAATTTTAAAGCATCTGTGTTGCATAGGCCTCTATATATGTCCTTTCAGACATGAATCCATCAAGAGACACCAGGCATGACTATTTGCAAATTATATAGTGAAATGATATAATATTTTGAAACATTTGCTGGAGCTGAAGTAGAATTCAGTTCAGGATCTCTTCACTTCAGTAGGCTGATAAGTCTTTTGTATCAATTTGAAATAATGAACACCTTCCATAGTGATCTTCTAGGAGAAGTTTATAGGTTACAGCCACCTAGATATACCATTAAGAGTGTTTCAAAACTAAAAAGTGCTTGCACATTAAAGCAATCTGTAAGAGCACCATTCTGTGGAAAACTCAGTGATGCTTATAAGGATCAGGTACACACAAATGTGTGTAAAGTTCAGTTCAATGACATCAACATAAGGTACACACAAAAAAATTGTGTTTAAGGGGCAAATGATGTACCATAATCAAGTCATCAATGATTACATATTCAACAAACCTTGAACGTTGTTGACATGGCTAAGTCAGAGAGAGGGGCAGTGACCTCATAAGAAAGTAAAATGAGCACTTAAACACAGAAAAGACCAGTAATGTTAGGTTGTAAAAGACTTTAACTGAGAAAGTTTTAGACATGAAAAATGAGACCTGCAAGGATAACAAAGACTTGTAGAAACTTATATATGCTAGAGTCCAGTAGTCATTTGCAATTAGTTTCAACATCCAGGTGGCCTTTTACCATATTCTGTGCAAGATGTGAAAGGATCTAATTGACACAACCTTAGCCATAAGACTTTTAAGGAGTTATTCCATTTCTCTTCCACCTTTAAGCTGTGATACTTCATCATGGTTAACCAGGTTTATGCAGTAAATGTCAAGAAACTGTCTCTGGTTCATTTTTTCCAAAGAGTTGACCTTAGACAAAAAGTTTAAATAGGAATGTTGTACAAGCTGAATTCAGCATAGATGATGATTCAGACTTGCTTTAACAAAAGAATGAGTTTATGGAGCTGGACGGGCAATTTAATTTTTTGCATGTTGGTTAAAAAGTGATCAAGTTATGGTCATTCAGATTAAATGGAAAATCAAAACAGATTGGCGCATCTAAGAAAAACTAATTAATTACATTTGCAAAGAGATGAATGCAATGCAGGGGCTTGCATTCTTCTTATGATTACATGGTCATAAAAATTTTCAAAAAAGAAACTAAACAATGCCACAAGCATACCTGGATGATATTTAACATTTTACATGTCTGAGAAAATACCAGAACCTTATGATCTTCCTCAATTAAGTTTACCTGCACAAAAATTAGTAGAACAGATATAGTGCTGACAAGAGAAAGCAACCAGAAATGACAAGCAATGAAGTCAATATGTATACCAACAAAGACATTAGAAATTTTATCTTGCATGAGACATCATCAGGACGTCGTGGTGCATCATCTGAAGAGACTCTTGTAATATTCATCACCATGTCTTCCATAGCAGCATGATCATTCCCATCAAGCAATTTGTCAATCCCTTCCAACACATCATCGGCCGCCTTTTTTGTCAAAAGAGATGGATGATCACATATCTTTTTCAAGACCTATTGCATTGCAAAAGTGAAAAATATTAAACATTCGCTAGTAAACTTTTCTATAAGACAATTTTACACAAAATTTATGAGCAGCTTACTGAATCTCAAGCTACATCATACTCTATAATCGCGAAGCATTTATAAAACAATTATTCACACATACATGTTGGAAAATATTGGCTACTCCAGCTAGTATGCACCATCTTTTTTTCCTGAACTTTTTATGTATTCATCCCACAGATATTATCCACATGTTTCATATAGCGAAAACATGTTTTTGGTCATCCAATTGTGTTGCATAAGCAGGCCCTTGAAGAGCTTTAAGAATTAATAGTCCATACTGCACCAAAATTTCACGATTAAAAAAATCAAACTTTCTGGCTTCAACCTGTAATATAACACCTTAATTGGATCCAATTATAGGCCCCAGTGTATACTATAATTATAGTAGTTTTTGTAAAAATCAAACCAATGCCCCTGTTTGCCCCAATGTTATAAAAGATCCTTATTTGTCCCAAAGTAATTTCTCACCAAGGGTTTTACTCAGAGTTTTTTTAAATAAGTGGTTTTCCTCAGAAAAATCTGGGGAGATTTAAAATTTAAAAAAATAATAATAATAATAATAATAAATAAAAAAGATAAGAAAATAACAGGTTTCGAATCAATTTTTTTGCAAAAGTATAAGGAAATAAGTTTGAAAAGCTTTTAAAATAAACAAAAACAAAAACAAAAAATTAAGCTTAAAATATATAAAAATAAGATTTTTTCAAAAATGTTGAAAAATTATCATGATAACATGGTGATATTTTGAATTCCAGCGATATTTTGAAAATACAATGATATTTTGTCGATCTTATCAGCTAACCTGAAATTGCCAATAATATCACGATATTTTCAAAAAATTTGACGATGCTGATGACTATGAACCAAATTATGAAAAATTCTCTTGAATATTTTAAACAAAGTAGTAATATATTAAAATAGAAATGCAAAATTTGAATTCAAAGAAATGCTTAAGCTTTAGAGATGTCTAATCTTGGATTAATTCATAGAATTCTAGAATCTATATAGAGTCATAGACACTTTGGAATTGATTTTTATTTTTAAGAATTTTAATTTTAATGGATTAAGCAGATTATTTGCTTATTTACATGTAAAATCTTAGATGAATAGAGATCAAAAATAAAATAAATATAAATGGAGCATTCCATGTAAATAAATTGTGAAACCGATGACTAAAGAGTAATTATTAAAATAATAATAATAAACTATTATATAACCACCATAGGCACCTCTTATGTGGCATACCTTCTCTACAAATACCGCTAAAAAGGGCAAGAAAAGTAAAGAAAGAGAGATAAAAAAAAACAGGGAGTAGAGGAGCAAGCTATGTCACACGGGTACTCCATTTTGACTCATGTTATGTATCCCCGTGTATATTAATTACATTGAAAAGTTCAGAAAAATGGTTGTACCCCCATATCTTCAGTCATATCCATGTGACATAGGGCTCAACTCTAAAGGATGGTCCAAGGATTTCTACGATCATCAAGTAATTAATATAATTTTCTATAATTAGAACTAAATTTTCTTAAATTAGCTTCGTGAGAAATTATAATTTTTGTGAATTAGGATTAAGCTTGCATAAATTAATTTTGTGTAAGCAATTGATTTCAATCCAGATATTTTTAAAATAGAGTTTTTAATTTTGAGCTATGTAACATGAACACTCCATTTAGGCTGTCATACCCGTGTCGACACCGGACGTAGTGCGGGTACGCCGCGGATCAGGTCCCGCACTGCGGCGGGACGGGTCAAAAAAACCCTAACCATGTTGGTTTTTTTTAAAGACCCCCCTCTCTCTCTCTCTCTCTCTCTCTCTCTCTCTCTCTCTCTCTCTCTCTCTCTCTCTCTATATATATATATATATATATATATATATATATATTTCTCTATTTCTCATTCTATAGTTTTGTTTGCTAAGTGCTAATTGTTAGGTATTAATGTCTATTATCTATTTATCTGAAATTGGTATTAGTTTGTTATAACTTGTATCTTAAATGTTAATTTGTTAGTTGTAGTTGTAGCTTTACTGGTTATTGAATTTTTATTCTTTGAATAAAAGTTGTTAGCCTGTTTTGTTACTAGTTTAGTTGGTTGTTAAATGTTAATTGTTTAAATGTTAAATTAATTTATGTTGTCGTGTTGGAATAATAGATTTTGATTTTTGGAATTTATTTTATATTATATAATATTTAATATATATATTATATACCGTCATGCCCCCGTACCCACATTTTTTGGAATTGTCGTGTCGTACCCTCTGTACCCGTACTCATGTGACAGATTTTGGGTAACTTTTGTTTTGAATGTCTCAAAGTTAAATATTCCCCTTAAGCAGGCAAGTAGTAAGTAAATCTAGTAAACTAAATAATTGATAATAGATTCCGTATTGTGAAAAAGAAAGATCTATTGGATTATTTTCTCAATTTAATGATCTTTCATGCATTACAAAGTTTTATTGTTAAATTTGGTAAACAACCTCCTTTCAATAAATTTCATTTTCTAGATTGTTTTAAAAGGTAATTCCATTAAAACTGTGATGAGTCTGCACAAGCACATACATATAAATACATATATTAACCATAATGACAAATATCAACTCTTTTCAAAAAAAAAAGTGAAAAAACATGAGAATTTGGCTGGCCAATATTTTTTAATAAATCACCAGAAACTATTTTTTATTTTTAACTTTTTCTGAGTAAAAAATAATTAATTGTTTTTATCTTTATTAATTTAATTTTTTGCATTATTGTCCAACAAAACACAAGAAAAATAAAAAATCCATTTTCCCATAAGAATTTGGCTGCTGGTATTTACTGAAGAAAAACGTTGTGTCACTATGATATGGACACACATGCACATAAATATGATTAAGAAACCAAGCATGATGAGGTATAGTCTAGTAGACAAGAACATTAAGATTCATTAATTTTTCTAAGAAAAATGACCCACACGGGTTAAGTATGGCAGCATATATGTGACGTCCTTTATGTCTGTCTTTATTTGTATTGTCAAGGGTAGTTTGGTCCTCTAAACTTATGTTTGTCAGCATTGTAACTGTATTCTGCTGCAAGGGTATTTTTGTACATTGGTAAAATATATAAAAGCATATAGGGCATCTCCTCAAGTCATTAGAGAGGAACGACCCATTGATTCCAACTCTACTTTCTTCTTCCTCAAATTATTCCAGTGCATGTCTCCCAAAGTTGCAACTCTGGAAAATCTGGAAGGCTATTTATGGATTGAAGCAAGCCTCCACGTCATGGTTTGAAACTTTTAGCACAGCGATGAGATTCATTACCTTTACACAAACTCAATGTGATTATACTTTATTTACTCATTTTGATGACTATGATATAATGTTGAACCTTGTCTACATCAATTATATAATCATTATAGGAAGTAGTTTATCTCGTATTCAAAGTTTAAGAGCCTCTTGCATGATAAATTTCACATGAAAGATCTTGGTGTTCTCAAATATTTTCTTGGCGCTCAGGTGGATAGGACAGCTAATTCTTTGGTTCTCATTAAGACTAAATATGCTCAAGACCTTTTACAGCAGAGTGGCATGTCAGAATGCAAGCCTACAAAGATAAAATGGTGATGAATACAAAACTGCATGAAGAAAGTGAAAGTGATGTTTTGCTTGATTCTCTAGAAAGATTGAAAAGCATAGTAGGAGCTCTTCAATATTTTACCTTTACGCACTCGAATCTAGTCTCTGTCGTTAACAGCGAATCACAGTTTATAACTGTATATATGCTCCTAGGCATAGTCATATGCATGATGTTAAAAGAATTCTTAGATAGATTAAAGGCATAATCACCAATGGTCTTGTATATTCCAAGCCCATAAATCACATTTATCAGATGAATCTCATAGTTATTTCATATTCAGATGCAAATTCGGCAAGGAATCCCTCAACAAGAAGATCAGTCACGAGCTATGTCACATGGGTGCGGGTGCGGGGATTCGGCACTTCCAAAAAAACTGGGTGCGGGGGTGCGGCAGGGGAAAAAATGTAAATATATATATAAAGGGGGGCGGGGAGCGGGTTTTTTCAAATTTCATTTTATATACAGTTGCACGATAGCACAAGCAAGGCTACCACCATCATTGAAAAGTCAGGAGCTGACAGCAGCTGTCAGCAGTAGCACAAGCAAGGCTACCACCATCATTGAAAAGTCAGCAGCTGTCAGCAGATTTTTTTTTTTTTTAAATTTGCAGCCCATTTCATAGGGCAATTTTTTTTAAAAAAAAAAAATCCAAAAAAAATGGACCTAAATGATCCTGGGTGTGGTTAACGCACCCAGGATCGGGTTGACCGCACCCGGTGCCACACCCGCGTCGAGTCGCGTCGACGCGGGTGCGGCACCCTGCCAGCCGAATCCCTGTGACATAGGTCACGAGCTATGTAGTATTCTTGGCAAAACATTTAGGCTTTGTTTGGGAGCCGTTGTTGAGAGGGACGATGATAGGGGTGACCAAATCAGTGAATTTGGCAACGATGTCCTTTCAAGGACGCTGTTGAAGTCCACTAATTTTTAACGCAGTCTCGCCTCCCAATATTGCTCTCAACTACGTCTCCACTCCCAAAGCGGTGTTCCCAATTGATGGAGATGTTGAGGATTTCATGAATCTTCCATCGCCGTTGTCAACTACGGCTCCCAAACAGAGCACAAGTTTTTTGGTCCAGCAAGCGACAAAGGACGGTGGTGAGGTCAAGCACTAAGGCTAAATATAGGGCCATGGCAACTGTTATAGCTGAAATTGTATGGATATGGCACCTTCTTAATGCTTTGAGATAACAGATAGATACAACAACAACTACGCCTTCATCCCAAAACAATTGAGGTCGGCGATATGAACCAAAAAAGAAAATCATTCTGGGTCTTCCACATGATCCTGAGCATGACTTCCATTAAAAAGCTTATCAAAATAATTTTTCCATCTCTCCTTAATCTCCTCATCTTTGACTAAAACCCTTTGAGTTTCATCTTTGATACATCTAACCATACCCAGATCCCTCGATTTCCTATCTCTCATCTTTGCAAGCTATAAATATCCTTCTCGCCCTCTTTGGTATCCAACTTGTCATAAACCTCCTTATATACCTTATCCCTCGCGTTTCGAACTACTTTTTTAGCTTCCTTCTTTGCTATCATACACTTCTCCAAATTCTCATTATCACGACTCTTACATTTCTGTAACACTCTCTTTTAACCTTAATAGCTAATTTGACATCCTCGTTCCACCATGATGTATCCTTACCTAGCGATACACCGCCTTTAGACTCACCCAATACCTCCTTAGCCACCTTTCTCATGCCACCCGCTATCTTATTCCACATTGATTCTGAATCATCCTCGAGATATCAATCAGCTTCCTTAACTACCTTCTCTATAAACATTCCTTGTTTAGCTCCTTTCAGTGCCCACCACTTAATTCTAGAATCTATCATATGTCTATCCCTTTTGCGGCATTGTCTAATTCTAAGATCTAAAATTAAGACTCTATATTGTGTAGCTACACTTTCTCCCGGTATAACCTTACAATCGATGCAACAACCCCTATCTCTCTTTCTAAGTAGAAAAATGTCTATCTGATTCGTATTAACCCCACTTTTAAATGTTACTAGGTGAGACTCCCTCTTCCTAAATCAAGTGTTTGCTAAGATCATATCATAGGACAAACCAAAATCTAAAATCCTTTCTCCACTTTCGTTTCTTTCTCCTATACCATAGCCTCCATGGATACTCTCAAATTCATCCCTACTAATGCCTACATGTCCATTAAGGTCACCGTCGATGAAAAGCTTTTCTTCATAAGATATCCATTGTAATACTCCATCTAAATCTTTCCAAAATTGACGCTTAATGAAATCATCTAAACCTATTTGAGGTGCATAAACACTAATAATATATGTACCTAATACTAATTTAATAAGTAAAATCCTATCACCCTTCCTACGGACCTCAACTACATTATCTCACGACTCATAACAATCCCTACTCCATTCCTATTCTTATTTATTCTTGTATACCAAATCTTATATCCCCAAGGTTCTATCACTTTTGCTTTCTCACCTACCCATTTGGTCTCTTGTAGACATAAAATATCAATCTTTCTCCTACACATAACATCTACTAACTCTACCAACTTACCAGTTAAAGACCCTATGTTCCAGGTGGCTAACCTAATTTTATGGTCTTGGACTATCTTTTTTACCCCCACCCGTCCAACAAAGTGAGGGAACCCTTGCCTATTTGACACCACACCCGGGCGCCGGTGTGATGCGTCGCTTCTGGGCGATGACCTAGCAACCCTTGCCCATTTATCACTGCCTCCGGGCCTATAGAGTACAATGTGTCGCTCAGTATAGAACGCCCCAACGAAATTCTCATATTGGTTCATATTCATAGAGTATGACTAAGTTTTTATGTTGGTTGTCACTGGCCTACCACAACCCTCCTCCTTTATCCGGGCTTGGGACCGGCAGTGTATAACTAAACAGTTATACACAAGCGAAGTTTGTAGAAAACAGATAGATAAATCACTTATATATTGTGATAATCATAGTGCTTTGGCTATTGCTACTAATCATATCCAACATGGTAAGATGAAGCATGTTCAGTTGGATCAACATTTCGTTCGATAAAGAGTGGAAGATAAGAAGATACAACCGTTTGTTGCTAGAGAAAATCAAGTAGCAAATCTTTTCACCAAACCATTGCCTTTGTCCCGTCATTGGATGCTTAAAAGCAAATTGTCCATGGCATTAACCTATGCACAGTTTGAGGGGATTGTTAAGTATAGCAGCGTATAAGTGACGGCCTTTATGCCTTTATTAAGTGTAGTTTGGTCCTTGGACTTATGTTTGTCAATATTGTAATTGTTTTATGCTGCAAGGGTATTTTACATGCACAAGTATAAACCACCTCGATGGAGGAGAATAGGCTTAAAGGGCATACTTTGAAGAATGAAGATGACTCCATTCTTGCCGCCTCTAGACTGGGCAATTGCATGTGCACTTATAAACCACCTAAATAGAAACAAGTAAATGAGTATGAAAATAAGTCTTATTGGAAGCAAAGCAATGAGTATGACAAGAAAAAGATTATATGTCATCATTGTCATGAATCGAGTCATATTATACCTCAATGTCCAAAGTAAAGAAGAAGGGAAGAAAAGAAGGTGGTTTTGGTTGGCTCTCCTCAAGAATCCAATGACAAGGTTCATGATGCACCCATATCTATGTCTCAACTAATGGAAATTCTCCAACGACTACTCAAAGAGGCGTCTTCTTCAAATGAGGCATCAACTGGTTCTTCTTTTCATATGACCCCAAATAGTAATATTTTATCTTAATATCATAGTAACTTAAGCGTGTCAAATGTTATTATAGCTAATGATACATCTCTTGAAATAATAGTAGGAAATTTTGAAAATATTTTGCAATTTCTAAAAGTTACTAGACTTAATATAGCACACACTTTACACATAGCTAGTCACTTTAAGCACGCTTTCACTTTTGTTTATATGAGAGCAGTCTTGCGTATTATTATATATATTAAGACCTCTCTTTCTCGAGGCCTCTTTTTGTCTGCTTCTACATTTGATTTAATTGCTTATGTTGATGCTGACTGGGGAAGTGATACAAATAACACACTAAACTACTGATTTTTGTGTTTTTCTAGATGAATCTTTGATTTTATGGTGATGCAAAAAGCAACAGAAGGTTTCACTTTCATCAACTGATGCTGAGTATTGGGTCATGGCAACCACCACGATGAAGGTGGTCTAGCTCAGGAGATTGCTGGCAGATATGGGAGTTCAAGTCATCAAAGCATCACGCATGTGCTATGACAACAAAAGTGTAATTTACATTGTCAGTAACTACATTTTTCACGAATGCACTAAGCATATAGAAATGGATTGTCACTATGTTCGAGAAAAGCATCTACATGGGACTATTGATCTGCCTTATATTACTTCATAATACCAGCTAGCATATTTCTTCATCAAACCTCTTGTTGCTCCCAGGTTTCACTTCGTTTTAGACAAACTTTCAGTTGTTACACCATAAGATTGAGGGGGAGTGTTAAATTATTTATATATATATATATATATATATATATATTTTTTTTTTTTATATTTATATTTATATTTATATTTATATATGTACATACGAGAGTATGTATATGTATTATATATATATATATTATATATGTATATTATATATATACATTTTCTATTTTTTATCTTTCTTTCTTTTTATTTTATTTTATCTAGTTCACTTTGAATTGGAACATTTTTCTAGTTCTCTTTTTTAACTAGAGTTTGACTAGTCAACACAAGGTTGACTAGTCAAAAGAGACATTGGAGCAAGCTCCAACAACTCTATTTATGACCATTGGAGCTTGCTCCAACAGCTCTTTTGAGATCACCTCCTCTCCCTTGTATTTGTATATAAATAGGGGTGATCCCCTCTCATTGTATTTTAAGAATGCTTCTTCATTTTTGTGAGTTGTATTATTTTTTCATATTGTGCTAGCCCTTTGTGGCATTTGTGAGTGTGCCCATTAGTGGCCTTTGTTATTGTGCACCTTGTAGCCCTTTAGTGGCATTGTATTGCACACTTCATTTCATTACACTTTGTGATTTGAACCCATACTTGGGTTGTGTGAGTGATCATCTTACCTCTTGCATGAACCCTATTGGGTTGTGGTGTGTGAGATTGATCCTGTTTCATTACACACACACATGCACCCAAAATTTAAATTGTTTATGAATATTTTGTGAGAAGGCATGCAGCACACTGACACACCCACACACCCACACACATGTGTGCACGGAAACACATCATGCATGTATTTCAGAAACGTAGATATGGTTGTATGCATCCATACGTACAGATTTGGTCAAAGGCCATGACTTTAGCAAACAAAGGCAAAATAATTAAAAATCACAACCTCACATAGCTAGGCTAAGGACCACGAGTGCTTCCCATATGACAAATATGATGCCTATGGTTGGTTTAATTAAGCAGTATTAAAATGCCTAAGAAAAGAATTATGAGGGTAAAGGTTTGGGCCCAAATTTGATCGTTGATGGCACTATCTCTTTCCTCTTTTATGTTCTCGTGCAGTGCACTGGTTCTGTAACACGCACACAGATAAACAATGTGCCAGTTGTAGCAATGCCACAACATGAAGGCATAGAAGACCACAAAAGCTTTGAGCACACAAAAAAGGAAGATTGTACCACAAGGTAGAAATTGATTTTTATAGACTTCATGATGCAAGCAGAAAAAAGAGAACTGTTAGATACCGTCAAAGCAGCTAATGGTGACCCCTGTACTGATGAATAAACTGTCTCGCTCTTTAAAAATGCTTCATACAGTTGTCTCTGCAACAATAACAATAACTGGTTATGGCTTGATTGAAAATCAACCTTTGCAGAAATTAGAAATAATATAAGAAACACTAAACTTTTCTTACTGTAAGGTGAGGTTCAGATGAAAACAGATTTATCAAGCAGTTCAAAATGGCCCCAAAGGGGTTTGGCGTAGTGGGATGGGGCCTAGGCCGCTAGGCAGGTGGTCTAGGTTCAAATCCCATGGGTGTCACCCCTTGTGCAAACCGAAGTGTGGCAACTCCCTGGGAGCAAGGAGTAAGCCCACAGAGTTTTACGTTGCCAGGACAGTAGTCGTAAATACAGCAGGCAGAGCCAGCGTGGCTAGGTCTTTGATCTTGGGGGCGGTTTCTCCATGTAAATATCAAAAGAAAAACAGTTTAAAACTCGATGACTCATGAGTCGCGCCAATAAGGGTGGACTTATGCCTTAGTGGGTTACCATAACTTTATATATCACGCATATATAAATATATGTATATATGTTATATATTACAGTATTTAATATTATGCAAAATTATATGTGCGTATATAGACTTTATGTGTACACACACACACACACATGGCTGGGCCAAGTCATGTCTGTATTTTGGCATGTTTATTGGTTGACCTAGTAAATGGCCGATCCAAGCTGACTCGGTCAAGTCAGCAAGTCAACTGGCAGTGGCAGGTTAAACATTGTTATCAAGCACCCACTGGTTGAGAAATCTGACAAAAAGGCTTAGCAATCTTGCGTCAAAAGTACACGTCCATAAATCTACTGTACCGTGATTAAAGTATCAGACCAAGGTTACTACCTGGCACTGGGTAAGCCTAAGCCATACAATTATCTCCTCCTTTTTTGAAATTTTTGCAGATGTACCAACATTTTGAGGGAAAACTTCACTTTTCAATCGGCGCAGAAAATATGGTTTGATCTTCTCCCTCAACTCCTGAGGACAGCACAAAACACCAACATATTATTCATGTGCAAAAAAAAAAGAATGCTGATTGATGACAATAATTAACAATGGACAAAACAGAGTAAACAATCATAAATTTGAAACATGAAAAACGGAAGTAAGCAATCATATTGAAACATAAAAAAATGATCTGTTTGAACTCAAAAAGACATGTTAATCCAACACAAAAGTATTAAAAAGAAGGATAATAAAAGCTTTGTGACATTTGTGATGAAGAGATCACTCATAATATGTTGTACAAAAATTCAAAAGTGGTGTCTAGGAACAACACATGTTTTTGGCATTCTCTGAATACCAGCTTTGTGGAATGTGGGGTGGCAGATTGTATGTTAAAAAGGAAAATGATAAAAGTGGTGTGCCACTTGAAAGATGTGTTACACATGGAGTCATACACCAACCAACCATTACACAAATAAATGAATCATTACATGTCTGGTCATACCTTTGCAACTGTTGATCCCACCCACTTTTCTCTGACAGTAGCACTTTTATCATTTCCACGGAGAATTGGATTCTCATACTTTTCCTTAAACCTGTGATTAATGGATAAAAGAATCACATGAAATTGAATGATCTAACATTGAGTAAACCATAGAAATCTGATCTTACTCTTTTTTATCTCCCAATACATTGGGACAGCAGAAGTAAAACAAGGCCCACAGTTCCTGACAATAGGGGAGGGGGTAAGGGCTAATATGTAAGTAGCATAATACATGAATACTGACAGCAAACTGTTCAGAGGAGAGCAGCACTTAAATTAGAAACAGATAACACCTTCAGATTGTTCTGTATAGGAGTTCCACTGATGATGATTCGATGAACACTTGGAATTTGGATCAAACTTTTGGCCCTTTGAGTACTAGGATTCTTTATGACATGACCCTAAATGAAAAAAGTGAAGTATTAACACAAAAAAGGAGAGCTCTAATTGATCAAGATACACAACCGCATAGAATATAATAAAACATAAAAATACTTTCGCGTGTTGTGTTCATCCAAACCAAAACAGGTTCAAATGACAAGTAACTAACATTGAAAAGACATAAAAAGGGGTTGACAATGTAGGCAGATCGTAATAGTGTTTAAGCTAGAGTGCCAAGTTTATGATAATGCAAGACATCATGATCTGTACAATTAAAAAAATGAAAATGGCATGTAGCAATAATTAGAAAAGTCACTTAAAGAGTTATTCACATAAAACCGTCCAAACAACATTGCAATCATCAAGTACATGAAAAAAACAAATAGATATTGCCGAACAAAATTAAAAGCATGTTAGAATCCACGTGGTCACTTTACCATCTATTGTGTTCAAATTCCAGTTTCACCACCATAGCAACAGGCAAGAGAATGACAACTACATATTTCAGACAGAGAAATAGGGTACTTTAACAACAAAACCATCCACCAATGAAGGACCATCATGCAGCTGCAAACAATGAATACCACCAAAGTTAGGGCATGTTTGCTTTACCCTGTGATTATTGACCTTTCTCAGCAACCTGTGATTCTTGATCACAATCACAGAAGAGTCATAAGCTACACAAACATGATAACAAGTAGCCCGTAATTCTGAAATCAAAAGTGTAAAAGTTGAGAGCTTTTTGTAAAGAGAGTGGAACCTCCAAACGAGAACAAATGCCCACCAAAGTATCCAAATGGACAATCACAAAGAGCCATTGTGGACACACTCACAAAGGCCACTAAGGCCACACACCAAGAGAGCTCGCAATATAAAACAAATAATATTTTATTAACTCACAAAATGCATGCAAGATGCATCATGCATGCAATACAATGAGGGGAAATCCCCTATATACACCATATGACAGAGCCATCTAGTTGTTAGAGTTAGTCAAACTAGTCTAATGGCCATATCAGCTAGCAGTTAGAACAACTCTGACGGCTAGTCAACTTGAGTTGACCCAAAAATAAAACAATAAAAAATTTATTGTTTACAAGGAATAAAAATATAATATATATATATATATGTATATATGTATATATGTATATATACATATAGGGAATCTGTGAAACTGAAAACAAGTTTAGATTGAGTTTTGGAACAACTCTAACTGAAAACAAGTAGCAGCAGAGGTTGATGATGTCTTAAAGAATAGCTATAATGCTTTCGTTAGATGATGAATAGAATCCTTGAGATCTCCTTTTATGCTAGCATTCTCACTCTTTTTAGGAGTCTCACGATAATGGAATATATATCCTTAAGATCTCCTTTCTTTCCATTGTTATCTTCTCTCATCGAGATTTTCTGCTCTTGATATGGTATCAGAGCCAACAACTCACGAGGGGAGATTGTTGCTGAGGCAAGGGAGGTACGGGTTTCTCTCTTAGTCCATTAGTTGGGAAGATCTGCATAGGTTGAATCAAACCTAACTTTAAGGCGTGAAAAATAAATCAAGAACCGGTCTTGATGGAGGGGTTTTTGAACAGCAGGCTAGGCCAGTTAAATCTGCACTGGACTCTCGTGATAGCTTGACCCGAGAATTGAGTGTAGGCTGTAATCACTGAATCTATTGTGTAATTACTTTTTAGCATGAATAGTTATATTGCTTTGTTGAAAGGGATGAAAATTAGTATTCACGTTGGATTTTTTCTTTTACCTTAAGGAAATCTATTTCTTTGTTCTCACTATGAGTTTTAAGGCTATCCAAAATTGACTTAAAGCCTTCATGTGAGTTTCAAAAACCATTAAAAGTTTGCCTTCATTTTTTTTTAGTTCATGTTGAGCTTTGTGTTTTCAGAATATGCAGTAGGATAGAGGTTCATGCTCGGTGGTTTTAGGGTCAGATGTTCACACTGAATACAAGTTTAATAAGGAGTTTGGGGCACGATTTTTGTTGGGTCGTGTACCCCTGTACAGATTTTCTTGTACTGTCATGTTTTTACCAGGTTATGTAAGCATGACCAGACTATAGCGTCAAGTCTGGAAAAAAAAATTGCATTCTTGGTTTTGATCAATATGAATAGGTTTGCCTAAATTGAATCAGTTTGACCCCTTTCAGAACATGGACAGACTGTTTTTATGACATGTTTATGTCTTGGTTTAGGTTGAGGGTCAGTTTGGAGTCGTTATTTGTTTTAAAATTATTTATTCA
Organism: Nuphar pumila; assembly: GCF_984573655.1. Classification (NCBI taxonomy): domain Eukaryota; kingdom Viridiplantae; phylum Streptophyta; class Magnoliopsida; order Nymphaeales; family Nymphaeaceae; genus Nuphar; species Nuphar pumila. The sequence continues at coordinate 15,317,102 of NC_143263.1, forward strand.
TTTAAAAAAAATCCTAAAAATTTTCGAGGGACTGTTTAGGGTCATTACACATTTGGATCTAAATCACGAGTAGATCCGAAATCCATTATTGAAAGTGGTTGAATTTGGCATTTGGATCTGGATCATGGGATGATCTGAAATCCACCTTGAAATTGGTTATGGTTTGGGTTTAACTTTAATCCCAAATAGAATTGGATCCAATCTGGATCCAGGATCAAATAGGAAACTTGGAGTAAGTTTTAATTATTATTCAAAATAAAACAATATCTTAATTAAATATGGCATATAGGATCCCAAGGGTGACTCACCCTCCCTTGTGGGCTCTTCTATCAAAGAGAAACCTACCAAAATATTAAATAGTCTATATACTCAATATATTACTTAAAAATAAAAATAAAAAAACCATCATAATGTTTTTCTTAAAAATTAAATCTAAGCCATTAAGGAAAAATTAAACCCAATGTCACATGGGTGCGGGTGCGGGGCACTTTCAAAAAACTTGGGTGCAGGGCTGCGGCAATATATATATATATATATATATATATATATATATATATATATATATATATATATATATATATATATATATATATATATAAAGTCCAAAAATTGGACATAAATGACCCTGGGTGCGTTGACTGCACCCAAGGTCAGGTTGACCGCATCGGGTGCGGGTGCGGGTGCGGGTGCGACGCGGGTGCGGCACCTAGCTGAAGAGTCCCTGTGACATAGATTAAACCAAATGAGAGACCAATTTGGTGGCCTTGTTTTGTTTTGGTTTTTGTAATTATGAGGGGAAGAGGAAAGGTGAACCGCCCTGCTCTTCTCTTAGAAAAGAATAATAAAAAAAAAGAAATAAAGTACAACATAATTACCTTTTGGAGGAGGAAGAGGCACCATAGTGTAACGTGGTGCATCTCTCCCTCTTCCTTTCCACATTAAATGAGGCCCTATTAAATAGGGAATCTCATATGCCCATGCTCCCTCCTCTCTAAAAACCCTCTCCCTTTTATCGACATTCACTCTCTCAAAATCTCTCTTCCTTTTCTCTTTCTCTCTCTCACAGACACCACTCGGTTGAGGAAGGAGACTCCATTAATGGAGCTCAGTTGGTTCGTAGGAGGGTGCACGCATCCAAGGTTCGACCAAAACCGCGTTTGGTCCTTGCCAATCCAACTAACTTGTGAGGTAGGGTTTTTAACTAAGGTGTGCGAGTTATGGGCCAGCATGTAGGATCATGCTGGACCGCACTAGAAGATGTGAATCAAACCACCTTCAACGGTGGGATTGAGACCATACTATATGCAAACCGAAACCATGCTCACATGCGTGTGATTCGATTTGAAAAAAAAGGAGAAGCGCGAAGATTCATTACTTTATGAATGTGTTATTATCACATGTTCAATAGGATGGTGATGATATTCGAATATAGATATACGTATTTGTGCATGATAAGCCCATTTCGTGTGATAGATCTTGTACGCATAATGGGCACATTCCTTTATGTAAGAATCAAAAGGAGTTGAGCATGCATTCGTGATTTATTTTCTTGTAAACTTATTTTATGGGATATGCATACACCGTACACGTTTTGGTTATTTGGTTGGATTAAAAACCATGAAATATATATATATATTATCATGTATGCACATACATACATGCGGTGGCATGTATACGAACGGGCTGAGGTCTGTCCGACCCCAGACCATTTCCTTTCATTTCCAGGTGTCCTTGAGGCACAACCGGTACCTGACCATCTGGTCGGTCTGACTGGGTTTGATCAGGACCAGCCAAACCAGGTCCAGGCGCAGTTGGCACTGCAGGGTGCGCCGCACCACTGCCGACGCTGCTACAGCACGCCGCACCTATGGGGCACTGCAGACCGGGGTCTGCAACACCCGTCCTGCTGCCCTGTTGGGTGTGTGGCTGACTAGCACCCTGCTGGCATGGTCGACTGGGGTCAGTTTAACCCTAGCCGTGACCTGTCACCACCCATTCGGTGGTAACAATTGATAAAACTGCCTCTGATTGGCAGACTTTGTCGAGAAAGCCGAGAAGGAATGGAAGGGAAGAGGAGAGAGAAGAGAACTCGTTCTTTTCTGGGAATCGGCAGCCACAATCTTTTCTCTTAGTGGCTGCACTAAAACATCATTAAGATAAATAGGTTTACAATTCTTTTACATGGACAAAACTGCCCTGTGTCAGTAATGTATATTACATTACAATATAAACATACAAGTGAACCATATGGATCCTCTACTGGATCCATATCCGATCCGTATTCTAATAATAATGAATGGAAGTCAACTTCAAACCCCAAAAGGGTTAGCTGTAAGACTGGTTGGGATCAGCCTGACACCAGCTTTCTTACAGCTAACAATATGTGTGTGTGTGTGTGAATTTCATATATAGATATATTTTGATTGAATCCTCCGTTCGCAAGATTCTCAAAAACATGACAATGCGTGTGAGAAACGAATGCTCAGTATTGTTATACGTATGTTGAATGCTGTGAATTCACAATTTCAGTTACATATATATACACTGGATGTTCTATTCGGCAACCCAATGAAAAATAGGAATTTGATGGTTTTAGCCGTCATTTTATGGAGATAAGTGTACACAGACATGTTTCCGCAAATGTTGCATAATTTATAGCTTGTGCACGAAATGAATGATATATCTTTGTTGAGCTTTGCGAAATACATAAAATGATAACTACACATGTTATTTCGCATGTAAATGCATTATGTTTTGATTATGAATGTCATGACTAGGTCCCATACATGGACCACATTTTGCCAAATGCGTGTTTTTGATAAATTGCACTATGATGGAAGTTGCAGGGTCATGTTTATGCAAAAGCTCAAAAATGAGCATGTGGTTCCTCGAAACCATTGTGGTGCCACACGAGCACCCGTGATATGTTATGTGTGCCATGCGAACATTGTATTGTGAATCGGTGGTGTATTGTGTACACCTGTGTGTTTGCTCGGGACTGGGCATGTGGTTGAAAAAGAGCCCACGATATTGAACTTAATAATTGCATGCACACAAACTTAAATAAATGCCTAGTTGGTTTAAATGTATCGAGGCTTTCTTCCGGCACTCGCTAGTTTAAATGCACCACGAGTTCACCGGATGGGTGGTCTTGTGTAGTCCATGCTCTTACCATGGAGGTAGGTACAAATAATTTCATATGTATTAAATTAAAAAGATAGATACCCATTCAGTCTGGGGCATCCTTAGAGAGGGTAGGTGGTACAAACTATGTTGGGTTGTTGTTGTTGAAACATACAACCAGGTTATGCTACGAACAGCAATAGCTCAATGGCCCCCGCCCACAGAGTTAAAGGACCCGGATTACCCCATTTTGTCCTAGGTGGGTAGGTCTTATAACTTCTGCAGAAGTCGGATGCATCATGTTTAGCTCGTCCTTTAGAGGGTTTGCTCTCGGTCATCATCCTGCCCCTTTAGGAGTCTGATTCAAATAGTCATTCGGGGTATTAACACAACCACATGTAACAAACCCTCGGATGGTCTCATATGTCTGACGTATTCGAACGGCACGTACCCGCAAGGGGTTAACCAAGAGAAACATAAATTTTAATTGTACAGCTTTATTTTTCTGTAATTAGTTGTTTATGCATGTATTTAATTATGATGATGCATTACTTTTGGTTCAGATACGCTTGACATGTTATGTATTCAATTTCCAAGTATAGGTGAATGCTCAGTAAATAATCTTATGGTATTGCTAGTATGCATGCTCTTGCATGTTGGCACATTATTTGTGTGCTTTGAAAAAAGATTCCCTATGGAGACTTGTGAAGTCTGGCTCGCATATAAGATTCTGTGTGGGGTTCTTCACTGCAAAAAATAAAGAAGAGAGAGAGAGGAGGGAGATGCACAATGCCTGGGGGCGGCGCACGTTAACCCAACCTCCCAACCCTAAGCTTTATAAATAGGAAAATATACAATAGCAAAGATTACAGAAAAATTACAAGAATGCCATTAATGAAATGGCATTGAGCATGTGTTAAAATATTCAACGTGTGTATGGATCTGGATCCAGATCCATACGCATACTATATTTTAACACCCTCCCTCAAGTTGTACATGGTCTTGGAGCATGTACAACTTGCACTTCAATAGCCAAAATTGATGTCATGTTAACCCTTTGGTAAACAAGTCTGTCACTTGATCTTTTGTTCGAACATGACGTAGTTCTATATCCTTCATCTCGACTTTCTGCCGTATAAAATGTTGATCAATCTCAATGTGCTTCGTTCTGCTATACTGAATAGGATTACATGCAATGTTTATTGCGCTTTGATTGTCACATAGAATAAATGATCAAATAATCGTCTCCCCAAGATCACTCAATAAGTGTCTAATGCATGTAGCGTCTGTCGTGCCTGCAGCCATCGACCTGTATTCAGCCTCTGTACTCGACCGTGCCACTGCCTTTTGTTTTCTGCTGCTCCAAGACACTAAATTGTGTCCAATATATACACAATATACAGAGACAGATCGTCTCTCATCTGGATTCCCTGCCCAATCTGCGTCTGTATAAGTGATGAGTTCATGCCCTCTATGCAGGTTATCGTTCTTGCGATAAACAAGTCCATCTCCTATAGTTTCTTTTAAATATCGTAGAATGTGCTTCACAGCTTCCATATGACCTTCCGTTGGAGCATGCATAAACTGGGATACCTGATTGACAGCATAAACTATATCAGGTCTGGTAAAGGTCAAGTATTGCAGCATCCCCACAAGGCTTCTATACGTTGTTGGGTTGACACAAAGATGGCCATCTTAAGAGCTCAGCCTTTGATGTAATACACTCGGAGTGCTGACTGGTTTGCAATTCGTCATCCCAGCTCTTTCTAGAAGATCAAGAGTGTATTTTTGTTGCATGAGTGTCAATGTGTCTGAGGTAGTACCTCAACTCCCCTAAATCTTTCATCTTGAAAGTTTTCATTAAAAACTGCTTCACGTCTTGCACATGATTATCTGAGCTCCCAGTGATCACAATGTCATCAACATATATAAGAAGAAGTATAACAATGTCTGTCTTTTGGTAAATATAGAGCGAGTGGTCCAGAGAGCATCTTCTAAAACCATAGCTTTGAATTTGCATAGAGAAACTTTCAAACCAAGAACGGGACGCCTGTTTCAACCCATACAGAGATTTCCTTAGTTTGCACACCCAAGCAGTAGGATCCTTTTCGGCATAACCAGAAGGTTGCTCCATATACACTTCTTCCTTTAAAGTTTCATTCAAGAATGCATTTGTAACATCCATCTGGCTAAGCCTCCATCCTCGGTCGACTGCTAGGGATATGATGACACGAATTGTACCCATTTTGACTACCGGACTAAAAGTTTCATCGTAATCTTCACCATATTGTTGTGTAAATCCCCGAACAACAAGTCGCGCTTTATATATGTCAATACTTCCTTCAGGCTTATACTTTGTTTTGTAAACCCATTTTGAGCCAACTACATTCTTTCCTTCTGGCCGAGGTACTATTTCCCAAGTCTGGCACTCATGAAGTGCTTCCATTTCTAAATTCATAGCTTCAGTTCAATGACGAAATTGAAGAGCTTGATTAAAACAAGTGGGTTCATCCTGTTTTGTGAGCTGAGACATAAATAACTGGAAATCAAGAGAAAAGGTCTCATAACTCACCCATCGTTGAATAGGATGCCTAATGCGTGACGGCCTTTGAGTCGGATCATTAGCGATGCTTTCCACATTCCTCTGCTTTATATTTTGTCCCGTCTAGTGTATATCTGTCCAGAGAAGCGTTCTACTGGGGGTAGTTTTACTGGAGATGGTTCAACACGCATCTGTGAGTCATCCAACCCCCTACTTAAGCCAAAGGAAGTACAATTTGCCTGACATGTTTCTCCTGTATTAGCAAAAAGATCTGCGCTCATCCATGGATCATATACCTCTGCTTCTCGAGATGGCAACGCTTCAGAGTCATTTACCTGAAAATTTTGTTCATCAAAAAAAACATTCCTAGAGGTCCTAATACGTTTTGTAGTAGGATCATAGCATCGATAGCCTTTGTATTCATCCACATACCCAACGAATCTGCACTTAACGGCCTTGTCCTGAAACTTATTTCGCAGAGATGAATCAATATGTACATAACATACACAACCAAAAACACGCAACTCATCATAAGAGGGATGTTGCCCAAATAAAGTATAATATGGAGAGTTCTGGTCCAGAATCGCCATAGGAAGACGATTTATGACATGAACAGATGTGTGAAAAACTTCTGTCCAGAGACTAACTGGCACATTGCTATCATGTAACATGCTCATCGCACTCTCGACAATATGCATGTGTTTCCTTTCTGAAACCCCATTTTGTTGAGGGGTATGAGGGCAAGAAACCTGTCGACTTATTCCTTTATCCCAAAGAAAGGCAATAATCTCGTTTGATGAATACTCTCCCCCACCATCACATTGTAAATGCACAATATCACAGGAAAACTTTGTTTTGACCATCGAATGGAATTCCCGAAATAGTTGAAAAACTTCATGCTTATGTTTCAAGAAATATATCCAAGTATAACGGGAATAAGAATCAATAAAGATAACATAGTAACAACTACCGGAAAGAGAAGGAATAGGTGCGGGTCCCCGAACATCGGAACAAATAATCTCAAATGGCTTTGAAGCCCTTTTATTAATAATATGAAACGGAAGAACATGGCTTTTGGAGAGTTCGCATGAGGAACATTTATTATTATCTAAAAAGGAACATAAACTAGACTCTGGAAGAAGACCATCAGATACAAGACTTTCAACGAAGCCCCGACTATAATGGCCCAAACGATTGTGCCAAATATCTGGCTTATTACAATGAGATGAATTAAAAACTTTCAACGAAGGGAAAAACAATGACTCTGAAGGCGAAGACACTGAAGAATGCTTGAACGACTTCAACTGGAGGACTGGGGCTGAAGGTGAAGACATTGAGGGAATCTCCTTGAAGACGTACATGTTTCCTTGTCGCTCCCCCTTAGCGAACGTCTACTTCGTTCGTAGATCCTTAACGTAAACAGAAGATGGAGTAAATTCGACGGAAGAATTCATATCGTCAACAAGTTTAGATACAGAAACAATGTTCTTTTTAATATTAAGAGCAAGGAGAACATTGGACAAGTGAAGTGAGGACTCTGACATAGGGATATGTGCATTGCCAGTATCACTAATGGAGTGATAAGTTCCATCTCCCGTAACTATACTACCTTTTTCAGAATAAGGCAATATGTGAGATAACTTACCGGCATTACCCGTAACATGAGTGGCAGCACCGGAATCAACATACCACTCGCCTTGTTCATTTTGCTTGATCGTCATCTATGACAATGCGGATAACAAAAGTTGTTGCATATCTGTAGATGGCGCTTTCGTGTCCACAGTAGTAGTTGACTTATTTTCAATTTTGTTTATTTTTCCTCTATTTTGTAGATTAAACCAACAATCAGCTTTTACATGTCCTCTTTTGTTACATAAGAAACAAGTGGGCACTCTCCTCTAATTCCCTGTATTAAAAACACCAGAAATATTAGGTGTAGGCAAGATACCACGACCTCCCTGCCCAAAACGTCTGCGGCCTCTGCCTCCTTGATGCCCTCCATTTCCTCGTCCAAAAGTGACAGAAGTATCCATGGCCAAAACTGAATGAGAACGAACTGATTCATTTCCTTCTGCTCTTTGTTTCATAATCATCTCATGCTGGAGAAGTTTCGCTTGAAGATCGTCAAAAGTAGGCAAGTGAGGAAGGCATGACAAAGTTGTGGTAAACATGTCAAAATCAGGGCTCAATCCATTGAGGAGTTGTTGAACTTTATCTTTATTTGAAATAGCACTTCCAATAACCGCCAATTGGTCAGTAATACGCTTCAAGCGGCCTAAGTATTCCATGACTTACACGGAGCCTTTCTTCAAACTTTGAAACTCATTTTTTAAGTACATAACTCGAGCTTCTGATATCTGAGAGTATGTCTGAGACAACTTACTCCACAGATCCGCCGCAGTGCAATCATCTGAAAGAGTAACCAACACTTCTTGAGATAGTGTCGACGTAATATAAGCAACCAAAGACTGATCACGCTTCCTCCAGGCTGTATACTCTGGATTCTTAAAGAAAATAGTAATTGTGTCACCCTTCTCATTGTTGGTTTCCTGCAAAATAAACCGTGGTGGTATAGGAACCAAACCATCCAGATGTTCATCGAGATCCTGACTCCGTATAAAAAGAAGTATTTGTCTCTTCCAGGTCAAAAAATTAGAGTGAGTAAGTTTTTCTGTAACAAGCTGACTCAAGAAATTTGCAGAAGGACCGGAGGACAAGGTGGATGACGAAGAGTAATTCATATCAATGGGACAACGAATAAACGAACAAGATGAATGAAGAGAAAGAAAAAGAAAATTGGAGATCACTTAATCAATCAATAGAACTTCAATAAGGGATGCACCCATGCTACTAATAGACGTAAACTGTTTTGCCTTTTTTTTAGGATCGAGATTGTAGACTGTTATAACCTGCCTATAGGCGTCCCACAGAAAACATTAAACAGTAATAGAAAAGGAAACTTTTGTAATCAAAGAGGAATCAAAGAGGAAATAAATCAAAAAATACTCAAAAACTGCAGTAGATTTGTTTGTAATCAAAGGAGACTGCAATCAAAGAGGGAAAACACGAATCAAAGGGATTGCAATCAAAGAAAATGCAATCAAAGAGAAGAAAACTGCAGTCGTTGATGTCGAAGAGGGACGTTAAAGGTGAAAAGAAAAAAAAACTGCAGACGTTAATAATGCTGCAGACGTTAATCATGAAGAAGAGAGACAGATGGTGATGATAATGAGTACTGTGAAGAAAAGGAATGAACAAGAACCAGAAAAATGAACGAGTAGCAGAAGTTACCAGGAAGGAAGAAGAATGGACGAAGAGATGTATCAAAAATTGTTTCTTCAGAGATCTTCAGATCTCGCTGAACACACGTCTGGTAGGGTTCTGCAACCTGGTGCTCTGATACCATATAAGATTCTGTGTGGGGTTCAGCCTTCACTGCAGAAAATAAAGAAAAGAGAGAGAGAGAGAGGAGGAGGGAGATGCACAATGGTTGGGGGCGGCGCACGTTAACCCAACATCCCAGCCCTAAGCTTTATAAATAGGCAAATATACAATAGCTGAGATTACAGAAAAATTACAGGAATACCATTAATGAAATGGTATTGAGCATGTGTTAAAATATTCAACGTGCGTATGGATCTGGATCCAGATCCATACGCATACTATATTTTAACAGCATTTACTATAATTTTTCAGATCCATAAGGATCACGCAGGAGTGGTTGCGGGGTGCTACGATCGGTGCCATGGAATCCACACTTTCTTGAGATCTGGGACAATGTTTATTTACTTTTAAACATTTTAAATTTTCAATTTGATAAACCCAATGTAATGACTTTTTAAATTCATATGTTAAATGACATTTAGTTTAATGTTCATGCTAGATGATAACCCTTATAATTCGCCCAAGATTTTAACGTATTTTTGTTCATATATTTTTGTTGTGCTAATAAAAAATGCTGAAAATTTGGTTACAATTTTGGGGCATTACAATGGGAATTGGTAAAACCTCCACCAAGGAATAATATTTTTTGGAGCAAGTGAGATTATAAGATAAAGACCAATGCAAATGGGTCAGATAAAAGATACAAGGCAAGATTAGTAGCTAAGGGCTATAGTCAGCGGTTTGGAATTGATTTTGTTGAAACCTTTGCTCTTGTAGCTCATATGACAACTATTTGTACATTGCTTGTAGTGGCTGCAGTGCAATAGTGGAATCTGTGGCAATTAGATGTCAAAAATGCCTTCTTGACTAGAGACCTGGAAGACAAAGTGTATATGGAACTACCACAGGTATATTAAACTCCATAAGGTACAGTTTGTAGACTTCACAAAGCATTATATGGACTCAAACAAGCACCACGAGCCTAGTTTGAGAAGTTTAGTTCAGCAGTGAAATCACTTGGTTTAGAGTAGAGTCATCATGACCTTGTTTTGTTTGTGTCTTCCTCTAAGCTCGAAAAATGCATATTACTTCTTTATGTAGATGATATGATACTCACGGGAGATGACATGGAAAGAGTTAAGGAGACGAAGAAGAAGTTGGTGTTTGAGATGAAAGACTTGGGGCATTTGAAATATTTTCTTGGGTTGGAAATAGCATACTCACCAAAGGGATTGTACTTGTCTCAGCATAAGTATGCTACAGATTTGGTGGTAAAGGAAAGACTGGTGGATGACTCAAAAAGAATCAATTCTCCCATGGAAGAAAATTTAAAGATGAGAGCCACAAATGGTGTTGAGTTAGAAGATCTTGTAGTATACAAACAATTAGTTGGAAGTCTCGTATGCTTGACCATATCCATCCCGACTATCACCTATGTAATTCATGTAGTCAGTCAATTTATGAATGCTCCCAGGACAATACACTTAGTTGTTGTACTCAGGATTATCATATATGTGAGAGACACTAGGAACTATTGTATGTTCTTTTCATCATCATTTACCACAGTTCTTAAAACACTTTTTGATGCTGATTTTGGAAGCTCTACTCAGGATCGTCTTTCTATTACTGGTATCTGTATTTTTCTTAGAAGCTCCCTGACCTCATGGAAAAGCAAGAAACAGTAAAGAGTTGCCTTATCCAGCATGGAAGCAGAATATAGAGGTATGGCTCAAGTCACAACAAAGATTATTTGGATAAGTTGGTTATTGGGTGAGTTGGGAGTCTCTATTGTTGACAAGACTTCCTTATATTGTGACAATATGAGTGTTATTATTATTGCAAAGAATCCAAAGTTTCATGAGGGAACCAAGCATATTGAAATATATTGTCACTATACAAGGAAAGCCTAAGAGGATGGAGTTATTGCCCTAGAACATGAGAGCTCAAAGAATCAGATAGCAGATGTCCTTACTAAGAGTCTTGCTCCTTCACATTTTTGCTCATTCATTTCCAAACGCTGAATGATTTTGTTGCATCATCACAAGTTTGAAGGGGAGTGTTAAGAGTTATGTAATACTGAGTATTACCATTTGGGTACTGCCCCTTACATGTATAGTTTCATTTGTACATAGCATTTATATTAGGGGTGTTTGTTACCTTTTTACGTTTTCTTTGATTTTGCCTTGGAATGTATATAGAGGGGTCGACCCCTACGATAATGGTTGCCTTTTGTTTTGCTTGAGATTGAATACAGTTAGCCATATTTCTCTCCATTGTTATCTTCTCTCTTGGAGATTTTCTGCTCTTGATATGGGCAAGCACAAGACATAAAAAAAGCATTATAAACATACAAGGAGAGTGCCTTTAAATAGGCACTTGAGGACACAAAGGGGCTGGTCCAACGACTAGTTGGACCAGCCCAACAGCTATATAAGAAAAAGAAATACAGAAAAAGAAGGAAAAATACAGAATAAAGAAAAGATAAGTCAGTCCCTAAAGGACTGACACCTATTATATAGGATATGACTGAAATACCCCTGACAGATATTTCAGTTTACAAACAACAGAAATTATAAGTGTCTATCATTGTCTATATATATATATATATATATACACAATGATAGACACTTATAATTTAACATCTAAGTAATCTTAGATTCCTTATATACTCGTTGGAAATGCTTTATAGTAAATATCTTAGATAATTCTGTATACAGCACATGGAAATCATCATTCAATGTTTAAGAATGTCATCATATTCTTTACAAGGTACTTGTGTTACAGAGTGCAACTTATGCTGCATGCTCGAATAACATGACAAAGGGATAGATTTAGTGTGGATTATCTCTTGCATTTATAACTGCAGATAATTGCTTACATCACGATGAAAAGGAAGCAACTATTATGAATTTATGAGCAAAGGCATGGGCCTAAAGATTAGAGAACAAGTTAAATCGGCTATCAAAGCTTTCAATAAGCATTTGAATGGCCACGAGTTTGCATTGCATTGTGGGTGTGAAGTTAGTTTTTGCATTCATGATATGTGTGTGGTGCCATGAAGCTAGACCAGTGAGTTATTGCACTTTTTTTGTGTAAATGACATCATTTTATTCTTTTAAAGCCTCCTGAAGGTATCTGGCCTGTGTCTGTCCCAATGTGGCAAATCATCCTCAACAGAGAAATCTTAAATAAACAAATCAGATAAAAAACTAAACATTACAATTCGTCATGGTTTGTGAAAACAATAAAAAACTTTGCCAATAGCCAATGCAATATCAAACTAACCTCATCAAGTATAATGTAATCCCATGTGAAGTTGTCCTCGCTTGCATCATCAACCAAGATGTTGGTACCACTTAATGCCTTTGCATTGTTACGCACAATGTCATATGTAGTGAGAAGAACACCACCATTCTATAAGAACCAGTATGTTCATTCAGAAAGAAACGAATAGAGTTATCAGAAAAATGAATAGCTAACATTGCAGCAGTTATAATCTTAACCAAATATGTTTGGGGTTGGAAACAATGTTTAAGTAGTGATGTCAGACTGTCAGCACTAAATGCAAACTTGGTCACTTCCACAGGCATATGTCAATCATTCCATCACTATTTTTGCTTATAACTCATCAAATGAAGAGTAGCCTTAGTAAGCATTTCAAAATTGTGTGATAAGCATAGGTTGAAAGCACAGTGACTCATGACTGAATCAAAAAAAAAAACTTTGAATTGAGACTTAACCAGGTCAAACAAGCAACTCAGTCAGGTTTCATTGATTTCTATTTTTTCTCTAAAAATAGAAAATATATGTTAATTTAGAAAAGAATTTGTATCCAATATTTGAAATGTCTATGACATCAAAAATCAAAAATTCAAGTAAAAAACTTAGTGACATAACTAGTATCCAAGTGTCAATAACATTTAACTAAAATTTAGAAGTTACACAAATATGAAGGCAGATATTTAGAAACTGGGAACGCCAATTGCATTGACCTATTAGGAATGCAGCCCAATTGAGGGGGATTTTAACAGTAGTAAGAAGTTGCACAGAAAAACGAGTAAGTAGATCTTTCAAATTTCAAATTAGGATTTATTAAGAACCATCAAGAATGATTGAAAAGCATCTCGAAAATCAAGGAAACTATATGCACAAAATATATGCTGCTGCAGTATTAGAAACACATATTGTGAACCTGAAGGACAGATCTAAGCTCATAATCACGTACACTTCCAGCACCTCCAAAGTATCTGCAAAAGTCAAACACCAAATTGTTCTACAAAACTGAAAAATTAATCTATCTACCACCAACAAAATTCACGGAAAACAAAAGCCTACTCGCGAATCTTCTCAGAAAGGCCTACAACAGAAAGCTCCTTAATCCAGTGTCCAAGAAGAGTTTTTGGAGCTACAATTAGTGCCCTTTTTACTATGCATGAGGCAAATAGACCTGCCAAAAAGGCTGACATCTGCAAAATATGATAATTAACATAAAATCTGCTAAGAAAATTATAATCTAGATCTGAAACGAGCTACTGAGTAAGTCAGATATACAACATGAATGTTGCTCTCTCTCTCTCTCTCTCTCTCTCTCTCTCTCTCTCTCTCTCTCTCTCTCTCTCTCTCTCTATCTATCTATCTATCTATCTATCTATATATATATATATATATATATAAAAGGGGGATGGTCCTACCCTTTTTTGTTAGGTGCTGTTAGAACCCTTTAAAAGTAGTACTTTCAAGAATTTTTTTGCCTAATCTGAACCATTAGATGTATTTATCATTACTTATTTACTAAAAAACAAGCTTTTTTCAAATTGATTTAATGTAAAAATGTAAATATTTTATTATCAAATTTTAGTATAATCCCAACTGTTGATTTTTTCACCTTTTTAAAATACACATCTGATCATAAAAAATCTTAATCATACATGTTCTTTATTGAGTAAACAATGATAAACACATCTAACGGCGAACAAAAATACTTGAAAGTGCGATTTTTGGAAGGTCTTAAAAGGGTAGGATCATTCCCCTTCTCATACATACATACTTTCATGCATGCATACATACATACATACATACATACATATATATACATATACATATATATATATATGTTGCAAATCACATAGCTTCTAGCATTGGATAGAGGCATAAATGTCAGATGTTCTAATGCTTGAGAAACAAAATCCCAAAACATGGCATGCATACATACCATAGTCATAAATATTGGTCTAGGTAAATCTCGGCAAGGCAATTTTTTGCAAATATTTATATATATATATATATATATATATATATATATATATATATATTGCAAATCACATAGCTTCTAGCATTGGATAGAGGCATATGCTTTAGAAACAAAATGCCAAAACATGGCATGCATACATACAATAGTCAGAAATATTGGTCTAGGTATATCTCGGCAAGGCAATTTCTTGCAATACTATAGATTTGCTTGATAAATCTTGAGAAAATCTTTGGGCTTAAATTTTTTTTAACATTTATATAAAAATAACAAAAATCAATAAGAAAATAACATGTTATGACAACAAAATACATAATAAAAGAAATAAGTAAAATGAAAAAGAAAGAAGAAAAACACATGTAAGATGTAAAAAATAAATTAGAAAAAGGTAAAGTAATTGGTAATATCATGGTATTATCATGAGAATATTGCAATATAATTAAATTGGGGATATTTTCCAATATCATGATATTTTACCTTTAATATCATTTGACGAAAATACAGCGATTATATGGTTGATATCTGTGACTACATTACATTCATATATGATCACATCATCACACAAACACACCCATATGATGGTAAACTTTATCAGAAAAGAAATGAGAATGATGATACAAAGATGGCACTGAACTAGATATTGAAATTCTTAGGGGTAGTTTGTTTCATTCTCACCAACAAGAAAAGACTGCATGGGAAAGGCATCCTATGATGGGAAGGCCATTCTATGTGTGAAAAAAATGCATACACAGGGGGGTGTATGGATTTTACATAGTAAATGCATGATCAACACGAAAAGAAACCCATAATGACTGTGGGCCACACAGGAAAATGGAGTTGGCACGTTTGTTTCACCTGCATGCAAAAATGGAGGGTTTCATATGTAAACCTCATTTTCATGTGTAAATTGGGTGAAACAAATGACTCCTTAAAGAAACCACAGTAGGAGATGGAGAAGGGGAACAAAGTATGGCAGCCAAAAGTAACCAGGGGTCATCCAGTCTTGGAGACACCCCTTCTATAGGATTTTTTTATAATATTATGCATTTTTAATAATGCCCTTCATATAATGTACATATTGCTAAAGTGTACAAACAATGTATTTCTAAATTTCTGACACTAATTACATGGTTAATATCTACTGATGGATCAATGGTATGTAGCTCATGAGCCACTTGGTATATTTTACCAAAATATCACTTCTATACAGCAAAATTACAAGTACTCATTGATGTGTAGATTATGCTGCAAGTACTGTACTAAAAATCTGTCTCTAACACACACCCTTGCCACCGATAACTGTACATGGATAAGAAACATGGACAATTTTGTTCTTTGGGAACCAATGTGGACAAGGGGATGAGCCCGGTGAACATATCCATAACTTACTCTTCACTATTGATAAAATGAGAATGAATTTTCCGGTTTTCAACCTTCTCTTGCACAAAGTGTTGACCTAATTGAACATGCTTGGTCTTACCATGATGAACGGCATTTATAGCATTGGAGACAACAGTCGTATTGTCTTGATAAAGAACATACCTTGAGATGGGTTTTTGTATTGTGGAAAATAGATTTTGGATCATAGTCACCAATATCATTCTCAACAACTTTTTTCTCAGGAGTTTATTCAAAAAGTTATTTTTCTTGGAAAAATCTAGGGAAAATATTATGTTTTTATTTTTTTTAATATAAATTAAAAAGTATAAGAAATAGTAAGTTTTATAATATTTTACTTGTAGAAATATAAAGAATATAATAGAAACCAAAAAAGATACTTAAAGTATATAAAAAATATGTTTTTTGTAAATCTCAGGAAAATATCACAATATTTTATATTCTGGCAATATTTTGAAAATCTCAAAAAAATATTGGCTGATCTTAAAATACCAATAATATCATGATATTTTCAAACTATCGGCGATATCAGTGCCTATGTTTTGGATTCATGAAAATTCTGTTAACAGCAACCATAGAACGATATTCTGTGACCTGTCTTTGTGTTTGATCCGAATATTGTTCTCTATTTTCTACTACACCACAACACTAAATTGGATCAAAAGAATACATAAAAGCCCTAACTGATCTCCTTGTAGATGGATTCCCTGTCAATCTGCATTGGACTAGGCAGGTATCATGAGTGGAAGTCCATGTTTGCCATTGAAAAACTTCCAATACATTAGTTCATCCATTATAGCACTTTTTTTATTTCATCTAGGTGCATGCATGAAGTGCCACCTGATTCACCACATGTGAATGTGAAAGTCAAATATTGCAAGGCTTTTATTGTACTTCTATGTTGGATCTCTATATATCCACATACATGTGTATCTCATGTAAAAAAAGTTAAGAATAGCATTGCATTTCAGCATCCATATTCTTTCAAGCAAATCCATCACATACTTTTGTTGAATTAGTGACAAAGAATCTTCTGTCCTCTATATTCAACTCCAAGAAAGTATTACAAATGGCCATTTTCATATGAAACCTGCCATCCAAGAGCTTCTTAAGTGCAGACAGTCAATGGTCATTGCTTCTTTAAAAAAAAAGTTTCAACCCCAGTCGTTTTAGCTTGTATTTTCCACAAACCTACGATAAACGCAACTCTTTTTTTTTTTTTTTGCTTGAGCACACATATTGGATTGAAAATGATCCTACAAACTAAGTGAGGAATATCTCTAAAGTAGTTGCCCACTTGAACACCCGTTACTGTTTCCCAGGGCTAAAAGTTACTTTCCCTTTATCAAATTAAAGCTAACGGCTAACCAATAACCCTTATTACCTTTTCAGATCTTGGTTGACTTGTGCTTTTTCTGCCAAAAATAAAGACATAATCTGCCATTGAGAGCATTGATGCAAGTTTCCAAAATACCAGCATTATAGGTGTTAGATTCATAACTTTGTTCAGTTGAACACTTCTAAAGATCAAACCAAGCAATGATATCTCAAGAAGACCTAAATTTTTTTTTACTAGGCGAAGCAACGCTTTCTTGTAGCAATGCTATCTCCAGAAAGCCTATGTTCTCTACTACTAGAATTATCTTTTTCTAGCAGCATAATTGACTGAAAATGGAATGCAACTGCAAAGACAGGTGCTGAAAAAGCACTTGTTTACTTTGAAAAGTACAACTAATCATTAAAAAATGGCATCTTATGATTCAAACTTGGCAGTGCCTGACAAAATTCCGCAAACTAAAACTGAAAACCAAACGGTATTAGAAACCAAGCAAACAGAGAGATGATAGTGATTGGGAACTGACCTGCATTGTCTTTCCTAAGCCCATATCATCACCAAGAATTCCTCCTCCCAGCCTAGAGTGGATGTCCCACAACCACTTCAGGCCTTCACGTTGATGAGGGTACAGCATTTTTGCAATTTTACCCGAAAGAGTATATGTTTGGCCTTGGCCACTGAACACAATGGCATCCTTATCATTGTAATCAGAGTCACTATCTTCATCCAATACGATACAGTTTTCATCATATGCTGATGAACCAGAATCCGAAACTTTGTCCTTCGATGAAACGTTTGGAAAATATTCAACAGCCTCAACTTTTGGATCATCCAAAGTGCAACGAGGCAATTCCTTGGCTGCACCCCGTCTTCTTGTTGTCTTTAATATATCTTCTGGCTCTGCCGAATTTTCCAAATCTTCAATCGAACCCTCGTTCCCAGAATTGGAAGATAACGAGGAAACGGCGCTCTCATACTCCGGTTCATCCAGGCCCTGATAGGTCTTCAGAGGAGCAACCACTTTTCCGTCCCTTTTACCAGGTTTGGCGGTCGGACTAGGGTTAGACAGATCAACAAACTGGGCAGCAAATTTTCCGTGATCCTTCGTCTTTCCTTTTTTAGTCTCGATACTCAAGCTATCAAGTTTGGTGCTCAAATCCTTTAATATCTCTCTGATGTCAGAAGGAGATGAATCGTCCGTCCCACGTACATCATCGTCGTAGACTGTTTCATGGTGGGCTGGTCGCCGAGAATCGTCGTCCATGGACGAAAGCTTGCATAGGCGACGTCGGCCTTGGACTTTAACCTTGTGCAGCTTATCCACCTCTGAAACGCAGGAGGGAAGAAAAACATCAATCGCCTTGGAAGGCCACCACTTTCGCCACAGGAAACAGTGTTGCAATAAAATACAATATATTTGGGGATCAGAATGCAGAATTAGAGTATAGCGAGATAGGGAAGGAAGCAGTTTCACCTGGTTGATGATGTTGATGGTCATCATCTTGATCATCGTCCAAGGAAAAGGTCGGTGGAGGGAAGTGGGAGATGTGCTTCGAATTGTTGGAGTGTGAGGTCAAGTCTTGAATGAGGCGATCATTCCTCTGGTTCAGGCTACGAGGCTCTCTGTTTTCCATAGCGTAAATTGGACGAGGGAGAGAGAGAGAGAGAAAAGAAGAATGGGGGTTATGCCGCTACTATTTCCTCGTTGGTTTTCGGGAGGGAAAGAGGAAGCGGGGGAGAGCGAGTCACTCCCTTTCGAAATTTCGATTGCCTATAAAATCCGGCACCTTTTTTTTCGACAGAGAAAGTTGGGGTTAGGCGGACCCCTACGAGTTATACAACGGGTTCGAACTTCCAACGTCCCAAAACAAGGTGACGTGCACTAACTGCTCCTGCCAGACAAGCGGAGCCCCTGTTGGTAATCCGGCTCTTTTTTTACATATGAGGAGACTGTCCCGAATGTTTACGAGAAAAACGGGGAATACAGTTGCGAGGCTGGCTTTGAACTTGCTATCACATGGACACGAACGAATGACATGATGTGTTATGTTTGCATATTTTTCTACTAAAAATAGTATATAACAAGAGGACATGACACGCGAGTACATTGAAGTTTTATTTTTAATCTTGTTAGAATTGAATTGAATTGGTTTGCACCGGCTTATTGGAATCGAGTCAGTCCTAAACCGCTTTTGACTTACAGAGTACAAAAATGGGTCAGATTTTGCATGGATTGATTGTATCGGGTCAATACAACTTTAATCGGCCTATGTAATTGTTTTAGTTTTTTTTAGGGATAATAAAAATGAGCGTATTGTATGGCAAATTTGATGTGTTTACCAAATGCCTTACAAATTTTGAAATCCACCCGATGTTCAATTCTAGAAGTTCTTAACTTTTTTAAAACCTTTTTACTCTTTGCAAGTGCAAAGCTCATGAATTTGGCATGCCAAATATGCAATTTTTTTTCATAAATTTACATAACAACCTTTGTTCTCGTATTTATATCTCAATCATCCGACATCAAAAACCTACATTTTTATAGCCGTTGGAAAGTTGGTACACTGATCTCAAACTTTCAAGTTTTTAGTCAAAACCAAAAACTCTTTTAGGATTCTCGTTTTTTAGGTCAAAAAAAAAATTATTTTGCATATTATTATAACTGAACTGTTTGTGTTCCAGAAAGTGTTTACCCCAATCGTTCATCAGATCAACGTGATCTTGATCAGGTTCAAAAGTTAACAGCTTGATCTTCCTATGTTTGTTTTTCTGTTTTCCTGGATTCCCAATTCATGTGGCCGAAAAATAGCACAGAATCATTGAGATATGTACAATTGTTCTTGTTTATATCTTGTTTTAGGAATGTTATCGGGATTGTATCTCAGCACTTGTTCATCATTTTCTAGTGAAAAAAATATCATTAGAAAGATATTTTCATCTAAAATCTTTGTTCTTTTGTGTGTTTCTTCCAAATTTATTCATTTTTTGAGTGAAAAAACTATAGCAGGATGAAGTACCACCAATGTGTGTTCCACTAAAAATTTTACCAAGGAAGAAAGAGGTTTGGAGACCACAAGAAATCCTATGTTGTGCGAAAACAGCCTTAGGTTGCATAGAAAAAGTTCTAAGAAACAAAATGGCACATTTAGTATCATAATTTTCATATTGCAGTACCATAAATTTTTAATGTAGTGTCACAATTTTTGTACTACCGCACCACGATTTTCGTATCTAAAAAAAGAATTTTGCATGCATAGTACAAAAACTCAACACTACTTGTGAATTTTCTCAAGAGTTTCGTATTGTTTGTTATGAAATTCTTGAAAAGATTGCAAAATTCTTGAAAGCTTTGCGCAGTTCACAAAGTTTTGCAGGTGGTGATGCAAAATTTCTGTTCAGATACAAAAAAAATGGTAATATAGTACAAAATTTATGATATTACTTGCAAAGTTTGCCAAGAGTTTCGCATTGTTGGTTATAAAATTCCTAAAAAGTTTGCAAAATTCTTGAAAGGTTTGCAAAATTCATGAAGTTTCGCATGAGTAGATGCAAGATTTCATTTCAGATGCAAAAATCATGGTATTATTGTAAGAAAACTGTGATATTAGTTACGAATTTTGTCAAGAGTTTCACGTTGTTGATTGAGAAATGCTTGAAAATCGTGACACTACTTGCAAAAATTGTGGTACTATAGTATAAAAATTGTGACACTAAAAGCAATGTTTTGTTTATGAAAACCTTTTCTATGCAACCCAAGGCTATTTTTGCATAATCTAGGGTTTATTTGTAATTTCATGTATTTTTTTATGGTTTTCAATTTCGAAAATTATGAAATTTTGGCAAAGTACATTACTGAATGAGATAAATATCATGGAAAATATCATCAAATATAGGTGACATTAGCTGGGTCTGGGCGTGGGCCGAGGCCCACTGACAAGACCTAGTTGAGATGATTAATATTTATAAAACTTTTTGTTTTAAACCTTTAAATTCGAGTAAAAATTAAGAGAAATTTAGGTTAAATTTGAGTGAAATTCAGAGGCAAAAACAAGGTAAGTATAATGTTAGATGTGTCTCATAATTTTGAGAACACTGGTATTTTGTTTTTTTGAAATTGAGTTGTGGTTGGCTAAAAAATCGTATTTTTCAAAAATGACCCACCTCTATTTTTACCATGTTATGGTTTGGATCGGATTCGATCCGATCCGTTTGATATGTGTTGACACGGATTTGGACCTAGTTCAGGACCCATATTAACTAGGATTTGGTCTAGCTTGGGATCCATATGGATTTGGATCTTGGATCCAGATTCATATATAAAATCCAAATGTAACTAATTTAAAGGATAATTTGAGTAAGAATTCTACTATGAGAGGACTTTCAAAGAGGGTCGACACCCTCTGAAATATTTTAAACTTATTTATTAATAATTAATAAAAATATTAATTAATTATATTTTAAAATTTTATTTATTGGACAAGGTAGAGTTCTACATAGACTAGAACTCTACCTAGATAGATCTTCTAAAAGGGGCATCATAATCTAAATAAACCTAAAAAAAAAAGGAGTTCTACATTTGGTAGAACTCTATCTCCTATATGATAGAGATCTCTAGTGGGGGTGTCACCCTTTAGAAGAACCCTTTATAGATAAAAAAATTATAAGGGGTCTAACTCGTCTCTCTCTCTAAATCTCGATTTCTATAGAGAGAGAGAATGAAAAAGAGAAAAGAAAGAAATAGAGAAAAAAAGAGGAGAGAGGGAAAGAGATAAAGAAGAAGAGAAAGGAGAAATCAATTCGTCCTTTCCACCCTATATCCGACGATTTTTTGGTCTATTTTTCGGTTCCAACTATGGTACATATTTCTCTTTAAGTTTTTATAAGGAATTGGTAAAAACTTGATTCATGTATGTGTTTGAGGAAAAAGCGAAATTTGGTTGTAAAACAACATATATTTAGATATATGTATTATCGATTTTAGTAGATTAATGTATTCGCACCATTTTTAATATATATGTTGATTTCCCTAATTCACGTGTCTGGAAATATATGTGTGAATATATATTCATACCCATCAATTTTATTTATTTTTGTATATGTATATTACCATGCTCGCGATTTATGCATCCACTATATGTTTATGACATAAAGTCAGTTCGTTTTATCAATGTACTTAATACATGCATGAAACTTTAGGCCGTTGATTTTTTTATGTTCATTTAGTTAAATATGCATGCCGACTGATTTTCCTTTTCGGTTGGCCATTCATGTTGTTATCTCTCTCTCTCTCTCTCTATATATATATATATATATATATATATATATATATATATTAAGCCTTGGTTGACCATTTTGATCATATACCTAATTACGTGCATATAACTCATGCGTGATGAGTTTCTTTTTCTTTTTAAGATTCATTTATGGAAAAAAATAATGTATTTAGTTATGTTGGCAGCCTTGTGCATATCGAGCTGCGTACGTGGATAGATCTGGTAAAATATGTTAGCAGCATGTGTTGACAAATCTGGATAGGTCTGTCGACTGTTTGTGTCGACAGATTTGGACCAGATCTCTCAAGATCCACATGGGTGCAAATTTGATCAGATTTGTTGACCCAAATTGGGTGTAAATCTGACCAGACTTGCTGGCCTAGATTGGGCACAAATTTGATCAGACTTGCTAGTCTGAATTGGGTAAAAATATGATTATACTTGCAGTGCATTTCATGTGTGAAAGACTTATCAGACTTATTGGCCCAGTTTGGGTGCAAATCTGATCAGACTTGCAGTGCTTTGCATTGGTGCAAATCTGATCAGACTTGCTGGCCCGGATTTGGTGCAAATCTGATCAGAGTCGCAATGTATTGCATGTGTGCAAGACTGATCAAACTTGTTGGCTCGATTTGGGTGCAAATCTTATCAAACTTACATTGCATTGCATGGGTGCAAATCTTATGAGACTTGCACTGCATTGCAAGGGTGCAAATATGATCAAACTTGCGGTGTTTTAGTACATGAGCAAATCTGATCAGAACTGCCTAATTATTTTTATTTTGCAAGCTAATCAGACTTGATGGATTATATATGCATATAACCCATCATTATCAGCATGTTCTAATGGTGTTATATGATTCAAATTTGTTTTGCTCATGCCTATATATATAGTATGTGAATCTGATAGGAACAACTAAGTTTGTAAGTATGTGAATCTAAACATAATTGTTGTGTTCAGGTTCACACTCATTTTGGCTGGAGGCTTATATATTTGATTACATGTTTGATCGGTTATGCATGTTTATGCATTCGAATGTCACGTTGTAATTATGCATATCATACACATAAATAAGAAATTTATTGGATGTTGGCATAAATATAGTCACATGAATGTTTGGATGTTTATGCATAGAATTGATCATGTTAATGTGTTTTGCGAGCATCGATCGGCATGTGTATACATTTAGTTTCATGTGTATTCATTTGTGTGTTTAAATGTACATTATTGATTTGCTATGTAATAATGAATGGTTGCATATTCAAAGAATTTTTTTCAAAGATGCATAAATCACTGTTGAAATGTATTGGTGGCGGGATGTGAACCACTGCGGACCGTGTAAGCTTATTGTTGATTTTATTTATGCATTGCAAAATTTGTTTATGAAATTATTGACTTTTCAAAATTAATTGTACTGTTAAAATGTGATGGACAAGGACCTGAGTTGGGTTTTGCATGTTGATTTGCAAAATGGTTCTTGTGTTAAGAACTTGAAATTGTTTAAAAAGATAAAAGAGACCAAACAATGTAATTAATTCATCCTAGTAGTGTGAAAATCTTAGATAGCGGTTTTGAAGAAACCGTGATGATACTAAAACTCATTGTCATTGTGTCCCTAAACCCGATGTGGTGGCTCACCTTTCGGCCACGATTTTAGGAAGATTTCAACCACTTTGCATGCGGTGCTATTATTGACACAATTATTATTATTGGTATACAAAGAAAGTGGCGTTAGCTGATGTTAATTTCCTTGATATCCTGACCTTAGATGTTGATTTCTAATGTTTGAATGTTTATTGTTGATTCCTGATATCGGTCAAAGAACAAATGTGAAACCGAATAATAAATTATAAATTATGTATTAAGGTACAACTGTGAACCTAACTTGGACCTTGAGAATTATTGTGCCCGTTTTGAGTATATATAAATTTAATGAAAAGTGAAAACTAAAATTGTGTATATTTAATATGGACATGCATACAAAAGAAACTCTATAATAACTTAATATGTTATTCATGTATGTGCATTGAATCATGAATTTTTAATGTTCTGTATTAGTTCATGCATTCATACTTATTATGTCTTATATGAAATTTGTTATTGTATATTACTTATTTTAAATGCTTGAATGATAAATTTATTATAAAATTGTTGCTATATTCCTCTGAATTTATGCATAAATTTGGTTTATGATCTTTCTTTTCTCTTTAGATTTTTAGAGGAATTCGTACAAAAAACTATGGTTCTTACCCTGTATTTTAAACTATTTTTTATGACTGGGAGCTTAATGATATGGTGACTTGTTACATGGAGCCTGCGAGTTTTCGTGAAATGTTTTGATGTTTTTGATAGAGTGGCTCTGTGTTACAAACTATTTATTTTTATGACATTCATTATATTGGTTAATAAAATTGATTGTTTCTTTGATTGATTCAATGCACTGTCTCTTTTGGTTGGGTAGTTATTATTAAATCTATGAGACCTCGAATTCTTGGGTTTGGTATTCACAATTGTTTAAAAAAAATTACTTTTTACGAAGATATTGGGGTCATTATATTCTTGGAGTCCCCAACTAGTGATCCCCAAACCTCTTCCTCCCCAAGCATTTTTTTTGGTAAAACACACATCATGCAACACTTCATCGGTGTCACTTTATCTTGCCACTAATTTTTGACACAAAAAATGAAAAATCCAAAAAACACAAAAAAGAATAGAGGTTCTAAACAAAAATTTATTTCCAATGATATTTTTCTACTGAAAACAATGAGCCAGCGCAATCATGAGAATGTTCCTAAAATAGGAGATATACAATTGCAGTTGCGCCTATCTCTGTGATTCTTTGTTGTTTTCTGGCCACCTTTGTCGTTAAGCTGGTAAAATAGAAAAAAGAACAGAGAAATATTAAGATGTTAACATTTCAATGCCACTATGGTCATATCAATATGATGAACGGTTGGGGAGAAAAGCTTTCTAGAGTACATATTGTTGGACTGTATCAGTCTGCAAACCAGTTTTTTATTTCACTTTTGGATCTCATAAACAAGAATCTTAGAGGTGTTTTAGGTTTTGACTGATAACAGGAAAGTCTGAAATCTGTGTCTAAGCTTTCCAACGATTAATGTGCTTTTTTGATATCAAATGAATAAGATATAGATATGAGAACAGAGGTTGTTATACATATTTATAAAAAAATTTGCATATTTGGGATGCAAAATTCATGAGTTTCACACATGAAAAGGGTAAAAAGATCATAAAAAAGTCAAGAACCTGAAAAATTGGACATCGGTCAGGTTTTAGAATTTATGGGTCATTTTAGGAAAACATGTCAAATTTGGTGTACAATAAGATAATTTTTCGTAATAAAAGTATTGCCTTGATAAAAACTCGATACAATTCAGGTCATCGAGAGATCAACCTAAAGAGAAATAAACTAGGAAATACATTATCTAGAAAAATAAGCTGTGACAATTGGCAATTTAGAAAACTCCATTTCCTACTCACCATATAGTAGACAAATGATAAAATGTGAGATAAGAGAGTGCTTGTTCTGTTTCTAGTTTCCATGAATGTTATCAGGTTATGCTCTTTCCAAATCCTCCACCAAGAAAAAAATGATCAGCATCGCCATACAAATCTCCAACGGCTGACACAGAAGAAGGACCCGGTGTGAAGAATTAGATCATGAAACTAGGATTCTGCCCTGATGTGTAAATCTGGCAATGACCAGGAATACTTGAAAATCTGTTGGATGAAAGAGAAATCCCAGAACTGTGGGAAGAGTTTTCCTCATGAGAAGCATAAGATACACGCTATAGAAATACCCCCATCTATTCCGGTTGGACTGTGTTTGGACCTTATCGTGAGATAAGATCCATAGGAAAGCCTGGGACCTAAACGAAGGACTTGAACCCCATATGTAGTCGTCCGGGAAAATGGCAAGCCCGGGCAGGGTCAAGGAGTAGAAACATGAGGCGACCTAAAAGACTTGGTCATTAGTTCAACTCCGATAGAGTATGTCAAGGTTGTTAGCATCACTCAACAAAGATGGGCTAGACCGTAATCCAACCACCCCATACGACAGACCTGGAAGCACGAGCGTGATGGACCGAGCAATCATGGAACGGCCCTAACAGGTTATATTTCTTCTTAATGTAAGACACCCATGATGACTCTTTGCCATCGATCGTGATTATTTTTTGAATGATTAGGGTTCAAATGGAAACAATTCGAGAGGAACCATCTGATTATTTTTTGAAATTTGGTGCTCCACTTTATTCAGGATGACAAAGACCGACATAAAATAGGATGGGATAAAAGAGAGAATTATACTTTATCTTCATAATGGAACTGACCAAGGTTAAGTATCGCACATGCCATGGTTGAAGCTTTGTAGACAGTAGGGATGGCAGTGGATCGGGGCAGGGGACCCCTTTCAAAATCCTGCCCTCCATCGCCGCCTTCATCCTCGGACGGGTTTTGATTTTAACAGCCATTCCTGCCTCTATCCCTGTTTCATGTCCTCCATCCTTGGTCCAAACCAAGCAAAGCGGGGCGTCATCTCGTTTCTCCTCGGTCCATTGCCATCCCCAAAGAAAGATTGGGGATGGGGCGGGGCAGAGCAAGTTGGGGACGGAGACTGGACTTACACTTTGGCGGGGCGGGGGAAAGTGTAAGTCCATCCTCGCCTTCATCCCCGCACGGGTTTTGATTTTAACCTCCATCCCCGTTTCATGTTCTCCATCCACGGTTAAAATGGGATGAGGCGGGGTGGAGACCCGTTTCCTCCCGGTCCACTGTCATCCTTAGAAGACACTCAGCTAAAGGCCGACTTTCAAGAGTGTGACTTGATCCTGATATTGCTGAGAGACAGCCCTAGGTAGGACGTGGGTAGGGACCCCTTAGGCCTGCTGAAGATGAAGGTAGCAATAGCATATGTGAACTGATCGAAATTAAAAGTAAAGATCGAGCATTTGGACTCATTCATGTAAAGTCTAAACAGAAGGGCGAAGGTTTTGAGAACGAAGTCTACTCTAATGAGTTGTTGAGTGGAGGCTTCACAAAAATTATGGTCATGGAAGGAGATGGGGCGAATGAAGTTTGAGTACACCACTAGGGATGACAGTGAACCGGGGTGGGGGACAAGGTTTTCACCCTGGCCCCATCTCAAACATTTTGTGCTCCATCTTTTTATTTTAACCTCCATCCCCCGCCTCTATCTCTGTTTCATGTCCTCCATCCTCCGTCCAAACGGGGCGAGGTCTCATTTTTCCCCGATCCACTGCCATCCCTAAAGAGTATTTTAGCATTTTACTAACGGGGATCGAGGATGGGGCGGGGCGGGAGAAAGCGTAAGTCCATCCCCGCCTCTATCTCCCCATGAGTTTTGATTTTAACCTCCATCCCAGTTTCATGTCCTCCATGTTGGGTCCAAACAGGGCAAGGTGGGGGCGGGGCCCCATTTTCCCCAAGTCCACTGTCATCCCTATCCACCACCCTCTGGAAAAGAGAAAACAATCCTTCGAGATCAATATAAAAAAATATTAGGAAAAGAGGGCATCCCTGGCGAAGGCTGCTTTTTTAGTGTCGCGAACCACCTTATAGATCACGTCATTCAGTCGAGTAGCCAAAGTCTTGGCCACAATTTTGTAGATGGAGGTGAGAAGACATATAATGTGCAGGGCTCCATTGTTTTTTGGAATGAGGATAAGTAGAGTTTTGTTGAATTATTTGAGCAGCTGACCATTCAATAAAAAACTCACGAAATAGAAGTATCAGGGCTCGATGTGTACAGTCCCAAAAGTGTTTGAAAAAATCGATGGGAAAGTCGTTGATGATCCTTGGGGATTTCAAATGGGATAAGTCCCATACTGCTTTCAGAGAGTGAGAAAAGCCTTTTGCAGAGAATATTTCTCCAATTGAAAGAGTTTTGAGAAGAGAGATTGGTGGAGCAAGCCCTCTAACCCTATCAATAGGGCTAAACCACTGTTGAAAGTATGTCATGATATTTTGTTGGATATCGTCCTCTACAAAAGAGCAACCATCAATCTTGATTTCCTGAAACAACCTGATGGAAGAAGCATGACTTTTGATCTCCTTAGCCAAGCCAATTGATGCTACTTCTTTGTCTCCACTTGAGTTCCTCACTTATTCTCCACGCTTTAATCATGTTCTCTACTTCCTTTATTTTCATGATCATATCCATATTATCGATTGTTGCATTGGTCTAAAGTTGGTGCTTAGAAAGAGAAGCCAATTCCTCCTCCCAACCGTCAACAAACATGAATTTATAAAGCTTATGCTTACGGCACCAATATGAGATGTGACCCCTAAAGGTCCTAAATACCTGGGATATGGTGGAACCAGCCCAACCGGAGACGTCTTCTAAAGCGGACCACCAATCTGAAACAAGTTAGCTCTTATTCACTAGAATAAATCTTTTGTTTGATATTTAAATTTTGAAAAAATTAATTGTAGAAGCACATGGATAAACTCATGCTTCAAAAGATGTCAATCTAATCTCACAAATATTGAGACTTTAGAAACATCCAAATAAGCAAGACTCCGTAGCCACTTAGGCCTTAAAATGAGATTTTAATGTGCATAAAAGCCGAAGACTTTTTAATCTCATGCACTTTAATCTTCATACTTTAAGGCTTGTATTAAACTAATCCATATTGAATGTTTCCAAGCTGCCAATCATTTTTCAAAGACTTTGAAGAAAACAAATAGAACACGAGTTATTAAACTTTGTGAAACAAAGTGCATTACGTATGAAATGATAATGACTTTATTTTTTTTTTTTTCAACTTTAGGTATCATGAGGCTCAAAAAGGAGTACCAATGAAGGTTGGACACATCATTCTTAAATGTGATTCAAAAAAAGTAAGTGAAAAATGAATCTTGAGCATCACTTTCTTGAGATGTTCGATTGCAGAAGAAGCATTGGAATTTTTAGCCTTTCTTGTTTTTTTTCAATACTGCCTCTCTTTTTTCTTTCTTAATGTCCTTTTTTATATATTTTTCTTCATAAAAAAATGCCCTATTATAAGGTCTAAATGAGTAGGTTTTGCTTTGTAGAATGAGATGACCAACTTAGTCCTTTCAAGAATGTTGAAAACAAGACTTAGGAGTAAAAGATACTAGAGCACAAGATGAATAATTCCACAAGACCGGCCAAAGGTTGAGATGATGAGCAAAGACAAAACAAAAGGTAGTCTTGACATATTTTAACTTGAAGAGTTTTTCCTATAAGTGAATCATCATGGTCTTAAACCATGAGACTCAACATGCCCTTGTATGATTCATCCAAAATTATTTTTTTGCTTCATAAAAAGATTTATTATTCTATTTCATTGCAAGTTTATATTTTAATTGCTAATTTTGTGATATATTTTGTTAATGCATTCTAAATCCATTTTTTTTACTCATGTATGATTTAGATTCAATAGGTTTTGAACTTAAATTGCTAATTTTGTGATTTATTTAGTGAATGCATGCTAAATTTTTTTTTTCTTATTTATTATATAGATTTTAGGAGTTTTATATTTTAATTCTTAATTTTATTATTAATTAAGTGAATAAATATTAAATCTAATTTTTTCTCATATATGATTTAGATTTTAATATTTTTGTATTTTAATTCTTAATTATGTAAATTATCAAGTGAATGCATGCTAAATCTGTGTTTTTTTCTTATATATGATTTAGATTTTAAAAGTTTTGCATTTTAATTCTTAATTTTGTTATTTATTAAGTGAATGTATGCTAAATCTAATTTTTTTCTTATATATGATTTATAGTTTATGGCTTTTTATTTTAATTTTTAATTGTGTAATTTATTAAGAGAATGTATGCTAAATTTATGGGTTTTTTCTTATATATGATTTAGAGTTTAAGGGTTTTGTATTTTAGTTCTTAATTATATGATTTATTCAGTAAATACATGCTAAATCAATGATTTTTTTTCTTATATATGATTTAGATTTTAGGGGGTTTGTATTTTAATTCTTAATTATGCAATTTATTCATTGAATGCATGCTAAATCTTTATTTTTTTCTTATATATAATTTAGATTTTAGTGGTTTTGTATTTTAATTTCTCATTTTATTATTTATTGAGTGAATGCATGCTAAATCTGATTTTTCTCATATATGATTTAAATTTTAAAAGTTTTTCATTTTAATTCTTAATTTTGTTATTTATTGAGTGAATGCATGCTAAATTTAGTTTTTTTCTCATATATGATTAAGATTTTAGGGGTTTTATATTTTAATTTCTAATTTTGTAATCTATTTAGTGAATGCATACTAAATCAATGATTTTTTTCTTATATATGATTTAGATTTTTTGGATTTTTTATTTTAATTCTTAATTATGTAATTTATTCAGTTAATGCATGCTAAATTAATAGCTTTTTTATATGATTTAGATTTTAAGGGTTTTGCATTTTAATTTTTAATTATATAATTTATTTTGTAAATGCATGCTAAATCTGTGATTTTTTTCTTATATATGATTTAGATTTTAGAGGTTTTGCATTTTAATTCCTAATTTTGTTATTGATTGAGTGAATACATACTAAAACTTATTTTTTTAATTATATATGATTTAGATTTTAGGGTTTTGCATTTTAATTCTTAAATGTGTCATTTATTTGGCGAATGCATGCCAAATCTGTTTTTTTCTTATATATTATTTAAATTTTAACTTATTATTAAAATTTTAAAATAAGCAAAATCCAAAACTAGTATCACCAAAGCATTGATGTAAGAATCCCAAAACCTGTTGAGTCAGTAGGTATTTGCTATGTCATATTGACAATGCAATGTTGTTTATGATAACTAGCAAATTATCAATGCATGTCTTTTTAATGAAGTAGCTAGAAGTATAATTTTTTCATTAATTATCGCTTTGGACAAAAGCATAATGTTGTCATTAATCAATATGGATAACCCTTCGCTCTGGACAAAAGCATAATGTTGTCATTAATCAGTATGGATAACCCTTCGCTCTGGACAAAAGCATAATGTTGTCATTAATCATTATGGACAACCCATAGGGCAAGAGACATAATCCTTTAGTAGGTTCATAGAAATCGTCACATGAGATCCTTGCGAGACACCTTTATAATTTTTTACTTGACGTGCATTACCAAATGCTTACAAGAAGGATGCTTGGGCTTCAATTTTGATATATATCTATATATTTATATTGTAGTATATTTCATATTTACCGCTTACTCTTTCATCAATAGATATATGAAATTTTAGGGATGAATAAATGATGGGTGTTGAAGGGATATGCTGGAGCTTGAAAAAACTTTAGGTTCAAGCTTAGGATAATCTACAAGCAACATAGTACTCTTGAGGAGTACCTCACTGCACGTCTACCTTACATCTCTGGCCATCAGTGAGAATATTTAATACATCATTTTGATTATCGTCAATCAAAGGTTTGCATTTTTCATTATATATTAATATTGTATGCATTCATTATGTAATGCCTCAGATTTTCGGACCCTTTACTAATGTAATTATTTAATTATATTATAAGCCTTTGCATTGGGATCATCATTAAATAATAACGGATAAGAGTTCATCATTGAAATCAAATTGTAAAATGGTCAAATTTGGGTTTGGATCAGATTGGTTTGAGATTTGGAAACATAGTCATCATTTTTAAGATAGATAATGGCTTTTTGGGCAAGGGACATGCCCAATATTTTGCAGAAATACCATACACATTTTTGGCATTGGGATATATGTAAAATTTACCAAAAAAAATATTTTGAGTTGACCCTTGGAATTTAGGAGTTGACTCTTGCACAGGTAGAGTCCACCCTTGCAGGGAAGAGCCGATTCATGTGTTTGCAAAAGTCGATCTCTGTAGTGGGTGGGTTGACTCATGTGTTTACAAGAGTTGACCCCTTCAGTGGAGAGTCGACTCCTGCTGAATGAGGGTCAACCCTTGTAGTGCTTGAGTCAAATGTTGAGTAGTTTGAATCGACTCTAGTGCTTGTGAATGAGCTTCTTTTAGAGTTATGAGTGTGGGTTAATGTTGTTGAGCTTGGAATCTAAGGGATCCAACCCAATATTAATGTGGTATGGTCTGTGGGACCCTACCTTGTTGGTGTTGGAGGTTGTATGCATAGGTTTCACCTTCAAAATAGGTGTTTTGGTTGAGGGTTGACACTTTTAGGTCAGGGGTTGACTCCTGTGTGCTGAGGGTCGACAACAGTTGAGAAGGAGTTAATTGTTTAGTGTGAGGGTCGACTCCTGTAATGACCGAGTTGACTCTTAGAGATGCCATACTTGAGATTTTAGTTGTTTTGCCTGAGATTTTAGTAGATTATAGTTATAGTGTTGCATTGTGCTTGGCCTAATGGATAGACTTGTGTCGTGGAGCACACAATTCTTGGTTTTAGTGCCATGATGCAATAGTATGATTCAATGATACATGAAGGGACCCCGTTCGTGTTAAGATGCACGAGTACATTAAGATGAATGTGATGTGGTGTGTTGCTATGGATGTGTTTATGTTCTTTCAATTCAGTTAACATATTGATGATGTAGCAATACATAGATATGAATGCATGAGACATGGTTGAATAATAGCATGATTAATGTTTGAGTTTATGTTCATAGTGCAAGTATGACATTACGTAATTTGAGTATGCATGAGAAATGGTGTTTGAGTTTCATATTGTAAATATAGAAATCCGTAACTATGATGCCTATGTGAGCACATATTTTTAAGATTGTATTGCAAGCTTGGCAATACATATAGGGTTGCATATAAGATAAGCATGTATGTCAGAATTGAGGTGTTGTTTTCGCTCGCAATGGTGGCAAAAAATCCTATGAATGTTTGGTTTTTTAATCATAAAACCAAATGTGGGATTGTCAAGGGTCAACTTTTGCTATCTACTCATAAGTCAACACCCTGTTGTTCTAGTTGGCCATAAGGGTTGACCCCTGAGATTCAAGAGTCGACCCCTACATAGGCAGAGTTTACCATTGCGGTTGCCAGGGTCGACCCCAGTAGGATGCAGGTCAACTCCCATTATGGAGTGTCAAACCCTATATGTGGTGGGTCAACCCTTGTAGTGCTTGAGTCGACTCCTGCTGAGTGTGGGTTGACTCCTACATTCAGTGAATTGACACTTATTTGGCCAAGGTCGACTCCTGCAGAAAGAGAGTTGACTCTATAGGGAGAGGGTTGACTTCTGAGTAGCTTGTGTGAATTTCTATGGTAATTTTGGTTTAGATATGGGTTGTTGAGCTAGAGATCCAACAAAACTAAATTTGAAATAACGTGTAGATGGATAATGGGATCAATCCTTGTTGAGATATGTGGTTTTTGAGCTAAGTGAAACTGATTTGAGATGTGTAGGAATAAGAGGAACTCAGTTTATGCAAGAAAGCACTGTATATATATGATGCATAAGGGATTATTGGTATTGATGAGCATGGGCTTGTGTTGTTGGGTGTTGACCCATATGTATATGATCTGTGTTGGATGTTGATGAGTGGTACTGAGCAGAGCGGGTATCTGGAGTTGGCCTTTGTGTTGATTGTTGTTGTATGTGCCACATCTTGTCATCGACCTAAGTATCTGGATAATACTTTGTGGTGTTTATTGTCTATACTTGAGTGTAAGTGGATATTAGACATTTTGTTCTTCTAGCTTATACCAAAGGGGTACTATGAGCTTTGGCATTGGGTGCCAGTACTTAGAGGGTACACTGTTATGTTGGATGTATGCCATTTTTCATGATGATAGTTGTGTCTTGGCAAAGATATTTGTATCATGATGGTATAATATATGAAACATTAACTCAGGATGCCTTAAACACAAGGATATGATGCATGAATGTATGTTATGCTATAGTTGTGAGCTTATGGAGATTGGATTGCATCATGAGATATAAGTGAGACTTTGTTGGTTCTTCTTCCTTTGGATTGAGATGATTCATACTCGCATGTATATGACTTGAGTTTGGAAGTCTATGTTGAGACTATCCTTGAGTTTATCCTTTGAGTTTGAGATTGTTGGATCTGGGTCGACACCAGTGAGTGAGAATCTACTCCCAGTATGTGTTGTGTAGCCTCTGCATCAACCCTTGTGTTGGAAGGGTTGACACATCTATGTTTTAGTTTGCATTTTAGACCTAAAGGTCAACTCCTGAGAGTGCAGGGTTGATTCTTCCTATGTTAGGATACGAGTTTTAACCTTGGTGTGTTGTCTAACCATAGATGCTAGTATTGTGATTCGTGTTGTGTGTTTGATCATACTGAGACATGTTGTAGTCAATTACTACTTGACTTTGATATTTTTAGGTGTTGTAGGTGAGCAAATGGTACAACACGAAGGATTCAATGGTTTTTGAGACAATGGACTTGAGACAACTTCTGAGAGTTGGTTTGGGGTTTTGTACTTTGTCTTGTACATATGTGTTTTTATAAACTCATACACTGTAAAATGAATGAAAGGTATTTTTATGACAAAACTTGTGTATGAGATTTAAAATGTTTTGGATATTGACCGGATGCCAGAATGGTACGTAAAAAAAAATTTTGATTTTGCAAAGATGTGCAAAGTATTTAAATAATTGAGGTCCTAGTTTGGAACCTATTTTTTGAAAAAGGGTTTTAAAGGAAGTGTCTTCTACTGTATTTGCTTTCAAAAAAAGAACTTTTAAAATAGTATTTCAAAAATAAAGTTTTTTTTTTTAGCATCACACATTATATATGATTGTAATAGTGTATATATATCTCACTTAATGTTCTTGTAGGAGCTAAGTATAAAAAATACCAATAGTTGCACCTAACAAAAATTTTTGTACACTACCGGCATAAAGAATTTCACTCTATATCGAGAAGAGAATGTACATATCATATTTTGCATGGTTGTCATTCATGTATATGACTTTACACTTTTTAATCATATTTCATTTATTTGTAGGTTACTGATGATGGGGAAAGGCTTTTTCAAGGAAAGATGTTTTGCATGACTTATACTAACGGAAAACTTGTGGTTGTCAGTGCAGAAACAAATAAAGCCATAATAAGGCTTATTTGCTTGATTATGATTTATTATTATTCATAGAAGAATTGTATATGAAAACAAAATATGTAATTCTTATTAAATTAATACACTGCTTTGCATATAAAGATCGAAGACAAGCAAGTTTAGTTGTCTTGAATATCAGATATATCTATGAATGACCCATGATGAGGGGTTGTCTTATCTGGGGTTTTGAAATCGGGCAAATATTGATGTATATGAATGTTTGGCATAGGGTATCCAACAAGAAAGTATTTTGTGCAGGTCCAAGTTGAGCAAAACACTTCCATCTAAATAGTGTACATCATGAGAAGATAGATATAATGTAAGAGCAACTCAAGAGTTTGAAATATGAGATCACATGGTTGGAGGAACTATTATTGAGAATGATATCCAACACTCAATCAAGTTCCTTACAAGCTTCTTAAGTAAGTTGATATAATTAAAAAATTTAAGTTGGTTATATATATGTATGTATGTGCGTAAAATTCTTTCATCTATGTTTATTCGTAGGCCTCATAGAAAAGCATGGTGCACCTCCATATTTAAGACTATCTCCCCTCCATATAATTCATAAACTTGTTTTTTTTTTATTATCCGACATTGTTTATATGCATGAATTTTTCTCTATTGGTTTGAATATATATACCTAAACTTTCCTATTATACCCTTTTTATGCATGAATGTTTTTATAGCGGGCTGAATATGTACACGATGGATCTATATATGTATATATGTAAATATTGGAGTTATAGAAGGTTGAAAAAAGAAATACATATATAATTGTGTGTGTATATATATTTTAAATGTGGTATTTCTTGCAAGGCTTTAAATGTGAATGTTAGAATTATGGGGTGTTGAAGGAAGAAATATATATAGTTGTGTGTATATGTATGCTTTAAATATTTTGTTTCATGCATGATTTTAAATATGAATGTCGAAGTTATAGAAGTTGAAGTTATAGAGGTTCATTATTGAATGAATAAAATGAATAAAAAATATGATTTATAATGAATGAAATGAATGAGAGCATGAATGAATGTATGAATACTTCAAGTTAAATGAATAAATGTATAAGTAGGTTTATTTTTTAATGTATGTATGTATAAGCACATTAATTTGGTGATGAATGAATGAATAATTGTAAGAGTTGGTTCATAGTGAATGCAAAAAATGAATGTATGTATGTATGAGTAGGTTTATTTTATAGTGAATGAAATAAATGAACATATTTATTTCAAATGAATGAAATCAATGAATAGGTCATTTTAGATGAATAAAATCAATGAATGTATGTATTATTTTATTTTTAAATAAATAAGTGCATGAATGAATGATTATAAGAGTTGGTTTATTATGAATTAATAGGCTGGTTCGTATTGAATGCAAGAAATGAATGTATGTATGCATATGTTCATTTTAGAATAAATGAAATAAATGAGCAGGTTCAATTTGAATGAATTAAATAAATGAATATATGAATTGGTTCATTTTTAAATGAATGAATGCATGAATGAGCATATTCATTTTGAATGAATGAAATGAATGATATGAACTGGTTAATTTTTAAATGAATGATGCATGAATGACTGCATGAACTGATTCTTTTTAATTGAATGCATGAATGACAAGTTCATTTCAAATGCATGAAATGAATGAATGTATAAACTAATTCATTTTTAAATGAATGAATGCAAAAAATGAATGTATATATCATATTTATTTTTGAATGAATGAATGTATGAGAGTATTTATTTTTTAATGAATACATGAGTAGTTTCATTTTTTAATGAATGCATAAGCAAGTTATATAAAAGAAATTAAATCTGTGAAAAAACTATCACTGAAGCTAAAATAGCAAATAGCACCAGAAAAGGCATTTTTGTGCTATTTTAGCTTTGAAAAGGAATTTGGTAAAAATGCCTTTTATGGCATTATGCGTTAGTGCCAATAAATGCATTGCCAGCACCACTTTTATTGGCAAAACTGCCAGTGTTACACTAGCAGTCGTAAAGATCTTTACTGATGCTAGGCATACTTTTTTTGGTGCTAATCTAGCGTTAGTAAAGTTTAGACTTCTTGTAGTAACCTTAGGATAAAATCGTAAATAAAAATGTAATATTGACATAAAATCCTAGGTTTATAGAACTAAGTCACAACAATGGCCCAATCGCTCAGATACCACTACAAACCCCCATTGAAAATTTTTATTGTGCAGTCACCAAATTATTTTTGAATTGGGTTATCGATTAGAGCGAGTCCAAAATTCAAGACAACCACAGCAGGAATGACCACTCAAATGATGAAATTTAATCTAGTGATATGCCAAATCACGAAATCTTCAATGTTCCGTTATCGTCACCAACCATTCATGCGATCGACGGTAGCCAGTGTGGATGCATGGTACATCATGCTAGCCTATGTTCACAATGGACATTGGGGATGAACGAAGTGGACGGTGATGATGCAAAATCACGAAGGATTGGTGATTTGGCATATCACCTCATCTGTTATCTCAAAAGATGGGCTAATCATGTAGTCGGTTGGTGGGTCGCTATCAAGAAACTAGCAATCAATCTCAATGTGTGGGTTCTTCAGGTGGGTAGAATTCATCAATCAAGCGTAGAAAAATTGAGGGAGTGGATCTTTAGCCAGCAATATAAAACTTCATTGCCAGCATGTATAAGCCTCTCGACTCCTCGAAAGTTCAAGTCAGCTTAGGCATTGAGACGTGATACGTGTATTTTTGGCCCCCAAAGTAGATAGTAGGTCCCACAACCCAGAACAGGTGTCAATTTTATGTCGATGGAACATTACTTGATCCAATCGTGTACGTGCAACAGAGAGAGAGAGAGAGAGAGAGAGAGAGAGACTGCTATATTGAACTTCATGTAGGAGACCGAAGCTTATTTTTGCTGGTCATTTCTATGACTTTCCTTGATCCATTGTCAGTTTGCAGCTAGCTTTATAAATAATTCAAACACCATCAACTTGAGAGCTTTAATATAAGAGCAAGCTTAGGATGCCTACAATGTTTCCAAATTTATGATTTCTAGCTTATATCAGGATTGGTGGCCTTTAGTTTATGTTCATTGATAGGTTGGGTGCAATAAAGAGAGCAGTATCAGGTCATGCTGTACGTACCCGTATCTTCGATTACGTTCAATCCCCACGATCATCTCACTTGATAAAGATGTGAAGGGAGCCCAACCTCACAGTTCCCGAGTGAGATATGTGGTGGAAATTGAATATAAACAGTTCAAAGGTTATATTCAAATACGACCTGATCTGCTCATGCCTTGGGAATCGGTATATATACAAATATGACCTGAGCTGCTCTCCTAAGATTTGATGCACTGAGAATCTCAATATATATACTCTCAAATAATCACATTAGCCATTTTATATTGCAGTTGCGTCCTTTTCATTATGCCATCTGTTTGTCTTTTTTGTGAATGTCAGTTGGCATCTTGTGCAAGTTATCAGTGCGTGCAAGCATAGAGTGACCAACATTTGATGCCAGCATCTGCCATGAGACAACTGGTTTGACACCTTCACAGAGTTTGGTACGTGGGGAAGGGGGTGGCCTAGTCACCGCCCATGGTACAGACAAGTCTCTTTGACTTTGTCTCTTCCTCCCAAAACGATGGGCCAGATGGGTAGCTAAGCTCTTTGTCATTCAGATGATCAGGCCAACCACAGCAGTAAGATGAGAGGTCCCTTCGGATAAGGAAGAGAATAAAAAATTCACAACCCAACATGTGGTAGATCATGAATTAGTCACAAAAAGCGGTTTGGTCGATGCCTTTGGGAAAGGCTCCGGGGGTTGATGGTTTTACATTGAGGTATTTCGAGATATTTGAGATGCATGCAAAGATGACTTGCGAGAAATTTGAGATGCATGCAATGTACATTCTTTAACTTATCTAGGGGATTACGGAAAGGTGATCCCTTGTCATGCTTATTCTTTATCATTATTAAGGAGGCCCTCACCTGCACGACTGAATCGGCCATTACAGATTTTTTGTTCATTGATGTGGATTTGCCAGAACTACCAAAATTTTCAGACCGGCGTCATTCTCATTTTTGGTTGTGCAGGTGAGGCAAACATCGCAAACTTATGGATATTGCTACGCATGTTCTCTGAACTATCCAGTTTGTCCATTAATGGGCACAAAACCAGCTATGTCCCGTTAATTGGTGAGGTCCAAATTGCATTCTTTGCAACTATCGTCTTTGGTTGTCAAATTGGAAGCCTCCTACTCAAATATTTTGGGCTTCCCCTACACCAAGGGATAACGAGACCGTTTTTGGAAGAGTGTTAAAGATAGTGTCATCAAAGATCAACTCTTGGGCAGGGTTTAATCTTGCAATTGTGGGTATGGTAACACCAATTAAACAAGCTCTCAATACCTACCTACTACACTTCAAATATTTCAAGTCCCACAAAGAACAAAGAAGCTGTTAAATAGATCATTCAAAAATTTCATTTGGTCCGGCAAAGTACAAAAGAAAAAAGTGCAGTTGGTTTCTCTTAAGAGATCATCAAACATTGCAAGGAGGAGGGGGGATTGGGGATTCCCAAAGTTGAGAGATGAAACAAATCATTGCTTATCAAATGGTAATGGATGAACCTAAACATTGACAAACCATGGGTGCTGGTCATCATTAAAAATATGACTTGCACGGTTGGCCATAGGAATGTCATCAAGGGGGTCCCAAGTGGGTTGGAGGATCCACAATCTGGAAGGGTTGGGTGCGTTTGCTTTCCGACTTTATAGATGCTATATGTGTCAGTAGAAAATGGGTCTAGTACCTAGTTTTGGAAGGATGATTGGTGAGTTGATGGTTGTTTGAAGGACATTTACCCAGCAATCTACTAGATGGCTAGGGGAAAGTGTTGGAACAATCGGTGACCAAAATCAGGATTTAGAAAAAATGAGATCCCAAGCCTAGAGGCAAGTTCTTAAGATCGCTATCTTTATAACTTCAATCACCCCACTTCGAGAATTTCAAAAATACGAAAAGAGTTTGTTACGACTAAGTTTCAAAGATAACTAGGCTTGAATCTCAAGAGAGTCATTGCTTCGCAAGATCAGGTGACCTCTCTCACACTTGAACTTGGCAAGCCAAATGAAAAGCAAAAGAATAGAAAGAGAAAGCTTGAGAATCAGAAATTATGATGATACAAAAGACGAAAAAATAAAGAAATGTATAGACTTTAGGAAGGCCAAAATGTTTGTGATGAATGAGATTAAAGGTCATAAATCTAATATTTTGAAAATTAGACAAAAATGACTCTAAATGGTCACCCACTTTTGACTAATGATCAAGGACCTCAAAAACCGTCTAACAGTCACAATGCCTCATAAACACTATATAAATGCATTTTTAAGTATTTCAAAAAAATAGAAAGTAAAAAATAGTTTGCGGTCAAAGCGGACCTCAGTAGCTCATATGTGCCTCACTCTGCTGTGAGCGTGCAAAGTGTGCCAACAAAATGCTACATTGCACCTCACGTGCCCTTGTGCACACACACGCGCGTGCCTGTGAACGAATGGCACATTTATTCCTGCGCAAAGTGCAGCAACATTGACCAAAGTACTATTTAAACCGCCAGAAAAATTTCTCTCTTAAATATGTGACTAAACATTTTTAAAGCACTTTTGGTGGAAAACAATAAATCACCAAAACTTTACAAATATACTATATTTTAAAACTTTTTCTAACAGAAAGAAGAAATTAAGAAGGCAATGTTTAATGTCGTTTGAAACCAACAATGTGGGTGACTAAGAGGTAACCCATCACCTCTGATTTTCGATTAGTGGATGCGCCTTATGAATGAACTGTCCTCTTTAAGACCAAATGATGCAAATGACATGCTTTGTTGGAAGCACTCTCCTAATGGCGTTTTCAGCATCAGTAATTCTATCAGATGCTTGGTATTCCATTCGTGCAATGGTTGCCTACCGACTACATATATGAGATGCCTCATTTCCATTTCGGGGATCCATTAATGCATGGTTGATTCTACGGAACAAGCTCTGGACGGATCATGTTCTTAAAAAGTGGGGATTCTACATATATACCAAGCATGTGCTCATTATGCCGTTGTGATGAGGAGCCATCCATTCATCTTTTTTTGGGAATGTTCGATTAAGAAAGAATGCTTTATGCTCGTTTAACAAGTTGCTGTCCCTCAATGGAACGTACCCAGAAACTTAAGAGATGTATTAATTGCTTAGCATCTCAAATGTCAGTAAAAAAAGATCACCTTAGCTTGGAGTTGTTTTGTTCTCGTTTTAAGACACCTCTTATGGTTACAGAGAAATCTTAGAGTGCACGCTGAAGGACATCATCATCACACCATCATTGCCAAGGCTGCCCACTGAGAAATGCTAACTAGGTGTACATTCAAGTGGCCAGATTTTAATGAAATTTTTTCAATTGGACCTCCGGTCCTGTAGAATCCTACAGAGTGACATCTCGTCACTTGGCTCATGCTGTAATTTTTCCTATCTATGAATACATGGACATTTTTTTTCGTTAAAAAAAAACATGTGGTAAATAGACTGACCAACATCCAATGATCTCTCAACTTTATCTTCTATGCGTTCACAGTTAATCACACAATGAAGAAAGGGGTTATTAACTTGGGATGAAAGAGTGTTCCTATATTCTTGAAGGAAAGGAGCAGCTGGAGCAAATGTGACACCTAACCTAACTGCAAAATAAGTGTTGATGGGTCCCACAAAACACAACATGAAGGGTTAAAATTGGTTGGGCCTATAGCTCGTATGGTACACGTGTTGAAGGGCAAGGCAGGGTGGCACATTGTTTTCTGCAATTTGATTACACCCAATCCCCGTATGTTCCCCCCGGATGATTCACTGAATCCCACGTCTGTGTTCGGGGCTTTGAATGAGCACCACGTAAACAAGCACATGGGACTCGTATTCCCGTGTATGTTGACATAACTTTGCATCGGACTCTGGTGTTGTTGCAAAGACTTAAGTACCTTTTCTTGCTATTCTTCTCATAAAGTGATGGTTTGAAAAAATAACAAAAATGCTCTTCATTCAAAAAAGAAAAAACAAACAGTTCAAAAAAAGGACAAACATGTCCTCCATCCAGAAAGTCGAGGATGATGTTGACTCTTCAAAGTCTTCTTCTTCTTTCTCCGTTCAAAAAAAGGACAAACATGTCCTCCATCCAGAAAGTCGAGGATGATGTTGACTCTTCAAAGTCTTCTTCTTCTTTCTCCGTTCAAAAAAAAAGACAAACATGTCCTCCATCCAGAAAGTCGAGGATGACGTTGACTCTTCATTTTCTTCTTTCTCCATAAAACACTGTAAAATTCTCTCTCTCTCTCTCTCTAGAGAAGAAATCAAGGGAGGCAAAGAGTTCTCCCTGGAGAAGGCCATGAACATCAACCCTCTCACTCTCTTTCCCTTCTCTCTCTACTTCTGTGCACATCCAACAAACGATCCTACATTGTTCCATCAAACACCGACTGACCTGCACACTGACTGTAGCATCGTTCAACTTGAAGAGTTGTGGAGTCTGATTCAGAGTTTTTGCCCTTACAGAAGAAGGGTTTGGGGGCTCCTCCCAGCGTGGGTAGCATCGTTCAACTTGATTCGTTGTGGAGCCTGATTTAGAGTTTTTGCCCTTACAGAAAGGGGGTCCGGGAGGCTCCCACCCCGCTCCGGATCCCCCTGACGGGGGGCTCGGGGGGCAGCGCCCTCCAGACCAAATTTTTTGGGGTCTTCCAACAGCGATTTGTAGTGTTATCGGGCTTTCCTACAACAATTTGTAGTATTTTCGGTTCTCCAACGAGCCCCACAACGATTTATAGTGTTATCCGGCTTTTCAACAGCGATTTGTAGTGTCTTCCGCAAATCGCTATAGCGATTTATAGTGTTTTTGGATCTCACTATAGCGATTTGTAGTGTCTTCCGCAAATCGCTATAGTGATTTATAGTGTTTTTGAATCTCACTATAGCGATTTGTAGTGTCTTCCGCAAATCGCTATAGCGATTTATAGTGTTTTTGAATCTCACTATAGCGATTTGCGATTTATAGTGTTATTCAGTAAGCAAATCACTGTAAATCGCTACCCGAATTAGAACCAACTTGTCAGGGTCATATCTCTTTAACCGGAAGTCATATTCCAAATCCTTAAAAAATGGTGTCTTTGTTATTGAGTCTAGTTTATTTCTGTAAATTTTAAGCAATTTCTATTGCCATTTCATTCTCCATTTTAACTAAAAACCATACCCTTATTATTTTGTGTTATTTGAGTTGCACAACATCATTCTCGCTTGACATCCACATCTTGATTCTGGGATGCTCTCTGTTGGATTTTCCATTGATTTCTTCCAACCTTGCTTGGAACAAACATATGTCTTTCTCACCACGATACCCTGTGCATTTTTTGACCACGACACCCAGGACCCGTGCCGGGGGGCAGCCCCCGGAGCCCCCTTCTGTAAGGGCAAAAACTCTAAATCTGGCTCCACAACGAATCAAGTTGAACGATGCTACCCACGCTGGGAGGAGCCCCCAAACTCTTCTCTTGTAAGGGCAAAAACTGTGAATCAGACTCCACAACGAATCAAGTTGAACGATGCTATCTACGTTGGGAGGAGCCCCCAATCCCTCCTCCTATAAGGGTAAAAACTCT
This sequence comes from Nuphar pumila, assembly GCF_984573655.1. Classification (NCBI taxonomy): domain Eukaryota; kingdom Viridiplantae; phylum Streptophyta; class Magnoliopsida; order Nymphaeales; family Nymphaeaceae; genus Nuphar; species Nuphar pumila. Next base: position 15,361,159 of record NC_143263.1, read on the forward strand.
GAATCAGACTCCACAACTCATCAAGTTGAATGATGCTACACACGCTGGGAGGAGCCCTCAGACCCCCCTTCTGTAAGGGTAAAAACTCTGAATCAGACTCCACAACTCTTCAAGTGGAATAATGCTACCCACGTTGGGAGGAGCCCTCAGACCCCCCTTTTCTATAAGGGTAAAAACTTTGAATCAGACTCCACAACTCTTCAAGTTGAATGATGCTACCCACGTTGGGAGGAGCCCCCAGACCCCTCTCCTGTAAGGGTAAAAACTCTGAATCAGGATCTACAACTCATTTAGTTGAATGATGCTACCCACGATGGGATGAGCCCCCAAACCCTCCTCCTGTATGGGTAAAAACTCTGAATTAGGCTTCACAATAGTCAATGTGCAGGTCAGCCAGTGCTTGATGGAGCAATGTAAGATCTTCTGTTGGATGTGCATAGAAGCAGAAATAGAAGGGAGAGAGAGAGTGAGAGGGTTGATGTTCATGGCCTCCTCTAGGGGAGATTTCTTTCTCGGATAATCCTGCAGTGCAGAGACTGAGTCTTAAATAATCATCTTTGGGGCACTTAAGTCTTTACAACCACTCCTTTTCAAGAATCGTTATTTTTTTTGGCACCAATGAAGGAGAGGGTACTTAAGTCTTTACAATCGCATCAAACTCCAACGCTAATTAATGCTGACAAACATGGGGATACGAGACGCACATGCTTACATACATGGTGCTCTTTGGAACCCCCGAACATGAGATATAGCTAACTGCCCTGTTCGGGGGGGGGGGGGGGACATATAACCTGCTTTGCCTTTTGAGGGGGCGGTGGGAATTGTGAGATTAGGTGCAATGTGATTGCACACTTTAAGTGTGCTATTGCACTTGATCACTCATCACCTGCTGTTGGGTACTCACGGCTGACAAGCCGTACCTCAAAGATGCATCAGTACACTAAAAGTGTGCAATTACATTGCACTTATCCTCTCTCGAGGGGTTAAGGGTTGATGTATGTAAAGAATGGTATATTCCAAAAGCAAACGACCCTTCAACTTGTCCTTCAAGCGTCAAAATCTGACAGCCAATCTTCAAGCTTGGGACTTAATCCGAGCCTTTGATTCCATAAAGAGAAAAGTCTAAAAACACATCACGTAAGCGCGAGAGAAAGGAGCATGGAGCCACCGGAACAAGTGGGCTCATCGAGAGGAGGTGGACATGGTTCCCCCTCCAAACGACATGGCTTGTCAATCAGACGTAACAACAGTGTAGCATAGACCCACCACTCCACCCTTTTCTACCAGATGCACGTAACCTGTCATACCCCATCCCCATCCCTACTCCCCCACCACCATGATAACATATTAAGTCATATTGTATATAATTGATATTAGTTAAGTTCAATTCTCACCGCACGCATCTCCATCAAATACAGCGGAATGATCATATCCAAAATGACCTGATGTGCTATCCACCACCACGCAGTACTACTAAGTAAAACTTGCAGGTCCAACCCTCACGCGAATCGGACGCGCATGAACGTCATCTCTAGCCCTCCCCCTTCTCTTCCTTTATCCCCTTCCTTCATTCTTTCCTCAACCCACACCTAAATCAAACACTCTCTCACTCTCTCTCTCTCTCATGGATGCCTATCATCAGAAGCCTCGTGGGGACTCCTTACTGAGATGTTTCGCGAAAGAAAAACCACCACGGTCTTACAAGAAGAGGCTCAGTGAAGAGCAAGTTAAGTTCTTGGAGATGAGTTTCAGCTTGGAGAAGAAGCTGGAGCCACAGAGGAAGGTTCAGCTCGCCTACGATCTGGGCTTGCACCCCAGGCAGGTCGCAATATGGTATCAGAACAAGCGGGCGAGGTGGAAGACGCAAAGGCTCGAGCTCGACTACAACGCGCTGAAGCTTCAGATGGAGTCCGTAGTCTCCGAGAAGCGGAGGTTGGAGAAGGAGGTTGCCAGACTCAGCGGCGAGCTTCAGTACGAGAGGGAGTTGCTCAAGAAGTACTGCGGAATCGAGATCGGAAGCTCGGGTGATGAATGTATATCCCTTGAGGGAAAGAATAGTGAAGAGAGCGGTGGAAAAGAGGAGGAAGGAGAAGCAGGCAGTGGTGGTGGATTGAAGATGGACAACGGTGGGGTTATAATGGAGGACTTGTATGCCTGTTTGGTTGGTTTTGAGGGCCATCACCAAGGGAAATTTCAGTTCTATGATCTCTTCTAAAACGTTCTTGGTTACGACAATTCTCCCATTGGTGCATTTTGTGTGAAATGGAGATGTATGTCTTGCTACGTGTAAAGAGAAAGAAAAGCATGACGCTCCAGTAATATCATGTTACCTAAACAGTATGTTTTTTTCTTTTTTATTGCTTTTTCTTCGGTGTTCTGCTATTAGTCTTGTTCACTAGGTGGAGTCTAGAGGATAAACACAGAGAATGGCAAGACAAATCTGGGTTGTAAATGAAATGAAGAGATTGTACACGGAGCTTCTACTTTTCTCCAGTGAGAACCTCTCTCTCTCTCTCTCTCTCTCTCTCTCTCTCTCTCTCTCTCTCTCTCTCTCTCTCTCTCTCGTTCTTTGCGGTCAGGATAAACACGATGCTCTTTGCATCTTTGCGGTCAGCCTTTTTCGTTCTTAAATTAGATTTTCATAAGGCCTTTGATTATGTTCAATGACTCTTCTTATTTCTAATGTTATCGAATTTCGGGTTTGGTTGTCGTTTCTCTAGTTGGGTTAGGAAACTAGTCTCGAATGCCCAGGCTATGCTAAATATCAATGGCATTTTCGGGGAACGGTTCAAGCTGGAGCGGGGTCTGCATCAAGGTTGCTCTCTTTCGCCTTTATTGTTCAATGCGATCACCAAGGGTCTTGTTGTGCTGTTTAAGCGGGTCACTGCCTACAATTTCATTGATCCCAATTATCGGTCCAAGACTTTCATGCTCATGCACTTATTTATGCTGATGATATCATCATTTTCGGTCACACTAGTGTTCAACAAATGCTTAAGTTCAAGCTCATTCTTCACTTTTTTTTCTCTCTTTCCGGCCTTTCTCTCAATGAGAAAAAGTGTTCTCTTTCTATGCTCCACGTTCAACCCTCTATGTTAGCTGTTGGGATGGAGAATTTTAATTGTGTTATATCTGAGCTGCCTATGTTGTACTTGGGTTTGCCGCTACAAGTTAAGCGCCTTTCCTCTGTGGCTTAGGCTTTGACGCTTTTTAAAGTTAAGCATAAATTACTCTCATGGCAAGCTTCTTATCTCTCGTATGTTGGCCACCTAACTTTACTGAAGCACGTTCTCTCGACCATCCCGAAATTCTTCATGTTTATGTTTCTGATGCCTCTGGGTGTGGAGAAGCAGCTGACGCGTCTGCTGGCAGGCTTCCTTTGGTCTGGGTGTCATCTCAAGGGTAAGCATCACTTGGTTGGCTGACGTTCAGTGGTCTTGCCACGTTCTATGACCGGTTTAGGTGTTCTTGCTCCCAGACTCAGAAGTATTGCTCTGGTTTCTAAGCAATGCTGACTTGCTCATCAACCAGATAATCCTTGCGTTACTTTTCTTCTCTCTAAGTATGGGCCTCCTTCTCTCCTTCTAGTTTTTCTATGCTTGTGGCGTGGAGCATTTTTCCATATGTGTAAGTCATGGTTGTCGACTTTAGCTTTCTTCAACGACAATTTTGATGATTTCGCCGATATTGGTAACTGGGTGCATTGGACTATTGCTCCTACCAGGAAGTTCCTGACCAACAAAGTCTATAGATCGTTGCTTCCCCAGAGGCGGCTTGGTTGCCCGAATCTGCACTCTAGGCGAAGGGCCCTTCACCCCGTTCTCGGGTCCTGGCTTGGTTAATCTTGCACGATAAGGTCCAAACTCACTCTACCTTAAAGAGGTGGGGCTTCAAACTTCCGAGTTGATGTGTGCTTTGTCATGCTGCTGAAGAATCAACGTTCCACCTCTTCTGGTCTTACCCTACCTTTGTGGAGATCTTTCGTAGGACTTGGAGGCACCCGAAGGTTCTGGTTATGCAATAGTCCTTTGCGCTAGACCCCATCTTGGGTCTGATCTACCTTTGGTGCAGCAAGTGGTGGCGGTTAATCTGGAGGTCGTGGTTGTTTACCACTTCGTGGTTCGTTTGGATGGTGCGCAACGATGCCCTTTTTCGGGAATCTTCGACCGACATTAATCATCTTGCTCAAAAAACCATAGTGAAAGTTTACGCGATTCTGCGTATTCATCTTCTCAATCTAACGTTTCTTCTTGTTGTCGCTCCGCTTCCTCCGAATTTTATTGGTTTTGCGGCTCCTGCGTGAGCCGATTTTTTTCGTTTGTTTGGCTCCTGCCTGTTTCTGTTTGTTTTTGTTTTTCTGCTTTTGTTTTCTTTGGGTTCAACTCTGTTGACCCTTTATGTGGTGTGGCTATGTTGAAATCCTCTTTCTCTCTCTCTCTCTCTCTTTGTGTGTGTGTGTGTGTGGTTTCAATCTTGATGAACTTAACTATAAACAATAGGTGGCTTCTAGGCAGTCGAGTGGGTGTTTGTCGATGGAGTTTTATGCCATTGGGATGGCGACCATAGGTATGGTAGGCTAAGAACAATATATAGCCAAAAGTCTCAAATCTTGTGTGTGGTGCAATAAAGGAAAAAAAAAATGTAAACAAGATAAAGCATTTGAAAAAAGAGTTCTGCAGGGAAGCAAGTTCCTGACTTGAGTTGATTGCGTATCATTTGTGGTTAGTCTGTTTCTCTTCAGTATCATTTCATTTTTTTTTTTGAAGAAGTTAAATCATACACCGACAAAAAAAGAAAAGGACATGGAATTTTAATTAACTAAAAAGACAGAAAACGAATCTGCCAAGATATGAGTTGCCATACATTTGAAACAATAATTGAGAGCTCTCATATGAGCGTCTTTTTCCATATGATTTAACCCAAGTACAGTTAATTTGTCATATCTCCTGGTGATAACCGGAGCTTTTGATTGTCTAAATATTGGACTAGAAGTACGAATCATTCCAAAAACAATTAATGCACTCATAGTTGGAGAGACAAAACTTCAGTTGGAGTTTACCCTTCCACCTTTTCCAGTGGATGGAAAATGTTTCCAACATGGTTTTCTTTGTAGGGAACAATGTCATTTTTTTCAATACGGAGAGAAACCAACGTTATCATAACAGACTTCCCATTACGAGCCGAGAGGTGCCATGTTGATCATGGTGTCCGTAGTATAAAATTCGATAAGTACTCCAACAGGCCACCGAGGGATATATAGTTTTCAATGGCATCGACCTTGAGACAAGGGACGCACACTCGGTAATAAAGTCGCTAAACACCTAGCCAAGTGTAGAGAATCCTTGTGGGTTGGGTTGGGGAACATGCCCTTGTAAACAAACAAAGAAAAATGGACCTCTCTTGGGGTAATTTCCATCAAGAGATGAGGTGGGCGTCCTGGACTGATCCAAAACATAGAGGATGCTGCTTGTCCCATGCCGTGCAGCTGTGATCACATGGTTGGCATCACCATGGGTCCCACCTTTGTATTCTTCCGCTTCAAGCCCTGGTAGGTTCGTGACTTGTTGAAAAGGATTACACGATCACGATGTGATCAGGTCATACGATCACATCGTGATCCTTCCAGGACCCGATAAGGTCTTTTCCAGAACCCGATAAGGTCATACGATTACATCTCAGCGTTTTTTCACCGCACTTATCCTTAGCAGTCGTTTACTTCACGTGCCACTGATAACGATCATGCTGTTTTACCCTGTACAGCCGTTCCCTGACAGCATCATCCTCACCAAGGATAATGCTGCTATCGTCTTGGCCTCTCATATATACTCATCCGGCCACAATGTATCACTGAAATAATATGACTCTGCACCTTCTCTCCCTTGGATGTAGGCTTAAAGCCGAACCACGTTAACTCCCGTGTCTCCTCTCTTCTTCTATTTTTCTTATTTTATCATGGTATCAGAGCAGGTTCAAACGAACCCGTAACCATCACAGCATGCATCTCTAACCTTGTTGATGGTAGAAGGAGAGAACGAGTTAAGTTCTCCTGCACACATCGCGTCAAAGATGGTTGTGCAAAAGCAAAACCCAACGCTAAAGATCACCACCGTGCTATTAAACGGATCCAACTACCTGACATGGTCGAAGGCGACTACACTCTTCCTCAGCAGGAAGTCCAAACTGAGGTTCGTCAATGATAAGATTGTCCCTCCGAAACCTGAGGACCCGGCCTACGATGAGTGGGAGTCGGGAAACCACCTTGTCATGTCCTAGTTGTTGAACTCCATGAACCCTAATATAGTCAAGGGTTTCCTATTTCTCGACACTGCTAAAGACCTATGGGACTCTCTGAGAGATATTTACGGTAAACAGATCAACCTCGCTAGACTTTACCAACTCTAGCAAGATATCGCTCACCTTACCAAAGGTGATAAGCCGTTCCATTCATACCTTAGCTCCCTGCGTGCCATGTGGGACAAAATGAATCTATATCGTCCAATCACTAATGATATAGACATCATCAAGAGGCGTGTCGAGGAGGACAAGGTGTTCAAGGCCCTTGTCGGCCTCAAACAAGATTACGACAACTTAAGCAGTCAAATCCTCATGTCCAGGAAATTGCCTCGCTTTAATGAAGTTTGTTCCATTATCTAGCGTGAAGAGACACGCTAGAAAGTTATGAGATCTGAATCCAAACCCCACATCGAAACACATGAGAAAGCTGCCTTCTCAAGCAGTTCTAAGGAGAGCTCGACCAGACCTCCTCCCGAGCATGCGGGGAACAAACACGCACGGAGCCAAGTGAGGCCTCGCTGTAGTCACTGCAAGAAACTCGGGCACCTAAAAAAAATTTGTTGAGACCTTTATGGGCGCCCTGAGCAACAAAAGTCGCAGACCAATAACAAGGGGTCAAAAGCAGGAACCACCATGAATGATCTCGCACAACTTCTACAACAAATCAACAAATCCAACCTAGCGGCAATATCCGAAGGTCAATAAAAAAAAGCTACAGGTAACATGTCCGTTCTTAGTTCTGAACTTATCAATTCTAGGTGGGTCATTGACACCGACGCTACCAACCACATGACAGGAGGTCGATCTGTTGACAAACCTCTGATCAGCCAACAAAGTCACCGTTAGCATTGCTAATGAAAATCAGATCTCCATCAAGAACATTGGTGATGTCTCTCTCCTCAATGGATCAGGCCCCCTCAGAAACCCTATACATTCCCTCTTTTCCTTCTTGCCTCATGTCTGTTAGCAAGATTACAAAAAATCATGACTGTGTTGCAAATTTTTTCTCTAAGCATGTGGTTTTTCAAGATTTAAACACGAGGAATGTGATTGGTAGATGACACAAGGTGAATGGACTCTATCTTCTTCAAGGGGAAAGCTAGGCCCACGTTGCTAGCAAGACAATTGACACGGACATAAAGTGGCACTCCAGACTCAGACACCCCTCTCACCAAGTTTTAAAAAGGATATTCCCTTACATCCCATTATCTCAAATATTGTGCGATGCATGTCAATATTCTAAACAAACCAGAGTCGCTTTTTCTTTGTTAAAAACAAAAAGCGATGAGAATTTTACACGTATTCACTCTGATGTATGGGGGCTGGCCCTTATTGAATCATATTATGGTTTTAGATACTTTATAACTTTTACTAATGATAGCTCACATGAAACATTGGTATATTTGCTCAAACACAAGGACAAAGTCATTGATACTTATAGGGAATTCGAGAACATGATCAAAACCCAGTTCAATGCTAGGATCAAAATCTTTCGTTCAGACAATGGGATAAACTACGTCAACACTAAGTTTGCTGAACATCTTACCAGTCGTGGCATTACCCACCGAACCAGTTGCATCAGCACACCCCAACAAAACAGTGTTGTCAAGCATAAAAATAAAACTCTCTTGAACATAGCCAGGGCCTTCATGTTTCATATGAACGTCCCCAAGTGCTTCTAGGCAGATGTATATCCACTGCCTGCTATGTGTCAAACCGTCTACCAAGCCAAACCATTAATTACATGACCCCCTTGGAGATGATTAAGGAAAAAAGTCTATTCTTGTCACATCTACGAGTGTTTGGGTGTAAGTGCTTCGTTCACTTACAAGTGAGGCATAGAGATAAATTTGAAAGAAGGGCAACTATATGCATATTCCTGAGGTATTTCTCCGTAAAGAAGGGATACAAATGCTACGATACCATGAACAAGAAACTCTTCTTCTCTCGGGATGTCAAATTCTTTAAGGAAGAGCCCTACTATCAAGATAAGGACTCATCCTTTTTTTTACCATGATTTTCAGGGGGAGTGCATACTGCAGGATACTGTCTCGGTCCTACCCGTCATAGATGTTAGAGATGTATCCCTCACTAGGATCACTGACAATAAGTTGTCTGAGCATCCCAACACCAAGGCCCCCATAAGTTTGGGTGTACATATGCCTGCCGAGAGCCCCATCGAGCACGCTGTCATACCATGAAAATCCGATAGAGCTACCAGATGCCCCAGTAGATTGAGAGACTTCTACACCTACCTCGCTTCCAATCTACCAATCATCCTATTAAGAGGCACATATCCTTTGATGGGTTTTCTAACACATATCTGTCATACCTATGCAATGTATACTCCAATATGGAGCCATGTATCAACCTTCAGAGAAGCTAATGCTAAGAAGTGTGGAGAGCAACCATGGATGAAGAACTTGCAACTCTAAAAAATAATGGAAAATGGAAAGTCATCCTCCTTCCCCCAGGCAAGAGAATGGTGGGTTGCCAATGGACATACAAGATCAAATATTGCAGTGATTGAACCATTGAGCAGTATAAGGTGAGACTAGTCGCAAAAGGGTGCACCCAGGTGAAAGGGACCGACTACCATGAGACTTTCGCTCTAGTAGCCAAAAAGAATTCCATCAGGATCCCCTTGTCTGTCGCCGCAAATCAAAGATGACCCCTATATCATCTTGATGTCTAGAATGCTTTCCTACATGAAGAACTTCAAGAGGAAGTATATGTAGAGCTACCACCAGGGTACACAAAAATCTCGCCTACTGATTAAAGAAAGCCTTGTAAGGCCTCAAGCAATCGTCTTGAGCGTGGTTCACCAAACTCAGTGATGCCCTCACACAGTTTGGTTTTCAAAGAAGCCCATCTTAGTACTCCATGTTAAGCAAAAGGAGCATTGTAGGCACAATCATCATCCCTATCTACGTAGACAATATCATCATAATAGGGGATGATCCCAGGTTAATTACTTTAGTAAAAAACCATCTCCATCAAAAGTTTAAAATCAAAGACCTTGGAAAGCTCTGCTACTTCCAAGGCATAGAAGTCACGCATTCAGCTAAAAGAATATTCTTGTGTCAAAGAAAATACACCATAGACCTACTCAAGGAAGCCGACATACTTGGAGCCAAACCCATCAACACGCCTATTGACCAGAACCACAAGGTCAGTAAAGATGAGGGAGAACCTGTACGTGACATCAACAACTTCCAAAGACTCGCGAGATGCCTAATCTACCTCACCGTCACAAGACCCAACATCACATATGTGGTTAATTTCATCAGCCAATTTATGCATGACCCAAGGGTTCCTCACCTGGCCATCGCTTATAGGATCCTGAGATACATGAAGTTGTCTCCAGGCAGAAGAATCCTCATTCACAGACATGGTCATACAAAAGTTACAGGATACTCAGATGTTGACTGGGCAAGAGATCCAAACAACATAAGATCCACATCAGGCTACTACATGTTCATGGGAGAAAATTTGGTTACATGGAGAAACAAAAAACAACATGTTGTAGCTAGATCTAGCGCAGAAGCTGAGTACCGAGTAATGGCCTCTACATCTTGCAAACTTATTCGGATCAAAGCTCTCCTAAGCGATTTGGGTTTTTCCAATATCGAGCCTATGAAACTAAGGTGCGACAATCAAGCGGCCATCCACATCGGGGCAAATCCAGTTTTTCATGAGCGAACAAAACGCATTGAAGTTGACTGGCACTTTGTGAGAGTGAAGATTCTAGCGAGGATCATATCCACCACGCATGTCTAGAGCACGGTCCGGTTGGTCAATATCCTCACTAAAGTTGTCAGCAGTGACAAACTTCAAGACATTGGAGTCAAGTTGGGACTGATCAACATCGAGTCTTGACTTTAAGGTGAGTGTTAAAAAGGATTACAAGATCATGATGTGATTAGGTCATACGATTACATCGTGATCCTTCTAGGACCCGATAAGGTCTCTCCCACCTATTCGGTTCCACATTTGTTGCTAATTACATCTCAACATTTTTTTTACCGCACTTATCCTTATCAGTCGGTTACTTCACATACCTCTGATAACGATCATGCTATTTTACCCTGTATAATCGTTCCCAGATATCACACAACATCATCCTCACCAAAGATAATGCTGCTATCATATTGGCTTCTCGTATATGCATGTCTTGTAACTCGCGACAATATATCACTGAAATAATATGACTTTGTACCTTCTCTCCCATGGATGTAGGCTTAAAGCTGAACCACGTTAACTCCCGTGTCTCCTCTCTTCTTCTTCTAATTTTCTTATTTTATCATGCATGGTGCAAGCCTGGTGGGTTCCCCTTCAATGGAGAGAATAGCGACAACCTACATAATGCTTAATTTATTGCCAAGTACTCTTGGTCAACTGACCATACATGGTGATGTTGTATTTGGAAAAGATGAGGACTTTTAGCATCTTGGTAGTGACCCACTGATAGGTGTGGTGTGTCAATGGGTCAGTTTGACTTATACCAGACATGTACCAAATCCTATAGGGTTAGGGTTTGGTGATAAACAAGGAGGTCCGATTAAAATTCGGGTCAAAACAAAAGGGTCTGATTAATATATGGAGCTAGGTATGGTTTATAAAATTTCATACCAGACACTGTCTCAGCCCGAGCTTCGATTAAGATCCAAAAAAATTCAATGTAAAAAAGATAAAAAATGTATTGTTTTATTAAGTATGGTCTACGTCTGGTTCATATAGTCTTATAGGATCCAGGTATGGTTTTTCTTGAGATGGGTGTGATTGGACCCGGGTTCAAACCAGGTACCAACATCTCAAATGAAATATGGGTTTTGTTCCACCTGAGTCCGAACCAAACCTGGCCTATTGACACCGCTACCCACTGACCCGTGTCACAAAGACATGCGGATTTGAGGATACATGACACATGTTAGTTTCACAAGTTCTTTTTTTTTTTGGAAAATAGGAAAAGAGAATACAATTTTTAAAATTTTAATTAATAAAAAACTATTTCGTTGATGTTGTAATATTAAAATATATTTTTATTAAAATAAAACTTTAAAACATTCCAAAGATGATTATGAACATATTTCAAAGAAATATACAAATATTCCAATCTCACAATGGTGGTAAATTTATGAGCAATGAATTTGATGGATACTTGAAGGAACATGAGATTCATCTTAGTATCTCATGTCCTCATACACGTGAACAAAATATATGAGCTTAAAGGAAACATTGTAGTATTATTGGACTTGTCCTTCCCATGATTTTTCATGCGAACTTACCAAAGAGGTATTGGGTGGAAGCTTTTCTCACTGTTGTTTGGTTGCTTAACCGCCTACTCACCTCTGTTTTGGGTATGACATCACTGTTTGAGAAGCTTTTCTTCAAATAACTAAAGTATGATTATCTTCGTATTTTTTATGTAAGGTGCTTTCTTCAACTAAGAGATTATGCTAAAAACAAAAATTTTCTTAGATATTTGGCATGTGTTTTTTTGGGATATAGTGATAATTACAAAGGATATTGTTGTTTGCATGTTGAAATTGACTGGGTTTATATTAGTAGACACGCCATTTTTTATAAGACATGCTTTCCTTTCCAAAATAGTTGTGATAATCGATCTCATGTACTCACCAGTTCTTTTTAGTGGATTCTAGATGATAGTAAAACAAAGAAATGTCATTCTAAGGATACTCTTGAAATTGACCAATGAAATTTCAACAATCATATTGATACGATTCAACCTGTAGAGTCTTCTACAATTAAGGCTTCAGGTTCTACTACAGATCAACCTATATCACCCAATATGGAAACCACATATGAAACACCCTCAGGTTCGGTTAAGAGTAACACCCTTCACACCATCAATAGCCATGACATGATGACACGTGGTAAGCATGGGATAGTTAATGCTAATCCCATATATTTTTTGGTTGAAAGTGTTGTTCCTCTCGAGCCTAAAAGTGTGAAATCAGTCTTAGATCATCTCGGGTGGACCCAAGCTATGAAAGAATAAATGAATGCTCTGACCCAAACTCATACATGGCAACTTGTCCCCCAACACCCTGAAATGAATATGGTTGGTTGTAAATAGGTCTTCAAAATCAAACTGAAGTCCAATGGTACTTTAGAACGTATTAATGCAAGACTTGTTGCTAAAGGGTTTACTCAACTTCCCGGGGTAGATTTTATAAAAACTTTTTTCCTAGTTATCAAATTGACCACCATACAAAGTGTATTATCTAATGACTTAGCCTTTGGATGGTCAATTAGTCAACTTGATATAGAAATGCCTTTTTACATGGGTTTTTTGAGTAACCAATTTTTGAAAACCAACCACTAAGCTTTCAAGATCTGAATAAGTCAAACCATGTCTTTAAACTTAAAAGGGCTCTTTATGGGCTCCGTCAGTCTTCTCGAACTTGGCTTGATTGGTTCATCAATTTCTTGCTTGCCTTGTGTTTCCACTATAGTGTTGTTGACTTCTCTTTATTCGTCTGGCAAAACAACAGAAGATTCATATTTCTCCTTCATGTTGATGATATTATCATCACTGGGAGAGACTCTCAATTTTTATTTCATGTTATGCATAAGCTAAGCACTGAATTTGCCATGAAGAACCTAGGCGAACATCATTTTTTGGGAATCCAGGTCACACCATTTGATGATGGTCTATTCCTAGATCAAGGTCATTGTGTGCATGAGATTCTAGAGAAAGCACATATGAAGGACTGCAAACCTATCTCTACCCCCATGGTAACACGACTGACACCACTCATAAATGACCAACCGTTTGCTCATATTCGATATTACCAAAGACTGGTTGGAGGTCTCCAGTACCTCACAGTCACATGACCTGATTTATCCTTTAACGTTAATTATGTTTGTCAGTATATGCATGACCCAACCAACTATCATTTTCGGATGGTCAAGCATATTTTAAAATATGTGAAAGGGACTATTGATTTTGGAATTCAGGTCCTTGCCTACAACCCTATTGTTATTTATGGGTTTTCAAATGTTGACTAGGATGGATGCCCTGTCGGTCTATTAGCGGATACTATGTTTATCTTGGTGTTTTGGGTTCCAAACATAGGCAGTGTCTTAACTAAGATAGATATCAGTTTTAGGGGTTAGATGATAATTCTAGAAAGGTCTAGAAGGGCTATACACATTTATATAGGGTCAGGTAAGGTGCAAAAGGTTAGTGAAGGTGAAACAACCCATCAAATGGGAGTGCATTGTTCTACCAATGTGGTCTTGGTGTAAACGGTTTAGGCTGCTTTAGAGAAGGTTAGAGACTAATCCTAAGGTATGATAGAGGTCCAAGAAGTGATATAAATACCTGAGACACATTCATAAGGAAGGTTGATCAACATAACTATGTTTGACAAGGCTCGTACATCAATTTCTAAGGTAGGGATCACTCAACATGAAGATACATGTACAAAAAAGGCTTGGGTTCTTAGAGTAGATGAATGACCAACCTAGGGTGGTCTGACTTCACGTGAATTATAGAGAGAAGAGAGAGAAAATTGAGGGAGGAGAGAGAAGGAAAGAGAAATAGAAACGTCTAAAGAGAGGGATGTCTAGGGAGAGAGAGGAAGGTTTAGGAAATCAATTTAATCTTATTCAATTCATAAAAGAGAGTTTTTCAAACCTCTATATATAACATGTGGGCCTGGTGCAACACCAAAATTAAACTAATCTATACTACCAAAGAATCATATTGTGACACAAGAACTAGACTAGAGAGAGGATTCTAGAGTCTTACCGCTGTCATGACTCATTCTCTAAATAAAATTTCTAATTAATTAAAAAATAAAACCTAATTAGATTCTACCAAATTAACTTGAGAAACATCTAGAGAAAGGGGAGATGTTCTACGTAGTTCCTTCAATTAGATGCCCTCTATGTGGGTCACGTCGAGTGGCTCTTCTTGGTCATGACATAGATATGTGTCAGAATCCCCTTCCTTTTGGTATAAACATGTGTCCATTGACTTTTCACACTATATTCAGTCACATAAGCTTCCACATCAACATAATGGACCCCACACACAAGCTGAAATCACCTCTTATAGGCATAAGATTGTGTCTCCTGAAAACCGGGTCGTAACAATAGTTGAGCGAAAACAAAGATATGTACTGGCTTGAGTATGTTAACCTTTGCATTTATGAGAGTTCATTTTGAGTTGATGTATTTAGGATTGCAGTGTACCTAAGTAATATGATTCTTAGTCTAAATCTCAAATACAAGACACCACATGAGCTATTGCTTGAAAATCTATGTTCCTATGATCATTTAAAGGTACTTGGTTGTACATGATATCCTTACCTGGTTTCTTATAATTCTACTAAAATGTTGCCTAAATCAAGGAAATGCGTATTTGTTGGTTACTATTCAAATTATAAAGGATACCATTGCTTAAATCTTGTCATAGATAGGGTTTACATATCACCTCATGTGCATTTTGATGAGTCAAAGTTTTTATATGGGGGAACAAATACTCCAATAACAAATATTGAAGTCACAAGGTAGCTTACAAAATAAAAAAATATATATTAAAGAGTCGAGAAGTGTTCCCTTGATCAATCATATTTTGAGCTCTTCTTGTGGTTTTAGTTCTATTGGTGTTCATATTCATCAAGGTCAAGGAGAGTCTAAAGAATGCCAAGACATACCACGACATAACATTGCTCATGTGACAACTTCAACTAGTCATGAGAGAACGAATTAAAAGAGAGTTTAAACACTTAGTATAGCATTAATTTAATTATTGATATCACTAGTCGATTCTCAGGTAACCGAATGCATAAACAGTGGCTTAGCAACTATGAGTTGACCTTCAGAATCAAGTGTCGACTCTTGAGATAAAAATAATTGACTCCTTCTAAGAAGAGTTGACTCCTTTGATTTATTATAATTAACAGCGTTTGAATATGAAGAAGAAGTGTCGACTCTCTTGGTTACAGAGTCGACCCCTGTGTGTTCACAGTTGACTCTTGTAGTCAACAATTGGATTCTAACGATCATAAAGACGTTGGATGTTTACCCATCACTTTCCCAAGGGTTCTAAATCTTTCCAAGTATAAAAAACAAGATAGAGGACCACTGTAGAAGAATAAGAAATCAAGCACATCCTAAAAAAAGATCAAGATTCAAAGCTCTTGAGTGTTTAAAAGCTCTCTAATAATGATTTTATCAATTTTTTACTCTTGTGTTGAAATCTTTTAAGGCTTTTCTATTTTGGGTTTCACTCACCCATATTCTCACTGTGTTGAGATTGTAATTTCTATAATGGGTAATCTTTTCAACCTTATTTATACAAAGCAGGTTGTATGTTCTCCCCCGGAACACGCAGGTGCGTGTTCCCAGGTCTGAATGAGCGCTACTTATGGAAGCACGTGGGGCTTATTTTCCTGTGTGTGTCAGCATCACTTAGCAACAGAGTCTGTTGCACTTGTAAAGACTTAAGTACCCTTTCCCGCCATTAGCGATATAAAATGATGTTTTGAGTAAAGGACAAAAATGTCCTTTCTTCAAAAAGGGTTAAAATCATCATCATTTTCGCCCAAAGGATAAACTCCTCAGCTTTAAAAGGAGCTCCTCACAATAGAAAGCCCTAAATGTTCTGGACCACATGCACCATCTGTTGTAACCGGAGCTTCGATTGACAACACACCCTTTGTCGTCGTCTGTTGTCGCCGGGGCACTCTTTGTTGTCGTCTGCTGTCGTCGAAGCACCCTTTGTCGTTGTTTGTTGTTGCCAGATCTCTTTTTGTCGTCGTCGTCATCTATTATCGCTGGATCACCCTTTGTAATCGTCTGTTAGTGAGAAATAGTTGAACTACCAGAAAAATCAGTATATTGTCTATTGTTCATCTTGATACGAGGGTGCAAATATCAAACTAAGTAGACAAAGAATAGCGATTTACAGTAGAGATAATGATGACAACATCAAACTAAGTAGAGTAACGATTTATAATAGAAATCAAATAAAAGAGTAACGATTTACAGTATAAATCAAATTAGAGGGTAGCGATTTACAGTAGAAATAAGATAAGAGAGTAGAAATTTAAAGTAAAAATTAAATCAGAGAGTAGCGATTTAGAATAAAAATCAAATAGGAGAGTAACGTTTTATAGTAGAAATCAGATAAGAGAGTAGCGATTTATAATAGAAATCACATAAAAGGGTAGCGATTTACAGTAAAAAGCAGATAAAAGAGTAGCGATTTATAGTAGAAATCAAATTAGAGAGTAGCGATTTACAGTAAAAATAAGATAAGAGAGTAACGATTTACAGTAGAAGTTAAATTAGAAAGTAGCGATTTACAGTAGAAATGAGATAAGAGAGTAGTGATTTATAGTAGAAATCATATCAAAGAGTAGCGATTTACAGTAGAAATCAGATCGGAGAGTAGCGATTTATAGTAGAAATCAGATCAGAGACTAGCGATTTACAGTAGAAATCAAATCAGAGAATAACGATTTATAGTAAAAATCTGATTTATACTGTAAATCATTATTCTCTGATTTGATTTCTACTGTAAATCGCTACTCTTTGATGTGATTTCTACTGTAAATATTTACTCTCCGATATGATTTCTAATGTAAATCGCTACTCTCTAATTTAATTTTTACTGTAAAATGCTACTCTTTGATTTGATTTTTACTATAAATCGCTACTCTCTTATCTGATTTTTATTATAAATCACTACTCTTATATCTGATTTTTACTGTAAATCATTAATCTCTGATTTGATTTCTACAATAAATCGCTACTCTCTGATTTGATTTCTACTGTAAATCACTTTTTTTAACAGAGAGAATAAAAAAAACCATGGTCGCTCATAGAGAAATCTTATTGATCTTTTCAATAGTTACAAGAGAGAAAGAAAAAAAAGAATTTATACAAGGCAAGAGCGACAACCCTAAACCTAAACAAGTTGGGTCTAATTCATAAGAAACCGAGTCTCAAACATAAGCCCAAAAAAAATTCTTTTGGGGGGTGTTGCCTCCCACGACCCCCCCCGCCAGGGGAGCCCTTGAACCCCCCTTCTTGCAAGGGCAAAAACATTGAATCAGACTCCACAACTCATCAGGCATGAACGAGATGGCGACCATGTGTTGTAACACAAGCTAAAAATAAAGGCGAAACATGCAAATCTATTCACGGGGAGCGGGAAGACATTTTCATCCAACACATATCTATCTAATCGACGGATGTTTCCGTCAAAAACATATATACCTTTTTTATATGCTATTTTATTATAAAGTCATCGTTGGCAACATTGGCATATGAATTATCACGGGTCTCAAGATATTCCTCCATACACACAGGAACACGCGAATTTGTGTGTTGGGGAGAACACACCACCCTCCCTTATTTATATTAGTAGCTCTTGGGTTGAGCTACGGTGAACCAGAAGAGCTCACATTGTGATTCACCGTACGGGGACTCAGCACATCTCCGGCACTGCCCCCAGCTCTGTGAAGCAGGGCACAGTTTGCTGGTTACCTGCATCAACCGAAGGGTATCCATTTGCTGCTGGATAGGGGGGATGAAGGGGCATGGCGGTCGCTAGTGATCTGATCAAGCCCAATGTTCACAAGGATGGACCACACATCTTGCGTTGATAGACCACCTGATTGCAGTCATCGAACCAGCATGGGCAACCAAGCCTCCGCCAAGGTTTTCCTGTCCAACCCCGATAAAAAATCCATTAGTGGCAGCAAGTTGGACATGTTGACATCCCTCGCTTGGTGCCAGTGTAGGCCCTCAACCCTCTTCTCGATATCCTCATGAGTTTCATGTTTGAATAGCCAGCGTCGGATGTAGCGTGCATTCGTGTGGTTCCACCATGTCAAGCGAGCTCCTGTGGATCGAGCGATGCCATTAACTGATATTGTCAAAACAGAAGTTGCGCCCTTCTGGGTCACACAAACATTGTGTTTCCCGGGTTCTCGCGCGAGGGTGTTGTCCCCACTCATGTTGAGAACTGTTGTCGATAAGGATGGTTGGGGCATCGATGGTTTCTCCTTTCCTAAAATATCTGCTCTTTACTTCTGTTAAGGATTGTATTGTGCTGGATGATAATCTTTCCTTTTTTGTTGCCACGATTTGTGGATCTAGCACTATTTGTAACTCATCCCTGAGGTAATGGAGTATGACTGATCGGTGTTCTCTCGTGGATGTAGGTCTCTATGACCGAACCACGTTATCTCATGTGTTTTGCTTGTTTTTCCTTTTATCTATTCGCGTATGATGGATTGCACATCATCGTTTAACATGGTATCAGAGCTTAGGTTTGTGTAGTTGGTTCTCTCCACACAAGGTGGGGTTCTTCAACATCTTTGTGTGCTACATCTGGCTGTGCATCTCGCGTGGTGGTTTTCTGTTTTTTCTTCAGCTGTTAATCTCTGTGCAGCTTCACATCAAAGTGTTTGTCGCCCTTTGTTCGGTGTTCAGTTGTTGATTCCTGTGCAGCCTCTCTTTTCTGCAATAGGGCCTATGTTTTGCGGGTTATCTGTATCGTTGGCAGCAGTGCTGTAGTGCTTCTCTGTTCCCATGGCTAACAATAGCCAGAATACAGAATATGCTCCTACCATCGTCAGTCAAGAGCAGATAAGTACCTCTCTGAAAATCACTTCTATTCCGCTTAATGGTTACAACTACACAGCATGGGCAAAGTCGGCTGCTCTTGTTCTCAGCGGTAAATCCAAGTTGGGACATGTTACTGGAAAAAAACCCAAGCCAGCTGAAATCGATTCCAGTTTTGAAGAATGGGAGTCGAGCGATCATATGGTCATGGCATGGCTTCTGAATTCCATGGAGCCACGTATTTCTGAAGGATTTCTGTTCCTTGATTCGGCTAAGGCTATTTGGGATGCAACTAAGGATCTTTACGACCAGCAGTATAATTTGGCTAAAAGCTACCAGTTAGCTCAAGATATTCATAGTTTGAAGCTTGACGATATGCCCTTCAACGAATATTTAGGGCGGTTGAGAGGTATGTGGGACGAATTTGATTCTTATATTCCTCCTATTATTGATGCAGGATCTTTCAAAAAGTGGAGAGATCACGAAAAACTATTTCAAATGCTTGCTGGGCTGGGATCTGCGTATGAACAACTTAGAAGTCAAATCTTAATGTCCTCTGAATTACCATCCCTCGATGTGGCTTGTGCCACTGTCATGCGTGAGGAGTCTCGTCGAAGGGTTATGAATGCAAAAAACAAAGAAGTCGATGAAAGCAAAGCTGCACTCATAATCAAACAGAATGAACAATCATCAAAATTCTCTCAAGATGCCGAAATACAAAAATTCAAAGAGAAGAAATTATTTTGCACTTTTTGTAAGAGAGACAATCATTCTCGAGACCGGTGTTGGAAGCTCAATAAACGGCCAAATGCATTCAAAGGAAAACAACAAGCTCATGTTGCTCAATCTCAATCAAATGAGGAAATCTTAACGGTTGAAAAACTCACCCAGATTCTTCAAGGGTTCGCAAAAAACAATATGGCTGCCATTGTTTCAAAAGATTCAGGTATACCTAATGAATCTTGTTCTTGCTTTACCACGCATCAGTCTAACAATTATGCTTGGATTATCGATTCGGGTGCTTCTGACCACATGATAGGGCAGACTTCTTATTTAGAAAACATCATATCTAATATTAGTTCTAAACCTGTTTCTGCTGCAAATGGTTCTCTTATGAATGTTGAAGGAAAGGGACAAGTTAGTTTTTTTGGTCAAAAAGACAATGCGCTTTATATGCCGACATTAACATCCAATCTGTTGTCTGTTAGCAAAATTACCAGATCCTTAAATTGTTATTTATTTTCACTTCTACTGAGGTATTATTTCAGGACAAGAGGACAGGGAGGACGATTGGTAGAGGAACTGAATCTCACGGTCTTTACATACTTGACAACCAAAATAAAGCGTTGATGGCACAAACGGATGATGAAGGAAGAATGTGGCATATCAGGTTAGGTCATCCTTCCAGCAAGGTGCTCAAAAAATTGAAGCCCAGTTTAGACTTTGACTGCAATAAATGTGAGACATGTCGATTTGCTAAAATGACTCGTCCACCCTTTCCTTCATCTGAAAGAGTTTCATTACAAAAGTTTGATATTGTTCACTCAGACGTTTGGGGACCTTCCCCCATTCTATCTCATAAGGGTTACAAATATTACCTGACTTTCATTGATGATTTTTCCAGAGTTACATGGGTTTATTTTCTCAAATCTAAAGACGAAGTGTTTGATACATTTGTTGATTTCTACACTATGGTTCAGACTCAATACAATTGCAATATCAAAACTTTGAGAACCGATAATGGGACTGAATATATAAATGATAAGTTTGTTGATTTTCGTATAAAAAGGGGCATGGAACATGAAGCCTCTTGTGTCGGAACACCTCAACAGAACGGTGTCGCTGAAAGAAAAAATTGTCATCTTCTTGAGATCACTAGGGCTTTGCTCTTTCAAATGAATGTTCCTGAAAATTTTTGGAATGATGCAGTTAGCACCGCAAACTATATTATAAATCGTCTTCCTACCCGAAAGTTAGATTTCAAGTCTCCCATTGAGGTTCTCAAAGAGAGAGAACACTCTATTTCTCATTTGAAAACTTTTGGCTGCATTGCATATGTTTGGAAACATCCTATGTTTAGAAGCAAACTTCAACAAAGAGCCATCAAATGTGTGTTTCTTGGGTACTCAGATTCTCAAAAAGGATATAGATGCTATGATGCTAAAAACCATAAATTTTATGTTTCACAGGATGTTTCTTTTGATGAAAGCACAACATATTTCGAAAATAAGGAAAATGGTAGCAAGGGGGAACAACGACCTGAGAATGATCATGTTCTGCCCATCATCACCCTTGATAGTGTTCCTTTAGATAATAATGTGCCAAATTTGACTAGTTCGGTTCAACCAATTAATGATAACTTTAGTCAGAATGAAGAGGGAATTGGTCCTAGTCAAAATGAGGAAGGAATAGTTCCTCGTCGATCTGAAAGAATCACTCGGATGCCCAGTCGTCTGCAAGATTTTGTTACATATATTGCTACTACTTATCCTATTGAAAATCAAATTCAATATGAGAACATCTCAAAAAACTATGTTGCATATCTTGCTAAAATCTTCGAACATCATGAACCAAGTTCGTATGATGAAGCCTGCAAACAGAAGCCATGGTGTGATGCAATGAGGGAAGAACTTGAGGCCATGAAAAAAAATAGAACATGGGAGGTTGTTCCAACACCAAAAGGAAAAAACATTGTTGGGTGTAAATGGGTCTACAAGGTCAAGTATAAAAGTGATGGATCAGTAGAAAGGTTCAAAGCGAGACTTGTTGCTAGAGGGTTTTCTCAAACTGAAGGAATTGACTACACAGAAACATTTGCTCCAGTAGCAAAAATGAATTCTCTCAGAATTTTATTATCCATTGCATGTAATAAAAATTGGAACATATTCCAATTAGATGTTAAAAATGCTTTTTTACAAGGCGATCTTACTGAGGAAGTCTTCATGAAGGTTCCCCCTGGACATCCCAGTTGGAATGACTCTAGTGTTGCTTGCAGACTTAAAAAATCTATCTATGGTCTTAAGCAATCACCCGGGCATGGTACGCCAAGTTGAGTCAGGCTTTAGAAGAAAAAAGCTTCAAGAGGTGCGTTTCTGATAACTCTCTCTTTATCAAGAAAAGTGAAAATTACAGCACTATTATATTGGTGTATGTGGATGATATAATTGTGACAGGTGATAACATGAGTGATATAGATAATATCAAGGAATACTTACATAAAGTTTTCGATATTATGGATTTGGGAAAATTAAGATATTTCCTCGGAATTGAGATCGGGCATTCAAGAAAGGGATTATATCTCTCTCAAAGGAAGTACACTATTGACTTGTTGACAGAAACCGGAAAGCTGGGCATTAAACCTGCTGACACGCCTATGGAAGTGAATCATAAACTTGAAAAAGCTGAATCAGAACCAATCCAAGATATTAAGCAGTATCAAAAGCTTGTGGGAAAACTTATTTATTTGACTGTTACTCGTCCAGATATTGCTTATGCTGTGGGGGAAGTTAGTAAATTCATGCACAACCCTCAGAAATCTCATAAAGACGCTGTTGATCGCATTCTACGATACTTAAAGAAATCTCCAGGATGTGGTATTTGGTACAAGAGAAATGAGAATACGGATATTTGTGGCTACACGGACGCTGATTGGGCTGGCAGTGCCCTCGACAGAAAATCCACTACCGGTTTTTGCATATTTGTAGGTGGTAATTTGGTATCCTGGAAAAGTAAAAAACAGAAGGTTGTTGCTCGTTCTAGTGCTGAAGCAGAATACAGGGCTATGGCTACCACAACCTGTGAATTAACCTGGACTAAAGCACTTATTGAAGAGATGGGATTCGAAGTTCAAACTCCGATGCCTATGTATTGCGACAACCAGGCAGCAATTCATATAGCTGCAAATCCAGTGTTTCATGAAAGAACGAAACACATAGAAATAGATTGTCACTTTATCAGAGATAAAGTGCAAAGCAAAGAAATATCAACTCCGTTTATAGCCAGTGCAGATCAACTTGCAGATATTTTTACTAAAGCCGTGCCCAAAGATAATCTATATAGAGTTCTTGACAAGCTGGGAACTCATGATATATTCGCCTCTCATCTTGAGGGGGAGTGTTGTCGATAAGGATGGTTGGGGCATCGACGGTTTCTTCTTTCCTAAAATATCTGCTCTTTACTTCTGTTAAGGATTGTATTGTGCTGGATGATAATCTTTCCTTTTTTGTTGCCACGATTTGTGGATCTAGCACTATTTGTAACTCATCCCTGAGGTAATGGAGTATGACTGATCGGTGTTCTCTCGTGGATGTAGGTCTCTATGACCGAACCACGTTATCTCATGTGTTTTGCTTGTTTTTCCTTTTATCTATTCGCGTATGATGGATTGCACAGCATCGTTTAACAAGAACGTTCGTATAGGACCTCCTTTGGGTGCCAATATTTCTGGGGGAAAGATGCACTTCCATGGACACTCTGCGTACCCATCTGTGCTCTCCACACTTCCATCTACCCGTCCCTCCACCAACCTGAATGTTAAGAGTCAGTGTATCCTGCCCGTGCAGGATACTAGTTCATCATCCTCATTGAAGTATATATATATATATTATACAATTTGTCATTTGGTCTATCTAAGTAAGTTTTTTGGTTCAGTGTTTGATTTCTTTGAAAATGATTAGTGTAGCTAGCCTTTATCAGGTTCATCTCTTTGAAAAATAGTCCTGCCTGTTTGAAAATGATTAGTCCAGTGAAAAACACGAATTAGATTTTTAGTTCATAGTTAGCCATCTATGACTTCATAGTTGGCAGTCTATGACTTAGCAAACTGAGCAGAAGCACCAGCTGGCTCAGGATGAGCTCGAATCGAGCTTGTACATACAATTAGTTGGGTGAGCCGAGCTTGTACATACAAGCCCGACTCGTGTGCTTCCCTGGACAAGACCCAACACAAATTCGATCTGTTGACATCCCTGACAACACAACACACATAGAGAAAGAGCTGTCACCAATGATGAAGGTTAAAAATAATTTTCTATTAAGGATGGAGAAACCACCCTCAGAGACCTGGTCGTGCTGGTTAAGTCTGCCTTACGATTGCTGTTCCAATGGTGTAAACCCATGACGCACCCCTTGCCCAAAGGGAGACTCCAAGCTTCCGCTGAGCAACGGCTTATCTCTTGCCCAAATTAATGAAAGGGGCTGACGGTAGTGGGAACGATGAGGTTAGACTAGAGAGCGATAAATGCTTATGATAAAGGAAACTTTCACTGATACGGTGCCTTATTTTCAGCAATAACATTTTGACAAATTCCTTTCAGAAAAAAAGAGAAAGGAAGCCTTCACTGATACAAGTGCAACATGATTTTAGTTGCACCGATTCGTGTACCTTCCATTTTTATTTCACATCTCCATTTCCATCATATGCATGCCCGTTCTGTGGTTTCTTACCCTCCCCAGCAACTACCACCTGTGCCAAATACACCTCTGATCCCTTGAGCTTCCTCTCCTCCAAAATCCTCTTGGTGGACTTGTAAAACGTCGCATACAGGACCAGCTGCAGCAGCCCCAATGCGGTGCCTATCCCATTTGGAATCTGCAGTCGACAAGCAAAACATTTTATCAATGCACAACTTGATTAAAATTGTTCAAAAGATATACATGTGAAGTAGTATGTCATGCATGGTCATAATATGAGATATACATGAAAATGCAAATATCATTTTATGTTTGCAGCTGCATGCATACAAAAGGATACATGTTCTGTGCAGAGCAGATCTAGTGATTCGGCCCGACTACTTTACAAAGCACTAGCTCCGGCCACACAAAGCACAGAAAATCATTGCACGTGTGGCAATTTTCTGCGTTTGTGTTTTTCACAGAAAATCGCCGCAGGCATTAACGATTTCATGTGTTTTGTGTTGCCCGAGTGCTTTGTAAAGTATTAGGGCCGATCACCTAATCAGCTTATATCCGCAGTTTATGTGCAGATCAGATCATAATGAATCCCTGCCGCACAACTGATCACTTGGGAACTGTGAGAGTGGGACTCACGCACATCTAGATCAAGTGAGATGTGCGGTTGGAATTCAATATGACCTGTTCTGCCCTGGTGTCTTTGCCCTAGCAGTGCACGTGTATATACTTTATGTGGAGGTCGTGCATATAAATGTTTAACGTTAGCTTTTCCCTGTGATTCTTGAACTTTCTCAGCTATGTGTGATTCTTGATCACAATGAGAAAAGAATCACATGCTACACACAAACGTGAGAATACGTGGCCTGCCATTCTGAAATCTCAACTATGAAAGTTTTGTTCTAATATCTCAACCATGAAAGTTGAGACTTTTAAACTGTGAAAGTTGAACTTGTAACCAACAATCACAGTCTGAGGGATCAAAGCTGTGACCAAAACAAACGTGAATGTGCATACTGCATGTGTAATGTATATATTAATCTTTACGTACGGTGATAAAGAGGTCGAAGCGGATAAGTGCATATGCAGTCCAGCATATCCCGTTGGCGAACGAAGCAAGCGAGAGGAAGAAGGGCATGTACTCCACACTTTTGGTACGGATCACCATTTTCTGTGGACACCACAATCTCATGATCAACCAACTGATATTTGATAACAAGCCATGACCTTATGCATGTTTGCTTATTAACATAATGAATAAGCATGTCCTATCGCCGCGGTGGTTACCCAAGTGGTCAGCCGGGTTCTGTGACAAGCTAAAAGCTCAGGATCAAATCCCGATGGTGCATGGGGGCAGCTGTTGCTTTATCGTGGTTGGGGCACGTAAGGCTGGTGGTCATGTCCTCAACCCGGATTTTTACCTCGCAGGGAGGCGGGCTCATCAAGTGACCTGGTTCTCGATGAGGGTTTTCTTCATCATCATAAAAAAAAAACATGCTCTCTCTCTCTCTCTCTCTCTCTCTCTCTCTCTCTCTCTCTCTCTCTCTCTCTCTCTCTTACCATGACTGACAGGGGAGCTGCATACATCATTGAGCCAAAGAAAATGCAGAGGCTACCAACGATCAGTGAGCGTTTGTCGTAGGTGTGAGCCAGCATGAGCACAACGAGAGAGACCGCCCCCACAAACGCGAACTCTAGCACCAAGTACATGGTGATCTTGGTCCTTTGCTTCTTGTCCGAGTATATAAGGAAGAGCAGCACGTAGATGAGCTCAATCAATAAGCCTGAGCCATTTATGGTGATGACGAGAAGGCTGTGTGGGTGAACCATGGGGAGGCCATAGACTATCCAAAGCATGCAGTTGAGTAGAGTTGCCAAATATGGCATGGGAGAGAACTGCTCCACTGCACCCTTCTTGCATATCTTTATAAAGGTTGGCCTATTATATTTTAACCAAAAAAAACAAACTCGATCCTGTTATTAATTACTTAGAAAAATGCTATTTTGAGCACACATAAAGGGGAAAAAAGAGGGGAAAACTAACATTGGTGAGAAGAATAACGCAAATGATATAACATTTCCTGCACAAAATGGAAAAACATAAGTCCAATAAAATTGATAAAAGAAAGAAATGTATGATGCCATTGAGGAGCTCACACAGGACCGGGAACCATAAAATCCAAATGGTCCATGGTAATGAATTTGAGATCAAATGTTTGTGGATCATTGCCTACAATGACTCGGGATATCTAACTAGGCGGGTCGACTTAAGGCATTCAAGTTAAAGGACATCAAGAGTTCGATACTCTGGGTGCTCATCCCTTACTACAAGGCGGACACCAAATGGCAAACCATCCCCGGAGGGCAGCAAGGTGAAGTACTCATGGAGTTTTACATTATGGTAGTAGGGTGTCCAAACAAAGAAACTGTTGAGCCCCGTCATCGAAAAGAAAAAAGAGAAGAGTGTGTGAGTGAACACTCACCTATGATGCCAACAATCGTGCGAGCAGTGTCAGCGGACACCATGGTGGATGTTTTCTAAGAAAGAAGTAGCTTGAATTGGATGGAGAATGTTATCGGTTGAGGTGGTGAAAGAGTGAGTGGTTTATGGGGTATATATAGTGGAGAGGGAACTGTCGAAAGCTGGGGAAATATATCCATAGAGGCAAAATGTGGTTGGCTTTTGGCTGTCTCTTTCTTTCTTTTTCTTGTTTCCTTTTGCTTTTTGGCTTTGATGTGCGTGTAAGGATGTATGTGTGTTTAAATGAAAGTGGAGCAGAATTGAGGTCGAGATAGGGTTGAATTAAATGGGGGAATACATTTCTTGGCACTGGTTTCAAGGGTATCAAAACCCTCGCCAACGACCGATTAATTAGGCTCAGACTTTGTTCTACACTTATCCGTTACTCCAAGGACCAACTTAAAGCTTGTAATGTGTAAGAGAGAGAGAGAGAGAGAGAGATGACTTCAATAGTTTTTTGTTTCTATGACGAGGAAAGGAAAACCCCGGGTGGGATGCACCCTACCTTACGAGGCCTACTTCTGAAAGCTACGGACACACCCGTGCACCAGTCGTGTTTGATCCGGTGCCTTCATCTCAGCAACCTCACAACCGCCCCCTTGATGGTAAGATGGATTAAATAGATGAATCTTCGAACAAATGTTAATTGTTCTAAAAAGTGGTAGAAAATGTTATGGCTATTAGGGACGGTTTGACACCTTGGATTACTAATGCGTTTAATTAAAGTGACAACCACATGTCTCTAACATCTATGCTAGGGTGGTAAGTTGGTTACCTAGAACTAGTGACTAACATGACACGAGATTCTTGGGGAATTGCTAACTTAGTGTTGGTTCATGGCTTTAATTACTTTTCTTGAGGCAGGGAAGTAACTAGTGCCCTATCTTGGCGCTATTTGAACTTTAAAAGAGAGTTTTTATGAGCTTATAGTTCGATTCGAAATTCACTAAATTTGACTCTGCGGGGACAACATCGGTTGGGTTCTACTCATCTCCTGTGTCATTCCCCCATCTTCATACCTCTCTTAAAATCATATGGTGCAAGTTGTTTTGATCAAATTTGACTCCATAGATGAATTCAGCATAGTAGATTTAATAAGAAACGACCCTGAGATCGATTTTTTTTAAAGAAAAAAGAAAAAAATGAGGTTTTTCAAATCACAATTTTTTGTGTTTTGTCAACCGTTCATTTTTGAATGTCCAAAAAATCCAGCATACAAGTCAGATTTTGGCAATTTAAATGTCAATCTTCACTAAAATGAATGATGTAGGTCACATATGTGGAGTCCGATTTGATCAAAACAACTTGCACCAATGAAATCCCGAGGGGTATGAAGATGGAGATGACATAGGGAACGAGTGGAACAGGTTTAGGGACACACACTCCCCAACATTTTTTTTGTCATGCCAAGGAAAAGCTCCCATTACTGTCGGTATATCAACAGGTTTTCGATTGGTAAAACCTTTGAAATTCCCTTTGCCCACTGAGGAGTGCACCTAGGTTCGACCTTCAAGCAAGGGGCACCCCTCATGACCTCCCATGTCAGATGACAAACCATGCTCACTCCTAGCTAGAGCCTTCCGGGCTACTTCCTACCACCTTGCTTAATTGATTATGATGTTAAATTTGATGCTTCTTTGAAAAACAACTGTAATACATATGAGTTTTACATCGCGAACGTCAAATAAGGGTCACGGTTGCACCTCACAACCCGTAATGGGAAATCCAAACCATAACAAGTGGTTAAAAGGAAAGGAAAAAAATTGGTTATGCTTTGTTAGATACTTAAGTGAATGCTCGCTACAAATTCAGAAAACGAATAACTTTTCACATAAGGAATATGATAAATAATATCTAAACAACCATTAGGTTACAAATGTCAAAAATATAAGGCCCTGACCCTTAGTTTATCGTTCAATGCTAGCTGTTTCCTCCACGAATGGACCTTTATTCTCCACTCAGATAATTAAGAGGATATTTATTCCTCTAAAAAAAGGAGGGTATTTAATTTTATTCATTAGCCGTTCAGCCAAGTAGGAGACGGAGAGAGGTTGCTAGGGCCTACCAGTGACGGAGCATCTAAACGCCATGGCTGGAATGTTTGTGTTCCATATGGGATCCACAAAAATTTTCAATGCACTTGAAGGGGTCTATATTTAATACAGTCCATTGTAGGTACAATTTACTTAGAAGCTCACAAAGCAAGTTGTTTTCACTCAATCTAACATTGTAGATGTGTTCATCATGCTTGATTTAGTTAGAAATGACCATTGGATCATATTTTTTCGATGAAAAAATATGTCTTTGAGTCAAGAAAAATTGGGTACATTTACAACTATTGATTTTTGTATCGCTGAAAAAACCTATACACAGGTCAGATATAGGAGATTTAAAAGTTTATCCCCACTAAAAAGTAAAAACATGTAGATAACATCCATGTGGTGGCTTGGAATAAATAAATAAAATAAAAGTTTTTTTTATAGGCAAGCAGGGGTTAGGCAGACCCCTACCAGATATCTCTTAAGTCCCATGTGGCAGAGGGATTCGAACATGAGCCTTCAGCTTGGCACAGGACCCCAATTACCACATGGGGTACCACCACGGTTGTAAATAAATCCCCATGTGGCAGAGGGATTTGAACCAACGGGGGCTTCGCTTGTCTGGTAGGAGCAGCTATTGCACGTCACCTTGTATTGGACGTTGCAAGTTCAAATCTCAATGGTATCGATGTATAACTGCTAGGGGTCTGCCTAACCCCATCTTGCCTTTCGGAAAAAAAGAAGACGAAAGTTACTAAGTCGTTTGTACATACAAACAATTGTAGTAACTTTTTACCCCGGACCTGAGGGGGTAGCCTAGTTAGAATAGGCCTTGGCTGCTAGACGAGCAGTTGGGGTTCAATTCCTGTGGACGTTATTCCCCTTGCGTAAGCCGAAGCCGGTGGCTCCCTAAGGTCAAGGAGTGTTTGGGGGTGGTTTTCCTGTTCCTATGTGAAAAAAAAAACTTTTTACCCCACTTAATGCCATCCTAAGTACCCCCGATAGTACTAGCATTATGGGTACCCTTGACTTATGCTTAGATAAAGACCTTAATGTAGACCGTTACTCAACCTTAAATGCTTTGGGTTAGTTCCAGTGTCCACAAGGATTCCTCACACCTGGGTAGATGGGTGCTCAAGTTGAAGGATGTCAAGAGTACAATGTCTCGTAGGTAAAGACTAAGGAGGATCAAGGTTTTTTAATTGCTTGGAGGTGGGGGTCGACCTCTCCTGAGCCAACAAGAGCATGGTTTATCCTTGCTAAATCAAAAAAAGAAATTATTTCAGTTAGTGAAGTATCGACTTACAAGTAAACAGCAGGTCAGATAGACCCAAGGGATTTGGCAGTGGGATGGGGACTAGACTGTTTGACGGGCAGTCTAGGTTCAAATCCCATGGGCATCATCCCTGCTTAAGCCGAAACTTGGTGACTCCTTGGGGTCAAGAAGTAAGCCCTCAAAGTTTTATGGTCACAGGACAACGACTATAAGTATGTCTGACTGAGCCAGCGTGGTTAGGTCTCTGCGCCTGAGGCAGTTTCTCCAAGAGATCAAATAAAACTAGGGGTGGCAATCGGGTCAGGTCGACAGGTTGGTGGGTCAGAATACCACAACCCGAACACGACCCATTTATTAAACGGGCCAGATGTGGCAAACATGAACATGACCCGTTTATTAAATGGGTAACCCGACACGACATAGTTAACCTGTTTAATAAGAGGGTCGGGTCGACACCTGATTATACGACCTCGATAGGGGTTTTCGAGTTTTTTCTGGTAGCTGTGGACATAGAACCCCTTTTGTTGGAAAGGGGTTTTCTGATAGGATGCTCGTCGAGGCTCACAACATCGCTGGTGATGTCCTATGTCTCACAGGGGTTCATCGTCGTGCCGACGAAGTTTGTTGTCGTTAGAGACGTAAAAGGAGCTTTTTCTCTCTTCGGTCTCAACGATGGCCGACCATCAGGCTACCATCGAGGGAAGGCTCCAAGGACCTCTTTCGGAGGCCACCATCGCAGGGTTGTCGGATGGTCGCCGGTAAACGACGTGGGTCACCAAGCATTGGTCGACATTTTCTTCCTTTGACCCCGATCATGATGCTAATGGGGGACGGTTGCCATCGTCAGTGGCCTTTCGGCTGGCTGTCGGTGCCGGTGACCTCTGGCTGCCGCTCAGGTGACGTGGGTTGGCTATTGCTCTCTTGCGGGTTGACGAGTTTGTGTAAACGGGTTGACCCGCCCACCTAACCCGTTTATTAAACGGGTTGGCGGGTTGGCATACCCCTAACACGACCCCGACCCATTTAATAAATGGGTTAGAAGGGTCAACCCGTTTATGACACGAACCCGTTTAACCAAACCCTAACCCAACTAAGAAGCGGGTTGGGTCAGATTTTGCCACCCCTAAATAAAACATTATCACCCACAATTGCTTTTTTAACTGGACCATATCCACGTTTATGTGGGTGATGGGGCCCACATGAGAGCAGAAACAATGCAGATCTGCATTCTGCATTCTATGGACCATTGGGGTGGTGATCTTTTATATCACTTGATCCGCACTCATGCAAGCACTACAACCTGGCTATGCCAACAAAAATGACTAGCATAGCAAGATCTAAACCATTAGAGTAGTTCTATTTTTTTTAAGCTTCATTAGGGAAGTTCTTAACTATGTTTCTTGTTCCCCAGGTGCGTCAAATTTTTGCACTTCTTCCATGAACCTATTTAAAATTTTCACATTTAAGGGCACAAACTTGTTCCAATTTAAATATAATATATACATACATAAACGTGAACATAGATGTAAGGGTGTTTTTGCACTTTGCACATTCACATCAACGCCTATACTCTATTTTATTGAACTTACTATGCTTTGACCAAGTTGACCAATTGACCCAGTTGGACCGAACCATTGATCATGTTGACCTTTGACTAAAATATGCAACCTACATTGTTTATTAACTATCGAGTAAACTAACGACCTTAGCTGGCCATTTGGATGTTGGGGTGAAGCAAGTTTTAACCCTTTAACCTTCTTAGATACCGTTTGGATGACACCTAAAACTAGGAAGCATATCAGGTCATTCTGAACATGAGCGTTTTTGCTCATGCAGACATCTTGGCCGTCTGTTTGCATTTTGGATGAATGCCACTTGGTTTTGTTGACTTTTGAGCTTTTTAAAATGCAAATTGGATGGGCACGATGTCCGCATGAGAAAAAATGCTCATGTTTAGCATAACCATTTCACTGCATTTATAGTTATGAAGAGTTCTAGTTTTGGGACACACCCCTAAGAGAAATCCCTTCATCCCTTCAAAAGACACATTTCTTGAATTTGAATATTGTGACTATTGGAATGGCCCCACAATAGTCACCTTATGGCCACATGGCCTTACATCTCTTACTTGGTAATAAAGGATTTTCTGTGTTTTTATGCTTGGTCTCAACTAGAACATTGCATACACACTTTCTGAGTAATCTTTACTCACCCTGTATTTATATGCTTGTTCTCAACTAAAACTTTGCATACATACTTTCTGAGTAATCTTTACTCACTCACTACTTAGACGTATCTGAGTCCTATCTGACTCATATGTCTAGTGAAAACATCCTTAGTGAGTGTCTTGGTTAGTGGATCTTCTACCATGTCACTTGAAGGAATATATTCCACTGTTATTTCATTTCTCATAAGCATATTATGAATATAATGATATTTAACTTCAATATGCTTACTTTTAGAGATATCAACTTATGTTTGTATTAGTCTTATAGCAATTTTATTGTCACAACAAAGTTGAACTAAATCTTTTGAAATGTTCAATTTCAACTCATTTAGGAAAGAATTTATCCACACACCAAATATGATTATCATGTTACAAGTAATATATATTCAACTTCTTAGGTATGCTGTGTCATACACCCTTATTTCTTGCATGACCATGCAATTGGCCCACCTCCTAACATAAACACATAACTAGAAGTGGACTTTGCTTTATCTTTATCACTAGCAAAGTCAACATTTGAGTAGCCTACAAGCTTTAAACTATCTGAATGATAGCATAACTTGAGTTCCTTAGTTCCCCTTTAGATATCAAAAAAAAATTCTTCACTGATTTTCAGTGAGAGAGCATGGGATTACTTTGATATCTACTCACTATACTTATAGCAAAATTCAAATCAGCTCTAGTGCAAAACATTGTATACATTAGACTTCCAATTGCCTGAGCGTAGAGAACATTCAACTTTTCTTGTTCATCTTTTGGATAGTTATTTTTACTGAAGTTTTGGCCTTTTACTACAAGAGTACCCTTTGTCTTGGTACTTTTCATTCTAAATTTTTTTAGAATGTGGTCAAGATATTTTCTTTGACTTAGACATAGCAATCTCGATTTTCTATCTCTCTGGATCTTAATTCCAAGGATATATGAAGCTTCACCCATATCCTTCAATTCAAATCGAGAACTTAACCATGATTTAGTCATATTTATCATGTCTATGTCATTATCAATAATTAATATATCATCAACATAGAGAGATAATATAGTAAACTTACTCCCACTATTCTTGGCATATACACAGTGGTTCAAACTATTTGCCTCATAACCCAATTTGGTTATAGCATTATGAAAAGTCAAATACCACTGTCTTGGTGACTGCTTAAATCCATACAAGTATTTATTTAACTTGTATACTTTATCCTCTTGACCTTCAATTTCAAAACCTTCTAGTTGCTGCATGAAAATTATTTCATGTAGTTCACCATTTAAGAAAGCCATTTTCATATCCATTTGATATAGGTCAAGATTAAAATAAGCTACTAATGTCAAAATGATACAAATAAATGCAAATTTGCCTACACGAGAGTAAGTTTATTCATAATCAATTCCTTCTCATTAAGAATAGCCTTTTGCTACTAATCTTACCTTGAATCTATCAATAGATCCATCTGCGTTTAGTTTATTCTTGAAAACCCACTTACTACCTATTGTCCTATATCCATTAGGTAAAGTGGCTAGTTCTCAAACTTCATTCTTTTCTATAGAGTCCAATTCATCTTTCATTGCTTTCTTTTATAGTTTAAACTCATTAGAAGCAACTGCATCTTCAAAACTCAAGTTAAGAGTTTCATCCAAATCTATGGAATAACATAGATCCTTATTCAAGAATGTATAATAATTATTCAAATAGGATGGAGTTCTTGTTCTTTTCTGTCCAATTACTGGTTGTAAAATTTTCTTATTTTTCACAACTGGATTGTTATGCTCTAACTCTTGACTTTGTACCCTAGGATCGTTTATGATATCAAGGAAAACACCATTATCTTCTGGATCAAAATTATTTTTTTGAGTTTTCAAGAATTCTACCTCTCTACTCTTTATAAATCTCTTTTCAAGATTATATAGTCGATATCTCTTTGATCCTTTTGGGTACCCTATGAATATGCATTTGATAGTTTTGTTATCTAACTTATATCTCATTTGACTAGGAATCAACACATGAGCAGGTGACCCCCACTTTCGCAAATGACTCAAGTTTAACTTTCTACCAGTCCATAATTCATGAGTTGTAAGCTTTACAACGTTAGAAGGAACCTTGTTTAGGATATACATGGTAGTGCAAATTGCTTCTTCAAAGAATTTCTTGGAAAGATTTGCATGTGCCAACATGGACGTTGTCATATCCATTAGGGTTCTATTCCTTCATTTTGCTACACCATGATCTGTTATGGTGTATAAGGCATAATTGTATGAGGAGTTATATTATTATCAAAGCAGAAGATTTTAAATTCATTAGATTTATACTCACCTCTTCTATCAGATCTAATAATTTGGATTTTTCTTCCTAATAATCCTTCAACTTTAAGTTTATATGCCTTAAACTTTTCTAGAGCTTCAGATTTCTTAGAGATTAGGTATATGTAGTCATACCTTGAGTAGTCATCTGTAAATGCGATAAAATATGATTTTCTTTCATGTGTTTTTACTGTTAATGACCCACAAATATCTGTGTACCAAAACTAGTAAGTCACATGACCTACCTCCCTTAGGATAAGGTTTTCTAGTCATTTTACCTGATATGCATGGTTCACATTTTTCAAACTCTATATTTTTAAGAGAAGGTAATAATTTCATGCAAATTATTCTTTTCATTTTATTGATATTTACATGCCCTAACCTTAAATGCCATAAATATGCATCGACATTAAATGCACAATCAATATAACTAGAAATATTCATTATATTTTTTTATAGAAGGAGTTACATTAAGACAAAAGAGACCATGATCAACATCATAGAGATCCCTAAACTTCACTTTTTTATCTTTTTCAATCGTCACCTTGTCACCCCGAAAGCATATTTCAAAGCTCTTTTTAGCAAAATCTTTCACTGCTAAAAGATTCATTTTCATAGAAGGTACACAAAGTACATTTGTTAGTAGGAGACCAATTCCTTCTACCTGAAGCTTGTAGGTCCCTATCTTGACCACATCACTATATATGTTATTTCCATATACACCTTATGATTTCTAGGCTTAAATTCCTTCATCTTTACAAGTCATTCATTTGTTTTAGATACATGTCGCGTCGCCTCTGAATCAATCCACCACCCTGGGAGATCACTATCTTCTATCAATGATTCAGACACAATGCATACTAATTCTCGTTCTCCATTTACTTGCTTTCCTGAATTCTCTTTCTTGGTTCTATCTGGGCAATTATTCTTGAAGTGCCCAATTTTTTTACAAGAGAAACATGCTCCTCTAGTTGCAGTCTTGGAGTTTTTGGTCTGTGTTGGACGTTTCTTATTGAATTTATTCTTCTTAAATTTCTTGAAGAACGTGCTTTTAGGTTTGATCTTGTGAGAGGTTGTCGGGATGGATTCTTGAGTGTTCATAACTTCTCCCTTCTTATCTTTTGACATGTGTTCTTGATCAAGAGATAATTATAGAGGGAGCTCAGTTAGAGTAAGACTTTTTTTGTTTAACCTCATGCCAATCGACACCATTTTTCACATTGAAGGAAGGCTGTTTAATATAGTGGAGATTTGCATGCGCTAAGGAATATCATTTCCTGTTATGGCTAAGTCCTTAACCATTACTAGCATTCGATTCACATGATCGACCATGTTGTCTCACTCTTTTATCCTGTAAGAGTTGTATTGCTCCAGAAGAAGTTGAATGTGGGTTTCTGAAGTCATATCATATTTCTTTCTTACTTCTTCCATCATTTTCTTTGTAGTGTCAAAATCTTCAAACACTCGGATGTGGTCATCTTGCATAAATATTAAAAGAGTTGCTTGAGCAAGTTGATCATCTTCGATAAACTTATTATGAGCTTTCTTCTCTTCTTTACTCGATTTATCAGTTAGTAAAGATTTTGCATTGTTCAATACATATAAAGTCTTGTCATGTGTTAATTGATATTTCATCTTCCTTCTCCATATTCTAAAATTTATCCTATTGAGTTTTTTGATTTTGGAGAACTCAGTCATGACTATTCAGTTTGCCATATTCCTAATTATAAACAAATATTAGAATTAATAAAGATTATTCCAACTAATATTTGTAAATATAACCAGTTTTGATCCTTCTAAACTAGTTTAGCATGCAATATGGTCTTTAAGTAAGCAAGAAATTCACAAAAAATGTTAAATTTAAGCACTATTTGACAAGAATAAGTAGCAGGTGGTTTTCAAAAAATTAGAACCACTTTTCTGCAATTTTAGAATGTAAAATAAGAGATTTTGTGTAAAAAAAATCACAGAAACCTGTTTCTACAACTTTCTGAGTTTATCAGAAAAGCTAAACCTCTTTTCTGCAATTTTCAGAAAGGCAGAAGCCTTTTTAAGCAAAAATAAAAACAGAAATCTCAAAAAGAAATTTTTTGTGTTAAATAAAAAGATACAACCTTTTTCCTGTAATTTCAGAAAAGATTAGTGCCTTTCCATAATTATAAAAATTTCTGAGTTTAATAGAAAAGAAAGGAACCACTTTTCTGTAATTTCAAAAAAGTTGGATATTGTTTTCTATTTTTCAAGAAAAAAACCTTTTTTTTTAATTTTAGGAAATTTTAGGTTTAAAATGAATTTTTCTTTTCTTTTTATAGGATTTATACGTTAAAATGAAGAGGAACCCGATTAGGGCTCCTTTTCATTTTTTTTTTCTTTTGTTATGAGAAAAGAGGGGAGCCTGCTGCTCCCCATCAGAGCGGCGCTGGTTTTCCAGCGACCTCCTCCGGCTTGGCGACGCCGAGGTAAGCAAAACCCTTTCCCCTTCTTCTTTCTTCCTTTTTTTTTTGTTTGTCTGTCTGTCGCTATAGTAAAAAAAATCAGTGTCGGTCAGGCGACAACACATCGCACCCGAGGCGGGTCGATCGGTGGTTGGTCAGGCGTGAATCCAGCGGCGACACACCTCACCAAGTCGAGTTGACCGGTGGTCTCCGCACGACGCCTTCGTCAGTGAGGGGTTTTTGAGGGCTGGAAAAAATTCGGACTCTGTCTGTCACTGCAGACGGCCGGTCCGGTGGCACCTCCTGTCAACGATGACCCGACAACACATTCAATAAATGCAACCTCCGATCAGAAAAAGGTGAGCGGTTTTAAGCCTTTGTTTTCATTTTTATGATTATTTTTTTTAATGGGTTCAACCGACGCCCCTTTAGGCATTTTCCTTTCGGTTTGAACCCCTCAAAAACGGAAGAGAGGAAAAAGGGAGTCAAACCCTCTTTCTCTCACAAATTTTTATTTTATTTTCAGTCCCTGCCCTCTGTCGCTGCAGGCGCTCTCTAGTGAGGGGGCAGCTTTTTTTTTCCTTTTCGGCACTGCGACCATAAAAAATTGGATGGTCTGGTGCATAGAAAGAGAGGGTTAGTACGACCAGGCTACCGCCGGTGTCTGATCACCACCGGTGGTGGTTTTCCTTCTCTCTTTTCGAAAAAAATAAAAAATTGAAGAGGGCCAAACCATCTTCTTGTTTTCTTATATTTTATTTTACGCAAATCGAGAACGCTAGGTTTGTCGATTTTTCTAAATCATAAAAATAAAAACTGACCTCTTATTTTGATTTTTTTCTTTATGCATATTTTTCTGACGATGAGTCACTGCCGTCATCGGTGTTTGATTTCTGTGTCAACACGTCCGCATGCATAGACTGATTCTGGCACCATCAGGGATCTATCGAACCTACTTGAATACCAATGTTGGGACCTATATGCTGGAATGCAGAATTGCAGCAGGTGAAGATATCGTTGTTATGCTCGAAATCACCAGGGAGTCCACACTCTCAACCCTTTCACATTGTTGAATGCTTTTAGTAACTGCAACTGTTTCTTTCTGTGAATTTTTTATATGATTTCTTGTATATTCATCATGCCCTTTTCACTGCATTTATAGTTGTGAGGAGTTCTAATTTTGGGCCACACCCCTCAGAGAAATCCCTTCATCCCCTCAAGAGATACATCTCTTGAATTTGAACGTTGTGACGGTTGGAATGACCCCTCAACAGTCACCTTGTGGTCACATGGCCTTACATAAGTTGTTGCCCTTTAACAGGGATGGCACCCAACCCAATAGTTTTTATTGAGACCGGTGATCCAAAGTCCCGCATAGTTCAAGATCCAAGTCCAAGATCAAGAATAAAGTCCAGCTTAGCTTTTGGATCCTTCACAGAAGATATATCTAGAAGGAAAATCAGAAGTATTGATAATAGAAAGCTCACCTCCTTTCCTTGTCATGATGCCCGTGTATAGAAGTTTATCCTTCTTACTTGAGAAATATTTCTGGAATTGTACTGGTTTTCTCTGAGATTTATATTTTGTAGTTGGCGATACTTTTGGTTTTCTTTGAGATTTATCTCAGGAATAGACTCTGAGAGTTTCATTAATGTTATCCCAACTCTCAAGAAGTTCCTGGTTTTCTCTGAGATTTATGACGTGTTGATTAATCAAGAGAAAAAAACAGAATTGTTGTGCCCCAAACAACTTCAACGATTAGAATCCACATCTGCTGCTTTCGTTTCTCAAAAAGGTAGGGGACATGGAAATAATTTCATAGGTCTTTTGTTTCTTGTCCTTTTTGACACTAATGAGAGGTTAGTGTGCTGTTAGTGGGCAATTAGTGGGATTTAGTAGGGTAGAGGTTACGAGAATGTGAAGGGGTTCACATTCTGTACCCCCCCCCCCCCACACACACACACACACACAATAAATATGGGGCTAGCTTGGCTGCATGATGAGAGGAGCGAAAGACTATAGCCTGTGTCCTCGTAATTCTCATTTGGATTCAGGGTCCTGCACACCATCGACTTGAAGGCTTAGGCTCATCGTGGGCGTCGATAGGCTAAGTAGAACGCCGAGCACCTGCTCATTGCACCGACCTTGGCATCTACCAGTATGTAATTAGCATTCCGGTTTTAATTTTGAAGGATACGCCAACAAGGATATGTTGGCAAAGACTGCGTAACCATTGACAGTGGTGCAAATATGAAAGTTACTAAATCAAGTAACATATTTCTTAGCTCAAGCAACAATGAATTTTTGTTAAGAATGTCTTGCACATTCAAAAATTAAGAAAGAATCTCCTATTTGTTGCAAAGCTCACCCAATGATAATAAGTGCAAATTTGAGTTCTTTGCTAATGGTTTTGTTGTGAATGACTTGCAGACATGGAAAATTCTTCTAAGAGAGTCAAGTAGAGGAGGTCTTTGACTATGGTCGACAGATCAAAAGAATAAATATTAAGGACTGACAACAAATATGGGAATAAAGAAAGGTTTCGTTTTAACTGAGACCGGCTTGGATATTACTCAAGGCTCTTAATTTTTTAGCAAGAAATAAGACTGTTTATTGACGATAGTCACGATTTTATAGTCTATTCTAGTTGTTTGGTGGAAAAAATGCATAAGTTACCTTTTGATATAGCTGGGTTTGTTGTATCCAAACCATAAGAATTAATCCATGCAGGTTTATAGGAACCAGCCCCATGTTTGTCAAGAGAGGGATATAGATACTATCTTCTTTTTGGAATTTTTAAAAATTTTAATTATAAAGTTATGTAGAATTTTGGAATATCGTTATTATAATTAAATCATTGGATCAAGTGAGGTTAAGGGTTCAAGGAATTTAAAACTTGATATTCGAACCCCGTGTTTAAAAGGGTGCGTAGATCGAAGATTGAATCTGGATCTTGGGTATGTTCGGGATCTTGTACTGATAGTAATTGAATCTAGTACATGGGTTTGAATTTCAGGAGAATCCAAAATTCAACCTAAGACTGGATATGGAGTGGTCTCAAATCTAATCGAATAGATCAAATTTGAATCCTGATCCAAATAGGAAGGATGAGGATTTCAAATCCTAAGAAAAATACGAATAAATAATATATATATACATGTATATAGAACATGGAGGGGTTGGGTGACTCGCCTCCCTTGTGGGACACACCGGCTTTGTTAAATAAATTAAATCTTCAATATATATATATATATATATATATATATATATATATATATATATATATATATATATATGGTAGAATCATAAATTTCCTAAAAAACCTAGATTAGGATAAAACACTTACCTAATGTATTCCCAAGTATGACAAAAAAGAGAATGAAGTGTGGTAATTAAAGCAAGTGTGGGTCGCCCTCCCTTGGGACCCACTTGCCTTCAAAGAGATGATCAACCTTTTTTTCTCTCTCTCTATCTATATTAAGATTTAAAAAAATAAAGAAAGATAATGATAAAATATATATACCATAAAATAAGTGAAAAAAAGGATAGGAAAGAAATAAAAAAAGGCTTGCCTTGTGTGAGTAGGAGACCATAAAGGAAAGAGGGTGATGCCCCTCCCTCCCATTTCCTCTCTCTCTTTCTATAACTCCCTCTCTTCTCTCAAACCCTCCCTATCCAACGGTTTTGGAACTCTCTCTCTCGTCCTCTATTCATCTCTTCCCTATGCCGACCAACTCAGAAGAAGAACTTCATTATTAGACCTCGGTGGGTGTGTTCGGATTTGATTACACGACTAGAACCGGATTCACTTGCTTTTCGTACACCAAGGTAGGAACTCTTGTCAACTGTACGCGTGTATCGGGCCAGCATGTAGGACCATGCTGGACCACACTTTGATATGGTTGTCGATCCTCCTTTCATAGTGGAATCAACAATGTATTAAGTACACTCTAATCCTACGACACTTGTAGGGTATTCAAATATTAAAAATATATGTGTTGGGAAGTAGAGCACGTACATTCTGCTCGTAAGGTTTCAATTTTCTTGTTTCTAAGCATCATGTCAAAAAAATAGATGCATTCTTATCCTCTTAGAAATTGAAGAAGTGCATACAAAATTTTATTGTTCACATATTTTTGATGTGCACACACACACACACACACACACACTTAGTTAGACCCGACCATCTTGGTTGGTCTGACATGGCCTGATCCAACTTGACCCGCCGTGGCTCAGTGTGAACTGAGTGACACAGGTCAACTAGCCCTAGACCTGGCACAACGTGCACGATAGAGGATGATGCACCCTGCTGATATCGCTGTTGTTGTCATCACCAAGGTGCAGCAAACTGGCGTCTATTAGGCCCCAGCCTGCTGCCATAGGCTGCTAGTGATATACTGCCACTGTGCGTAACAGGGCATCTCGTGCCTTGCTAAGCAGGGTCGGCTGGGGTTACAATGACCCCAGTCGTGGCTTTGTGTTGCCTTCGCAGACACAGTTGTATGGCTGTTAGGTCCTTGAAGGGTTTTTCAGAACATATATTATAAGAAATGTGATGTTTAATTCATTTGCGAATGTTTCAAAAATTGTTTAAGGTTCAAAAATAAGCTTGAGGTTTCACAAGAACCATCACACTACCACACAAGCATTTATGACCTTTTATGTGTGTAATGCAATCCTTATAACAATCGCGACTTTGAGTGCACTTGTGTGGTTGGACCCAAACTAGGCTGGCGGTCAACACTGATCTGTGGGGTACCATGGGTACAACCAAGACATAAAATCATATTAGTTGCATCTACACAACATAAAATAATAATGCATGGCCTGTTTTAATGTACTAAGGCTTGTATCTGACACACATTGGTTTGAATGCACCACGAGCTTACTGGATGGGTGTTGTTAACATACTAAATAAAATTTTTGGTTACCTGACTAACTCTTTTGGGATAGTCTACTCTATCGCCTTCCAAACATGTGTTCTGCACACCCTAGTGTGGTACTTGGGATCTCAAAACCTTGAGTTTCCCAATAGAGGCAG
This sequence comes from Nuphar pumila, assembly GCF_984573655.1. Taxonomy (NCBI): domain Eukaryota; kingdom Viridiplantae; phylum Streptophyta; class Magnoliopsida; order Nymphaeales; family Nymphaeaceae; genus Nuphar; species Nuphar pumila. The sequence continues at coordinate 15,403,302 of NC_143263.1, forward strand.
GTACAATGAGTTTAAATAAATCAAATTAAAAAGTTTTGGATACTCATCCAGTGTCGGGCTACCTTGGAAAGGGTAGATGATACAAACTTTATCTGCTATTATTGTTAAAACATACAATGTTCTTTATCATGCTACTAGCAACAATGACTCGATGGTTCTTCGCTCACAAAGTTAGGGGACCCGGACTACCAAAATTAAATCCTAGGCGGGTATGTCTTAAAACTTATACAAAAGTCGGATGCATCATGTTATCTCGACCTTTAGGGGTTATCTCTCGGTCATTATACCGCCCCTTTTAGAGTGTGATTCAGATAGTCAACTGAGGTATTAAACCACTCAAAGAATCATAGACTCCCAGTGGATCTCATCTGTATTGACATATTCAAACGGTGTGTACCTGCAAATGGTTAATCAAGTGAAACATGACTATTACTACACCATTTTACTTTCTACATATGACAATATTTACATGAATGAAAATGATTGTTGTTATGCCTGTGTTAAATGTTGTTCGTTTGAAATCTAATGTATTACTGGTTTGTTTAAACTCCATCACACTCTTATGTACTGACACTTTACTTATGTGCCTTGAAAAGAGATTTTCTACTAAGGCTTGTAGATTTTGACCTACGATATTACCATTTTACTAGTCAGAAAGAATGATTCAAAGTTATTGCGATATGCTAGGACTGGAGTCGTGGTGTTCACCTCTTCCTTGTCGATCTAGAATCCACTTTTATTTAATTTAATTTTCTTATTAAATTTAGAAATGTTTAATGTAATAATTGTTGAAAACTTGATGGAATGGTTTTATTTTAGTAATTTGATTCAAGATGCGCTTACCTATAGTTTCCCAAGATTTTTACAACTACAATTGATTATTTTTGCTCTTTATTTTAAAAAATAATATTCCTTGTAAATTTGGATTAAATTTTGGGGCGTTACAACTACTCATGATTTTATTGGTTGTTCCCATTGGTTAGAAAATATGATGCACAAAAATGTTCTAAAATTTTTAAATCCATTGTCGAAAAGCAACTTGAACATCAAATAAAATTTTTTCATAGTGATGCTGGTGGACAGTTTGTTATTAGCAATTTTATAAATTTTCTTAACAAAAATGAGATTAAGAGGTGGTTATTGGTGCAAATTTTATGAAATAGATTTTTAAAACAATATTTTCAATAAAAACAAGTGTGAAAGCCAGACACCAAAATATATAAAAACCAGCTCGCACGAGTGGTGGTTTCAGTTAACGGGAAAATACTTTATATTCAAGCAAACATTTAACTATTCTTTATTGGCATAAATAAAAAGAATTAATTGAATAAATAACTAAGAGAGTGCGACCATCTGCGGAGGACTGAAATAAATAAAATAATAGTGGCCTTATTACAAACCCAATTAATGAAATAAAATAAAACCCAATCTAAAAAGAAGAGAAAAGTCTTTAGTGCTTCGAGTCTTTAGTTCCTCCTTTGAGCTTTTGCTTTTCTTATTTGCACGTCACTTTGTGGTCCTTTTGAGGGCCTGAATGACCTTTTGAGGGGACCTTTTAGGGACCTCAGAGGGCTCTTCAGGGGTAGATTTGAGAGCTCACCGCACGTCTAAACGCTTTCCTGCAAGAATCACAAAACGAAACATAGAACAAAACACAAAAAACTCACAGAAATTTAATGTTAGTTTCAGCTAAAAATCACAAAAATATGAATTAAACTAACATGAAATAACTAATAACATGTAACTAACTATGAACTAACTTGTAATAAACTAAACACTAAATGACAAAATAGCAAAACATACTAACTAACTATCAAGAAGTAAACTGTAACAAACTAATGATTAACTAATTCAAGAAATCAAGAAACTAATTAAACCTAAAGATCAAGAAAGCAATCAGCTGAATATGACTGCCTAACTAATTAATTAATCTAGCATCAACAAGTTAATAAAAATTAACAAGAACTAAAGCAAGAAAATTAACTAACAAACAATGCTAATTGACTAACCAAAATCAATTAAGACTAGTTATTAAACTAAATGCAAGAAGAAAAACTAACTAACAGCCAAATGACACATAATGGAACAAGCTGTACGACATTCAAGATTAAGCTAACTGCCAAACTATGAAATAATATAATTCTTAACCTACTCTACTTAATCTAAAAATGCACAAAAGAAGACCACACGGTTCAGGTATTACCATTCAACCAAAAACTTAACTCTAAAAATATGATTAAAGTAAAAACTAAAGAATCTTAACATGAATAATAACAAAACTATCACATCTGAAAATCTAAATTTAACCTATAACCAAGACGTTAACCTAAGCTATACGCATTAAAGAAAACCTATTATTTGAAGTGATGCACCATTCAGTTACCACAATTATTCTAATTTTAATCTAAGCAATAAGTTACCAGCTAAAAAAAAATACCAAAATATTGTTTAACTAAGGAGAGATGACAAAAATCAAGAAACTACGTTGTTTGGCTGAACCGACTAACTAACATAATAAAAAGAAACACCACTCTTTATGTTACCGATTTTCCTAATCTAGTAAGTGAATTGACTAACTAAAGAAAAACTAATCTAATATTCTAATGAAAGCTTAGTATCAGATATTGAATCAGTAAATAACTAACTCAGAATTGAATGTAAACACCAAAATTCAGATCGACTTGATGTCAAAAAAAAAATCAGAAAAACTATGCAAGAAGCTAAATGAGATAGAAAAGAAAAATTCCATTTAAGTAATCTATGAAATGGTGAATATTCAAAATGTGATGCAAATTAACTCTACCCTAGATCTAACCTAAAACTAATTGAAAATCAAGAAAAGATACGAAGGCACTATGTTAAAACTACCGATTTGCCTAAATTAGTGTTATTCTATGCACAAATCAAGAAAATGGCTAAACTAGATTAAGCAAGATATATATTTTTTTCTTTTTTAAATGCTAATTCCAAAACTAATCTAAACTAAATATGCAAATGATGCAATGACATGATTCATGAGATGCAAAAACTAAAATTACGGTGAAACGGGGAAGAAGAAGCAAACCGTATGATCTGATTCTGACGGATGGGTTGAGAAGAAGAAGATGGCCTTTCCCACTGCAATCAAACAAACTCCGCTCTTTCTCTGACAAAGGGGATGCGAGGAACCGATGACGACCGAGTTTAGAAGAAAGATTGAAAAGCATAAGAAGCAAGAAAAAAGAGGTATCGAAAAAGGATAAGAAAGGAAGAAAGGGAGGCAGAGAGGGGAGAAAGAGGTGTGCAGGCCACAGGGCTGGAAAAACAACCTCCATGGTTGAAAAAATTCTATGTATAAAAATATTAGGTTAAAAACATATTTTCTATGAAAGTCCAAAATATTTTAAAAAATTCTAAAACAGGTCTTCCTCAAAAACGTGTTTTTCAAAAGAGGTTTTCTGCAAACTAATTAAAATTAGTAACTACTCTCCTAATCTAATTAAACTACAAATTAAAAACTCTTAAATTAAATAAAACATTGAAAAATACATGGCAAGCTTTGAAATTAATAATTTTATGATAACTTCAATTTCAATGCGGTTTCTCAAAACTAACGATAAAAACGAGTTTTTCAATGCAATTTTTCTATGAATCATGCATAAAATAATATGAATACAATGTAAAAATATTTGCATGATCAATTGTCTTGTCCATATACACCACCAAAAAACTATGTAGTTGAAAAAAAATATTGTCATATGGTTGATTATAGACTAAGTATGCTTCCATGAAGATGAGATTTTGAGCAAATGCTTTTAAAACAGCAGTGCATATTATCAATCGGGTGTCGAGTTAAAATTTGAAAAATAAATCTCCATTTGAGTTGCTTAAAAGAAAACCAAGTTATGATTATTTTGAAAATTTTGGATGTGTTTGTTGTCTGGTGGACCCTAACTCTAAGCCTTGCATTTTTATTAGATATGGATCATCACATAAAGGGTTCTTGTGTAATGAAACCGTTTCTCAAAAAGTGTTCATTTCAAGACATGTTTTGTTCAATTAAAGCAAGTTTATATATGCTAGATCCAAAGAACCAGTGACTTTTGAAGACGTATCTTACCGGGCGGTAATCAACGTCCAAAACCATTATTGAACACCACTTCAACCGTCTCCTTGTCCATGCCTAGTCCTGAAACTGTACCTATTATTCATGCTGAACCGAGTTCTTAAGTCGATCATAGTGAAGAAGTTCAGACCACCAATGGACCAGTGATCAATGAAGAAGATAATGATGTGCCTAGTCCCATTCAAGAAACGTTGCCAAATAATCATGAAATTAGGTCTACTGAACTTGTTCATTCACATGATCATATCAACTTAGTTGTTGACCTATCCTCACAACATCCTATGATCACTAGATCACGATATGGTGCCTGAAAACCTAAGTCCTACATAGTCGTTAAGTATCCTATACCTGAATGTCTACTTAGTGAGCTTTGCTACGACGAGGAAACCAATAACTTTTACCAAGCCCAATAAGAGACAAAGTGAGTTCAATCCATGAAAGAAAAGATGAAGGCCCTGTTTAAAAACCAAACTTGGACCTTAGTTTCTCTGAATGAGTCTCAAAGTTTGGTTGAGTAAAAGTATATTTACCGTATTAAGAGAAATGCTGGTTGTTCTATAGCTTGCTATAAAGTGAGACTTGTTACAAAGGGATATAGTCAATAAGAAGGTGTTCTACTTTGAGATGTTTATTCCGGCAGTTAAGCCTACCACCATCTATATAGTGCTTTTCATAACAGTCAGTAGTAATAAGAAAAATACATCAATTAGATGTGAATAATGCATTCTTGCATGGGTTTTGAAAAGATTTTTTTTCATAATACAACCCCCTTGATTTTGAAGATAAACAATTTTCACATCATGTGTGTAAATTGGATCAAACTTTTAATGGTCTAAAACAAACTCCAAGAGTTTGGTTCGAAAGGCTCGAATCTTATTTAATTGAAATTAGATTTGTTGAGTCCAAAGCTGACTCATCTCTATTTATTAGGAAAATAAAAATGAAGTTACTTGCATGGTACTTTGATGCTGATTGGGTGGGGTGTTTTATGATTGAAAATATACCAACAGGTGGGTACAAATATTATTTCACAGGGCTCAAACAAGCAACACACAGTTGCCAGATCATAGATTTAGGTAGAATACAAGGCGCTTGTAAGAGCAAAGTCAAAATTGATGTGGTTGAAAGCTTTACTCAAAGCATTGGGGATTCTTCAAGAAAAATCTCTTATTTTGTGGTGTGATAATATGCGTGCCACATATCTTGTGGCAAATCCAGTGAAAAAACCGGGTTTCATAATTTTTTCATAAACTAGACTTTGTGTCACCCCAAACAGATACAAAACCTAGTTTCTTATAGTAGGATTCAAATGGGGCCTTAGCTTTAATCAATTTTGATTTTCTGTTTTTTGATTTTTTTTAAAAACTCATTTTTAAATAGGCTGATTAAAAATGAGTTAATTTGGGCTTAAAAAACGTTGGAAGGTGCACTTGTTGCTAAACTATGGGCACGTTTGAAAGAGAAAAAGATGTAGGAAAAGTGATGCAAAATGAAAAATCCATATAGATTTTTTGACCCTTCCAAACAAAAAAGACTTTTTCCTTGAGAAAGTTTTTCTAAAAAAAACACTTTTTGATAGGAAGCATTCCTCCATGGGGGGTAATGGGGGAATGTTTCCTACCAAGAGAAAATTTATTTTTACACTCCCATCACCCATCTCACGACCACCACCTACCACCGTCACCACCACCCTCTTTCTCTTCTTTCTCATTTTTTCATATTTTCCCACTTTATTTTTCTTATGCTACACAAAAAGGGAAAAACTTTTTTTTTCAGAACTCGTATAAAAAACTCTCGTAGGCAAAACTAAGTTCTTGTCAGTGAAACATGAAGCTAAGCCTCGTTAAATAGTTTTAAGTATTTATTAAAAATGTTGGGTCTGCCTCCCTCGTACCCCATCAATAGTGGCAAATATCTTCTCACCTTTGGAAAATATTGCGTAGCTATCGTGTTATTCTGCCCGCTGCTTTAAGTTTTGGAAAAAAATCACGGTATTTTGTTTAAATGAAAAATTACAATTTTATATTATTATTTATGTTTTTAATCCACAAAAAATGAACTTTTTTAATACATTTTTAATCTCAAATCATCTTCTATAAACACCGTAATTTATAAACCTACCGACATCTTTCCAATAAAAACGAGTGAATTAAAATTTTTTTTCGTAATTTCTTGAGAAAAACTGACTGCCATTTTTTTAACCTTTGCCGCTATCCTCCCCTCTAGGCCAACGTTGTAGCGTTGCGCTCTCTCTCTGTCAGGTGGAAGCCCGCCTGGTTTTTCCCTCTTCCACTATCTTATCGGAGCGACGAAAGTAGAGTCGTCGAAGATGGTATCCGCTGATAATTTAGAAGAGAAGAAGAAGAAGAAGGAAATGTAATGGCAATGGCTGCCTCCTCTTCCCTCACCAGCGTCTTCCGCCCTTCGCCGACCTTTCCCGTGAGTCCTTTCTCATCTTCTTTCGTTATAATCTCTTCGATTTCCATTTAGCATTTCGTCACACACCATTCTTCTCCAATCTTTCGTTTTCTTCTCTTCACAAGGTCTCCGCTAGAATACGTGTTGGTGGTGGGTGTAGGAACTTCGCTTTCTCTGCTCCTCGTGTCTCTGCTAAGGTACCCATGCGCTCAGAGATCCCCATTTTTTCTTTTCCAAGTTCCCTTTCCGTTTTTTCCGCATTGGTGTTTCCATAAATTCAGGATGAAGTGAGAAGGAAGATGGTAGTTGGTTCGTTCAGGGGAGTTCTGACCAATCATCGCATGCCTCCCGTGTCGAAAGTAGCTCCCAAACAATCTGCAGCAGGAGGAAATTGGTATTCATTACCTCGCTCGCTATTTCTTTTCCCATTTCAATGATGCAGAAAGGATCATTCAGTTGTTGTTTCCCCTCGGCTTTCTTCGCGATGATTTTTAACTAGTTCTTTTGTCTTCCTTGTATTTAGTTCGTTCGCTTTGTGAATTCTGTAGCATTCAACTTAGTGGGTATCTAATGCAAATTTTCGTCACCGGATTCGCAAAACTATACTACAATTACTCTATGAAACAGGAAATTCAATTAATTGAAGAAAAATAACAATAGCAAAAGGGTAACATGAAATAGGGAAAATAGAAAGAGAAAGGTTTTCTGAAGAATTACATCAAGTCTGCTACCACAGTCCCTATAACTAGGGATGACAGTGGGGCGGGGCGGGGCGGGGGATAAGGTCTCCACCCCCGCCCCGCCTCAAGATTAGAACCTCCATCCCTGGCGGCGATGGATTTTAACCTCCACCCCCGCCTTCATCCCCGTTTCATGTCCTCCATCCCCGGTTCAAACGGGGATGAGGCGGGGCGGGGCAGGGAAAAGTGGCAGGGACGGGGCAGGGCGGGGATCGTGGCGGGGACGGGACGGGGCGGGGAAAAGGGTACCTCCATCCCGGAACGGGGATGGATTTTAACCTTCATCCCCGCCTCCATCCCCGTTTCATACCCTTCATCCCCAGTCCAAACGGGGTGAGGCGGGGCCCCGCTTTCCCCCGGTCCACTGTCATCCCTACCTATAACAAGCATTTACAGGGAATAACAAAAACCCCTAATTCTAAATTGGATTTGAGATGGATCCATTACATTAGAAAAGATCCAAATAAAAATTAAAACTCAAATAAAAACCTAAACTAAGAATTGGATTCAGATGGATCCTTTAGACCCGGATTGCAGGTAGCTCCGCTCTTGCATCATTATCCCCGGGTTGGAGAAGACTCACCCTCGAGTCAGGTGCCGTTTTCGTTTCTTCCAGTTTCTCTTGACAATTGATGTCCCTTTTTGCACATAGAGATTCGATGTGGGTAGGTCAGGTTTTTTTGACAACGATGGGATCTGATATGCAAAAGATCGAAATGAAAGGACTGTGGATCCTATGGTTTCTTTTGAAATTAGAATAAGTTTCAAATGGGTTCCACATATGGGTCTATAGTTTGGTTAGATGGGTTTATAGGAATGTTGTTTTTGGTATGGTCTAAACCACGTAGGTGGGAATGGATAGGATCTAAAGTTTGAGTTTGGAATTGGAGATTAAAATTTACAGTTGGGATTGGACTTGGTGGATTTAGTAAGGTGTTTGTATTGACAAAATAACAATAGAAAAAATGTAGCATGAAATAGGGAAAAGAGAAAGAGAAAGGTTTTCTGAAGAATCACATCAAGTCTGCTACCGAAGTCTGTATAACAAGCATTTATAGGGAATAACAAAAAACCCTAATTCTAAATTCGACCCGAGATGGATCCACTACATTAAAAAAGATCCAAATAAAAATTAAAAGTCAAATAAAAACCTAAACTAAGAACTGGATCCAGATGTATCCTTTAGACCCGGTTTGTACATTGCTCCGCTCCTGCATCATTATCTCTTAGCCAAAAGAAGCAATTCGAAACTCTGGCGATAAATTGTTTTAATGGTACATTTTTGCATGACGAAGCTTCATGCTTCTATAGGCTGAAAGAAAATGATAGAAGTGTGTATGAGTACTTTCAAAGATCTAATCTCTATTACCGGTATTTGGCAAAAGCCTGAGCACCTTCTGTCCCCATCTACTGAGTATTTAAGTGGTCAACTGGTCATGCACTTTGTTGAACCAAAATAATGCTTTTCCCTCAAACTAGACTTGTTGTTTGGCAATGGTACGAGTTCTTTTCTGAGTTGAAACGATGAACTGTATGTGGATTTGCGGAGAAAACATTTGCAACTAAAGGCACTGTTATAGTCATTGGCAAAACCATCAGAAGGAGATACAGAAATGCTTGGATTGTTGTGAGGCTTGCGAATGGAAGCTTATGTGAAGTTGATTTTATGGCAAAACTGCATCATTGCTATTGGCATTTTATTGCTGTTTCCGTTGTGGTTGTTGCTTCTGTTGCAGCAGCTCCTCTTGCTGTTGCTGTTTTAGACATAGAATCTTCTGTTGCATGATTGAAGATGTTTGTTTAACCCATGAATTCTGTGGAGAGAGGTTGGGATGGATTAAAGACATGGAGGAGGAAAAGTTAGAATATTCAAGGGGTGAGCTGTTTGCATCTTCTAGCAGATATCTTGATTTACTATTGTTGATGATAATGACATGAATGCTTTCATATGTGGGCTGTATAATATGTGCAATAATTGACACTAATTCACTCCGATATAATGATCCTGTGCTAAAACACAAGGTGAATGATATACATATGATCTGGAAGCCTGATTTTTGCAGTCAAACTACTTGAAAGACCACTCTAAGTACATGCCATTTGATGCAAATCTTAGGGCTAACAAATTCCTAACTATTTAAAGATACTTGTAATGAACAGCCAATTAAATATCCTGTTGTTATACAATTTTCTATTACAATTGTATCTACTGTTTCTTTGTGCTCGGTCATTATACTTTGAAGAACGGAGTTGTTGTCCTGCCCAAAATTAGGCTCTTATGATCTTATCTATTATGCGTATTATGTGTGTTTGTTATGTTTATCCATGTCCCAGAAAACTAACACTCCTATGTTGCTAATGGTAAGAAATGTCTTAGTTTTTGTTTCTATTCAGTGCATCTTTCTTCTCACAATTTTCAGTTGCTTTTTCTTCATTCGTAGAATCTATCTAAAACATGTCTTTGTTTGCTTATTTTAATGTCTGGAGAACATCATGGATTAACCAAATGAATGTTAAGAAAATTATATTTCCATTTTGCTGGATTAAATGATTGAATGTATATTCATCTTTGGTTCAGTTTATTCCCTTGTGCATAGAAATATTTCAAAACGAGTTCTCTAATTTGGCAGAATATTATGATTTCTTTCAATTCATACTATCTGCCATGTTGCTAAAAGCATTCCTAGGCAATTGCTTGAGTGCCTACACACCACTTTGGCACTGGCCCAGCACGTAGATAGGAGCTGTTAGAATAACAGGATTAATTATCGATGACTTATATCCTGGTTACCTTTGTTTTTTTTACTGTTAACAGGTGTAAGGCACTTCTGGAAAATGCACATAGTCCCACAGATGACATTCATGATTTTGAGAGTCAGTTGGATGAATTCTTCGTTAAAGTCAAGACCCAGTTTGAGTTGGGCAATGAAGATGTGGCAATAAAATTGCTTGAGGCAAACTATGAAAGAGTAAAAGAAGAGATGGATTTGGGGGTTCGAGGTATTGAACAAGCAGCTGTTCTTGATGTCATAGCATTGGCGTACATGGGTGTTGGGCACTTCAATACTTCAAAATGTATACTAGAGCAGGTGTCTTATTCATTACCCTTTTTCTGATTCATGTACTCTAGCTAGTATTTGTTCATTACATTGTTGATTGCTTCTCGCCTTAATCATGTGTACCAGGTCAGCTGCTTAAAATATGAGGTGCATGTGACCTTTTTAGCAGTACACACTATATCATATTTGAAAATCTACTGAGATAAAATAGACTGGATATTCTTATGAGTTATTTCCTGTTAAAGGGAATTATCATTGGTCATGCACAATAAACTAGGTTAGTGTGTGATGCGTGGCTAGGACTAGGGTTAGGATTTTTGGGCTAGGTAGGCTTCGGTTAGGAGAAGAGTTAGGTAAAAAATCAAACTCAGGTAGGTAGGGTTTGGTTTTCTGACAGAGTTCAGTAGAAAAATCAGAACTTCAAATTGGTACCACAAAAAAATCCCCAAATTGGAGGGATTGATCTAGAAACCTAATACTAGCTTCTGACAAAAAATGAAGGACAGAGAACTAATATCCAGGGAGAACTGACTTGGACAAGTGGCAGGTTTTTAGAGTTTCTATTAGGGCAGACTGGGTTTTGGGACTGACAGACCTGAATTGAAAAATAGAGTTCTCCGTATAGAGAGTTCTATAAATCATGAAATTTGGAGGGTTGAAACTAGACACCCTAAAGTGTACTGGGTCCAAATTTCAGACTCAGATACCTTACGATTTGGGCTGGGCAAATTTTTATAAGTCTGACAAAATTTAGGGTTCGTCAGAATTTTGGTTTGGATTGAATTGAGTTTGGTAAGCTCTAGCTTAGGTTTTGGGTCAAGGGAAGGGCTTGGTCGGCTTATTGGGCTGAGTCTGACTTGGTTAGGGTCAGCTACAGCGGTCGGTTCAACTGGGGAAGGTCAGGGGCTTCACGGCTTGACTTTGGAAGGTCGAGGCCGCCAATGACTTTGGATCGACCACGTGAAATTGAGGTGTGTCTTAGCAGCAGCCTTGGTCCACTTGGTGAGATGGATCGACAAGGGACCAACACACCAAAATGAGAGAGAGAGAGAGAGAGAGAGAGAGAGAGAGAGAGAGAGAGAGAGAGAGAGAGAGAGATTCAAATGCCAAATTTTCATTTTATGATTCAACAAGCTAAAACAAGGGCCTATATATAGGCCAAAGAGGGGCTCATAAAGCTTTCACAAGTTATAAAATGGGATTTAACAGTAAAGCCTAAATCTAGATAAAGCCTTGAGAGCCTTGAGCTATTTTTAGTTAAGCCCAACTTGGACCACCCAAAAATAAGGTCTTCTTCTCCAGAAATAGTCCACTCCTTGGACTTCCACTTGCCTTCTTTAGAGACGCACTTAAGGCCCTCTACACGCCCTACCTTGCTCTCCAGAAATAGGAGGGGCGCCCAAGGGGTGGGTCCCACTAGGCCTTGAGCTCCAAAATTAGGAGGGGGCTGTTAGAATTGTATTTGTATCGGATATGGATCCGATATTGGATCCATATCCGAGCGTATGCTTTCCCCATGCTTGGGCGGTGGCATACTTGTAATCCTGTATATTTTTCATGTATTTTGTTCAGTAGTGTTAGATCCTATATATATCTTATTAAGAGAGGGTCACGATACTTTTAACGTGCCCTACTTTCCATTTGGCATCCTCCTCTTCTCCCCCTCTCCTCTCTTCTCTTTATTTTGTATTTTCAGATTGAAGGCTATTCTCCAAAGCTTGAAGGCGTACTATCTTGAAGCCCTATTCAGATTCTTTCATGGTATCAGAGCAACCCACGATCGACGCCTGTTTCTCCAGCCACGAGCGAGTCTTCTCCAGCCACGATCGACGAACTGCTGAGTTACGTCTGCCTTCTTCATCACGCCTGTCAACCAGGCCACGATCTGCTGAGTTTGATCTTCATTCTTCAGCCGAGTGCCTGATCCTCATCCTTCAGCCGAGTGCCTGATTCTTCAGCCGAGTGCCTGATCCTTCAGCCGAGTACCTTTGGAAACGCAAATATTATATCAGCATAATCATGTCCACCCTCTCTTCGAGTTTTCTCTCCCAACTCATCTCCCAAAAGTTAACCCATTCCGACTATTTGACGTGGAAACGTCAGATAGTCCCTTTCATTAAGAGCCATTGTCTATATGGTCATATTGATGGCTCTACTCCAGCCCCGCCTGAATTGATTTTGGGTGAAACAAAGGATGCTACTAGTTCGGTGACTGCTACAGATAATATCCCTAATCCAGCATATGCCGTATGGATGGCACATGATCAGGCTTTAGTTGCTTATATTACTTCTACCCTCTCTGAAGAAGTGCTTGCAGGTATAGATGATGATATCTCAGCTTTTCAACTATGGAATACGCTTGCAAATACATACTCTCAAGTTTCAGAAGCTAGATATCTTCAATTGAAGCGTCAATTTCAAAGCATAAATAGAGGCTCCAGATCTGTACTTGAGTATCTCTATGAGATTAAAAATGTAAGCGATCAACTTGCTGTTATTGGCCATCCTATTTCAGACAAGGATAAAGTTCAGCAGGCTCTTAGTGGTCTAGGGTCAGAGTTTGATATATTTTGCACTGCTCTGGAGGTTCTCCCTGTCTTACCCTCTTTTGAAGACTTAAAGGCAAAATTGATCCAGCATGAGGCTAGTAGAGTTCACAGGCATGATGCTTCCATTTCTACTTCGCCCAGTATTTTAGTTACTTCTACACATGGTGTGTCAGGACAGCGTGCACATACTTGGGCTCATACATCCGGACAAGGAAAGGGTATTCTTCCTACTCCTCAGGGCAGCACTCTTGTTAACATGCCAAAGCGTATCCCTACATGTTTCTATTGCAACAAGAGAGGACATGTTAAATCTGAATGTTGGCACAATCCTCAGAACAAAGCTAAGGGAGGTCGACGTGATCACAGGCCAACCTCCTCTATCATTTCTAGAGCGTCTTCCTCCTCATTCACGCCCGATGCACAACAACTCTTAATGACAGCTATTTCTAATCTGAATCTCAAGCAAAATGATGATGGTGTCTGGTATGTGGATTCTGGTGCTGCCGCCCATGTGACTGATGATGCAGGTAAACTCTCTAGTGCATCTCCATATTTAGCAAAAGGTTCTGTAGTTACAGGTAATGGCACTCACCACAAAATTACTCACATTGGTAATGCATATGTTTCTTTGCCGCATACTTCTCTTCCTTTACACAATGTTTTAGTCGTCCCTAATGTCAAGAAAAACATTATTTCAGTATCTAAACTCATTGATGACTCTTCCACATCAGTTGAATTCACTCCTTCCTCTGTTTTTGTCAAGGATCCTCTCACCAAGACGATATTCGCTGAAGGAATTCGTGAAGGCAACATGTACGTCCTCAAAGAAGCTCCTCCAGTGTCCAAGTCCAGTTCATCTGTTTCTTTTTCTATCAGTCCGAATGAAGTCAATTTGACTCAAATTGATATGCCGTCCATTTGGCATAATCGATTAGGCCATTGTAGTCATTCTTTTATTTCTAGCCTTGTTAATAATGGATTGTTGCACAAATCCAGTCTGAGACCTGTTAGTGAGTCAGGCATGTGCTCAAGCTGTCAACTTTGTAAGAGTCATGCCCTTCCTTTTAATTCCATCAATAAAAGAGCTTCTAAATTGTTTGAAACGATTTACTCTGATGTTTGGGGACCAGCTCCTGTCTCATCTCCTTCCGGCAGTAGATACTATGTCATTTTTGTTGATTCTTTTTCTCGCTATACATGGATACACTTCATAAAACACAAATCTGAAGTGTTCCGTTTGTTTAGCCAATTTCATGCCCTCATCCAAAATAAATTTTCATCCAACATAGTGCATTTTCAATATGATGGTGGTGGTGAATATTTATCATCTGAATTTACTGAATACTTGCTAAATCATGGCATCACTAGACAGATATCTTGTCCACACACACCACAGCAAAATGGCATTGCAGAACGCAAGCACCGACACATTGAAGAGACTGCCTTAAGCATGCTCCATGACACTGATCTCTCTATGACTCTATGGACTGAGGCATTTCACACGGCCGTTTATGTTATAAATCGATTGCCTTTAGCTCTTCTCGCAGGGAAATCTCCTTTCTTTCTTTTGAATCATGAGCATCCTAAGTATGATGAGCTTCGGGTTTTTGGATGCATTTGCTATGTTCATGTTGATTCCAGCCCCCGGAACAAACTTCAGGCTCGGGCTATAATGTGTCAGTTTGTGGGCTATGCAGACCATTATCGAGGCTATAGGTGCTATAATCCCCTAACAGGCCGTATACATATTTCAAGACATGTTGTTTTTGATGAACTCAGATTGCAGTTTCACACTTCTTCCAAGGCTATTCATGATTCAGCGTCCAGACTATATGATCCATGGTTATGTGCTAATATCTTAGGCGATGGGATTCAACCGACCACTTTTCCAGCCCCTTCTGACAGTACTCACATTGAAGCAGAAATGTCTGATGCCCAGATGGATAGTACTCACATTGAAGCAGGCATGTCTGATACTCAGATGGCTGATCCTCCTTTAGACAGATTTTCTGGCTTGGTTTATTCTCGTCGCACTCCTGCCTCTACTACTGATTCTGTCATTGTTCCTTCTCATCCACGAAGGTCCACTCGAGCGAGACATCCCGTGGATAGATGGATAAGCTATAACACTTTCACTTTGGATTTTCAGCTTTTTATGACCAGTTTGCATAAACAGACTGAACCAAAGTGTTATTCTCAGGCCTCTCAAAATTCCCGTTGGATTGAAGCCATGAATGAAGAAATGGAAGCCTTGAATGAATGTCAAACATGGGAAGTCGTTCCACGGCCAAGGGATAAGAATGTTGTTGGGTCTAAATGGGTTTATAAAATCAAATATAAACCAGATGGCAGTATTGATAGGTATAAAGCTCGTCTTGTGGCTAGAGGTTTCACTCAACAACATGGGGAAGATTATGATGAGACTTTCAGCCTTGTTGTTAAGATGAGTACCATTCGAGTTATTCTCTCTCTTGCTGTTACTTTTGGATGGTCATTACATCAACTTGATGTCAAAAATGCTTTTCTTCATGGTTTCCTCAAAGAGGACGTCTACATGGAACAGCCACCAGGATATGCTACTAATGATTCTAATCTATGGGTATGCAAGTTGCACAAGTCATTATATGGGTTAAAACAGGCTTCTCGTTCATGGTTTGAAAGGTTCTCCCTTCACATTCAAGAAGCTGGTTTTCAGAAGAGTGCTCTTGATCATTCTCTTTTTATCTATCACAAAGGAGGGATCACTACTTGGTTATTGATATATGTGGATGACATTGTTCTCACGGGAAATACTTCCTATTGTAAGCCCATTAACACGCCCAGCGTTTTGCATGCAAAGTTGAACGTTTCAGATGGCAGTCCTGCATATCCTGTTCCAACCCTTTACCGCAGTATTGTTGGGAAACTTCAATATTTGACATTCACTCGGCCCGACATTGTATATGCTGTCAATCAAGTTTCCGAGTTTATGCATGCTCCCACAGACACTCATATGGAAGCTGTCAAGCGTATCTTACGTTATCTCAAGGGGACTATTGGCGATGGACTTACTTATAAACGCATGTCTCCTACTGTGGATGGTCATATTATCTCTACTTACACTGATGCTGATTGGGGAAGCGATCTTGATGAACGCCGATCTGTTTCTGGCTATTGTGTCTTTCTCAATTCTAATCTTGTCTGTTGGAGTAGTCGCAGACAACGCGCCATTGCAAAATCCAGCACAGAAGCTGAATATAGGGCCATGGCTGCTGGCACTGCCGATGCTACTTGGCTTCGTCACCTCCTTGGGGAATTATCTCTTCCTATTGCTCAATCTTCCATGCTGGTTGACAATCAAAGTGCCATTAAAATTTCATTCAATCCCATACTTCACAGTCGTACCAAGCACATTGAGATTGATCAACATTTCATTCGTCAGAAAATAGAAGATGAGGAAATCTCCCCTGCATATATACATACTTCTGAACAAGTTGCTGATCTTTTCACCAAAGGACTCACTGGATCACAGTTTTGGCATTTGAAGAACAAGTTGGGCATGATGAAAACTCATGCACAACTTGAGGGGGGATGTTAGAATTGTATTTGTATCGGATATGGATCCGATATTGGATCCATATCCGAGCGTATGCTTTCCCCATGCTTGGGCGGTGGCATACTTGTAATCCTGTATATTTTTCATGTATTTTGTTCAGTAGTGTTAGATCCTATATATATCTTATTAAGAGAGGGTCACGATACTTTTAACGTGCCCTACTTTCCATTTGGCATCCTCCTCTTCTCCCCCTCTCCTCTCTTCTCTTTATTTTGTATTTTCAGATTGAAGGCTATTCTCCAAAGCTTGAAGGCGTACTATCTTGAAGCCCTATTCAGATTCTTTCAGGGGCATCCCATGGGTGGACCCCACTTGGTCTCCGATGCCATCATTAGGAGGTGGCACCCCATGGGTGAGCCCCACAAGCTCAAGTATTTGGAGCATGGGATTCGGATCTGGATCTTCAACAATTGGGTCCACATCAATGTGATACTGCATCCTAGCATCATTGTTCTTTATTAGTTCAACTCTAGAAATTTTTTTTCCTGAACATAGAAGGAATATAAAAGTAATATAGAGCAAGTGACAGGATGTCCCTGAACATACACAAGCGAGCTTACCCTATGCAGAAGTTACAGAAAAGACAATCTTTTATAGATTGAGTTCCAATAATATTGGTCCGTCTCTACCATAAGTCCTTTCTTGGTCATTATGCTGACTTACACCTTCATATCATCACATGAACGACCTCTAAAATTGGAAGCTCGTTTAGTCGCCACACTGTCCAATTATTGTCCTACCTCCCCAACTTGTGTGCCTATACTGCAAAGAGAAGAACCCTTGAGCACCCAGGTCAGAAGTGGATGTCCAACTAGTCCAAACCTTTTAAAATAATGCCTGGAAGAAGGGGTATCATCCAAACAAATACACGACTGTCTCAGCTGACATGTTGGGAACAGCTCTTTTGCTCATTTCTGTTATTTACTGTATCTATCGGGGCCAATTTTGTTGACAAAATTATTACCTTATGTAATATATTACTTTTGGATCATGCCCCAATCTCTCTCATCTGACTCTCGTTCTTCCTTATTTCTTCCTCTCCTTTTCTATACCCATTTCCTGCACCAAAACGACCCAAATTAATAGACTTTGGTATCTTGCTGGGTTTTCAGAGTTTCTGCAAAGGAGAAAAGAGGAGAATAGAGGAATAGGCAGGTTCACAGAATCATGTTTCCCAACGTGGGAACGTGTGGTATACTTGCTATTATATATCAATCAATAACAATAAATTACAACATTAACCCCATGTGAAATACAAAGCCTACATAACAGAGGGGTAATAACAGAATACAAAACATAATAATAAAATACAGCATCACACGTGATAATCATAACAGCAAATAGATCAGGTCCCAACCACACTGGATCTGAGTGGATCCAGATGCAAGTGACGTCCTTAATCATGTCCCAATAAAAATGTAGTCCTTAACAGACCAAGATGCCATCAGAGCAACATTCTGGCTCTGGGAGCGGAGAAAGATCTAGAAGCCTAGGTTGCCGCTTGCTAACCTCATACTTGGGTCAAACGACTAAGCATAAGTGAGCTTAGTTACATTTGTGTTTTATTGCTATTGTTAGAGGGTGATTCTACAAACATTTTGACCTATGAAACGTATGGTGAGATGATTTTTCAATATATTTTCTGTCACACCCCTATGGTCGATCTCAAGGTGTGACTATCGAGTTGTTCATTCCTGTCATTAGGTTTTAAATAAACCCAACAAAGCTTTGAAAAAAAACAAACATTTACAAAATATTGGTACAACTCCATCTATTAACTCGAACTTTCATTACAAACTCTAATACAAGCCAAAACAAAGTCCTGAGACCTATGTCACATGGCTGCGGGTGCGGGTGCGGGAATGCGGCACTTTAAAAAACCTTGGGTGCGGCAGGGCAAAAATGTAAAAAATTATATATATATATATATATATTATATATATAATTTTGAAGTTTTAAAAGTTAACATTGTCATAATATCATTCATCATGCATGCAATAAATCAAATTAACAATCTACAATTCTATTCTACATCATAAAAACCAACACCACAATTAAATTAACCTGAATATCAATCAAATAAGTAAAGCAGAAAAGAACTAAATTACGTACCAAAAGTATATCCTACAATGTATATGACAATGAAGTAATGGATCTTATTAAGATGGTCAGTATTAAGTGATATGCATGGTTGTTAAAGAGATCTTATGTCCTGTTAAATAAAGATTCCATTAGAGAGCCTTGAATGTGAGGCTCATTGCGATTTCCCCGCTGTTTGGAGAAGTGCACTACGGTTTCCACAAAACTTGGTTATTTGGGAGCAATGGTGGGGATGAAGTTGGCAACCTCAACACCAATATCTTAATATCATTCATGTATAAGCGGCCATATGTTTCATGCCCTGCTTTGCTATATGTTTCATGCCCTTTCCTATAAAAGAGACCAGATAACCGTGTAAATGTGCTGTTGCAAATATTGAGTTAGTAATGTAGAAATTGCATCCCTATATTCAGCGAGTCAGCAGCGATCGCTTGAATAACATATCTAGAGTGCGTTTGTTTCATTCTCTTTCCCATAAATGATAGGGACTATTTTGCCTATCACAAAAAAAAAGATAGGACTATTTAGTGAGCAAGTGGCGACGACAGCTAAGTACTGAAGGTCTCATATGGATTGGACTTGGTTAAACCTTCAACGTGCATCTGATACATCTCTGTTTGGGAGCCGTGTTGGAGATGAGATGAGAGGGGAAAATGAAAAATGAAGTTGGAGTTGTTAAATACATCTTTGTGATAATATAGCTGAAAATGGCCATCTCCACCCCCTTTTTCACTCTCAACACCATTCTGATCTCCCATAACAGGGTTTGCAAACACTTGTGAGAGTAGGTGATATTAATGAAACCCTCATTAAATTCCTTCTCCCCTCCCATATCGGGCTCCCCGATCTGGATTATAAAGCAAGATCTAAATGTTTATTAAGATTGGATTTAGACTTGTATGATCAAACTTTTTTTTTGGATTCAGATAGGTGATTCTAAGCAGATATGTGTTCGGATATGGATCTAATATGATCCATTTGTATTGTTTAATGTAAAACTCATGTTACCAAACTTTTTTACCGGAACCAGTATCAACATTTAAAATTTGGGCATGGATTAGCTCTCTAAGTCGGAGTAAGCTCAGACCCGAACTCTAATTCATGCTTGTTTTTTGAAAAACTTAATCGGACTCAGGCCAACCATGACCCGTGTTCGATCCGTTTGCATCCGTAGTTGAAACCTTGTTTTGCTCAGGCCCACGGACCCTTATAGTTCCAACCCGAACTCGGCCCTATAAAAGGGAATTTCCCGCTGAATTCCTGGCTTTGTAGAGAGAGAGAGAGAGAGAGAGAGAGAGAGAGAGAGAGAGAGAGAGAGAGAGAGAGAGAGAGAGTCGGCAGTGGAGGAAGAGATCGTCGTCTTTATCTCCACAGGATTCCAACGCCTTCTTCGTCGATCCTGTTTTAGGGTTTCTCGTTCAGCGTGCTGTGCTTGCCCCATCGCATCTGGGGTAACGAAGAGAGGCGATTCTTGGGGGTTCGAGGAGTCGGAAGCGCAAGCATTGACACTACCTGCTCAACGAACTACAACGTGCCGCCGACGATCGTCACCAGGTAAATGATAATCTTCGTCGTTGTTTCTTGTTTTGCTGGTTTTTATCTTGCGGGTGGAGTTGTAACCGGTACTGTGAACCAAATTCCTTAAAATAAGAAAAAGAGACAAAAATTGAGCTATTAAATAGTTGTTTGATGGCAGTGGATGCACCACACTCCATCCCTATTGCCTTCGTTACTTAAACTGCCCGTCCTAACGGACGGTGAAAAATAATAGACCTTGAAAACAAACTATAAACACACACATCCTCCTCCCCTCAGCCCTTTTCATCGGACAATTTTTTTTTGGTCCAAAAATTGGACACAAATGACCCTGGATGCGTTGACCGCACCCAGGGTCCGGTTGACCACATCGGGTGCCGCACCCTTGTCTCATTGATGCGGGTGCGGCACCCGGTTGGCCGAATCCCTATGAGTTAGCCTGAGACAATTACAAGATCTTTCATTACATAAAACTAACATGTTAATGACTCAACTGTAGATTAAGACGCTTGGCTCCGTGGTTGATATCCTTGTCATAGTATCCTTTGAGCGTCCTTCAAAATCTTTCCTACCTCTATCAAAATTGTCACTCTGAAAACAATAATAATTTACTAATGAGTTATAATGCTAAGTAAGCAACTAATTACAATTTCAATTGTAATGAAATATGCAGAAAAACAAAACAAGATCCTCAAGGGGCTTACAATAACATAAACATAAAGTGCACATGTACAGGTCCACCCGGAGACAATACAAGGTACCAACATAGGCAATGCAAACAACCACTAAAAGTAATACCATGCATTAAAGCACAAAAAACAAGATTAAAAATAAATAACATTTTATTCATAATATACTCATAAAATGAGTTAGAATACTTTAAAAGAGCATTGGAGAAGAAGAAGGGGGTTTACCCGTATTTATACACAAGCGGTAGTCTCAAATAGAGTTGTTGGACTGTTCCAAGAGCTCTATTGACTAGTCAACTCTATGTTGATTAGTCCAAAAAGAACCCAACAACTCTATTTGGTATTTGACCAAATAGTCCCTATAAAAACAGAAAAGGACAAAAAAAACAAAATAAAGTAAAAGTACTAATGTGCCCCTAATGGACACAACTTATTACAAAGATTGAAATAACCAAAATACCCCTAATGGTTTTTTACTTATTACATCAT
This sequence comes from Nuphar pumila, assembly GCF_984573655.1. NCBI lineage: Eukaryota > Viridiplantae > Streptophyta > Magnoliopsida > Nymphaeales > Nymphaeaceae > Nuphar > Nuphar pumila. Next base: position 15,424,582 of record NC_143263.1, read on the forward strand.
TATAAATAAACACACACACACACACACACACACACACACATATATATATATATATATAACATCAATAATTAGGTTTTTAAGGTTTTTTATAAGAGACAGTTGAAAATATATTTTCAAAAAGACACGTAATAGATCTTAAATCACTTTTGCAAATTCATGAGACTTGCTTTTCAAAAAGGCATTACACATAAAAACAATAAAATAGATCTTAAGACAGTTGTAAATCATTGTACCGTTTGACAAAACTTGCTTTTCAAATGAAGTACAATTACACACTTATTTCAATAAGCTTTTTAGAAAACAATTTCTTTTAGGTCTGATTCACGCCCCCACTGAAGATCTGAAGGGTCGATAAGTCCCAATTTTATTTGGGTTGATAAAATCCCTCTATACTTCAAATTGGGTCGATAACACTAGCAGTGGCGGGCTCCACCATTCATTGTATATCCAATTGAGATAAAGATCCCATATCCCTTTTAGAAACTCTAATGAGCCACTCACTGATGGGGTACTCCACTGTTCTCATTGGCTATGCCAAGGGGCTACTTGATTTCCCAGGACTAAGACAACTAGGCCGATAAATCCTAATGACATGCCAAATGGGCCGATAATCGATTACCCTTTTACAAAGGAGCCCGTAAACCCTGATAAAGTTGTTGGGGGTCGATATACCATCCGGTTGGTGGTCTACTTAGACTTATGTGAACAAACATTTTAAAACACAAATATTTCAATTCAATAGAGAATAATCTTTTTGAACCAAAGACTTTCATATCATTTGAAATAGAACTTTCATTTGGTTTTCAATGTTGATTCTGATTTTATGAATAACACTTTCAAATAGGCTCAAAAAGGGAAATATTAAACCAACCAAGACATTTTCATGCAATTAAAAGGATAATCAAATCCATAAGGGTTGTAGTTAATTACTTATAAAACAATTTAGAAAAACTTGATGACTTTTCAAAATTAGAAAACTAGTGTATCTTGGAAGTAGTTGCTAATCTGCATCTAATAACAGTAAAACTTCGTGGTTTATAAAAATCAGTAATTTAAAAAGGATATATAAACTAAAAATCAATTACTGGTCTTATCTGATTAGTTTCTAACCAACTACTTAAGAAAACACTAGCTTTTAAAGCATGCAAAGCATACATAATCTAAATTCAAAAGCTTTGGCTAAAATCAGCTATCTAGAAGGAAATTTACATATCACAGGCTTAATTGCAATTATAACCATTATGAAACTTATTTTAGAAAAATCTATTTTAAACATGAAACTATGACTAGTTACTTACAAGAACATAATTGATGACCAATTAAATCCTAATTATCCAACTATAACTTATTTTCAAAACTAATTCAAGAAAAATAATTAACTATATATAACATGCTTAATTGTATGGAAAGGCATAACTACATATTTGCATATCTAAATTAACAAAATTCCTAACCTCTAACTATTAAAACAATAATTAATTAGATATAACACTGATTTAAGAAAGCCTAATTAATAAAACTATAACTAATTACTTACCTTGAATTAGATTCCTCTCTCTCTCTCTCTCTAGGGAACGACCTCTAGGTCTCTCATCCTTGTCTCTATACTGCAAATGATGGGGAAGGGACTCTCCATCCCCCCTATTTATAGTTTTCTAGCCCCACTAGGGTGTTGACACCTAATCTGCCACATGTCCTCTTGGTAATTGGTGTAATCATGTTCGTGGACACTCAACTACTTGAGGTGTCCACTTCTCATTTGTTTTCATCCTTGTATTGACACCAAATGGTTTGAGGTCTCAGCTACTCGGGGTGTCTTTCCATTACGTTGCCATGTGGCGGGTTGGAGTATTTGGGCTGGGCCCTATCCAAATCCAAAATGAAACTCCCAAATCCATACCCATACCCATACCCATACCCATACCCAAAATGATATCCAAATCCATATCCATTGTGGCCCTTTGTTATTTTTTCTTTATATCATGTTCCTAAAATACCTAGACAACTATAACCTTGTGATTGACTTTCATAGGTGACCTAAGTTTGATTTTTACAAAAGACCTTGAATATCTATTTTCCATAATTTTTAGAAAATTATGACCATGGTTTGACTTTCCTAAGGGACTCAAGTTTGACTTTTACCAGCAACTTAGAATACCTGTCCCCTATAATTCTTGGATAATTATAACCATGGTTCGACTTTCCTAGGGGACTCAAGTTTGACTTTTACCGAAAACTTAGAATACCTGTCCCCTATAATTCTTGGATAATTATAACAATGGTTCGACTTTTACAAGTGATTTAAATAAGTATATTACATTTTCTGTCGCAAGGCTTGACTTGGAATTTCTGAGGTGTTGAAGGTTATATGACTCTTTGAAGAGAATCTCAAGAGCGGAAGAAGTTTGGGTTGCAATTTTGCATGCATTAAACCCAAACAGGAGTGTAACTTTCAAAGAGAAGTGGGAAAGATGAGATTTGTGAAGTCTAGGGCTGACAACAGATTGAGTTTTTATGGTGTTATTTAAAGGAGGGATAATTGTTGATTAGGAGGTATGAGAGACAGACCCCTTGAGTGTAATACACAATATCTAGGGTGAAAGGAAGGCTTTCTATTCCATTTGATGGGTGATGCTAGCAAAAGGACTAATGTAAGTGAATGAAAAGAAAGTTGTTCTTTAGTGAATACTTCAAGCTCTGGTAATACTTAATGTTTTCATAATACTAATGTGAAGTTTTATGGGAAGAATGGTCTAGACTGGGCTCACTCCATTGAGTTGACCATTCTTGTATAGGCAAATGGGAATATATCACATTGAAGAAAAGAAGTTAGATTAAAAAAAAAGAATGAGGATATACAAATTGGAGGAAAGTGAATGCATTGGTTACCTTTGTAAGAAGATGAGCTCCTAGATCACCACCAACGAATACTTCAAAGAGCTCCAACCAAAGTATCGAAAATGGACACTCACAAGAACCAAGAAAGGTTCATACACAAATACCCAAAAAAGGGTATTCAACAGCAGGAAAAAATAAATAAATATTATTGATTATCAACCACACAAAAACTACACATTTTAGAGGGGGCAATGCCCCATATTTATATACAATAGAGGGCAAGAAGGAGAGAGCCATTGGACTCCCAACGACTCTATGTATTTGACTTTAGTCAAACATTGATTAGTCAAATACAACCTAAAAAAAGTCCTAAAAAGTAAGAATAAAAAAAAAATACCTATACAAATAATACTAAAAGAAAAACTAAGAAAATAGCTAGCCTTATAATACATTATTTAACACTCCCCCTCAAACTTACGGTTGGATAACCGAAAGTTTGTCTAAAAGAAAGTGAAATCTAGGAGTTGCGAGAGGTTTGGTAAAGAAATCTGCCAATTGATATTCTAAAGAAACATAGGGAAGATCAATAATGCCGTATAAAAATTTTTCTCGCACATAGTGACAATCCATCTCAATATGCTTGGTTCGTTCGTGGAATGTCCGGTTGTTGAAAATGTAAATAGAACTTTTGTTGTCGCAGCATAGTTGTGATGCCCATGTACTCTGAACACCCATGTCATGCAGCAACCTCTTTAGCCAAACTACTTTCATAGTGGTTGTTGCCATGACTCTGTATTCTGCTTCAGTTGACGAGATAGAGACTTTCTGTTGCTTTTTGTACCTCCAAGAAGTTAATGATTTACCTAAAAATACACAGAAACTAGTAGTTGAGTGTCAGTTATTTGGATCTCCTCCTCAATCTGCATCAGTATAAGCAATTGAATCTAAGGAGAAAGAAGCAGACAAAAAAGTCATCGAAAAATAGAAGTTTTAATATATCTAATAATACGTAAAATGACTCCCATATGAAGTGGTAGGAGCACGTTGAAATAGGCTTGCTGTGTGAATGACATGTGCAATGTTAGGTCTTGTAATGGAGAGATACGACAGTGTCCTGACAAGTTGTCTGTAAGGTGTTGGATTTTCAGGTGGTTCTCTATCATCAATCTTCATTTTGACATTTATAACTTCGGGAGTGTCGACCTTTTTCTCATCGAAGATACCAGACCTATCAACAATATCTAGAGCAAACTTAGACTAAGTTAGCAAGTAGCCTCTAGAAGAATAAGTAACTTTTATACCAACAATTTTAAAAAAAAAACTGAAATCACTCATTTCAAAGTGTATTTTGAGAAATCTTTTAATATTTTCAACTCCCTGTTTATCACTTCCAGTGATGATCATGTCGTCTACTTAGAGGAGAAGGATAATAATACCTGCATTAGAAATCTTAATAAACAAAGTTGTATTAGTAAGACAAGATTGAAAACAAAAATCGAGCATAACTTGACTAAATTTGTCATACCAAGCTTTGGAGGCTTGTTTAAGGCCATACAAAGCCTTATTTAAACGAAAAGTCTTTCTTTTAGGAATATTAATGTCAGGTGGTGGTTTCATATACACTTCTTTAGCTAAGCTTCCATTAAGAAACACATTTTTGATATCCATTTGATATATAGGCCATTTCTTTACAGAGGCAAAAGCCACTAAGGTCCTAACTGTGGTCATTCTAGCAACTAGAACAAAGGTCTCTTCATAGTCTATTCTATACTCTTGGTAATAACCCTTGGCAACTAATTTGGCCTTATACATTTTAAGAGTTCCGTCACTCTTGGTTTTAACTTTATACACCCATCAACAACTTATAGGCTTTTTGCCTGGTGAAATATCTTGAATAATCCAGGTATTCGCCTTTTCTAAGGTATTTAATTTCGTTGTCATTGCTTCTACCCATTCAAAATGTTCCTTTGCTGCAACATAGTTTGAAGGTTCTATGTATAAATGTATTAATGCGATGTAGGCTTGATATTTAGGTGAAAAAGACTCATAGGACACATTTTCTAGGAACTTTTGACACTATAGATGACTTTCTTGTTTGTATTTCTTCCTGTTCTTCATTGCTAGTATATTTTTTGAGAGCACATGGTTGTTCTTAATTACCCCGCCTAGAGTATTAAATACAATCTTGATTATTACGAAATGACTCTGTATTTATGTCATTTTTATCTTCTTGGCTTTCATCAGTATCACTCATCAACCTTTGTAACTAAATCCAATAAAAAATAATACTCATTTATTTCCTTAGAGTTCAAAACTTTTCTTTTCCAAAACAGATACATTTCTTGACACATAACTTTTTAGTTTTAAAATAAAAACATCTGTAGCCTTTTTGATAATTTGTGTATCCTGGAAAAACATAAGAAATAGCACGAGGAGAGAGTTTGTCATTTTTGTCAAAAAAAACAAAACAAAACACTTGCATCCAAAAACCCTTAACCTAAAATAATCTGGAATTTGTTTGAAAGGTTTTTCAATAGGAGATATATTTTTCAAAGAAGAGGATGACATTCTGTTAATAAGATAAATTGCAGTTAGAGTGACTTCAGCCCAAAAAACTTTAGGTACTTGAATTGTAATAAGTAGAGTTCTTATTGTCTCTATAATATGCCTATGTTTTCTTTCAATTAAACCATTTTGCTGAGGGGTATAGGGACATGATCTTTGATGTGTGATATCGTATAAATTTAGATAATCTTTAAATTCTTTTGACAAAAACTCTTCTCGTGAATCAATGCGAAAGATAGAAATCTCATTATTAAATTAATTTTTTATTATATTATAAAATATTTGAAAGTGAGAAAATTTCAGATTTATGTTTAAGAAAATAGATCTAAGTATTCTTGTAAAACCGTCCACAAAAATTAATAATACATAAAGCCACCTTTTGATATAACATGTGCGGGTCCTCACACATCTGAATGTATTAACTCAAGTGGTCGAAAAGAAACAAAGGTTTTTTCTTGAAAAGGTAATCTCTTCATTTTACCAAGAATACAATTTTCGCATGTAAAGTTTTCAAAATTACAAAAATTTTCATCTTTGGAAAAAATTAGATCTTGGATACACTAGGATGGCCAAGTCTCTTATACCATAGATCCAAATCCACTTTCTGAACATTACAACACAATGTATTCTTCGGTATTTCCAAAAAATTCATGTAGTATAAGCCTCCTTCTCTATGACCTTCCCCAATCAGCTTTCTTGACTGACGATCCTGTATTCGACAACTATGAGAGGAAAAAGAAACATTACATCCATGGTCAAATAATTGAGAAACAGATAAAAGATTTAAGTTAAGTTTAAAAATATATCTAATTTGTGGAATACAAAATCTTTTTAAGTTTTGAAAAATATTTTCAAAACTTTCTATTCCTTTTATCTCAAGAGATGTTTCATCAGCCGTAAAAACATTTGACCCACTTGAGTTATGATATTTAGATAACATATCAATATTTGGTGTTGAAAAGAGCCACCTGAGTCAAGAAGCCAAAGAGTTTTACCGAAATCGAAGATGCCGAAAGAAGAGGCGGCAACTCCGTGGATGAAGCTGCACCTTTGAGTAGAGGTTGAAGTGCCTCCACTAATTGAGTTAAGGACATGCTTCCAATGGATGATTCACTTGATTCTTGTGGAGATCTGGCAGAGGCAACCTTTTTCTCATAGGGCTTCTTTAATTTCGGACAATATGTTTTCACATGTCCTTGTTCACGACAATAATAACAAATGACTTTCTTTTTTTCAAACTCATTTCCTTGTTTTTCATCATTTATCCTCCCATAGTGTGGAGGTTTGTAGGTACGAACATAGTTTTTCGGTCTAGATGCGGCTAGGACCAAGTCATCATCACACTTGGAGATTCTCTTTTAAACCTATTTTCTTCCATGCTTAAATCTTCTATCGTGTCTTTTATTGAAGGTACTTTCCCTCGATAAAGGAGAACAAATTTGGTTGATTCAAACTCTAATCTCAATCCATTAATAAATTGAAAAAAAATGCTCCGTATTTATTTGATTTTGACGAAGTTCTATGTCTTTCGGACAATGCCATTTTGGTTCAAGAGCCAACTCTTTCCATAATTCGGACAAACTATTATACTATTCTCTAATGCTCTTGTCCCCTTGAACCATATTTCATACTTTATCTTGTAAATTGCACACATGTGCAATATCTTTAAGAGAGTACATTCTCTTAAGATAGTCTCGTGCATTGTTTGCATGTTCAAATTTCGCGAGACTTGAACACTTTTTGATATCCACATTACTAATGAACCAAGACGTGATCTTGTCATGTCCTATTCTCCATTCCTTTCACTTTTTTTTGTTAGTGGTGATGGCCTTATTTTTCTCAACCTTCGTAAGAGGTATCTCTTTCTCACCTTCTACCTTTGTAAGGATTAGTTTGGGTTCTGGATCGGTCCTATCCACTAATCCCCACAATCCCTTTCCCCATATAAGGTGCTTCATAATTGAAGCCCATATTACATAGTTGGAATCATTGAGCTTAATGGGTTTAATGGTGACAATATCATTGTCATTTATTTTACAAGGTTTGAGAAGGAAAAAAGAAAATAAGAAGAGTGGAGAAGAAGAAGAAAAGAGAATAAAGTGAAGATAACGAGTACTCCACCACCGATAAAAGGTACAAACACTTCTCTAATCTTTTACACGATCGCGATCTCACACACACTTGAATAGGAATTGCAAAAGAGCTTCACCTCTTTTTCAAATTTTGAATGACACGTTTCCCGATGTACCAAAAACAAAACTTAACTTGATCACCAAGCTTCGATACCATGTAAGAAGATGAGCTCCTAGATCACCACCAACGAATACTTCAAAGAGCTCCAACCAAAGTATCGAAAATGGACACTCACAAGAACCAAGAAAGGTTCATACACAAATACCCAAAAAAGGGTATTCAACAGCAGGAAAAAATAAATAAATATTATTGATTATAAACCACACAAAAACTACACATTTTAGAGGGGGCAATGCCCCATATTTATATACAATAGAGGGCAATAAGGAGAGAGTCGTTGGGCTCCCAACGGCTCTAAATAGAGCTGTTCGTAGCCCAATGACTCTATGTATTTGACTTTAGCCAAACATTGACTAGTCAAATACAGCCTAAAAAGTAAGAATAAAAAAAGGAAAAATACCTATACAAATAATACTAAAAGAAAAACTAAGAAAATAGCTAGCCTTATAATACATTATTTAACAACCTTGTGGTTACTTTAATCTGTGCTCCTGAATATCTCAAGAATATATACTTACCTTCAAATGACCAAAAAAGTGTGACAAGCATTGTGCATATTCCAATAAGAAAAATATTGTCAAGGAGTGTGATACCAGACAAAATTTGAATACGTTGTCCAGGGAATAGATCTATAAATGAATACTATGTTGAGTTAAGAGGTTTATGAGATAAATTATATTATTTTACCCAAATAGATTGCTTGGCATGTGCTAAGGAGGAAAATAAGGAAACTGAAAAAAAAGTGTTTGATCTATTTTGAAGAGCTGTGCCAAGGTATAACACTATCATGACCAACATTTTTGTGGGAGTGGATTACCCTCTTTTGGTACCACGTATGCACCTTCTATCAGAAGAAGATAGAAGGATATTGGAGAAAAGAAATGAAACAAATCTAGAGTGATCCCCCCTTTCAGGTAGACCTAATGTATGGTAACCTTAGTCACCTTTATCCTTCAAGGTAATTTCTCAGCAAGGGTTTTTCTTGGAGATATGTCTAAAAGGTGGGAAATCTCAGAAGCTTAAAAAATTGAAAAAATATAAATAATAGTAAAAAATAATAGGTTTTCTATTATTTTTATTTCAAAAATATAAACAAACAAGCTTTTAAAGTTTTTAAAATACAAAAAAAAACTGAACTTAAAATATATAAAATTAAATTTTTTAAAATTTTCAAAATTATCATCATAATATTGCGATATCATAGTAATATTTTCAATTTAGCGATATTTTGAAAATATCGCATGATTTTCTTGATATTATTGACTACCTTAAAATATAGAAATTTCTTGCAATATTTTCAAAATATGGCCGATATGGGTGACTAGAATGGTAGCATTTGAGAGAGGTCGAGGTCGAGGGGGAGCCTCTTTCTTTGAAAGAAGTCAAGGTTCCATGGTTGGAGATGAAAATGATAGATTGAAACTCTGATTGTGGTAAGACTAAGCTTACGAATGAGCAGGGTTAGAACTTTATTTGAAAGTCCACCTTTCAAAAGAACATGACTTTCCATTCATCCTGTACTTAGAGCCCTCAAGAGAAGAGTGTAGAGAGTGAACTTAAGACCTTAACCAGTTTGAAGAAGAAGATTAAAGGTGTTGGAGATCAAACAAGAGAAAGATTGGTGCTCACAACATCATTGGCTACCCCATCCCACTCGTTTCACACCCCTCAAGTTAATCATGTCTCTTGACACTTATTTCTTAGGACATCAAATCATTGTCTAGAACATATGGCAGAAAAGCGAGATTCTATTTATGTCTCAATTTTTGCTAATAACCCAATTAAGCTTGCTAATGGGTCGACCAATCCTATGCTGGAAAAAAGAAATCTTAGAACTCTTTGGTTTACTCTGTTCTTTGTTTTCTGTGTTCCTAGTTTCTCTGTCAACTTGCTTTCACTTAAGTCTCCATAAATTTTTATCCTAATCATTGTATTTTTCAGGGACCGAAGACTGGGAAGACCTTTGGTCATGGTAGTAAGGGTCTATTCATTCTTCATGAACCTCAAACCATGTCATCCATGGGGGTGTCAATTTTAGCCTCAATTCTGGAAGATGCTCAGTTGTAGCAGAATAGATCAAGGCACTCTTACTATTGCCAAAGCTTCAGAGCTTTTACCTAGTATGATCAAAGTGAAATTTGAGTTTGCATTAAAGTGTGGTGTTTGTTAGAAGACTAAGCACCATCATGCCTCCTTTCTTAGCAGTCCTTCAAGAAGTTATAAATCTTTTGAAATCCTACACCCTGATTTATGGGGTCCATCCTTGGTTTTAAACAAAATTGCAACATGTCCATGCATCTAGCAACATATTACACTTCTTCCACTTGTTAATATTGCCAGAATTTACACTGTACAATAATTTGATCACCATAATCACTGCCATTCAGTTGTCAATGTGAGCAAGTTAGCTCAAGAATCAAGGGAATGTTGTTCAGTATATATGAGAAATATATGCACATCCAGTGCAAGCACCACTACTAATGTCTTTTCTCTTTCATTCTTTTTTATGTCATTTCTCATTTTCCAAGATATGTCAGAATATTTTGATTTTATCTTTTGGATTGTATATATAATAATGTTGTTCATGGTAAAATTCTCTTTGGATTGTGAAGCTTTGCAATGTTTAAAGTTTAAACAGGAAAAGCCATTCATTTTTAGAGTATAGATGTTTATATGGTCATAAACAGTTCCATTGAGAAAAATCTATTTCAGATTGACCTTTTTCCCTTCTCATTGCCCTTACAGTCCTTTCCATACTATGACTTTATCAAGAATCCAATTCCATCGCAAATCAGTTTACTGATAATCTTGTGATTGATTAAACTTTACATGCTATAGCAGGAGATGGGGGAAGAATGAACCATTGTCAATTTTGGTATTTATACTTATTAGTGTCCCAATTTCATTAATTTGAGGCCCAAATTTCATCACCATATGCAGCCTAAGATTATATTCTGATTGTTCTACCTTGTAAAATTGCAGTTACGTGAAATATTGGATACAATTGGGAATGACAAACAGCTTTTGGATTCAATACTGATACACATGGGTGGAATGTATGCAAATTTGGGTATGCCTGAGGAGGCATTACCACTCTACCAAAGAGCTCTGGAAATTGAAGAGTGTGTTTTTGGTATGTAACTATGCTAGTTTATCCTTTATACTGGCTTCTCATGTTGTTTGCTATTTGCCTTACAGATGATGATACAAGTAGCCAAGTTTAAGTTCATAAAATTTACTGAAAAGTAATTGTGCATATACTTATATTTACATTTTTTTAAAATCTCCGTATTACTTGTGTTAGACCACTTTTGTTTGTTATCTCATGCAAAGTAAATGTTTGAACAATTTACCAACACCAATAGCTGGAACAGTTTAAAACATCTGTTATCAGTTTGTAACAGCTCTTGGATTCTAGGTTAATGACAAGCTGCTGAATGAACTTTCTTAAAAGAACTAGCCAAGCTGATCAAAGGGTCACTTTTCTCAATCTTAGCTTGTCAGATATATTGCTGAGCTTGACCAAGATTGAGCTCAAAATAGTTGTTTAAGCTTGGTTCTGTGAGCTCCAACCAGTTTAGATGAGTGTGAGATAGTATAACTCTTTTTTTTTTCTTGGTTGAGAATCCCATTATTGGCTCAATACAGAACTGTACTGATGCAGGTCAAACAGATTGATCTAGCAGCGATGGAATGTATATTCCATTTACTGAATCACATGAAAATTTTATCCTAGATCGATAGTATTTATCTAACATTAATCCAGTTGTATTTAACATTAGCTACATTCAAGTTATTAAAATAACCAAAATACCCTTAAAAGTAATGACATTTTTGAAAAATCATGGTTTTTTTTTGGGCATCATGACTATTTTAGATTTGGAGGAAAATAAAAAGTCGAACACCTTTTTTAAAAAGTAAAAAGTGTACATTACAAATTTGAATTTGAAAAGTCAAAGTTAGCTTTTTTATCACAAAAAATGGTAATGTATTTTAAAAATGCCATTATTTTTTAGGGCATTTTGGCCACTTTAATAATTTTAATGCATCTAATGTTAAATACAGCTAGTTTATTGTTAGATAAACCCATATATATATATACATACATATATATGGGATGTATGGATAGAGGGAGGGAGAAGGAGAATTCTGTAGTACAATCCGAGCAACAAATGCAAATGTAAATTACTTGATTAGACATTCATGAAAAAGTTGGATTCTACCATCCATACCATACCTATTGAATCTTATTAGAGAATATAAAAGGATTGGTCTATTCAGTCCAATTTCTTTATCTACGTCCTATCTTTTATCTATCAATTATGATATTATGATCAGGCTGGGTACCAGAAAAATGGATTGATTCAAGATTTGATTTGTTCTGCTCTCTCTCTCTCTCTCTATATATATATATATATATCCCAAAATCCTCGATTTGGAATGATATTCCTATTCATTGTTTTCTTTATGTGAAAGAAAAATCTTCCTGGTCGTCAAGGCCCATAATAAGCTAGTCGTAATGCTAGAAATAGCAACACTAGTGTTAGGGAATCATCAGGTATGTACCAACTGATGGAAAATTTTCTACACCATCCTACTTGATGCTTTAGCATGACGTCCAGTGGATCCAGATGTCATACTACTAGGGATCTGGTCTCTATGGTCAGTGTATAGCTTATGCTGGTGAAGAAGTATGACGTGTACCTGAACATGGAACCTTGTATCTCTTTTTCTTTTCCGCACACACCCATAGCTCGTGTATATATATATACACACACACACACACACACACACGAAACACAGTATCGTCGAACGCCTTTGGCTTTGATCGATGCTCGGACATGTGGCTGTGCGCCATGTGTTTAACAAAAGGTTTTTAGCAGCGTTTCTTGACCACCACTAAAGACTTTTTTTTTCCTCCCAGGTCTTTAGTGGCGGTCAAGACTGCCGCTAAAAATGTTTTTTAGTGCAACAAAAAATTTGTGCCACTGATCGCACACGCGATCAGCGGCACAAAAGCTTCCGATTATGTCGGACAACTTATGTGTTCGATGATACGGGTTATATATATATATATATATATATATATATATATAGAGAGAGAGAGAGAGAGAGAGAGAGAGAGAGAGAGAGAGAGAGAGAGAGAGAGAGAGAGAGAGAGAGAGAGAGAGAGAGAGAGAGAGAGAGAGAGAGAGATTTTGTGTGTGTGCGGAGGTGGGGAGGATGTATGTGGGGTTGTCGACATCCATAACCTTTATTAATCATTTGTAACCTTACTTTTAACAAATTTTGAAATATCACAAGGGTTCCATGCATTACTTGTTATGATCATGGGTAACTAATTTAAAAAGTTTAAGACATTTAGTTTCTCTTAGGATTGCTGAGCATTCTCTTAAAACTTGCTAAATGCTGTTGGTGGATACAATGTTGTAAAGAAGTGAAAGAGCCACCCTAGAACTTCAAGACTTGTCAATGGCAAAAAAATTGGCGAAAATTGGTGAACTTGTTAATGTCCACTAAAGCTAATAACTTTTAGTAGAACCTGCGTAAGAACACATACACACGTGACTGAAGCTTGTTTTGTACTCTCTATTATCTTATAATCATACTTTTGGTTAATTTCAGCTAATCCTATTTTATAGGGAAGCATAGTTTATTTCTTGTCACACCACTTTTGGGAATGGCAAAAGTCTTTGTTTCTACTGGAAGAGCTAAAATAGCAGTGGAAACCTATCATCAAGTTATTGGCTTATATGAAAAAAATGGAGGTGTCAATAGTGAAGATCTTGTGATCCCTTTGTGTAGTCTTGGCAATCTTTTCATCAATGAAGGAAAGATGGAAGAAGCAAACCACTGTTTTAACAGGTCAGTGACACCTCACATAATACTCTTTATGTTTTTTGTTTGTTTTTGTCTTGCAAATAATTGGCTTTGTGACCTAGGACTTGCATCCTGTTGTTGTCGAAATGGCAAATACATGAGCTTTTTACTCAAGTTTGTTCTTTTATGTGGGAGACAGTGATATGGTTGCAGCCTTGCAATTTTATTAGTGACAGTTTTTGAAATTTTTATGTCTATATCCGGACATCATTTACATGTACATGCACATATTGTGAAGTGTAAATGTGAAAGGATAAACATTGTATCTTATGAGATTTTATTGATCTTTAGTATACAAGATAGAGAACATCCTGAAAGGAAAACAGGTTGGAACCCCTCTTTCAATGCAAGCTGAGTTTCTATATTCTTTGCCCTTATCGCTTTCTACCTTTTCTTTTCTTCTGCATTCATTAAATCTATTTTAAGATTTTTTGCTGGTTAACTCTGACATGGTATTAGAGCAGGATGAACCTTAAAGTACCATCAAACCCACTCTCAGTCCTCTTTATTCCTTTTCAGGTAATTCTTATTCGGGTTTCATGTATTCCTCTTCTTTTCTTCGATCCCATACTCTGTTTCATTACAGCCAATTATCTACTTGTAACTTCTTGTCTAGTCAATTTCTCTTTATTCTTTCCTGTTATTCTCTGGGATTTCTTTCTATTCCCATTCCAACCTATTATCATTCAATCTCATTATTCTCTGTTTAACTCTACTTCCTTACTCATATTTGAATTCTTATATATTGTGTCTGATTGGATCTGAACATCAGGTTGGTTCATTATTTTTATCTCTAATGTGTGTGTGTGTGTGTGTGTGCACGCGTCTATATACCAGTTAGAGATAGAATTATTCCACTTCCCTTTGTTCAAGTTTGAATACTCACATTTGTATTTTCTTCCTTTGGAAGCCCAAAAAAATAGAAAAAGCGGTAAGAAATTGGCTGCTATTTAATAAGTATACTTGCCTTCAACTGTTCCTCGTTTTACTAACTCTTTTCTTTTAACCCACTTCTTGTCTTGTCCTTCAATGGCTACTGTATCATCATTGTTCCATCCTCAGTTGGTTACTGAAATAGCAAAAAACTTATTTCTACCAATTTTCTAATGTGGAAGAAAACATTTTCTCCTTTTATTTGATGGCTCTGTTTCTTGTGCTACTTGAGTTTCTTGGAACTGATGAGATGAGAGTCAAGTAGTTGACTGAAGCAAGCCTGGCATACTTGGGTTGTGTAAAAATTAATCAACTGCTATTGTGTATGTCACTTCAACTCATTTTTTTGAGGTCTTGATTCAGGTTCCTGATATTTCCATTTCTCGTGGTCTATGAGAGCCTCTTCATGAATGGTTTGTGCAAATATCCACTTCACAAATCTTTCAAATTGATGATGAGTTTGCTAATATCAAAAGTAGCCCATCTAATGTAATTGAACATTTGAATAAAAGGAAACCCATAACCAATCAGCTTGTGATGACTAGGATCAATATCAGAACAAGCAAAGGTCCTTCAAACACTCACCTGAGTATAAGGTTTATGGTGTCATGGTTACCAATTGCATTTTCAACCCATGTTGAAGGAGTTATTGTTCTTGATCTTTAACATGATTGATTATTTGTTTCTGCTAACTCTAAGAGACACAATTCCAAAACAATCATGAAGTGATGATTAGCAATTCTAGCAATCCACATGATGAAGGATGTGGAGGGCATTTCCCTTCAAATAAGCCAAGAGGAAGAATCAATTTTGAGATGTGGTAGTTTTGGCGCTTGTCGAGTTTTCTTGCTATTGCCAACTATCGATATCTCTAGAAATCCTTGTAGCATATATTGGTGTGAGGAATCACACCTACGATACATGCTGGCAGAAGTCTGAAGTTATATCTACCATTGCATTAAGTCAACAATGAAATGCAGCTACATTCTCTGTAGATTCTCTCCTCACCTTCAACTCATGCAGCTCTAGCCTCTTGTTTGGACTTAATCTCCATGGCGTAATGGATGTTGGGTGGATTATCAATTTAAGTGTAGCCAACCATGTAATCTGTGATGCATTGAAATTCATTAATTTTACCCCTTCTCAGGCTTAGGAAATGTCAATACATATATGGCAAGGCACAGCCCATCATGACTTTGGAGATGCACAAGTCAATAGGTTGTTTGGTACATTAGTTTTACCTAATACTTTTCTTGTTCCAGTTTAAATACAATCTTATCTTAGGGCACGTTTTGCTTTGGTGACGTGGGATGAGCAATAACAGCTGAGCATCAAAAGCTGTGATTGTTGATGACAAGGTCAGTATTGTGACCAACTTTCACAGGATTCAACAGAGAATCATTCTCATGTGAGAATCACAATCATAACTTGCACTTTCTAATGTTTCACTAAACTTGAGAAAGTTTGGTGATTATGATTTGCAATCACAGGAAGTTGAGAAAACCAAGAATCACATGGCATTGCAAACGTGCCTTTAGTGTCATAGCTTGTTGATCAGACCAAGTCCTGTGTCATTTTCTAACCAACATTTATTCTTGTACAGGACCCTTTGCACAAAGAGGGTCTTGTAGGTGTAAAAGTATCTTCAACAAGATACTAATAGCAATACTACAATATTCTTGGAAACAAATGCGTACACATACGCACAACAAGAACACTTGAAAGTTTGAAACATTTGTGCACAAAAAGCACAACACAAACTCACAAATGCGCAAAAGCATACCCAAGAGTCATAAGATTGAATAGGAGCTTGGGCTATAATCCCAAAAGCTTAAAGAATACACAAGGGGAGAGCCCCTTTAAATAGAGGAGGTGGAGTCCTTGGAGAGGCTCCAGCTCTAGCCGTTGGAGCCCCTTCCAACGGTCACAAGGGGCCCAACGACTAGATGGTGGGCCCCTCCAAGGTGCTTTCCTCCTTTTACAAAAAGCAATAAAAATAAAAAAGGAAAAGAATAAAAGGAAATTACAAAAACATATTCTAAAAAAATATGTTGTAAAAAGACTAAACTACCCCTACGACTAAACAGTTAGAAATATATATTTTATATATATAATAAGTAGATATATATACATATATATTAATATATGTATATGTATTACCTTATATATATAAAATATATATATTACATTGCATGATTAGATTACATAATTTAACACCCCCCCTCAAACTTAGGGCAGTATGACCGAGAGTTTGCTAAGAAGGAAGTTGAAGCGCGGAGCACACAAAGCTTTGGTGAAGAAATCCGCCAACTGATATTCTGACGTGACATATGGAAGGTCAATGACTCCTTTGAGGTACGCCTCACGAACATAGTGACAATCCTTCTCTATGTGTTTGGTCCGCTCATGAAAAGTGTGATTCTTAGCAATATAAATTGCACTTTTGTTGTCATAGCATAGCTTGGTAGGTCCTTCGATTATGATCCCCATATCTTCCAACAACTGATGAATCCATACAATTTCCATGGTTGTAGTTGCCATGGCACGATATTCGGTTTCAGTTGATGATAGAGACACTTTTTGCTACTTTTTGCATCTCCGTGGAATTAGTGAATCTCCTAAGAACACACAAAAACCAGTGGTTGAGTGACATTTATTTGGGTCACCTCCCCAATCAGAGTCAGTATAAACAATTAACTTTAAATCAGACGAAGATGATAGAAAAACTCCCTTGGTTAGAGTACCCTTAATGTATCTTACGACTCGTAAGATAACACTCATATGGACGGATGTTGGTGCATGCTGAAACTGACTTGCAGTATGCACTGCATGAGAGATATCTGGTCTGGTAATACTCAGATATATCAATGATCATACAAGCTGTCTGTAGGGAGTAGGATCCAAAAGAGGAACACCATCATCAATCTTCATTTTAGTTCCCACTATGACAGGAGTTTCACAAACCTTTTCATTTGTAATACCTGACCTGTCAATGATCTCAGAAGCAAGCTTAGTTTGAGATAAGAAATACCCTCTATGAGAATATGCTACTTCAATTCCCAAAAAATAAGTTAGAAAACCCAAGTCAGACATTTCAAATTTATCTTTTAAAATTGATTTTATACTCTTAACCCCATTAGAATCACTTCTGGTGATGAGCATATCATCCACATACAATAGCAAAATCACAATCTCTGCATTAGATTTTCTAACAAACAAAGCAGTTTCAGTAAAACAAGAAGAAAAACCATTTTCCAACATTACTGAGTTAAACCTATCATACCAAGCCTTAGGGGCTTGCTTTAGGTCATAGAGCGCTTTCCTAAGACGAAGCATTTTTCCTTTGGGAGTCTCCATTCCAGGTGGAGCATCCATATAAACTTCCTCATTCAAATCACCATTCAGGAATGCATTCTTAACATCCATTTGATAGATGTTCCAATTGTTAATTGATGCAACAATGATGAGACATCGAACAATGACCATTCGGGCCACAAGAGCAAAAGTTTCTTCTTAGTCAATCCTATACTCTTGACCCTATTGTTTTCTTACCCTTAGGAAGAACTTGAAATTCCCATGTCTTAGCTTTTTCCAGAGCTCCGAGTTCACTTTTCATCACAACTATCCATTCAGGACTTTTACTAGCTTCCGCAAAGTTTCTAGGTTCTACGTAGGAGTGAATGACACTAAGACATGCTCTATATGTAAGTGAAAAAGAATCATATGATATGAACCTAGAGGGAGCTTTTCTGTGTCTTTTGGTTCTACGAAGATTTTCCTCACCTTGAGGAATAGTCTGACTATCATCATATCTTTCAAGAGCACTTCTAAAAGTGCTCCTATCTCTCTGAGTATAGGTGATGAGATCTCTAGATGGCCCTTCATCAATAGATAAGTGAGAGGAGTAAAGTGGAGAAATGATTTCCTTAATATCAATATCACTTGAGTCATTCTGATTTGACTCATCATCACTAGAATCATCATCTTTGGCTAATAGTTCAAACAAAAAAGAATAATCAACATTCTCATTATGTAATTCTGGACTTTCAAAACCACTAAGATTTTCCAAAAAACTCACATTTCTGGAAACATAAAGTTTGTCATTTTTAATGTCATAACATCGAAAACCCTTATGGGTTTTGGAATAACCAAGAAAGGCACATGGAATGGCCTTTGGGGAAAGCTTATCATTTTTATCTGTAAGGACAAAGCACTTGCATCCAAACACCCTTAACCTGCTGTAATCAGGTTCTTTTTCATACAACTTTTCAAAAGGAGAAATTTTACTTAAATTCTTCGATGGAAGTCTGTTTATAAGATGTACCGAGGTCAGGGTGGCTTCAGCCCATAGTTTCTTTGGAATGTTTTGCGAAATGAGCAAGGTTCTAGTTGTTTCAATAATATGCCTATGCTTCCGTTCGGCTAAGTAAAGTTTAAAAATTCATATTTCTAGGATATTCACAACTACAATATCTCATTTCAAGCATGCATAACAACAATATATTTCAAGTTCAACCTTAACTTACATCATAAAGTATAATCAATATGCATTCAAGACATACAAGTCATCACATAAATATATATGCATCTAAGACATTCAGGTCATTGCATGTAACGACCCCAAGTCATACCCCTTAAAAGATGAGAATTTATTTTTTTAATCAGTTGCGAAAATATTCTCAGAGACCCGGGGCCTTTACAGTTCAACTCCCAATTAGATAACCAAACACACCATAAGAGATCTTACATTTATCATCCCAAACTATAACAACTCATTATTTTATTTATTTATGAAAGAAAGAGTGTTTAACAATAGTTGCAAGAGACATATCAAAGTTATTTAAATGACATAAAAGTAAATAAGAAAAAATTGAGCCACGCTGTCCCTCTGTGAACTGTCTAAGCAAAAGTGTGACACTCGTAGCTTTACCAGAAGCTAGTCGCTTCACTGATCCCCTACGGCTGCGAAAACCACAAAAATAAGGGTGTCAGAAATTCGAGAAATTCGAGAAATTCTGCGTACGAATCTCTCTAAAGAATACAAATAAGTTTTCATGCAATAATTTAGAGGAATACAATTATAACATTTACATAATTCAATTTAAGCATTCATGCAGTAAGGAACAACTACTAAGCATGAGAAAATATTAATAAATAACAGGGATCACAATTTAAGTAATCAGGACATTTAACATGCATTAAGAATGAAATAACATGCATCCACCAACATGTAACGATTAAGGGAACAAGTAAACATGCATGTTCTAGTGCATAGCAGGAATATGCATGACTTCAGTGAAATGCATGAGTAAATTATTATCTTTCATTATAGTTTTCCTTTGTATGCATGTTCTTATTAAATACACACAATTTAAGTTCCTCTTTTTAGTTACCGTTGCATGCGGATACACCAAACGAGTACAATTTTCCGAGGTCAAGTAGGGTTTCCAAGGTAGCTTAGCACACAAGTTGTATTTTATTATTGGGTTCCAAACTTAGCCCTCGATCGAATTACCTTCAGAACATTAGACCTCCACATCTAATGTCGGGACACTAAGGACCTCCACATCCAATAGTGTCACTTTCTTGGTATACCAAAACAATAGATGTGTCTAACACACCACCCCTAGGTTAAGTGTCAGACTCTCCCTAAAACCGTGGTTAGGAGAAAGAACCTCAATATCAGGTTCAAAGGTAATAAATAAAGCACATAAAGTTTTTGTATCCTCGTGGTCTTCCAAAACCGAATCTCTAAGATGCCCATTCTTTCGATGGGAGATCTCAGAACGTATATTACACTGTTCTTATTTATTATATTTTTATTAAAAACCAATTATTAAGTTTTGCAATTCAACATGCAAAAGCAAAGGCAAAAGCTCGCATCTACTCCTGCAAGGGCCATCACGGACCACCACCCGCGGAAAAGCATAGAACAATGTAAATGCAATAAAAATAAATATGATTTTTACGATGCATTTAAAAGTAAGTAAAGAAGGAGCACCCAGTGCTCGAGGCTCTCCAGACCTGCGATGATTCACTTAAATCATCGATGCACCATATGCAAGAATTATACCATAATCCATTACTTCTAAATGCTTCTTAATGCACATTCATAGATGCCATTTAAAGATGTGCTTAAAACGATAATATGCATGAGCATTAATTTACAACTTTATATTCATTGCATGCTTTCATTTGATGCATACATTCAAAACAATTTCATACTTCTATTCATCACACATAATCATATCCATTGCATATTTTCCTTATGTACATATTAATGTCAATGCATGTTAACACCCATGCAGCTGCATACATGTGTCCTCAAATTAATTCAAATAGACACCTGCACATGAGGCATCTATGCAATATATCTTTGTTGAAGCATAACCCAACCTGCCTTATACGTACACCATTTGTTATTCATGTGTGTGCACAACTAATTGTACGCAAATGTGTACCAGCCCAAATCAATTTCACTACACACATCTGGAAAACTAAATTTATATATACGCATACCTATATAAAACTTTTGTCATATATATATGTATTGTTTTTTTTTTCTAAAGAAATTTGAACCCAGCCGACCCAGTCGGCTGGGGTTCCAAACAGGCCCAGCCGACCAGGATCGGTTGGGTCTGGTCTGGACAGACCCTGGCCGGGCTTGGCAATGGGCTGCCAGGCCTAACCCAGTTCGGCCCAAGGGCTGGACTGGGTCCGGCCAGTCCCTGCCAGCCTGGGTTAGCCGAGCCAGCCCAGCCGAACCCATCGGCTGGGCCTGACAGCTCCTGCACAGGCCCAGCCCGGGCCTGTGTGTGTGCTGTCAGGGCTGGATAACCCACCAACATAACAAAAATTTTCTTTTTACAATTTTTCTTTTTGAAATAAGAACCCATCCCCTCCTCTTGACTTGAGTCAGCTCAGCCGAGCCACTCGGCTGAGCCCTGCTACTTGGCAGACCCTGTCAGGCTAGCTGGACGCAGTCCAGTCGAGCCTGGTTGGTTTGCCAATACTTACCAGGTCTGACCAGACCTGGCTGGCCTGTCCGGCCAGACCGTGAGGTCTAACCAAAAGGGACAAGGAGGTCCACTAGTAACCCGATTTCCTTTTCTTTAAAACAATGCATATGTATATGAATGAGAAACATTCTTTTAAAATGTTATCAGATTCGTGAGTGTCTGTGTTTACAAATCAATGACCCGCATCTGCATGTTTAAGCTGGAATCTCATTTACATTAGGTTACAAACAAATAAAACCATGTACATGCTAACGCCTACTCATGATTACCTATTCAAGAAGGCACGTAGATTTCAATGTTTTCAATAAACATGCCATTGCATACACGTTTCTAAAAAAAAATATACGCATATAACACTATTCCCATGCCTATATGTATGCATATATGCAGCCCACATCCAAATCCACCATTGGAAATCAATATTTAGCATAGGGGCCCCTCATAGGGCCGCTCCTTTCATGAATAAAAATTCTGTTATACATGGGCAGATTTTTTACTTCATGAAAAGGGGTAAAATACAAAAAAATTTCAGCCATGGAGGACGATCCGTGGATTATCCTCCATGGGTTCAAAGGAAAGCATGCACCTACATGTTTTTCTCATAGATTTTCCAACCAAAATATTGCATCGAATCCAACCGGCATTCGATTTCTCACTTAGGATCAAAAGAGGAGCCCCGTACCTTGCGTGGATCGGAAGAAACGAGAAAAACAAAGAAACCGATGGTGGAAAGAGGTTGATGGCTGGAGAAGAAGAGCCTTCTTCCTCCTTTCCTTTCCTTTCGTTTCTCTTTCTTTCTCCCTCTCTCTTTTTCCCTCTTTCTTTCTCTTTTTCCTTCTTTCTTTGTTTCTTTTTTTTTATATATAATGAGTGGGAGAGGGGGTGACGTCCCCCCCTTCTCCAGCCTTCTCAAAGAGAGTTCCCAAAAAGGGACTCTTTCCCTACCTTGTTTCCAAAATGTATATTTTTTTAAAACTCCTTAAAGTTGACTTTTCTTTTTAAAACCTCCAATTCTTCTAAAACTCTCTTTCTTAAGTAAGAACAAGGACTCCTTTAAAGAGTCCCACTCAGCCCAAAAAATAACTATTCAGAATTAATATTAATTAATTAATTAATTAATTATTAATTAATTAAAATTATCTAAAAACTTTTAAAAATAGCCAAATTAACTCAGAAGGTTCCCTAACCTTATTAAACCCCAAATTAAAGCTTTATATTCAATTTAAAGCTGAAAAAACATGGGGCTTGGATTTGGATCCGGATTCAGAAATCCAAACCCATGCCCAAAATGAAAATGGATCAAGATATGGATTAAATACAGATTAAAGTAGGTCTTAAATAAGATCCAAATCCATAATAATTTGGATCATATGCATTGAATCCAATCCGATTCGGCTTTGAATCCAATTCGACAAACTGTTCAATTTTAAGAAAAAATGTGATTTTCAGGACAACCAGAACTTGAATTCAGGAAAGTAAAATATCGGTGCACTCAGAATTTTGAGACACATCCAACGACATATTACACGAATATCAAATTTCGATTTTTGCCCAAAAATAACCCGAATTTCGCTTGAATTTAAAGGTCGAAAATAAAACTCTTTCTCACGCTTCGATTGGCTCGCCTCGACCTTGTCGATGAGACCTGGGTCAAACCAAGACTCAAAGACATCAGTCTCAAAATCGAGCCTTAAACGATTTTCCTCTCAAACTTGGCCAATTTTTTGACAAAATTATAAAATGACCAAGTACCAAAATACGCGACATTACATTGCATCATTTTCATATGCATTCATAATTCTTATAAGCATTTATAATTCTTATAAACAATAGATCAAATCATATTTGACCACTCCAGCGTGAAACATACTTACGTACTTCTTAAGTAAATCATTTAGATATTCATGATACATATCAATCATGATATGTAGGTATGATATATTCAAATTAGACAATCATAATGCAATCATTTGCAATGAAACTATGTAGGTGTGATATGTCATTTACCTAATAAGTCAACCTAGTGATTTGTAGGCATGATGTGTCATTCACCTATACGCTAAAATAAGTGTCCCAATCATAACCTCATATCAAGTTCTAAAATCAATAAAGGTCTGATTCTCACATCTGGGATAATATATTATATACATATGCATGCTTGGTGTATGTACAAAGCATATACTACATAAATCTTACCTTAAAGAATCGATAGATCGCTAAACCAAAAGGAAATCGGGTGATCCGATAGTCTCACCACCACCACCACCTTGATGAAATATGCAGGTTTAATGGCTGCTCAAGCCACACTCTAGATCTCCTAGGCGTGAATAAGAGAAGAGGAAGATGGTAGAGAGAGATTAGAGAATTCTAATGACAATAGGAGAGGAAGAGAGAGCTAACTTTGTTAATCCTCCTCATGAAGACCATCTATTTATAGATGGGCTTAAGCAAGAGTCTCATCTCTGATATACGAGGTTAATATATATTAATCTCTTTTATAAGAAAATAAATTATGGGTTCTAACTTATTAAATTTCGAAATTAAGAAGAAAGGTAGGGACTTCTTACCCTCGCTTGGGCTCCCGTGACATGGTAACCTTTCGGGAGGCTTATAGACCCCAAGGCTCAACAAAATTTGACGTTTAAATAGTCGATTCAATAGTCTTTGAAACGTAGATTGTCATGGTGGTTTTAGATTTAATCGTATGTGTAAATTGGTACAATAGAAGACTAAGAGATGAGAGAGAGAAAAGGGAGAGAGAGGAAGAGACGTTCTCACTATTGAATTAGGTCTAATCTCCTGTTTAAGTAGAGATTAGCCAAAAGAATAAAATTACATTTAGGTCCCTTATTATTTATAAAATATAAAAAACAACCTTAAGCATAGATAAAACTCTAAACTAGTCGACTTATCTTAACACTCCCCCTCAAGCTGGAGCATGGATATCAATCATGCTCAGCTTGCCGCAATTTTGAGAAACTGGGCCTGGCAAGAGGCTTTGTAAAAATATCTGCAACTTGATCCTCAGAGATTACATGCTTGGTAGAGATATGTCCAACTTGAACCATATCTCATATGTAGTGACAATCAACTTCAATATGTTTTATCCTCTCATGAAATACCGGATTATTGGCTATATATGTGGCTGCCTTGTTATCACACATCATCACCATAGGAGATGAAACCTTCACTTGAAGATCAATCAGCCCTGTTCGAACCTACATTAATTCAGCTGGTGTTTGGGCCATAGCTCTATATTCTGATTCAGCACTTGACCTAGCAACCACGGTTTGCTTCTTGCTTCTCCAGGAGATTAAGTTACCTCCCACAAATACACAGAATCCTGTGGTAGATTTTCTATCCTCTACAGACCCAGCATAATCAGCATCAGAGTAAGCAATTGTGAAACCCGTAATTTTTAAGGATTATTAATAAATAAAGAACTCATTTTTTTTATCTTCAAATTAGAAATGTGTTTCTAGCTTTTGAATTTTATTTATTTATTTATTACATATTCATTTGTTCATTCAAGTCAATCAGGGTATAATTTGCATTTATAAAACTATTTGGGCTATAAATCACTATTTATATATGTATATATATTATATTTAAATATATTTTTGATGGAGTTTGTAAATTATTGGAGTGTGTTTGTATATTATTTGGCTCTTGGTAATGATTTATAGGGTAATTTGCTATTTTTGGCTAATCTTGTTATAATTGACATTTTTTGAGTTTTTGGCATTTGCGATCGCACACGAAGGGTTTGTTGTATTACTTGGGTAACGGTCTTTGCGGACTTCGAAACTCCTCGGTCTTTTGAGTTTCGATTCATTGTTCTTCACATTATTAAGGTAAGATACCTTAACTGAACTTATAGAGAGCGTGTTTAGGCACTAATTGTGTATGCATGATGTTGCACTGAATATCTAAATGAATTGCAAATTCAAGTTATGCTTATACACTTCACTTAGTTGTGGATATCTAGGACTCTTGTGATTGTAGTTCGGAGATCATGCTTGTCATGATTATAGTTAGCAGGATATGGAGTATGTTTGCTGCATGTACACCTGTGTGTGGGTTTGAATGCCTGTGCACTTATGAATGTATAATATGTACGCAATGTGTGTCATCATACTTTGGTTTGCGCATACTATGTTGCTTTGTGTGTTTGTATGAATTTAATACATGGTGCACATATAACTACTATGAACATGTATAAGTCGTGTTCGATGCATACTGTGAATGTTATATATATTGTTTTGTCATATGATGGACTCATTTATTCTTGTATAGAAGAAAGCATGAGAATGTTATAAATTGTTTTTAACTCGTATGTCTTGTTTACTTGAGAAATATGTGTATGATGTACGGTAGGATGGTCAATGAGATTTTGACCAACCCTTACATAATTATCTCTAAGGTGATATATCGATTTATGTGGTGAAAAATGCATATGACTTTTATCGTGTGTGTAAATCTCGAACTACGTAGGAATTATGTATGTTGAGGTTTAGTTGCTTCATATTATGAAATATGCATGTTCACGTATGCATGCATAAAACTCATATTTTGTTTACGCATGCTTCGATGTTCAATTTATGGAGTGCAATGTTCTTTGTGGCGATGATATGATGCGTAGGATAATATGCTTATGTATGATATGATTTAAATGCTACGTGAAATGAAATTATGAATGCATGCGATAAATGTTTAAGTTCAATAGTGAACTTTGGTTCATGAGGCCGTATTAGTTAAATGTGTGATTTTATAATTTTAATGCCATATGAAGTGATGTATGGTGTGATGCTTTGATTGTATACATGCTTATGCTCGTGTTGATGGCTATCGACCATGAGAGTGGTCAATTATATTGATGCATGCATCACAATAGTTTTCACTGGATATGGTGCCCGTTGAGGAACTGTTCCCAAAGGATTCTCTGTGAGGGTGTGCATGACCAGATCAGGTAATCCAGCTAGAGCGGTAAGTCTCTTTGAGGAAGTGCATTGTCTAAGAGCGGGTAGCCCACGAAGACGGTATATTCTTGTGAGGAAATGCATTGTCCATGACCAGACAGACCATCCGTCTAGGTCGATAACTCCTTGTGAGGTTGTACATTTCTCAGACTAGGTGATCCGACGTGGATTTTGTAAATCTTTATTATGAATAAATAAAATGTTATGATGAATTGTGTTGATCTTCTGAGTTGATTGAGATAGCCAATTATGAATCTATAGATTTAGCTTTTCTATTATAGCAGAACTCAGATATGATAATCAAATCCTTATTGATTTTAGATCTTGATATGAGGTTATGATTGTGACGCTTATGTTAGCGTATAGGTGAATGACACATCACGCCTACAAATGTATAGTCTTGACTTATTAGGTGAATGATACATCACGCTTATATAGTTTCATTGCAAATAATTGCATTATGATTGTCAGAGTAAATATATCACACCTATGTATCATGATTAATGTGTATCATGAATATCTAACTAAATTACTTATAAGGTATGTGCGTGTATTTCACGTTGGAATGGTCAAATGTAATTTGACTTATTATTTATAAGAATTATGAATGCATATGAAAATGATGCAATGATCTGAATGTCTTAGATGTGTGTGTATATATATATATATATATATATATATATATTTATGCGATGACTTGTATGACTTGAATGCATATAGATTATGCTTTATTACGTGAGTTAAGGTTGAATAAAATATTAAATGATGAAATGCTTTATGTTCGAATGCTTGAAATGAATGACTCATAGGACGTTCCTTTGTCTATCACTTGACGATTGATGAATAATATATCTTTACCTTTAAATGCTTGATATGTTTTCTTTAAGTTTGAGTTTGAGTTGCTTTACGAGACTTTAGCGAGTCTGACCCCGTTTTATGGGGGACAGGTAATGCAGGTAAAGTATGATGAGTAGTTGGAGCGAAGGGCTGGTCGAGCTGCATCCTCGAGGGTCCACTCTTACCTTGTGATCTTGGTATTCATGATCTTTTCGTTATAAGTACTTGATCATGTAGAGACTGAAGTATTTTTTCATACTCTGTTTTGAAATGAAATTAAAACTCTTCATATTTCAGTCTTATATTGTACGTGGTTTGAAATATGTATATCCCATATATTTTGATTTGATTGTTATCTTTAGTGTAACCGCGCCCAAAGTCTTAACCGTTTTTAAAAATGGTTTTTGCATTATAAGATCTGATTTACTTATACTTATCAAGAAAAAATTGGTCTCGAAATTTCAATATTTGAACTATAATTAAGGTTAAAATTTTTGGTTCGTTACAACAACTACCTCCAGAGTGCCTCCTTTCTTGAATAACAACCCTTTTCCAGGAGAGGATTTTAAGTACGTGAGTATCATCATTGTAGCATTCCAGTGTACCTCAGTCAGTTTGTCCATGAATTGGCTAACCTGATAAATTTGCTTATGAACTGACGTCTTCTACTGAAAGTATGAGAAAGAGTAAGGGGAAAGGAGAGAGCTTTAAAAAATTGGCAGCCACTGTTAACTTAATAGCTGCAGTAATGCTTCATTAGTTTTAATAGGGTTACAATGATTTTTTACAAGGACAAAAGTGCCCTGTATTAGTAACACATGTTACATTAGAATACAAAACAAAACTCGTGAATGGATATAGATCCTTTATCAGATCCATATCCAGTCCATATTCTAATACCCTCCCTCAAGTTGTGCATGGGAGTGAACCATGTGCAACTTGTTCTTGATGTACCAGAAACGGTGACTTGTAAGACCTTTTGTAAACATATCGGCAACTTGGTCTTCTGAAGGCACATAAACTGGTTCAATCTCTTTGTCTACTATCTTTTGTCTGATGAAATGTTGATCAATCTCAATATGCTTAGTCTGACTGTGATGAATATGATTGAATGCAATTTGTATAGCACTTCTATTATCACACATAAGTGTCGAATTTGAGATATCCTCTCCCATCTCTGTAAGTAGATGCCTAATCCAGGTCACTTCTGCTGTGGCAGCTGCCATAGATCTATACTCTGCCTCTGTGCTAGATCTTGCCACAACCTTCTGTTTTCTGCTATTTTATGAGACAAGATTTCTCCCAATGAAAACACAGTATCCTAAAACAGACCTCCTCTCATCTGGATCCCCTGCCCAGTCTGCATCTGTATAAGCTAGTATGTAATGTTTTGGTGACTTCCATGAAGATTGAATATATGTGAGTCCATTACCCACCGTTCCTTTTAGATAGCGAAGGATGCATTTGATAACATCCATGTGACCAGTCTTTGGTTCATGCATGAACTGAGATACTTGATTAACAGAATATACAATGTCTGGTCTAGTAAAAGTAAGGTATTGTAGCATATCCACTAAACTGCGATACTTGACTGCATCAGGATATAACTCACCATCACAAATACTGAGCTTTTGGTTGACAACACTGGGTGTGGGTAGAGGTTTACAATCTGTCATTTCTGCTTTAGCCAGAAGATCAAGAGTGTATTTGTGTTGAGTTAATGGCATTTTTTCATCTTGTCTGTCTACCTCTACACCAAGAAAATATCTCAGTTCCCCAAGGTCTTTCATTTTGAACCGCATACTCAATAAAACTTTAATTCGTTGAATGTGGTCTGGAGTATTACCAGTGATCACAATATCATCAACATATGAGTAAGAAAACCATAGTGGTACCATTCTTGTATATAAATAGAGAATGGTCAAGTTGGGAAAGAAAGAAACCATGTTTCTGAATTTCTAAGAGAAGCTTTCAAACCATGACCTCCAAGTGGCTTGAAAGATCTTGACTCCGAATAAAAGGTGCAATCTGCCTTTTCCAAGTCAAATAGTTGTTGGTAGTTAGCTTTTCTGAAACTAATTGCCCCAAGAAACTGGAAGAGAGACCCGAGTTGGCTGAAGTATCCATTTGTAGATTTGTTGACAGGAATTGAAACGAAAGATACTAATGGCTGATGCTGGCCTGTTTTATCATAAACTGACACGGTTGACAGAATATGTTGGGACAGGCGTGATCGGCGTGACAGAATATGTTGGGACAACAACAGTAACATGGATCTGGTCTTTCGCAGGAGAGAATGAAACCAGATCAATAATGTGGTGTTCAGAAACAAAGGAAATTTTAGGGCGAGAAACAGAAACGAAAGAATATTTTAGGGTAGGCGTGACAGGCAAAATCCAGATCAACAGTAATGTGAATCTGGTCTTTCGCAGGAAAGAATGGAACCAGATTCACACAGACATGGACTCGGGTTTATGAAATTAGAAGAGAACTCGACCTTTGCATGAAAGGAAGGAAGCAACAAAAAAGGGGGAAACGACAGCAGATCTGAATGTGTTTCAGATCTGCGACAGAGAGGTTCAGCAAGTGAAAATAAAAGAAGTAGAAGAAGGAAACAGGATGCTGAAATGTAATATGGACTAAAGTATGATGCAGATTTTAACGACAACAGATCTGAATTTTATTTCAAACTTGTCGAAAATACATAGCAAATCTGAAATATTTCCAGATCTGCGATAAGAGTATGTCTGAAGGTAAGGGAGCGACAACAGATCTGAATTTTATTTCAGATCTGTTAAAAACAGACAACAGATCTGAAAATATTTCAGATCTGTGACAGAAATCCACAGCAGACGAAGATAAAAGAATAAGTAGAAGGCAACAAGAGATGATGACGACAGAAAGAAAATAGGATAAAGAAGGAAGAAGAACGAGACCTGTTGATAGCAAGGAGAAGTCGACTTTCACGTCGACTGAGCAAGCCTGTCACACCCAGAAGTTTCGCTGCTTATTGACGGCAAGGAGAAGTCGATTTTCACGTGGACTGAGCAAAGCCTTTCACGCCCAGAAGATCCGCTGCTCTGATACCATGATAAATTTTCTTATGAACTGACGTGTTCTACTGAAAGTATGAGAAAGAGTAAGGGGAAAGGAGAGAGCTTTCCGAAATTGGCCACTGTTAACTTAATGGCTGCAATAATGCTTCATTAGTCTTAATAGGGTTACAATGATTTTTTACAAGGACAAAAGTGCCCTGTATTAGTAACACATGTTACATTAGAATACAAAACAAAACTCGTGAATGGTATCCAGTCCATATTTCATATTCTAATATAACCTTGCTTACAACAAGAGCAATATCAGGTCTAGTCACTGTCACATATAGTAACTTCCCTACCAATGAGCGATAGCTCTTGCTATCAACAGGTTTTGACCCCTCATCCAACAAATGAACTTTGTTATCCATGGGAATATTTGCTGGTTTAGCTCCCAACATTCCTATCTCTTTTAGTAAATCAAGAACATACTTCCGTTGAGACAAAACCACACCCTCACTGCCCCTGGCCACTTCTATGCCCAGAAAGTATCTAAGGGAACCAAGGTCTTTTGTAACAAAATGTTTTTGAAGATGAGCCTTCGTAGCTGCAATATCGTTCATGTTATCTTCTGTAAGGATGATGTCATCCACATATACTACCATAACTACTATGCCTGAGTTAGTTTTCTTAATAAATAATGTGTGATTTGATGCTGATCTATTAAAACCAAACTTTGACATCATCTCAAACAACTTTTGAAACCATGCCCGAGGACTTTGCTTTAAACCATATATCGCCTTTCTTAATCTACACACCTTCTAACACTCCCTTTCAACCTCGAACGCAGGAGGTTGTTGCATGTAGACTGTCTCTGACAAATCTCCATATAAGAATGCATTTTTCACATCTAGCTGACACAAACTCCATCGACGGTGAACAACTACAGAAAGAACAAGACGAATGGTGCCCATTCGTGCTACTGGAGAAAATGTCTTAAAGAAATCAACCCCATATGTATGAGTATAACTTTTTGCTACTAACCTGGCTTTATACCTTTCAATTGAACCATCTGAGTTATACTTAATGGTATATACCCATTTGCATCCAACAATGTCCACGTCCCATGGGAAATCAACGAGATCCCATGTCTGTTGAGACAGTAAAACATCCATTTCATCTTGCATAGCCTGCTTCCATCGGCTATCGAGAACTGCCTTGTGATAACTCATAGGAATAATTTCAGCAGATAAGGCTGAAATAAATGCTTTCATCTGATTACCGAGTCTGGCATCTGATACAAACTTAGACATAAGGTATAAGGTACATTGTCGTGTCCCCTTCCGCAGAGCGATTGGCTTGTCATCATCAACATGAATGCCATTGCTTTCAGGAGTACTTACCTCAGGAGAAGAAGAAGATGGAGGCACCGGAGGAGGTGGAGCTCTACGCACATACACCAATGGAGGATTGTGAAACCGTGAGGTAGGTGGAGTTGGATTTGGTAATGAGGGCACTGATTCCAAAGGAAGAGGAACAAAAAGTGGAAAAGAGTCATCTTGATCAGCTTGCAGCCTAGCACCAGTACTAGAATAGTATGGAAGGGACTCCAAGAAAGATACATCCACACTGACATACTCCTGAGGAGAGATCGGATCATAACATCGATACCCCTTTTGTTTTTTTGGATAGCCTATAAATATACACTTAGTGACTTGAGTTGCTAACTTATCACAGTCAGGTTCGAGTCTGTGCATCACAGTTAGGTTCGAGTCTGTGCACAAAGCAAACACACCCAAATACCTTGGGCGAAAGAGGAAAGAGAGGTGCACTTTGATACAGGATTTGTAAAGGAATTTGGTCTTCCACAGATGATAAAGGCATGCGTTTGATCAAATAGCAGGCCATGGTAGCTGCATCACCCCAATATGAAGCATGAACATTGGATTGAATCATAAGGGTGCGTGCTACGTCAAGGAGATGCCTGTGTTTTCGTTCAACCACCCCATTTTGTTGAGAAGGATAGGCACAGGAGGTTTGAGGTTGAATACCATGGTCCCGATAAAATTGCAACAGTGTTGTGGTTTTAAACTCGAGCATTATCAGTGCGAATAATCTTAACAACTGACTCAAACTGAGTTTTTATTTTAATGACCAAAGATTTTAGAATGTTAGGAACTTCAAATCTTTTTTTTATTAAGAACACCCAAGACAACTTAGAAAAATCATCGACAATAACAAGATAATAACGACATTGGGTCCTGGTAGGAATCTTACTAGGACCCCATACATCAACATGAAGAAGTTCAAAGACTTTTTGACTTGATTGACTCTGACTAGAAGGAAACAAACTCCTATGATGCTTGCCAACTGACATGCTTCACACTAGAATGATGTAGTAGACGAAATTCGAGGAATGACACCACAAAGCTTCGACAATGAAGGGTGTTCGAGATGACAAATGCCACTGAACAGGGCTCGAGGAATAATCGACTGCATCATAAATATTTTCCATTGGGTGATGTAGATAGTAGACTCCATTTTCTTCATAACCTCCACCAATCTTCTTTCCCGTCAGCAAATCCTGAAAATGACAACACACAAGATCAAATATCACTCTACAATTCAGTTCTTTTGTAAGGCAACTAACTGAGAGTAAACTTTGAGAAAATGAAGGAGCATGAATAACATTGTTCAACTGCAAGGAAGAGGATATAGGAACATTTCCCTGACCAATAATAGGGGAGGAACTCCCATCAGCTAATGAAACACTCTGATGTGCAGTAATAGCCTTTAACTCTGAAATTTTTTTAGAGTTTCCACATAGATGTCTAGATGCACCAGAGTCAATAATCCACTTACTATCATGAGGAGAAAGATGGTCTCCTGTTGAGAAGGCCACACCTGCTATAGGAGAAGAGGAACTTGAAGGACGATGAGCAACCAGTTCATCATATTCAGCACGACTAAGAGTGATCAAATCACTAGGAGAATTGGTTTCATTTTCTACCTCAAGTTTTGTAACATTAGCTTTTGGAACATTTGATTTCAATGGAGGAAAGGTAGGCCGTCCATGTTTATCCCAACAACGAGCTTCTAAATGCCTTGGTTTTTCGCAATAGGTACATTAAAGTTTGCCTCTACCGGCCAAACCTCTTCCATGACCTCTGCCTCTAACATTCAAAGTATTTCCTCGTCCATAACCAGATGGAACAACTAAAACAGATGATTGAGATGCAGGTTGAGATTGTGGAAGAGAGATGACAAGTCTACTCAATCGATTGTATGCATCAACAAGAGTAGGAACATCAGTCTCGGTCAACATTTGGACTTTAACAACTGTGAACTCTGACGATAGGCCTGTGAGGAACCGAGCAACCATAGTCTGTTCTTGATGATCTTTTTGTTTTGAGCAACACAAAGGTCTGTGAGCATTAAGTCTTTCAAAGGCAGCCTTAACAAAGGCATAGTATTGGGCCAAGGTCTGATCACCTTGCTGTAAATTATATATCTCTTGTTCAACTTGGAGAATACGACTCACATTAGTCTCTTGAGAATATGTATCTCGAAGATTATCCCACATCTGTTTAGCCGTATTATAATAAATTAGGCCATCTGCAATATGAGGTTCAATGCTATTAATGATCCATGACATAACAATGTCATTATCTTCTTCCCAAGTATTATATTTTCCTGTTTTATCATTTGGCTCAGATTCCAATAAAATATATTTTCTACGATGTTCAGACACCGACATCATAAACATATTGGACCACCTTGCATAGTTTGTTTTATTCAATTTCACAGAAGAACCATATGAGAAAGGATTGACGAAGACTTTATATTCCCCAATAGCCTCATTCTTGTAATCAGATTTGGGAACTTCACCCATAATGATTAACAATAACTCAAAAATCACAACAAATGTTGCTACTGCAATAGAAGTCTACGAGCACAAAAAAAACTGTCACAGTTTGAAAGTCAGATCGACTACAAAGAAAAAAGATCTACTCTCCAATCCACTATGAAATCAGATTTGAGTTCTTCACTAAATAGCGATCTGCTCCACAATACGCAGATCGACGACAGTGATTTGTCTTCACCACGACACCCAGATCTGTATCAGATATGAATCAAAAGAAAAACGAATACGACACTCCACAATATGCAGGTCCACACTGCAAATCTGTATCAGATCTAGACAAAAAAAAACTTGATAACAACGTTTGCACAACACCATAACATAGTCTGATACAATATGCAGTTCCACGTTGTCATTCCATCATCACCAAAACATAAACACAGATAACGCCAGTCGCCCGCTTCACGACGTCTGCACAACACCCATACCTATATTCACCAGATCGGGTCGACCGAAAACCCATGGCTTCACCATGACTTTTAGCTCTGATTATAGATCTGAGTCATGACTTTTGTCAGACTACAGATCTGTTATCAGATCTGTACTACCAAAAAAAAAAAACACACCTTACCCGATCTTCTTCACGCGATCCGATGACCTTCACGCAAGTTTTGGCGCAGAACCAGAAGTCACGTTCCCAAGGACGTCCGCTCTGATACCATGTAAATTGGTATAGTAGAAGACTAAGAGATGGGAGAGAGAAAAGGGAGAGAGAGGAAGAGACGTTCTCACTATTGAATTAGGTCTAATCTCCTCTTTAAGTAGAGATTAGCCATAAGAATAAAATTACATTTAGGTCCCTTATTATTTATAAAATATAAAAAACAACCTTAAGCATAGATAAAACTCTAAAGTAGTCGACTTATCTTAACAATACGCATACGGATCAACAAGAAAATTTAGTCGATGCTGAAAAACGTTGATTTTCGACTTACAATTAGGCATGAACTTTGGTCAATGATAAAATGCTCAAATCAACACCAATTTGGGCGTATAGATAGTCGATTTCGATGCCATCGAAATGAGAAACATAAAGGTTGACTCCGATTTAATAGGTGGGCCACCGATCGGCCGGAATTTTTGCCGGAACAATAATGACGTTTAAAGCATCTCACCTCATGGGTCCAATCCATTGGTATTGGATCCAATTATCATTTTAAATTAGATCTAATCCAACTTATTACTTCAAATCCATATTGGACTCAAATGCTAGGATTTAGATCCAAATCTAATATCCATAATCTAAAAATATATTACTTTCTTATTTAGTCTACATATTTTAAATTTTACAATTATTCTTGCAATGTTCTTCATAACTTGAGACCTAATTTTATAATAATTCGAAATCAAGAAAATCAAGAAATTCAAGAATTTCAAAAAAACCAAAAAATTGCACTCATGTCATAGATGCACATAAAGTTCATCATTTATTTATTTCAATTGTCAAAGAAAAATTTTGGGTTTTACAATTACAGTAACTTGAAAATTTTGCTCCTTGAACACCCATACCTCCGAAGGCATAGGATATCATCATTTATGAAAATTGCTGTGGTCGACAAAGTTTGTTGAGAAAGATTTGAAACTAGTAAGTGATGTAAAACTTCTTGGAGAAGTCAGCTAACTGAAAAGTCACTTGAAAAAATAATTAATAAATTTACACCCCAAAGGGGTTTGGCGCAGTGGGATGGGGCCTAGGCCGCTAGGTAGGCGGTTTAAGTTCAAATCCCATGGGCGTCACCCCTTGCACAAGCCGAAGTGTGGCGACTCCTTGGGGGCAAGGGGTAAGCCCACAGAGTTTTATGCTGCCAGGACAATGGTCGTAAGTACGACATGCAGAGCCAGCGCAGCTAGGTCTCTGATCCTAGGGCGGTGTCTTCGTGTCAATATCAAGAAAAAAATTTATGTATACAAACTCCTATCAAAGAAAGGAAAAATCAAATTCAATGTGTCTTCCAGTTTTTGAGATGTGCCACTGCATGTGGCATCCTATTGTTGTAATGAGATCAAGAAGCCTCCACACACCTCAAGCAAGAGGCATAATCATACACAAATAGTTCCAAGAACAAGGGCTACTTATGGGCCGATAAAGAACACACAAGAGCTAAAAAATATAATCTTTATTGATGGTAAAATGCACACAAAATGCATAACATACAAGGGACCCAAGGTCCCATATTTATAAAAAACAAGGGGAGTGAGAAGCTCCCAAATATGGCTGTTGGGAGCTCCCAACGGCTAGAATTCTAACCGTTGGGAGCCCCCAACAGCTATATTGTCAAGGACAACAAAGCCCTTGACAATAAGCCCTTGACAATATACCAAAAGACTAAAATATAAAATGAAAAAATAAAAGACAGATTAGCCCCTAATGGGATGTACATATTACATTGGTCAAAAGACCAAAATACCCTATCAGGTAAACATATTATATATATATGTATATATATATATGTATATATATATATGTATTTGAACATATACCCATATTCTAACAATTGTTACAAAGGAAAACAATATTCATTATTGTGGAAGCCATGGTATATGATCTTATTAACTATTAAGTCATTTTCAGTTTACCTTTTTCACTTTTATGAACTAAGATGGTAAAAAAATTTCTAGAAATACCCAAATAATTTTTTAATGTAACCTGCTCAAGATTACAACTTTAGGAATTGTCAAGTAAACACATGAAACTCTCTCTCTCTCTCATATATATATATATATGTCACATGGGTGCGGGTGCGGCGCGATTTTAAAATTTTTGGACACGGGGACTCAGCTATATATATATACATAAAGTGCAAAGACACAGCACAGTCACAGTCTATGACTGTGCACAGCACAGTCCACTGTGCAGCCCCCCCCCCCCCCCCCCCCAAGATTTTTTTTT
This sequence comes from Nuphar pumila, assembly GCF_984573655.1. Taxonomy (NCBI): domain Eukaryota; kingdom Viridiplantae; phylum Streptophyta; class Magnoliopsida; order Nymphaeales; family Nymphaeaceae; genus Nuphar; species Nuphar pumila. Next base: position 15,461,733 of record NC_143263.1, read on the forward strand.
TAAAATTCTGTAGCCCAGATTTTTTTTTAAATTCCAAAAAATGGACCAAAATGACCCTGGGTGCGTTGACCGCACCCACGGTCGGGTTGACCGAGTCCGAGCCGCACCCGTGTCGGTGCATGTCAACGCGGGTGCATCGACCTTGGAGCCGAGTCCGTGTGACATAGTATATATATATATATATATATATATATATATATATATATATATATATATATATATATATATATATATATATATATATATATATATATATCAAGCTCTTTTAGAATGGCAACTAAGAGCGTGATTAATGTAATATTGTTGTTCAGTGGAGTTTCTCTCACTCTTGAATGACAGTTATGTTGTATTATCCAAATTGAGCTATAATTTCTACAATGATGTTTTATACCAGAAGAACTTGAGATGATGTTAGCCCTATATTTTGTCAACCATTCTGATTTTTCTTTCTGGTATTTTATACTACTTGGACAATTGTTCATCTGAAGTTGGATTTTGAATTAAGATAGAACTAGGATATTTTGGTTAAGTGTTTAAATTTTAGAAGACTATTCTCTTTTCTGATGACTACCAGTTTTTTCATTTTCCACTTTATTGTCTATTTTTATTCATGTTTTGGCCTTTTTATTTTTTTTAAAGATATTAATATTTAACCTTTTTTGTAGAATAATAAGCATTTATACAAAATTGTATGGAGAGAACGATGGAAGAGTTGGAATGGCTTTGTGTTCTTTAGCTCATGCACTGTGTGGGAAAGGTTTTTCTTTTTGAGGAGCTCTTTTTCATGATGATATTATTAGTTTATTGCTTTTTCATTTATAGCCTAAAATGTTCGCTTCATTTACTTGTGTCTTTTTGTGGTAATGTGAAAATAATGTCACTTTTTTTAGGAGATATAACGGAAGCAATTCATTTGTACAAGAAGGGCCTCCAGATCATAAAGGACTCTGAATATTTGTCCTTGGATGATAGTCTACTAGAGAAGATGAGGGTTGACCTAGCCGAGTTGCTTCATGTTGCTGGGAGGTAAAAATTGGTTCTAGCATATCCTTATTTCTCTTTGGGGGGACCAGCATATGGAGATATTATGTCCCATGGTTTAAATATGGAGTATCTATTCTCTGTTTGCTTGTGTTCATATACCAACCGATTCATTTTTTCTTGTTTTTATGAAATAAATAGCATAATTCAGTCTTGCATGCATGTTCTGTCATACTACCAAATATTCATGTGCATGACAGATTGTCATGCTTTCACAAGGGACTGTCAACGGGTCGGCTATCCAACCATCAGGGTGCACCGAAACCCTCCCAAAGAACAAGCACTCGGGTTTGGATTTGAGTTATGTTAGGTCAAGAAAATGGAAGCCCAAACCTGACCCGTATAATTTGAAGGGTATTTAGAATAATTATGTTTTTTCACATAAAGATACATAAGAAAACACAGATCATCCGGGTTGTGTTGGATATCTGGCAAAATCATAGCTCAAACCCGAACTGCATATTTTACTCGGTTCAGATTTGTGTCAACCTGAATGCTACTCGGATATCTAAGTTTGGATTTGGTCAGGTATCTGACATAAGCCCAACCGATTGACGGTCCTACTCACACAAAATATGCTTCATTTATACATTAACGAGTTTGTCTTTTATGGTGCTTGTTTTAGAACAAGTTATAGAGCCCTTCATTGGTGGCATCTACTGAACAATTTTATTAAAGCACCCGAAAATTCTCTTTATGGTGCAAATTTTCTTTAGTATGTTTATTTTGGTATTATTTGTTAAGAGTATAACTCGTGAAAAGGGGTATTTATGTCTTTTGTATTAATCACTCCATGTGGAGTATTTTTTCCTTGTGAGCAAGGGCATTATTGTACAAAGTTGATATATATATATATATATATATATATATATATATATATATATATATATATATATATATATATATATATATATGATGGGACTTGACCAGAAAACACATGACCCATATTCTCACATATTCCTCATTCTCTTTCCTCTCTTTTCTCTCTCATACTTGTGTGGCAGCTAGGTATAACTTTGGAGAGCCATTTTTGTCATGGTATCAGAGCAGGGCAAGGATAAGACCCGGTGAGATCAACACTACTGATCATTCGGGAACTTGTATCGTCCAAACAAGCTCTTTCCTTCTTCCTTCTTCCTTTATTTTTCCTCGCTGCTAATTATTTGTCAAAAGCTAGATACAGATAAGACTTTCGAAAAAATAAAGTAGGCTATATATTCACATGTCATTGTTGTTTAACTATTTTTTTCTTTCTTTCGCAACATGTTCCATTTGATCAAAGTAAATCTTCTTTTAACACAACCAGTGTTATTAAAAACGCGCCTTAAGGCGCAAAAAGCATGCCTCACCTCAAGGCGAGGGCCTTTGTGCCTTGAGGCGTAGACAAAAAACGTAAAAACCCTGAGGCGTACGCCTCATACGCTATGAGGCGCGCCTCAGGGTGAGGCATACACGCTAGGGTTAATATTAGAGGCCCCCCAACCCTAATTAGGGTCGGGACCCCTCTTTCTCACTCGCTCATCTCTCTGCTCTCTCACTCACTTGCTTGTCTCTCTTCTCTCTCCCACCTCTCTGCTCTCTCACTCGCTTGTCTATCTGCTCTCTCTCGTCTCTTTCACCTCACTCGTCTCTCTCGTTTGTCTCACCTCTTCCACACCTCTCGTCTCTCTGTCTCGGTCTCTCCCACCTCTCTCGTCTGTCCGCCTAACCCTAGCTTGCCTTTCGAAATAATAAGAAGAAGAAGAAGGTATAATTATTTAATGTTTGTTAGCATTCACTGCTATACATGGAAATCTAAAATTTTCACCACGAATTTATACCATTCATATGCCCCAACAAGATTTTAAATTTTGACATTGTGATTTGATGCATTAATCGTCATCAATCATAGGTTTTTTTAGTAATTCTACAAAGAAAACACATTAAGTACTCTATCAGTGATACATTTGTTAACTGTTCTTAAAATGCACAATGTCTTTTAATATGTTTTCTTTATGAAATTACTCAATGCTCATGCGGCCATGCTTATGATGCCAAATTTGAATTTATGAGCGTAAATTTGTGGTGAAAGTTGTTAACATTCATGTATGTTTGTGGAAGTTGTGAGCTCACTATATTGAATTTTGATTGCCACATGTATATATTCTATATATTCTGCACAAAACACCACACAAGCATGTCCCTTTTCCTAGTTTCACAAATTCTCTGTGTTCTATCCAGCATGTCTATGTTATCTTCATCTTTGTAAGAATCTCGTAGCCAACATGACCTATTCACTCTTAAATATTATTATGATAAATTATTTTAAAATAAGTGTTTAGTTATTATTTATCATGGACAATGAAACTCTAATGGTGCATTTTTTTGGTTAACAATGAGGTGTATTCATAGTAGACATTTGAACAGCTAAGGGCACAAATCCATGAGCAATTTGTGGCCAAACTCATCTTGAATAATTGGTGTTCAACTCTGGTAATTCTTGTATAGGTTCATGTAGATGGCTCATATAGAATTTATGTAGCCCTTGTATATAAAATATGTATGATCAGTTTTTTTCACGGCTATATAATTTGTTTTCAAGTTATATAATTAGTTTCCAAG